>NC_064927.1:2486000-3107500 GCF_023897955.1 Schistocerca gregaria
ATCTGAGGACTATCAGAGTGTTGATGAAACTCAGAAATTGCATCGGGATTGAATACAACAGTCACCATGCGCACTTTCCTCCATGCGAGTAATGTCTCAAACAGGCTACGCTTTGATCGTTCCTGGAAGACCAGTAGTAGTTTCCGATGCACATCTGGCTGCATTCTGTAATCTGTGGACTATGAGAGTGTTGATGAAACTCAGAAATTGCATCGAGATTGAATACAACAGACACGATTCGCACTTTCCTCCATGGGAGTAATTCTGAAACAGTCAACGCTTTGATCGTTCCCTGGAAGACCAGTAGTAAATTTCGATGCACATCTGGATTCCTTCTGTAATTTGTGGACCTTCGAAGTGTGAATTAAAACACAGAAATTTCCTCGGGATTGAATACAACAGTCACCATGCGCACTTTCTCCATGGGAGTAATCCACAAATAGTCTACGTTTTAATCGTTCCCTGGAAGACCAGTAGTAGTTTCCGATGCACATCTGGAGGCTTTCTGTAATCTGTGGACCTTCAAAGTGTTGATGAATCACAGTAACTGTCTCGGGATTGAATGCAACAGTCACCATGCGCACTTTCCTCGATGGGAGTAATGTCTCAAACAGTCTATGCTTTAATCGTTCCCTGGAAGGCCAGTAGTAGTTTCCGATGCACATCTGGAGGCATTCTGTAATCTGAGGACTATCAGAGTGTTGATGAAACACAGAAAATGCATCGGGATTGAATACAACAGTCACCATGCGCACTTTCCTCCATGGGAGTAATGTCTCAAAGAGTTTACGCTTTGACCGTTCCCTAGAAGACCAGTAGCAGGTTCCGATGCGAATCTGGAGGCATTCTGTAATCTGAGGACTTTCAGAGTGTTGATGAAAAACAGAATTTGCATCGGGATTGAATAGAACAGTCACCATGCGCACTTTCCGCCATGCGAGTAATGTCTCAAACAGTCTACGCTTTGATCGTTCCTGGAAGACCAGTAGTAGTTTCCGATGCACATCTGGCTGAATTCCGTAATCTGTGGACTATGAGAGTGTTGATGAAACTCAGAAATTGCATCGGGATTGAATACAACAGACACGATTCGCACTTTCCTCCATGGGAGTAATTCTGAAACAGTCAACGCTTTGATCGTTCCCTGGAAGACCAGTAGTAAATTTCGATGGACATCTGGAATCCTTCTGTAATTTGTGGACCTTCGAAGTGTGGATTAAAACACAGAAATTTCCTCGGGATTTAATACAGCAGTCACTATGCGCACTTTCCTCCATGGGAGTAATCCACAAAGAGTCTACACTTTAATCGTTCCCTTTAAGACCAGTAGTAGTTTCCGATGCACATCTGGAGGCTTTCTGTAATCTGTGGTCCTTCAAAGTGTTGATAAATCATAGTAACTGTCTCGGGATTGAATGCAACAGTCACCATGCGCACTTTCCTCCATGGGAGTAGTGTCTCAAACAGTCTATGCTTTAATCGTTCCCTGGAAGACCAGTAGTAGTTTCCGATGCACATCTGGAGTCATTCTGTAATCTGTGGACTATCAGAGTGTTGATGATACACAGAAATTGTATCGGGATTGAATACATCAGTCACCATGCGCACTTTCCTCCATGGGAGTAATGTCTCTAACAGTCTACGCTTGGATCATTCCCTGGAAGACCAGTAGTAGTTACCGATGCACATCTGGTGCCATTCTGTAAACTGTGGACTATCAGAGTGTTGATGATACACACAAATTGCATCGGGATGGAATACAACAGTCACCATGCGCACTTTCCTCCACGGGAGTAATGTCTCAAACGGTCTACGCTTTGATCGTTCCCTGGAAGACCAATACTAGTTTCCGATTAGCATCTGGAGGCATTCTGTAATCTGTGGACCATCAGAGTGTTGATGAAACACAGAAATTGCATCGGGATTGAATACAACAGTCACCATGTGCACTTTCCTCCACGGGAGTAATGTCTCAAGCAGTCTACGCTATGATCGTTCCCTGGAAGACCAGTAGCACTTTCCGATGCACATCTGGAGGCATTCTGTAATCTGAGGACTATCAGAGTGTTGATGAAACTCAGAAATTGCATCGGGATTGAATACAACAGTCACCATGCGCACTTTCCTCCATGCGAGTAATGTCTCAAACAGGCTACGCTTTGATCGTTCCTGGAAGACCAGTAGTAGTTTCCGATGCACATCTGGCTGCATTCTGTAATCTGTGGACTATGAGAGTGTTGATGAAACTCAGAAATTGCATCGAGATTGAATACAACAGACACGATTCGCACTTTCCTCCATGGGAGTAATTCTGAAACAGTCAACGCTTTGATCGTTCCCTGGAAGACCAGTAGTAAATTTCGATGCACATCTGGATTCCTTCTGTAATTTGTGGACCTTCGAAGTGTGGATTAAAACACAGAAATTTCCTCGGGATTGAATACAACAGTCACCATGCGCACTTTCTCCATGGGAGTAATCCACAAAGAGTCTACGTTTTAATCGTTCCCTGGAAGACCAGTAGTAGTTTCCGATGCACATCTGGAGGCTTTCTGTAATCTGTGGACCTTCAAAGTGTTGATGAATCACAGTAACTGTCTCGGGATTGAATGCAACAGTCACCATGCGCACTTTCCTCGATGGGAGTAATGTCTCAAACAGTCTATGCTTTAATCGTTCCCTGGAAGGCCAGTAGTAGTTTCCGATGCACATCTGGAGGCATTCTGTAATCTGAGGACTATCAGAGTGTTGATGAAACACAGAAAATGCATCGGGATTGAATACAACAGTCACCATGCGCACTTTCCTCCATGGGAGTAATGTCTCAAAGAATTTACGCTTTGACCGTTCCCTAGAAGACCAGTAGCAGGTTCCGATGCGCATCTGGAGGCATTCTGTAATCTGAGGACTTTCAGAGTGTTGATGAAAAACAGAATTTGCATGGGGATTGAATAGAACAGTCACCATGCGCACTTTCCGCCATGCGAGTAATGTCTCAAACAGTCTACGCTTTGATCGTTCCTGGAAGACCAGTAGTAGTTTCCGATGCACATCTGGCTGCATTCCGTAATCTGTGGACTATGAGAGTGTTGATGAAACTCAGAAATTGCATCGGGATTGAATACAACATACACGATTCGCACTTTCCTCCATGGGAGTAATTCTGAAACAGTCAACGCTTTGATCGTTCCCTGGAAGACCAGTAGTAAATTTCGATGGACATCTGGAATCCTTCTGTAATTTGTGGACCTTCGAAGTGTGGATTAAAACACAGAAATTTCCTCGGGATTTAATACAGCAGTCACTATGCGCACTTTCCTCCATGGGAGTAATCCACAAAGAGTCTACACTTTAATCGTTCCCTTTAAGACCAGTAGTAGTTTCCGATGCACATCTGGAGGCTTTCTGTAATCTGTGGTCCTTCAAAGTGTTGATAAATCATAGTAACTGTCTCGGGATTGAATGCAACAGTCACCATGCGCACATTCCTCCATGGGAGTAGTGTCTCAAACAGTCTATGCTTTAATCGTTCCCTGGAAGACCAGTAGTAGTTTCCGATGCACATCTGGAGTCATTCTGTAATCTGTGGACTATCAGAGTGTTGATGATACACAGAAATTGTATCGGGATTGAATACATGTCACCATGCGCACTTTCCTCCATGGGAGTAATGTCTCTAACAGTCTACGCTTGGATCATTCCCTGGAAGACCAGTAGTAGTTACCGATGCACATCTGGTGCCATTCTGTAAACTGTGGACTATCAGAGTGTTGATGATACACACAAATTGCATCGGGATGGAATACAACAGTCACCATGCGCACTTTCCTCCACGGGAGTAATGTCTCAAACGGTCTACACTTTGATCGTTCCCTGGAAGACCAATACTAGTTTCCGATTAGCATCTGGAGGCATTCTGTAATCTGTGGACCATCAGAGTGTTGATGAAACACAGAAATTGCATCGGGATTGAATACAACAGTCACCATGTGCACTTTCCTCCACGGGAGTAATGTCTCAAGCAGTCTACGCTATGATCGTTCCCTGGAAGACCAGTAGCACTTTCCGATGCACATCTGGAGGCATTCTGTAATCTGAGGACTATCAGAGTGTTGATGAAACTCAGAAATTGCATCGGGATTGAATACAACAGTCACCATGCGCACTTCCCTCCATGCGAGTAATGTCTCAAACAGGCTACGCTTTGATCGTTCCTGGAAGACCAGTAGTAGTTTCCGATGCACATCTGGCTGCATTCTGTAGTCTGTGTTTTATCAGAGTGTTGATGAAACTCAGAAATTGCATCGGGATTGAATACAACAGACACGATTCGCACTTTCCTCCATGGGAGTAATTCTGAAACAGTCAACGCTTTGATCGTTCCCTGGAAGACCAGTAGTAAATTTCGATGCACATCTGGATTCCTTCTGTAATTTGTGGACCTTCGATGTGTGGATTAAAACACAGAAATTTCCTCGGGATTGAATACAACAGTCACCATGCGCACTTTCCTCGATGGGAGTAATGTCTCAAACAGTCTATGCTTTAATCGTTCCCTGGAAGGCCAGTAGTAGTTTCCGATGCACATCTGGAGGCATTCTGTAATCTGTGGACTATCAGAGTGTTGATGATAGACAGAAATTGTATCGGGATTGAATACAACAGTCACCATGCACACTTTCCTCCATGGGAGTAATGTCTCTATCAGTCTACGATTTGATCGTTCCCTGGAAGACCAGTAGTAGTTACCGATGCTCATCTGGAGGCATTCTGTAATCTGTGTACTATCAGAGTGTTGAAGAAACACCGAAATTTCATCGGGATTGAATACATCAGTCACCATTCGCACTTTCCTCCATGGGAATAATGTCTCTAACAGTCTATGCTTTGATCATTCCCTGGAAGACCAGTAGTAGTTACCGATGCACATCTGGAGGCATTCTGTATTCTGTGGACTATCAGAGTGTTGATGAAACACAGAAATAGCAACGGGATTGAATACAACAGTCACCATGCGCACTTTCCTCCATGGGAGTAATGTCTCAAACAGTCTACGCTTTGATCGTTCCCTGGAAGACCAATACTAGTTTCCGATTAACATCTGGAGGCATTCTGTAATCTGTGGACTATCAGAGTGTTGATGAAACAAAGAAATTGCATCGGGATTGAATACATCAGTCACCATTCGCACTTTCCTCCATGGGAGTAATGTCTCTAACAGTCTACGCTTTGATCATTGCCTGGAAGACCAGTAGTAGTTACCGATGCACATCTGGAGGCATTCTGTAACCTGTGGACTATCAGAGTGTTGATGAAACACAGAAATAGCAACGGGATTGAATACAACAGTCACCATGCGCACTTTCCTCCAGGGGAGGTATGTCTCAAACAGTCTACGCTTTCACGTTCCCTGGAAGACCCGTAGTAGATCTCGATGCACATCTGGTGGCATTCTGTAATCCGTGGAAGTATCAGAGTGTTGATGAAACACAGAAATTGTATCGGGATTGAATGCAACAGTCACCATGCGCACTTTCCTCCACGGGAGTAATGTCTCAAGCAGTCTATGCTATGATCGTTCCCTGGAAGACCAGTAGTAGTTTCCGATGCACTTCTGGTGGCATTCTGTAATCTGTGGACTATCAGAGTGTTGATGAAACACAGAAATTGCATCGGGATTGAATACAACAGTCACCATGCGCACTTTCCTCCATGGGAGTAATGTCTCAAACAGTCTATGCTTTAATCGTTTCCTGGAAGACCAGTAGCAGTTTCCGATGCACATCTGGAGGCATTCTGTAATCTCAGGACTATCGGAGTGTTAATGAAACACAGAAAATGCATCGGGATTGAATACAACAGTCACCATGCGCACTGTCCTCCATGGGAGTAATGTCTCAAAGAGTTTACGCTTTGATCGTTCACTGGAAGGCCAGTAGCAGTTTCCGATGCACATCTGGAAGCATTCTGTAATCTGAGGACTATCAGAGTGTTGATGAAACACAGAAATTGCATCGGGATTGAATTCAACAGTCACCCTGCGCACTTTCTTCCATGGGAGTAATGTCTCATACAGTCTACGCTTTGATCGTTCCTGGAAGGCCAGTAGTAGTTTCGGATGCACATCTGGCTGCATTCTGTAGTCTGTGTTTTATCAGAGTGTTGATGAAACTCAGAAATTGCATCGGGATTGAATACAACAGACACGATTCGCACTTTCCTCCATGGGAGTAATTCTGAAACAGTCAACGCTTTGATCGTTCCCTGGAAGACCAGTAGTAAATTTCGATGCACATCTGGATTCCTTCTGTAATTTGTGGACCTTCGAAGTGTGGATTAAAACACAGAAATTTCCTCGGGATTGAATACAACAGTAACCATGAGCACTTTCCTCCATGGGAGTAATCCACAAAGAGTCTACGCTTTAATCGTTCCCTGGAAGACCAGTAGTAGTTTCCGATGCACATCTGGAGGCTTTCTGTAATCTGTGGACCTTCAAAGTGTTGATGAATCACAGTAACTGTCTCGGGATTGAATGCAACATCCACCATGCGCACTTTCCTCCATGGGAGTAATGTCTCAAACAGTCTATGCTTTAATCGTTCCCTGGAAGACCAGTAGTAGTTTCCGATGCACATCTGGAGGCATTCTGTAATCTGTGTACTATCAGAGTGTTGATGATACACAGAAATTGTATCGGGATTGAATACAACGGTCACCATGCACACTTTCCTTCATGGGAGTAATGTCTCTATCAGTCTACGCTTTGATCGTTCCCTGGAAGACCAGTAGTAGTTACCGATGCTCATCTGGAGGCATTCTGTAATCTGTGGACTATCAGGGTGTTGAAGAAACACAAAAAGTTCATCGGGATTGAATACATCAGTCACCATGCGCACTTTCCTCCACGGGAGTAATGTCTCTAACAGTCTACGCTTTGATCGTTCCCTGGAAGACCAGTAGCAGTTTCCGATGCACATCTGGTGGCATTCTGAAATCTGTGGACTATCAGAGTGTAGATGAAACACTAAAATTGCATCGGGAATGAATACAACAGTCACCATGCCCACTTTCCTCCATGGGAGTAATGTCTCAAACAGTCTATGCTTTAATCATTCCCTGGAAAACCAGTAGTAGTTACCGACGCACATCTGGTGCCATTCTGTAATCTGTGGACTATCAGAGTGTTGATGAAACACAGAAATAGCAACGGGATTGAATACAACAGTCACCATGCGCACTTTCCTCCAGGGGAGGTATGTCTCAAACAGTCTACGCTTTGACGTTCCCTGGAAGACCCATAGTAGATTCCGATGCACATCTGGTGGCATTCTGTAATCCGTGGAAGTATCAGACTGTTGATGAAACACAGATATTGCATCGGGATTGAATACAACAGTCACCATGCGCACTTTCCTCTATGGGAGTCATGTTTCAAACAGTCTATGCTTTGATCATTCCCTGGAAGACCAGTAGTAGTTTCCGACGCACATCTGGTGCCATTCTGTAATCTGTGGACTATCAGAGTGTTGATGAAACACAGAAATAGCAACGGGATTGAATACAACAGTCACCATGCGCACTTTCCTCCACGGGAGTAATGTCTCAAACAGTTTACGCTATGATCGTTCCCTGGAAGACCAGTAGTAGTTTCCGATGCACATCTGGTGGCATTCTGTAATCTGTGGACTATCAGAGTGTTGATGAAACACAGAAATTGCATCGGGGTTGAATACAACAGTCACCATGCGCACTTTCCCCTATGGGAGTAATGTCTCAAAAATTCAATGCTTTAATCGTTCCCTGGAAGACCAGTAGTAGTTTCCGATGCACATCTGGAGGCTTACTGTAATCTGTGGACCTTCAAAGTGTTGATAAAACACCGTAATTGTCTCGGGATTGAATACGACAGTCACCATGCGCACTTTCCTCCATGGGAGTAATGTCTCAAACAGTCTACGCTTTGATCGTTCGCAGGAAGACCAGTAGTAGTTTCCAATACACATCTGGAGGCATTCTGTAATCTGAGGGCTATCAGAGTGTTGATGAAACACAGAAAATGCATCGGGATTGAATACAACAGTTAACATGCGCACTTTCCTCCATGCGAGTAATGTCTCAAACAGTCTACGCTTTGATCGTTCCTGGAAGACCAGTAGTAGTTTCCGATGCACATCTGGCTGCATTCTGTAATCTGTGGACTATCAGAGTGTTGATGAAACTCAGAAATTGCATCGGGATTGAATACAACAGACACGATTCGCACGTTCCACCATGGGAGTAATTCTGAAACAGTCAACGCTTTGATCGTTCCCTGGAAGACCAGTAGTAAATTCCGATGCACATCTGGATTCCTTCTGTAATTTGTGGACCTTCGAAGTGTGGATTAAAACACAGCAATTTCCTCGGGATTGAATACAACAGTCACCATGCGCACTTTCCTCCATGGGAGTAATCCACAAAGAGTCTACGATTTAATCGTTCCCTGGAAGACCAGTAGTAGTTTCCGATGCACATCTTGAGGCATTCTGTAATCTGAGGACTATCAGAGTGTTGATGAAACACAGAAATTGCATCGGGATTGAATACAACAGTCACCATGCGCACTTTCCTCCATGGGAGTAATGTCTCAAAGAGTTTACGCTTTGATCGTTCCCTAGAAGACCAGTAGCAGTTTCCGATGCACATCTGGAGGCATTCTGTAATCTGAGGACTATCAGAGTGTTGATGAAACACAGAAATTGCATCGGGATTGAATACAACAGTCACCATGCGCACTTTCCTCCATGCGAGTAATGTCTCAAACAGTCTACGCTTTGATCGTTCCTGGAAGACCAGTAGTAGTTTCCGATGCACATCTGGATGCATTCTGTAATCTGTGGACTATGAGAGTGTTGATGAAACTCAGAAATTGCATCGGGATTGAATACAACAGACACGATTCGCACTTTCCTCCATGGGAGTAATTCTTAAACAGTCAACGCTTTGATCGTTCCCTGGAAGACCAGTAGTAAATTTCGATGCACATCTGGTTTCCTTCTGTAATTTGTGGACCTTCGAAGTGTGGATTAAAACACAGAAATTTCCTCGGGATTGAATACAACAGTCACCATGCGCACTTTCCTCCATGGGAGTAATCCACAAAGAGTCTACACTTTAATCGTTCCCTTTAAGACCAGTAGTAGTTTCCGATGCACATCTGGAGGCTTTCTGTAATCTGTGGACCTTCAAAGTGTTGATGAATCACAGTAACTGTCTCGGGATTGAATGCAACAGTCACCATGCGCACTTTCCTCCATGGGAGTAATGTCTCAAACAGTCTATGCTTTAATCGTTCCCTGGAAGACCAGTAGTAGTTTCCGATGCACATCTGGAGGCATTCTGTAATCTGTGGACTATCAGAGTGTTGATGATACACAGAAATTGTATCGGGATTGAATACAACAGTCACCATGCACACTTTCCTCCATGGGAGTAATGTCTCTATCTGTCTACGCTTTGATCGTTCCCTGGAATACCAGTAGTAGTTACCGATGCTCATCTGGAGGCATTCTGTAATATGTGGACTATCAGAGTATTGAAGAAACACAGAAATTTCATCGGGATTGAATACATCAGTCACCATTCGCACTTTCCTCCATGGGAGTAATGTCTCTAACTGTCTATGCTTTGATCATTCCCTGGAAGACCAGTAGTAGTTACCGATGCACATCTGGAGGCATTCTGTAACCTGTGGACTATCAGAGTGTTGATGAAACACAGAAATAGCAACGGGATTGAATACAACAGTCACCATGCGCACTTTCCTCCATGGGAGTAATGTCTCAAACAGTCTACGCTTTGATCGTTCCCTGGAAGACCAATACTAGTTTCCGATTAACATCTGGAGGGATTCTGTAATCTGTGGATTATCAGAGTGTTGATGAAACACAGAAATTGCATCGGGATTGAATACATAAGTCACCTTTCGCACTTTCCTCCATGGGAGTAATGTCTCTAACAGTCTATGCTTTGATCATTCCCTGGAAGACCAGTAGTAGTTACCGATGCACATCTGGAGGCATTCTGTAACCTGTGGACTATCAGAGTGTTGATGAAACACAGAAATAGCAACGGGATTGAATACAACAGTCACCATGCGCACTTTCCTCCATCTGAGTAATGTCTCAAAGAGTTTACGCTTTGATCGTTCCCTGGAAGACCAGTAGCAGTTTCCGATGCACATCTGGAGGCATTCTGTAATCTGAGGACTATCAGAGTGTTGATGAAACACAGAAATTGCATCGGGATTGAATACAACAGTCACCATGCGCACTTTCCTCCATGCGAGTAATGTCTCAAACAGTCTACGCTTTGATCTTTCCTGGAAGACCAGTAGTAGTTTCCGATGCACATCTGGCTGCATTCTGTAATCTGTAAACTATCAGAACGTTGATGAAACTCAGAAATTGCATACGGATTGAATACAACAGACACGATTTGCACTTTCCTCCATGGGAGTAATTCTGAAACAGTCAACGCTTTGATCGTTCCCTAGAAGACCAGTAGTAAATTTCGATGCACATCTGGATTTCTTCTGTAATTTGTGGACCTTCGAAGTGTGGAATAAAACACAGAAATTTCCTCGGGATTGAATACAACAGTCACCATGCGCACTTTCCTCCATGGGAGTAATGTCTCAAACAGTCTACGCTTTGATCGTTCGCAGGAAGACCAGTAGTAGTTTCCAATACACATCTGGAGGCATTCTGTAATCTGAGGGCTATCAGAGTGTTGATGAAACACAGAAAATGCATCGGGATTGAATACAACAGTCAACATGCGCACTTTCCTCCATGCGAGTAATGTCTCAAACAGTCTACGCTTTGATCGTTCCTGGAAGACCAGTAGTAGTTTCCGATGCACATCTGGCTGCATTCTGTAATCTGTGGACTATCAGAGTGTTGATGAAACTCAGAAATTGCATCGGGATTGAATACAACAGACACGATTCGCACGTTCCACCATGGGAGTAATTCTGAAACAGTCAACGCTTTGATCGTTCCCTGGAAGACCAGTAGTAAATTCCGATGCACATCTGGATTCCTTCTGTAATTTGTGGACCTTCGAAGTGTGGATTAAAACACAGCAATTTCCTCGGGATTGAATACAACAGTCACCATGCGCACTTTCCTCCATGGGAGTAATCCACAAAGAGTCTACGATTTAATCGTTCCCTGGAAGACCAGTAGTAGTTTCCGATGCACATCTTGAGGCATTCTGTAATCTGAGGACTATCAGAGTGTTGATGAAACACAGAAAATGCATCGGGGTTGAATACAACAGTCACCATGCGCACTTTCCTCCATGGGAGTAATGTCTCAAAGAGTTTACGCTTTGATCGTTCCCTAGAAGACCAGTAGCAGTTTCCGATGCACATCTGGAGGCATGCTGAAATCTGAGGACTATCAGAGTGTTGATGAAACACAGAAATTGCATCGGGATTGAATACAACAGTCACCATGCGCACTTTCCTCCATGCGAGTAATGTCTCAAACAGTCTACGCTTTGATCGTTCCTGGAAGACCAGTAGTAGTTTCCGATGCACATCTGGATGCATTCTGTAATCTGAGGACTATGAGAGTGTTGATGAAACTCAGAAATTGCATCGGGATTGAATACAACAGACACGATTCGCACTTTCCTCCATGGGAGTAATTCTTAAACAGTCAACGCTTTGATCGTTCCCTGGAAAACCAGTAGTAAATTTCGATGCACATCTGGTTTCCTTCTGTAATTTGTGGACCTTCGAAGTGTGGATTAAAACACAGAAATTTCCTCGGCATTGAATACAACAGTCACCATGCGCACTTTCCTCCATGGGAGTAATCCACAAAGAGTCTACACTTTAATCGTTCCCTTTAAGACCAGTAGTAGTTTCCGATGCACATCTGGAGGCTTTCTGTAATCTGTGGACCTTCAAAGTGTTGATGAATCACAGTAACTGTCTCGGGATTGAATGCAACAGTCACCATGCGCACTTTCCTCCATTTGAGTAATGTCTCAAACAGTCTATGCTTTAATCGTTCCCTGAAGACCAGTAGTAGTTTCCGATGCACATCTGGAGCCATTCTGTAATCTGTGGACTATCAGAGTGTTGATGATACACAGAAATTGTATCGGGATTGAATACAACAGTCACCATGCACACTTTCCTCCATGGGAGTAATGTCTCTATCAGTCTACGCTTTGATCGTTCCCTGGAAGACCAGTAGTAGTTACCGATGCTCATCTGGAGGCATTCTGTAATATGTGGACTATCAGAGTGTTGAAGAAACACAGAAATTTCATCGGGATTGAATACATCAGTCACCATTCGCACTTTCCTCCATGGGAGTAATGTCTCTAACTGTCTATGCTTTGATCATTGTCTGGAAGGCCAGTAGTAGTTACCGATGCACATCAGGAGGCATTCTGTAACCTGTGGACTATCAGAGTGTTGATGAAACACAGAAATAGCAACGGGATTGAATACAAAAGTCACCATGCGCACTTTCCTCCATGGGAGTAATGTCTCAAACAGTCTACGCTTTGATCGTTCCCTGGAAGACCAATACTAGTTTCCGATTAACATCTGGAGGGATTCTGTAATCTGTGGATTATCAGAGTGATGATGAAACACAGAAATTGCATCGGGATTGAATACATAAGTCACCATTCGCACTTTCCTCCATGGGAGTAATGTCTCTAAAAGTCTATGCTTTGATCATTCCCTGGAAGACCAGTAGTAGTTTCCGATGCACCTCTGGAGGCTTTCTGTAATCTGTGGTCCTTCAAA
Source organism: Schistocerca gregaria (assembly GCF_023897955.1). Taxonomy (NCBI): domain Eukaryota; kingdom Metazoa; phylum Arthropoda; class Insecta; order Orthoptera; family Acrididae; genus Schistocerca; species Schistocerca gregaria. Next base: position 2,498,818 of record NC_064927.1, read on the forward strand.
GTGTTGATAAATCATAGTAACTGTCTCGGGATTGAATGCAACAGTCACCATGCGCACATTCCTCCATGGGAGTAGTGTCTCAAACAGTCTATGCTTTAATCGTTCCCTGGAAGACCAGTAGTAGATCCCGATGCACATCTGGTTTCATTCTGTAATCCGTGGAAGTATCAGAGTGTTGATGAAACAGAGAAATTGTATCGGGATTGAATACAACAGTCACAATGCGCACTTTCCTCCACGGGAGTAATGTCTCAAGCAGTCTACGCTATGATCGTTCCCTGGAAGACCAGTAGTAGTTTCCGATGCACATCTGGTGGCATTCTGTAATCTGTGGACTATCAGATTGTTGATGAAACACAGAAATTGCATCGGGATTGAATACAACAGTCACCATGCGCACTTTCCTCCATGGGAGTAATGTCTCAAACAGTCTATGCTTTAATCGTTCCCTGGAAGACCTATAGTAGTTTCCGATGCACATCTGGAGGCATTCTGTAATCTAAGGACTATCAGAGTGTTGATGAAACACAGAAAATGCATCGGGATTGAATACAACAGTCACCATGCGCACTTTCCTCCATCTGAGTAATGTCTCAAAGAGTTTACGCTTTGATCGTTCCCTGGAAGACCAGTAGCAGTTTCCGATGCACATCTGGAGGCATTCTGTAATCTGAGGACTATCAGAGTGTTGATGAAACACAGAAATTGCATCGGGATTGAATACAACAGTCACCATGCACACTTTCCTCCATGCGAGTAATGTCTCAAACAGTCTACGCTTTGATCTTTCCTGGAAGACCAGTAGTAGTTTCCGATGCACATCTGGCTGCATTCTGTAATCTGTAAACTATCAGAACGTTGATGAAACTAAGAAATTGCTTAGGGATTGAATACAACAGACACGATTTTCACTTTCCTCCATGGGAGTAATTCTGAAACAGTCAACGCTTTGATCGTTCCCTAGAAGACCAGTAGTAAATTTCGATGCACATCTGGATTCCTTCTGTAATTTGTGGACCTTCGAAGTGTGGGATAAAACACAGAAATTTCCTCGGGATTGAATACAACAGTCACCATGTGCACTTTCCTCTATGGGAGTAATGTCTCAAAGAGTTTACGCTTTGATCGTTCCCTGGAAGACCAGTAGCAGTTTCCGATGCACATCTGGAGGCATTCTGTAATCTGACGACTATCAGAGTGTTGATGAAACATAGAAATTCCATCGGGATTGAATACAACAGTCACCATGCGCACTTTCCTCCATGCGAGTAATGCCTCAAACAGTCTACGCTTTGATCTTTCCTGGAAGACCAGTAGTAGTTTCCGATGCACATCTGGCTGCATTCTGTAATCTGTGACTATCAGAACGTTGATGAAACTCAGAAATTGCATCGGGATTGAATACAACAGACACGATTCGCACTTTCCTCCATGGGGGTAATTCTGAAACAGTCAACGCTTTGATCGTTCCCTAGAAGACCAGTAGTAAATTTCGATGCACATCTGGATTCCTTCTGTAATTTTTTGGACCTTAGAAGTGTGGATTAAAACACAGAAATTTCCTCGGGATTGAATACAACAGTCACCATGCGCACTTTCCTCCATGGGAGTAATCCACAAAGAGTCTACGCTTTAATCGTTCCCTGGAAGACCAGTAGTAGTTTCCGATGCACATCTGGAGGCTTTCTGTAATCTGTGGACCTTCAAAGTGTTGATGAATCACAGTAACTGTTTTGGGATTGAATGCAACATTCACCATGCGCACTTTCCTCCATGGGAGTAATGTCTCAAACAGTCTATGCTTTAATCGTTCCCTGGAAGACCAGTAGTAGTTTCCGATGCACATCTGGAGGCATTCTGTAATCTGTGGACTATCAGGGTGTTGAAGAAACACAGAAATTTCATCGGGATTGAATACATCAGTCACCATGCGCACTTTCCTCCATGGGAGTAATGTCTCTAACAGTCTACGCTTTGATCATTCCCTGGAAGACCAGTAGTAGTTACCGATGCACATCTGGAGGCATTCTGTAATCTGTAGACTATCAGACTGTTGATGAAACACAGAAAATGCATCGGGATTGAATACAACATATACGATGCGCACTTTCCTCCATGGGTGTAATGTCTCAAAGAGTTTACGCTTTGATCGTTCCCTGGAAGACCAGTAGCAGTTTCCGATGCACATCTGGTGGCATTCTGTAATCTGTGGACTATCAGGGTGTAGATAGATGAAACACTAAAATTGCATCGGGAATGAATACAACAGTCACCATGCGCACTTTCCTCCATAGGGAGTAATGTCTCAAACAGTCTATGCTTTAATCATTCCCTGGAAGACCAGTAGTAGTTACCGATGCACATCTGGTGCCATTCTGTAATCTGTGGACTATCAGAGTGTTGATGATACACAGAAATTGCATCGGGATTGAATACAACAGTCACCATGCGCACTTTCCTCCAGGGGTGGTATGTCTCAAACAGTCTACGCTTTGACGTTCCCTGGAAGAACCGTAGTAGATTCCGATGCACATCTGGTGGCATTCTGTAATCCGTGGAAGTATCAGAGTGTTGATGAAACACAGATATTGCATCGGGATTGAATACAACAGTCACCATGCGCACTTTCCTCCACGGGAGTAATGTCTCAAACAGTTTACGCTATGATCGTTCCCTGGAAGACCAGTAGTAGTTTCCGATGCACATCTGGAGGCTTTCTGTAATCTGTGTACCTTCAAAGTGTTGATAAAACACAGTAATTGTCTCGGGATTGAATACAACAGACACCATGCGCACTTTCCTCCATGGGAGTAATGTCTCAAACAGTCTACGCTTTGATCGTTCCCAGGAAGACCAGTAGTAGATTCCGATACACATCTGGAGGCATTCTGTAATCTGAGGGCTATCAGAGTGTTGATGAAACACAGAAAATGCATCGGGATTGAATACAACAGTCAACATGCGCACTTTCCTCCATGCGAGTAGTGTCTCAAACAGTCTACGCTTTGATCGTTCCTGGAAGACCAGTAGTAGTTTCCGATGCACATCTCTCTGCATTCTGTAATCTGTGGACTATCAGAGTGTTGATGAAACTCAGAAATTGCATCGGGATTGAATACAACAGACACGATTCGCACGTTCCACCATGGGAGTAATTCTGAAACCGTCAACGCTTTGATCGTTCCCTGGAAGACCAGTAGTAAATTCCGATGCACATCTGGATTCCTTCTGTAATCTGTGGACCTTTGAAGTGTGGATTAAAACACAGCCATTTCCTCGGGATTGAATAAAACAGTCACCATGCGCACTTTCCTCCATGGGAGTAATCCACAAAGAGTCTACGCTTTAATCGTTCCCTGGAAGACCAGTAGTAGTTTCCGATACACATCTGGAGGCATTCTGTAATCTGTGGACCTTCAAAGTGTTGATGAATCACAGTAACTGTCTCGGGATTGAATGCAACAGTCACCATGCACACTTTCCTCCATGGGAGTAATGTCTCAAACAGTCTATGCTTTAATCCTTCCCTGGAAGACCAGTAGTAGTTTCCGATGCACATCTGGAGGCTTTCTGAAATCTGTGAACCTTCAAAGTGTTGATGAAACACAGTAATTGTCTCGGGATTGAATACAACAGTCACCATGCGCACTTTCCTCCATGGGAGTAATTCTCAAACAGTCTACCCTTTGATCGTTCCCTGGAAGACCAGTAGTAGCTTCCGATGCACATCTGGTGGCATTCTGTAATCTGTGGACTATCAGAGTGTTGATGAAACACAGAAATTGCATCGGGATTGAATACAACAGTCACCACGCGCACTTTCCTCCACGGGAGGTATGTCTCAAACAGTCTACGCTTTGATCGTTCCCTGGAAGACCAGTAGTAGTTTTCGATGCACATCTGGTGGCATTCTGTAATCTGTGGACTATCAGAGTGTAGATGAAACACTAAAATGGCATCGGGAATGAATACAACAGTCACCATGCGCACTTTCCTCGATAAGAGTAATGTCTCAAACAGTCTACGCTTTGATCGTTCCCTGGAAGTCCAGTAGTAGTTTCGGATGCACATCTGGAGGCATTCTGTAACCTGTGGACTATCAGACACTTGATGAAACACAGAAATTGCATCGGGATTGAATACAACAGTCACTGTGCGCACTTCCCTCCATGGGAGTAATTCTCAAACAGTCTACACTTTGATCGTTCAATGGAAGGCCAGTAGTAGTTTCCGATGCACATCTGGATTCCTTCTGTAATCTGTCGACCTTCAAAGTGTGGATTGAAACATAGAAATTGCCTCGGGATTGAACACAACCGTCACCATGCGCACTTTCCCCCATGGGAGTAATGTCTCAAACAGTCTACGATTTGATCGTTCCCTGGAAGACCAGTAGTAGTTACCGATGCACATCTGGAGGCATTCTGTTATCTGTGGACTATCAGACTGTTGATGAAACACAGAAAATGCATCGGGATTGAATACAACAATCACCATGCGCACTTTCCTCCATGGGACTAATGTCTCAAAGAGTTTACGCTTTGATCGTTCCCTGGAAGACCAGTAGCAGTTTCCGATGCACATCTGGAGACATTCTGTGATCTATGGACTATCAGAGTGTTGATGAAACACAGAAATAGCATCGGGATTGAATACAAGAGCCACCATGCGCACTTTAATCCATATGAGTAATGTCTCAAACAGTCTACGCTTTAATCGTTCCCAGGAAGACCAGTAGTAGTTTCCGATGCACATCTGGAGGCATTCTGTAATCTGTGGACTATCAGAGTGTTGATGAAACACAGAAATTGTATCTTGATTGAATACATCAGTCACCATGCACACTTTCCTCCATGGGAGTAATGTCTCTATCAGTCTACGCTTTGATCACTCCCTGGAAGACCAGTAGTAGTTACCGATGCACATCTGGAAGCATTCTTTAATCTGTGGACTATCAGAGTGTTGATGAAACACAGAAATAGCAACGGGATTGAATACAACAGTCACCATGCGCACTTTCCTCCAGGGGAGGTATGTCTCAAACAGTCTACGCTTTGATCGTTCCTGGAAGACCAGTAGTAGTTTCCGATGCACATCTGGCTGCATTCTGTAATCTGTGGACTATCAGAGTGTTGATGAAACTCAGAAATATCATCGGGATTGAATACAACAGACACGATTCGCACTTTCCTCCATGATAGTAATTCTGAAACAGTCAACGCTTTGATCGTTCCCTGGAAGACCAGTAGTAAAGTTCGATGCACATCTGGATTCCTTCTGTAATTTGTGGACCTTCGTAGTGTGGATTAAAACACAGAATTTTCCTCGGGATTGAATACAACAGTCACCATGCGCACTTTCCTCCTTGTGAGTAATCCACAAAGAGTCTACGCTTTAATCGTTCCCTGGAAGACCAGTAGTAGTTTCCGATGCACATCTGGAGGCTTTCTGTAATCTGTGGACCTTCAAAGTGTTGATGAATCACAGTAACTGTCTCGGGATTGAATGCAACATTCACCATGCGCACTTTCCTCCATGGGAGTAATGTCTCAAACAGTCTATGCTTTAATCGTTCCGTGGAAGACCAGTAGTAGTTTCCGATGCACATCTGGAGGCATTCTGTAATCTGTGGAGTATCAGAGTGTTGATGAAAAACAGAAATTGCATCGGGATAGAATACAATAGTCACCATGCGCACTTTCCTCCATGGGAATAATGTCTTAAACAGTCTATGCTTTAATCGTTCCCTGGAAGACCAGTAGTAGTTTCCGATGCACATCTGGAGGCATTCTGTAATCTGCGGACTATCAGATTGTTGATGATACACAGAAATTGTATCGGGATTGAATACAACAGTCACCATGCACACTTTCCTCCATGGGAGTAATGTCTCTATCAGTCTACGCCTTGATCCTTCCCTGGAAGACCTGTAGTAGTTACCGATGCTCACCTGGAGGCATTCTGTAATCTGTGGACTATCAGGGGGTTGAAGAAACACAGAAATTTCATCGGGATTGAATACATCAGTCACCATGCGCACTTTCCTCCATGGGAGTAATGTCTCTAACAGTCTACGCTTTGATCATTACCTGGAAGACCAGTAGTAGTTACCGATGCACATCTGGAGGCATTCTGTAATCTGTAGACTATCAGACTGTTGATGAAACACAGAAAATGCATCGGGATTGAATACAACAAATACGATGCGCACTTTCCTCCATGGGTGTAATGTCTCAAAGAGTTTACGCTTTGATCGTTCCCTGGAAGACCAGTAGCAGTTTCCGATGCACATCTGGTGGCATTCTGTAATCTGTGGACTATCAGAGTGTAGATGAAACACAGAAATTGCATCGGGATTGAATACGTCAGTCACCATTCGCACTTTCCTCCATGGGAGTAATGTCTCTAACAGTCTATGCTTTAATCATTCCCTGGAAGACCAGTAGTAGTTTCCGACGCACATCTGGTGCCATTCTGTAATCTGTGGACTATCAGAGTGTTGATGAGACACAGAAATAGCTACGGGATTGAATACAACAGTCACCATGCGCACTTTCCTCCAGGGGAGGTATGTCTCAAACAGTCTACGCTTTGAAGTTCACTGGAAGACCCGTAGTAGTTTCTGATGCACATCTGGTGGCATTCTGTAATCCGTGGAAGTATCAGAGTGTTGATGAAACTCAGAAATTGCATCGGGATTGAATACAACAGACACGATTTGCACTTTCCTCCATGGGAGTAATTCTGAAACAGTCAACGCTTAGATCGTTCCCTGGAAGACCAGTAGTAAATTTCGATGCACATCTGGATTAATTCTGTAATTTGTGGACCTTCGAAGTGTGGATTAAAACACAGAAATTTCCTCGGGATTGAATACAACAGTAACCATGCGCACTTTCCTCCATGGGAGTAATCCACAAAGAGTCTACGCTTTAATCGTTCCCTGGAAGACCAGTAGTAGTTTCCGATGCACGTCTGGAGGCTTTCTGTAATCTGTGGACCTTTAAAGTGTTAATGAATCACAGTAACTGTCTCGGGATTGAATGCAACATTCACCATGCGCACTTTCCTCCATGGGAGTAATGTCTCAAACAGTCTATGCTTTAATCGTTCCCTGGAAGACCAGTTGTAGTTTCCGATGCACATCTGGAGGCATTCTGTAATCTGTGGACTATCAGAGTGTTGATGATACACAGAAATTGTATCGGGATTGAATACAACAGTCACCATGCACACTTTCCTCCATGGGAGTAATGTCTCCAACAGTCTACGCTTTAATCGTTCCCTGGAAGTCCTGTAGCAGTTTCCGATGCACATATGGAGGCATTCTGTAATCTGTGGACAATCAGAGTGTAGATGGAACACTAAAATTGCATCGGGATTGAATACAACAGTCACCATGCGCACTTTCCTCCATAAGAGTAATGTCTCAAACAGTCTTCGCTTTGATCGTTCCCTGGAAGTCCAGTAGTAGTTTCCGTGCACATTTGGAGGCATTCTGTAACCTGTGGACTATCAGACTCTTGATGAAACACAGAAATTGCATTGGGATTGAATACAACAGTCACCGTGCGCACTTTCCTCCATGGGAGTAATGTCTCAAACAGTCTACGCTTTGATCGTTTCCTGGAAGACCAGTAGTAGTTACCGATGCACATGTGGAGGCACTCTGTAATCTGTGGACTATCAGAGCGTTGATGAAACACAGAAATTGTCTCCAGATTGAATACAACAGTCACCATGCGCACTTACCTCCATGGGAGTAATGTCTCTAACAGTCTACGCTTTGATCGTTTACTGGAAGACCAGTAGCAGTTACCGATGCACACCTGGAGGCATTCTGTAATCTGTGGAATATCAGCGTGTTGATGAAACACAGAAATTGCATCGGGATTGAATACAACAGTCACCATGCGCACTTTCCTCTACGGGTGGTATGTCTCAAACAGTCTACGATTTGATCGTTGCCTGGAAGACCACTAGTAGCTTTCGATGCACATCTGGTGCCATTCTGTATTCTGAGGACTATCAGAGTCTTGATGAAACACAGAAATTGCATCGGGATTGAATACAATAGTCACCATGTGCACTGTCCTCCACGGGAGTAATGTCACAAACAGTCTACGCTTTGATCGTTCCCTGGAAGTGCAGTAGAAGTTTCCGATGCACATTTGGAGGCATTCTGTAACCTGTGGACTATCAGACTCTTGATGAAACACAGACATTGCATTAGGATAAAATACAACAGTCACCGTGCGCACTTTTTTCCATGGGAGTAATGTCTCAAATAGTCTACGCTTTGATCGTTCCCTGGAAGACCAGTAGTATTTTCCGATGCACATCTGGAGGCATTCTGTAATCTGTGGACTATCAGAGTGCTGATGAAACACAGAAATTACATCGGGATTGAATACAACAGTCACCATGCGCACTTTCCTCCATGGGAGTAATTCTCAAAGAGTCTACGCTTTGATCGTTCCCTGGAAGACCAGTAGTAGTTTCCGATGCACATCTGGATTAATTCTGTAATCTGTGGATCTTCAAAGTGTGGATTGAAACATAGAAATTGCCTCGGAATTGAACACAAAGGTCACCATGCGCACTTTCCTCCATGGGAGTAATGTCTGAAACAGTCTACGCTTCGATCGTTCCCTGGCAGACCAGTAGTAGTTACCGATGCACATGTGGAGGCATTCTGTAATCTGTGGACTATCAGAGTGCTGATGAAACACAGAAATTGCATCGGGATTGAATACAACAGTCACTATGCCAACTTTCCTCCATAGGAGTAATGTCTCAAAGAGTTTACGCTTAGATCGTTCCCTGGAAGACCAGCAGCAGTTTCCGATGCACATCTGGAGGCATTCTGTAATCTGTGGACTATCAGAGTGTTGATGAAACACAGAAATTGTCTCCAGATTGAATACAACAGTCACCATGCGCACTTTCCTCCACGGGAGTAATGTCACAAACAGTCTACGCTTTGATCGTTCCCTGGAAGTCCAGTAGCAGTTTCCGATGCACATATGGAAGCATTCTGTAATCTGTGGACTATCAGACTGTTGATGAAACACAGAAAATGCATCGGGATTGAATACATACCGTGACCATGCGCACTTTCCTATATGGGAGTGGTGTCTCAAACAGTCTACCCTTTGATCGTTCCCTGGAAGACCAGTAGTAGTTACCGATGCACATCTGGAGGCACTCTGTAATCTGTGGACTATCACAGTGATGATGAAACACAGAAATTGTATCGGGATTGAGTACAACAGTCACCATGCACACTTTCCTCCATGGGAGTAATGTCTCTAACAGTCTACGCTTTGATCGTTCCCTGGAAGACCAGTAGTAGTTTCCGTTTCACATCTGGAGGCATTCTGTAATCTGTGGACTATCAGAGTGCTGATGAAACACAGAAATTGCATCGGGATTGAATACAACAGTCACCATGCGCACTTTCCTCCATGGGAGTAATTCTCAAACAGTCTACGCTTTGATCGTTCCCTGGAAGACCAGTAGTAGTTTCCGATGCACATCTGGATTCCTTCTGTAATCTGTGGATCTTCAAAGTGTGGATTGAAACATAGAAATTGCCTCGGAATTGAACACAAATGTCACCATGCGCACTTTCCTCCATGTTAGTAATGTCTGAAACAGTCTACGCTTTGATCGTTCCCTGGAAGACCAGTAGTAGTTACCGATGCACATCTGGAGACATTCTGTAATCTGTGGACTATCAGACTGTTGATGAAACACAGAAAATGCATCGGGATTGAATACAACAATCACCATGCGCACTTTCCTCAATGGGAGTAATGTCTCAAAGAGTTTACGCTTTGATCGTTCCCTGGAAGACCAGTAGCAGTTTCCGAAGCACATCTGGATTCATTCTGTAATCTGTGGACTATCAGAGTGTTGATGAAACACAGAAATTGCATCGGGATTGAATACATACAGTGACCATGCGCACTTTCCTATATGGGAGTGATGTCTCAAACAGTCTACGCTTATGCACATCTGGAGGCACTCTGTAATCTGTGTACTATCAGAGTGTTGATGAAACACAGAAATTGTATCGGGATTGAATACAACAGTCACCATGCACACTTTCCTCCATGGGTGTAATGTCTCTAACAGTCTACGCTATGATCGTTCCCTGGATGACCAGTAGTAGTTACCGATGCACATCTGGAGGCATTCTGTAATCTGTGGACTATCAGAGTGTTGATGAAACACAGAAATTGCATCAGGATTGAATACAACAGTCACCATGAGCACATTCCTCGACGGAGGTATGTCTCAAACAGTCTAAGATTTGATCGCTCCTTGGAAGAGCAGTAGTAGATTCCGATGCACATCTGGTGGTATTCTGTAATCTGTGGATTATCCGAGTGTAGATGGAACACTAAAATTGCATCGGGATTGAATACATCAATCAAAATTGCGCACTTTCCTCCATGGGAGAAATGTCTCTAACAGTCTACGCTTTGATCATTCCAAGGAAGACCAGTAGTAGTTTCCGATGCACATCTGGTGCCATTCTGTAATCTGTGGAGTACCAGAGTGTTGATGATACACAGAAATTGCATCAGGATTGAATACAACAGTCACCATGCGCACATTCCTCCACGGAGGTATGTCTCAAACAGTCTAAGATTTGATCGCTCCTTGGAAGAGCAGTAGTGGATGCCGATGCACATCTGGTGGTATTCTGTAATCTGTGGACTATCAGAGTGTTGATGAAACACAGAAACTGCATCGGGATTGAATACAACAGTCACCATGCCCATTTTCTTCCATGGGAGTAATGTCTCAAACAGCCTACGCTTTGATCGTTCCCTGGAAGACCAGTAGCAGTTTCCGATGCACACCTGGAGGCATTCTGTAATCTGTGGAATATCAGCGTGTTGATGAAACACAGAAATTGCATCGGTATTGAATACAACAGTCACCATGCGCACTTTCCTCCATGGGAGTAATGTCTCCAACAGTCTACGCTTTAATCGTTCCCTGGAAGTCCTGTAGCAGTTTCCGATGAAAATATGGAGTCATTCTGTAATCTGTGGACAATCAGAGTGTAGATGGAACACTAAAATTGCATCGGGATTGAATACAACAGTCACCATGCGCACTTTCCTCCATAAGAGTAATGTCTCCAACAGTCTACGCTTTGATCGTTCCCTGGAAGTCTAGTAGCAGTTTCCGATGCACATATGGAAGTATTCTGTAATCTGTGGACTATCAGACTGTTGATGAAACACAGGTATTGCATCGGGATTGAATACAACAGTCACCATGCGCACTTTCCTCCATGGGAGTAATGTCTGAAACCGTCTACGCTTTGATCGTTCCCTGGAAGACCAGTAGTAGTTACCGATGCACATCTGGCGGCACTCTGTAATCTGTGGACTGTCTGAGTGTTGATGAAACACAGAAATTGCATCGGGATTGAATAAAACAGTCACCATGCCCACTTTCCTACGTGGGAGTAATGTCTCAAAGAGACTACGATTTGATCGTTCCCTGGAAGACCAGTAGTAGTTTCCGATGCACGTCTGGAGGCATTCTGTAATCTGTGGACTATCAGAGTATTGATGAAACACAGAAATTGCATCGGGATTTAATACAACAGTCACCTTGCGCACTTTCCTCCATGGGAGTAATCCTCAAATAGTCTACGCTTTAATTGTTCCCTGGAAGACCAGTAGTAGTTTCCGATGCACATCTGGAGACTTTCTGTAATCTGTGGACCTTCAAAGTGTTCATGAAACACAGTAATTGTCTCCGGCTTGAATACAACAGTAACCATTCGCACTTTCCTCCATGGCAGTAATGTCTCAAACAGTCTACGCTTTGATCTTTCCCTGGAAGTCCAGTAACAGTTTCCGATGCACAATTGGAGGCATTATGTTATCTGTGGATTATCAGAGTGTTAATGAAACACACAAATTGCATCGGGATTGAATACAACAGTCTCCATGCGAACTTTCCCCCATGGGAGTAATGTCTCAAACAGTCTACGCTTTGATCGTTCCTTGGAAGTCCAGTAGTAGTTTCCGATGCACATCTGGAGGCATTCTGTAATCTGTGGACCACCAGACTGTTGATGAAACACAGAAATTGCATCGGGATTGAATACAACAGTCACCGTCCACACTTTTCTCCATGGGAGTAATCTCTCAAACAGTCTACACTTTGATCGTTAGCTGGAAGACCAGTAGTAGTTTCCGATGCACATCTGGAGGCATTCTGAAATCTGTGGACTAACTGAGTGTTGATGAAACACAGAAATTGCATCGGGATTGAATACAACAGTCACCATGCGCACTTTCCTCCATGGGAGTAATGTCTCAAACAGTCTACGCTTTGATCGTTCCCTGGAAGAACAGTAATAGTTACCGATGCACATCTGGAGGCATTCTGTAATCTGTGGACTATCAGTGTGTTGATGAAACACAGAAATTGCTTCGGGATTGAACACAACAGTCACCATCCGCAATTTCCCCCATGGGAGTAATGTCTCAAACAGTCTACGCTTTTATCGTTCCCTGGAAGTCCAGTAGTAGTTTCCGATGTACATCTGGAGGCATTCTGTAATCTGTGGACTATCAGACTGTTGATGAAACACAGAAATTGCATCGGGATTGAATACAACAGACACCGTGCACACTTTCTTCCATGGGAGTAATCTCTCAAACAGTCTACGCTTTGATCATTCCCTGGAAGACCAGTAGTAGTTCCCGATGCATATCTGGAGGCATTCTGTAATCTGTGGATTATCTGAGTGTTGATGAAACACAGAAATTGCATGGGGATTGAATACAACAATCACCATGCGCACTTTCATCCATGTTAGTAATGTCTCAAACGGTCTACGCTTTGATTGTTCCCTGTAAGACCAGTGTTAGTTTCCGATGCACATCTGGAGGCATTCTGTAATCTGTGGACTATAAGAGTGTTGATTTAACACAGATATTGCATCGGGATTGAATACAACAGTCACCATTCGCACTTTCCTAAATGGGGGTAATGTCTCTAAGAGTCTACGCTTTAATCGTTCCCTGGAAGACCAGTAGTAGCTTCCGATGCTAATCTGGAGGCATTATGTTATCTGTGGACTATCAGACTGTTGATGAAACACAGAAATTGCATCGGGATTGAATACAACAGACATCATTCGCGCTTTCCTCCATGGGAGCAATGTCTCTAAGAGTCTACGCTTTAATCGTTCCCTGGAAGACCAGTAGTAGTTTCCGATGCACATCAGGAGGCATTTTGTAATCTGTGGATTATCAGACTGTTGATGAAACACAGAAATTGCATCGGGATTGAATACAACAGTCACCATGCGCACTTTCCTCCATGGGAGTAATGTCTCAAACAGTCTACGCATTGATCGTTCCCTGGAGAACCAGTAGTAGTTTCCGATGCACATCGGGAGGCATTCTGTAATCTGTGGACTATCAGAGTATTGATGAAACACAGAAATTGCATCGGTATTGAATACAACAGCCACCATGCGCACTTTCCTCCACGGGAGGTATGTCTCAAACAGTCTACGATTTGATCGTTCCCTGGAAGACCACTACTAGTTTCCGATGCACCTCTGGTGCCATTCTGTGATCTGAGGACTATCAGAGTGCTGATGAAACACAGAAATTGCATCGGGATTGAATACAACAGTCACCATGCGCACTTTCCTCAATGGAAGTAATTCTCAAACAGTCTACGCTTTGATCGTTCCCTGGAAGACCAGTAGTAGTTTCCGATGCACATCTGGATTCCTTCTGTAATCTGTGGATCTTCAAAGTGTGGATTGAAACATAGAAATTGCCTCGGAATTGAACACAAAAGTCACCATGCGCACTTTCCTCCATGGGAGTAATGTCTGAAACAGTCTACGCTTTGATCGTTCCCTGGAAGAACAGTACTAGTTACCGATGCACATCTGGAGACATCCTGTAATCTGTGGACTACCAGACTGTTGATGAAACACAGAAAATGCATCGGGATTGAATACAACAATCACCATGCGCACTTTCCTCAATGGGAGTAATGTCTCAAAGAGTTTACGCTTTGATCGTTCCCTGGAAGACCAGCAGTGGTTACCGATGCACATCTGGAGGCACTCTGTAATCTGTGGACTATCAGAGTGTTGATGAAACACAGAAATTGCATCGGGATTGAATACAGACAGTGACCATGCGCACTTTCCTATATGGGAGTAATGTCTCAAACAATCTACGCTTTGATCGTTCCCTGGAAGACCAGCAGTAGTTACCGATGCACATCTGGAGGCACTCTGTAATCTGTGGACTATCAGAGTGTTGATGAAACACAGAAATTGTTTCGGGATTGAATACAACAGTCAGCATGCACACTTCCCTTCATGGGAGTAATGTCTCTAACAGTCTACGCTTTGATCATTCCCTGGAAGACCAGTAGTAGTTTCCGATGCACATCTGGTGCCATTCTGTAATCTGTGGACTATCAGAGTGTTAATGATACACAGAATTGCATCGGGATTGAATACAACAGTCACTATGCGCACTTTCCTCCACGGGAGGTATGTCTCAAACAGTCTACGATTTGATCGTTCCCTGGAAGAGCAGTAGTAGACTCCGATGCACATCTGGTATCATTCTGTAATCTGTGGAGTATCAGAGTGTTAATGATACACAGAAATTGCATCGGGATTGAATACAACAGTCACTATGCGCACTTTCCTCCACGGGAGGTATGTCTCAAACAGTCTACGATTTGATCGTTCCTTGGAAGACCAGTAGTAGTGTCCGATGCACATCTGGTAGCATTCTGTAATCTGTGGACTATCTGAGTGTTGATGAAACACAGAAATTGCATCGGGATTGAATACAACAGTCACCATGCCCACTTTCCTACGTGGGAGTAATGTATCAAAGAGACTACGCTTTGATCGTTCCCTGGAAGACCACTAGTAGTTTCCAATGCACGTCTGGTGGCATTCTGTAATCTGTGGACTATCAGAGTCTTGATGAAACACAGAAATTGCATCGGGATTGAATACAACAGCCACCATGCGCACTTTCCTCCATGGGAGTAATCCTCAAATTGTCTACGCTTTAATTGTTCCCTGGAAGACCAGTAGTAGTTTCCGATGCACATCTGGAGTCTTTCTGTAATCTGTGGACTTTCAAAGTGTTCATGAAACACAGTAATTGTCTCCGGCTTGAATACAACAGTAACCATGCGCACTTTCCTCCATGGGAGTAATGTCTCAAACAGTCTACGCTTTGATCTTTCCCTGGAAGACCAGTAGTAGTTTCCGATGCACATCTGGAGGCATTATGTAATCTGTCGAGTATCAGAGTGTTGATGAAACACACAAATTGCATCGGGATTTAATACAACAGTCTCCATGCGCACTTTCCTCCATGGGAGTAACGTCACAAACAGTATACGCTTTGATCGTTCCCTGGAAGAACAGTAATAGTTACCGATGCACATCTGGAGGCATTCTGTAATCTGTGGACTATCAGAGTCTTGATGAAACACAGAAATTGCATCGGGATTGAATACAACAGCCACCATGCGCACTTTCCTCCACGGGATGTATGTCTCAAACAGTCTACGATTTGATCGTTCCCTGGAAGACCAGTAGTAGTTTCCGATGCACGTCTGGAGGCATTCTGTAATCTGTGGACTATCAGAGTATTGATGAAACACAGAAATTGCATCGGGATTTAATACAACAGTCACCTTGCGCACTTTCCTCCATGGGAGTAATCCTCAAATAGTCTACGCTTTAATTGTTCCCTGGAAGACCAGTAGTAGTTTCCGATGCACATCTGGAGACTTTCTGTAATCTGTGGACCTTCAAAGTGTTCATGAAACACAGTAATTGTCTCCGGCTTGAATACAACAGTAACCATTCGCACTTTCCTCCATGGCAGTAATGTCTCAAACAGTCTACGCTTTGATCTTTCCCTGGAAGTCCAGTAACAGTTTCCGATGCACAATTGGAGGCATTATGTTATCTGTGGATTATCAGAGTGTTAATGAAACACACAAATTGCATCGGGATTGAATACAACAGTCTCCATGCGAACTTTCCCCCATGGGAGTAATGTCTCAAACAGTCTACGCTTTGATCGTTCCTTGGAAGTCCAGTAGTAGTTTCCGATGCACATCTGGAGGCATTCTGTAATCTGTGGACCACCAGACTGTTGATGAAACACAGAAATTGCATCGGGATTGAATACAACAGTCACCGTCCACACTTTTCTCCATGGGAGTAATCTCTCAAACAGTCTACGCTTTGATCGTTAGCTGGAAGACCAGTAGTAGTTTCCGATGCACATCTGGAGGCATTCTGAAATCTGTGGACTAACTGAGTGTTGATGAAACACAGAAATTGCTTCGGGATTGAACACAAGAGTCACCATCCGCAATTTCCCCCATGGGAGTAATGTCTCAAACAGTCTACGCTTTTATCGTTCCCTGGAAGTCCAGTAGTAGTTTCCGATGTACATCTGGAGGCATTCTGTAATCTGTGGACTATCAGAGTGTTGATGAAACACAGAAATTGCATCGGGATTGAATACAACAGACACCGTGCACACTTTCTTCCATGGGAGTAATCTCTCAAACAGTCTACGCTTTGATCATTCCCTGGAAGACCAGTAGTAGTTCCCGATGCATATCTGGAGGCATTCTGTAATCTGTGGATTATCTGAGTGTTGATGAAACACAGAAATTGCATGGGGATTGAATACAACAATCACCATGCGCACTTTCATCCATGTTAGTAATGTCTCAAACGGTCTACGCTTTGATTGTTCCCTGTAAGACCAGTGTTAGTTTCCGATGCACATCTGGAGGCATTTTGTAATCTGTGGACTATCAGAGTGTTGATGAAACACAGAAATTTCATCGGGATTAAATACAACATTCACTATGAGCACTTTCCTCCATGCGAGTAATGTCTCTAACAGTCTACGCTTTAATCGTTCCCTGGAAGTCCAGTAGTAGTTTCAGATGCACATCTGGAGGTATTCTGTAATCTGTGGACCATCAAAGTGTTGATGAAACACTAAAATTGCATCGGGATTGAATGCAACAGTCACCATGCGCACTATCCTCCATGGGAGTAATGTCTCAAACAGTCTAAGCTTTGATCGTTCCCTTTAAGACCAGTAGCAGTTTTCGATGCACATCTGGAGGCATTCTGTAATCTGTGGACTATAAGAGTGTTGATTTAACACAGATATTGCATCGGGATTGAATACAACAGTCACCATTCGCACTTTCCTAAATGGGGGTAATGTCTCTAAGAGTCTACGCTTTAATCGTTCCCTGGAAGACCAGTAGTAGCTTCCGATGCTAATCTGGAGGCATTATGTAGTCTGTGGACTATCAGACTGTTGATGAAACACAGAAATTGCATCGGGATTGAATACAACAGACATCATTCGCGCTTTCCTCCATGGGAGCAATGTCTCTAAGAGTCTACGCTTTAATCGTTCCCTGGAAGACCAGTAGTAGTTTCCGATGCACATCAGGAGGCATTTTGTAATCTGTGGATTATCAGACTGTTGATGAAACACAGAAATTGCATCGGGATTGAATACAACAGTCACCATGCGCACTTTCCTCCATGGGAGTAATGTCTCAAACAGTCTACGCATTGATCGTTCCCTGGAGAACCAGTAGTAGTTTCCGATGCACATCTGGAGGCATTCTGTAATCTGTGGACTATCAGAGTATTGATGAAACACAGAAATTGCATCGGTATTGAATACAACAGCCACCATGCGCACTTTCCTCCACGGGAGGTATGTCTCAAACAGTCTACGATTTGATCGTTCCCTGGAAGACCACTACTAGTTTCCGATGCACCTCTGGTGCCATTCTGTGATCTGAGGACTATCAGAGTGCTGATGAAACACAGAAATTGCATCGGGATTGAATACAACAGTCACCATGCGCACTTTCCTCAATGGAAGTAATTCTCAAACAGTCTACGCTTTGATCGTTCCCTGGAAGACCAGTAGTAGTTTCCGATGCACATCTGGAGACATCCTGTAATCTGTGGACTACCAGACTGTTGATGAAACACAGAAAATGCATCGGGATTGAATACAAAAATCACCATGCGCACTTTCCTCAATGGGAGTAATGTCTCAAAGAGTTTACGCTTTGATCGTTCCCTGGAAGACCAGCAGTGGTTACCGATGCACATCTGGAGGCACTCTGTAATCTGTGGACTATCAGAGTGTTGATGAAACACAGAAATTGCATCGGGATTGAATACAGACAGTGACCATGCGCACTTTCCTATATGGGAGTAATGTCTCAAACAGTCTACGCTTTGATCGTTCCCTGGAAGTCCAGTAGTAGTTTCCGATGCACATCTGGTGCCATTCTGTAATCTGTGGACTATCAGAGTGTTAATGATACACAGAATTGCATCGGGATTGAATACAACAGTCACTATGCGCACTTTCCTCCACGGGAGGTATGTCTCAAACAGTCTACGATTTGATCGTTCCCTGGAAGAGCAGTAGTAGACTCCGATGCATATCTGGTATCATTCTGTAATCTGTGGAGTATAAGAGTGTTAATGATACACAGAAATTGCATCGGGATTGAATACAACAGTCACTATGCGCACTTTCCTCCACGGGAGGTATGTCTCAAACAGTCTACGATTTGATCGTTCCTTGGAAGACCAGTAGTAGTGTCCGATGCACATCTGGTAGCATTCTGTAATCTGTGGACTATCTGAGTGTTGATGAAACACAGAAATTGCATCGGGATTGAATACAACAGTAACCATGCCCACTTTCCTACGTGGGAGTAATGTATCAAAGAGACTACGCTTTGATCGTTCCCTGGAAGACCACTAGTAGTTTCCAATGCACGTCTGGTGGCATTCTGTAATCTGTGGACTATCAGAGTATTGATGAAACACAGAAATTGCATCGGGATTTAATACAACAGTCACCATGCGCACTTTCCTCCATGGAAGTAATTCTCAAATTGTCTACGCTTTAATTGTTCCCTGGAAGACCAGTAGTAGTTTCCGATGCACATCTGGAGTCTTTCTGTAATCTGTGGACTTTCAAAGTGTTCATGAAACACAGTAATTGTCTCCGGCTTGAATACAACAGTAACCATGCGCACTTTCCTCCATGGGAGTAATGTCTCAAACAGTCTACGCTTTGATCTTTCCCTGGAAGACCAGTAGTAGTTTCCGATGCACATCTGGAGGCATTATGTAATCTGTCGAGTATCAGAGTGTTGATGAAACACACAAATTGCATCGGGATTTAATACAACAGTCTCCATGCGCACTTTCCTCCATGGGAGTAACGTCACAAACAGTATACGCTTTGATCGTTCCCTGGAAGAACAGTAATAGTTACCGATGCACATCTGGAGGCATTCTGTAATCTGTGGACTATCAGAGTCTTGATGAAACACAGAAATTGCATCGGGATTGAATACAACAGCCACCATGCGCACTTTCCTCCACGGGATGTATGTCTCAAACAGTCTACGATTTGAGCGTTCCCTGGAAGACCACAAGTAGTTTCCGATGCACATCTGGTGCCGTTCTGTAATCTGAGGACTATCAGAGTCTTGATGAAACACAGAAATAGCATCGGGATTGAATACAATAGTCACCATGCGCACTTTCCTCCACGGGAGTAATGTCACAAACAGTCTACGCTTTGATCGTTCCCTGGAAGACCAGTAGTAGTTTCCGTTGCACATCTGGTGGCATTCTGTAATCTGTGGATTATCCGAGTGTAGATGGAACACTAAAATTGCATCGGGATTGAATACAACAGTCACCATGCGCACTTTCCTCCATAAGAGTAATGTCTCAAACAGTCTACGCTTTGATCGTTCCTTGGAAGTCCAGCAGTAGTTACCGATGCACATCTGGAGGCACTCTGTAATCTGTGGTCTATCAGAGTGTTGATGAAACACAGAAATTGTTACGGTATTGAATACAACAGTCAGCATGCACACTTTCCTTCATGGGAGTAATGTCTCTAACAGTCTACGCTTTGATTGTTCCGTGGATGACCAGTAGTAGTTACCGATGCACATCTGGAGGCATTCTGTAATCTGTGGACTATCAGAGTGTTGATGAAACACAGAAATTGCATCGGGATTGAATACATCAGTCACCATGCGCACTTTCCTCCATGTGAGTAATGTCTCTAACAGTCTACGCTTTGATCATTCCCTGGAAGACCAGCAGTAGTTTCCGATGCACATCTGGTGCCATTCTGTAATCTGTGGACTATCAGAGTTTTGATGATACACAGAAATTGCATCTGGATTGAAATCAACAGTCACTATGCGCACTTTCCTCCACGGGAGGTATGTCTCAAACAGTCTACGATTTGATCGTTCCCTGGAAGAGCAGTAGTAGACTCCGATGCACATCTGGTGGCATTCTGTAATCTGTGGAGTATCAGAGTGTTGATGAAACACAGAAATTGCATCGGGATTAAATACAACAGTCACCATGCGCAATTTCCTCCACAGGACTAATGTCTCAAACCGTCTACGCTTTGATCGTTCCCTGGAAGACCAGTAGTAGTTTCCGATGCACATCTGGTAGCATTCTGTAATCTGTGGACTATCTGAGTGTTGATGAAACACAGAAATTGCATCGGGATTGAATACAACAGTCACCATGCCCACTTTCCTACGTGGGAGTAATGTCTCAAAGAGACTACGCTTTGATCGTTCCCTGGAAGACCAGTAGTAGTTTCCGATGCACATCTGGTAGCATTCTGTAATCTGTGGACTATCTGAGTGTTGATGAAACACAGAAATTGCATCGGGATTGAATACAACAGTCACCATGCGCCCTTTCCTCCATGGGAGTAATGTCTCAAACAGTCTACGCTTTGATCTTTCCCTGGAAGACCAGTAGCAGTTTCCGATGCACATCTGGAGGCATTCTGTAATCTGTGGAGTATCAGAGTGTTGATAAAACACAGAAATTGCATCGGGATTGAATACAACAGTCACCATGCGCACTTTCCTCCATGGGAGTAGTGTCTCAAAGAGTTTACGCTTTGATCGTTCCCTGGAATACCAGTAGTAGTTTCCGATGCACATCTGGAGGCATTCTGTAATCTGTGGACTATCAGAGTGTTGTTGAAACACAGGAATTGCATTGGGATTGAATACAACAGTCACCATGCGCACCTTCCTCCACGGGAGTAATATCTCAAACAGCCTACGCTTTGATCGTTCCCTGGAAGACCAGAAGTAGTTTCCGATGCACATCTGGTGCCATTCTGTAATCTGAGGACTATCAGAGTCTTGATGAAACACAGAGATAGCATCGGGATTGAATACAATAGTCACCATGCGCACATTCCTCCACGGGAGTAATGTCACAAACAGTCTACGCTTTGATCGTTCCCTGGAAGACCAGTAGTAGTTTCCGATGCACACCTGGTGGCATTCTGTAATCTGTGGATTATCCGAGTGTAGATGGAACACTAAAATTGCATCGGGATTGAATACAACAGTCACCATGCGCACTTTCCTCCATAAGAATAATGTCTCAAACAGTCTACGCTTTGATCGTTCCCTGGAAGTCCAGTAGTAGTTTCCGATGCACATTTGGAGGCATTCTGTAACCTGTGGACTATCAGACTCTTGATGAAACACAGAAATTGCATCGGGGTTGAACACAACAGTCACCATGCGCACTTTTCTCCATGGGAGTAATTCTGAAACAGTCTACGCTTTGATCGTTCCCTGGAAGACCAGTAGTAGTTTCCGATGCACATCTGGATTCCTTCTGTAACCTGTGGATCTTCAAAGTGTGGATTGAAACATAGAAATTGCCTCGGAATTGAACACAAAAGTCACCATGCGCACTTTCCTCCGTGGCAGTAATGTCTGAAACAGTCTACGCTTTGATCGTTCCCTGGAAGACCAGTAGTAGTTACCGATGCCCATCTGGAGATATTCTGTAATCTGTGGACTATCAGACTGTTGATGAAACACAGAAAATGCATCGGGATTGAATACAACAATCACCATGCGCACTTTCCTCAATGGGAGTAATGTCTCAAAGAGTTTACGCTTTGATCGTTCCCTGGAAGACCAGTAACAGTTTCCGATGCACATCTGGAGGCATTCTGTAATCTGTGGACTATCAGAGTGTTGATGAAACACAAAAATTGCATCGGGATTGAATACATACAGTGACCATGCGCACTTTCCTATATGGGAGTAATGTCTCAAACAGTCTACGCTTTGATCCTTCCCTGGAAGACCAGCAGTAGTTACCGATGCACATCTGGAGGCACTCTGTAATCTGTGGACTATCAGAGTGTTGATGAAACACAGAAATTGCATCGGGATTGAATACAGACAGTGAACATGCGCACTTTCCTATATGGGAGTAATGTCTCAAACGGTCTACGCTTTGATCGTTCCCTGGAGGACCAGCAGTAGTTTCCGATGCACATCTGGAGGCATTCTGTAATCTGTGGACTATCAGAGTGTTGATGAAACACAGAAATTGTTTCGGGATTGAATACAACAGTCAGCATGCACACTTTCCTTCATGGGAGTAATGTCTCTAACAGTCTACGCTTTGATTGTTCCCTGGATGACCAGTAGTAGTTACCGATGCACATCTGGAGGCATTCTGTAATCTGTGGACTATCAGACTGTTGATGAAACACAGAAATTGCATCGGGATTGAATACATCAGTCACCATGCGCACTTTCCTCCATGGGAGTAATGTCTCTAACAGTCTACGCTTTGATCATTCCCTGGAAGAACAGTAGTAGTTTCCGATGCACATCTGGTGCCGTTCTGTATTCTGTGGACTATCAGAGTGTTAATCATACACAGAAATTGCATCGGGATTGAATACAACAGTCACTATGCGCACTTTCCTCAACGGGAGGTATGTCTCAAACAGTCTACGATTTGATCTTTCCCTGGAAGAGCAGTAGTAGACTCCGATGCACATCTGGTGGCATTCTGTAATCTGTGGAGTATCAAAGTGTTAATGATACACAGAAATTGCATCGGGATTGAATACAACAGTCACTATGCGCACTTTCCTCCACGGGAGGTATGTCTCAAACAGTCTACGATTTGATCGTTCCCTGGAAGACCAGTAGTAGTTTCCGATGCACATCTGGTAGCATTCTGTAATCTGTGGACTATCTGAGTGTTGATGAAACACAGAAATTGCATCGATATTGAATACAACAGTCACCATGCCCACTTTCCTACGTGGGAGTAATGTCTCAAAGAGACTACGCTTTGATCGTTCCCTGGAAGACCAATAGTAGTTTCCAATGCACGTCTGGTGGCATTCTGTAATCTGTGGACTATCAGAGTATTGATGAAACACAGAAATTGCATCGGGATTTAATACAACAGTCACCATGCGCACTTTCCTCCATGGGAGTAATCCTCAAATTGTCTACGCTTTAATTGTTCCCTGGAAGACCAGTAGTAGTTTCCGATGCACATCTGGAGTCTTTCTGTAATCTGTGGACTTTCAAAGTGTTCATGAAACACAGTACTTGTCTCCGGCTTGAATACAACAGTAACCATGCGCACTTTCCTCCATGGGAGTAATGTCTCAAACAGTCTACGCTTTGATTTTTCCCTGGAAGACCAGTAGCAGTTTCCGATGCACATCTGGAGGCATTCTGTAATCTGTGGAGTATCAGAGTGTTGATAAAACACAGAAATTGCATCGGGATTGAATACAACAGTCACCATGCGCACTTTCCTCCATGGGAGTAATTTCTCAAAGAGTTTACGCTTTGATCGTTCCCTGGAATACCAGTAGTAGTTTACGATGCACATCTGGAGGCATTCTGTAATCTGTGGACTATCAGAGTGTTGTTGAAACACAGGAATTGCATCGGGATTGAATACAACAGTCACCATGCGCACCTTCCTCCACGGGAGTAATGTCTCAAACAGCCTACGCTTTGATCGTTCCCTGGAAGACCAGTAGTAGTTTCCGATGCACATCTGGAGGCATTCTGTAATCTGTGGACTATCAGAGTGTTGATGAAACACACAAATTGCATCGGGATTGAATACAACAGTCTCCATGCGCACTTTCCTCCATGGGAGTAACGTCACAAACAGTATACGCTTTGATCGTTCCCTGGAAGAACAGTAATAGTTACCGATGCACATCTGGAGGCATTCTGTAATCTGTGGACTATCAGAGTATTGATGAAACACAGAAATTGCATCGGTATTGAATAAAACAGCCACCATGCGCACTTTCCTCCACGGGAGGTATGTCTCAAACAGTCTACGATTTGATCGTTCCCTGGAAGACCACTACTAGTTTCCGATGCACCTCTGGTGCCATTCTGTAATCTGAGGACTATCAGAGTCTTGATGAAACACAGAAATTGCATCGGGATTGAATACAATAGTCACCATGCGCACTTTTCTCCACGGGAGTAATGTCACAAACAGTCTACGCTTTGATCGTTCCCTGGAAGACCAGTAGTAGTTTCCGTTGCACATCTGGTGGCATTCTGTAATCTGTGGATTATCCGAGTGTAGATGGAACAGTAAAATTGCATCGGAATAGAATACAACAGTCACCATGCGCACTTTCCTCAATGGGATTAATGTCTCAAAGAGTTTACGCTTTGATCGTTCCCTGGAAGACCAGCAGTGGTTACCGATGCACATCTGGAGGCACTCTGTAATCTGTGGACTATCAGAGTGTTGATGAAACACAGAAATTGCATCGGGATTGAATACAGACAGTGACCATGCGCACTTTCCTATATGGGAGTAATGTCTCAAACAGTCTACGCTTTGATCGTTCCCTGGAAGACCAGCAGTAGTTACCGATGCACATCTGGAGGCACTCTGTAATCTGTGGACTATCAGAGTGTTGATGAAACACAGAAATTGTTTCGGGATTGAATACAACAGTCAGCATGCACACTTTCCTTCATGGGAGTAATGTCTCTAACAGTCTACGCTTTGATCATTCCCTGGAAGACCAGTAGTAGTTTCCGATGCACATCTGGTGCCATTCTGTAATCTGTGGACTATCAGAGTGTTAATGATACACAGAAATTGCATCGGGATTGAATACAACAGTCACTATGCGCACTTTCCTCCACGGGAGGTATGTCTCAAACAGTCTACGATTTGATCGTTCCCTGGAAGAGCAGTAGTAGACTCCGATGCACATCTGGTGGCATTCTGTAATCTGTGGAGTATCAGAGTGTTAATGATACACAGAAATTGCATCGGGATTGAATACAACAGTCACTATGCCCACTTTCCTCCACGGGAGGTATGTCTCAAACAGTCTACGATTTGATCGTTCCTTGGAAGACCAGTAGTAGTTTCCGATGCACATCTGGTAGCATTCTGTAATCTGTGGACTATCTGAGTGTTGATGAAACACAGAAATTGCATCGGGATTGAATACAACAGTCACCATGCCCACTTTCCTACGTGGGAGTAATGTCTCAAAGAGACTACGCTTTGATCGTTCCCTGGAAGACCACTAGTAGTTTCCAATGCACGTCTGGTGGCATTCTGTAATCTGTGGACTATCAGAGTATTGATGAAACACAGAAATTGCATCGGGATTTAATACAACAGTCACCATGCGCACTTTCCTCCATGGGAGTACTCCTCAAATTGTCTACGCTTTAATTGTTCCCTGGAAGACCAGTAGTAGTTTCCGATGCACATCTGGAGTCTTTCTGTAATCTGTGGACTTTCAAAGTGTACATGAAACACAGTAATTGTCTCCGGCTTGAATACAACAGTAACCATGCGCACTTTCCTCCATGGGAGTAATGTCTCAAACAGTCTACGCTTTGATCTTTCCCTGGAAGACCAGTAGTAGTTTCCGATGCACATCTGGAGGCATTATGTAATCTGTCGAGTATCAGAGTGTTGATGAAACACACAAATTGCATCGGGATTTAATACAACAGTCTCCATGCGCACATTCCTCCATGGGAGTAACGTCACAAACAGTATACGCTTTGATCGTTCCCTGGAAGAACAGTAATAGTTACCGATGCACATCTGGAGGCATTCTGTAATCTGTGGACTATCAGAGTCTTGATGAAACACAGAAATTGCATCGGGATTGAATACAACAGCCACCATGCGCACTTTCCTCCACGGGATGTATGTCTCAAACAGTCTACGATTTGAGCGTTCCCTGGAAGACCACAAGTAGTTTCCGATGCACATCTGGTGCCATTCTGTAATCTGAGGACTATCAGAGTCTTGATGAAACACAGAAATAGCATCGGGATTGAATACAATAGTCACCATGCGCACTTTCCTCCACGGGAGTAATGTCACAAACAGTCTACGCTTTGATCGTTCCCTGGAAGACCAGTAGTAGTTTCCGTTGCACATCTGGTGGCATTCTGTAATCTGTGGATTATCCGAGTGTAGATGGAACACTAAAATTGCATCGGGATTGAATACAACAGTCACCATCCGCACTTTCCTCCATAAGAATAAAGTCTCAAACAGTCTACGCTTTGATCGTTCCTTGGAAGTCCAGCAGTAGTTACCGATGCACATCTGGAGGCACTCTGTAATCTGTGGACTATCAGAGTGTTGATGAAACACAGAAATTGTTTCGGGATTGAATACAACAGTCAGCATGCACACTTTCCTTCATGGGAGTAATGTCTCTAACAGTCTACGCTTTGATTGTTCCCTGGATGACCAGTAGAAGTTACCGATGCACATCTGGAGGCATTCTGTAATCTGTGGACTATCAGAGTGTTGATGAAACACAGAAATTGCATCGGGATTGAATACATCAGTCACCATGCGCACTTTCCTCCATGGGAGTAATGTCTCTAACAGTCTACGCTTTGATCATTCCCTGGAAGACCAGTAGTAGTTTCCGATGCACATCTGGTGCCATTCTGTAATCTGTGGACTATCAGAGTGTTGATGATACACAGAAATTGCATCGGGATTGAAATCAACAGTCACTATGCGCACTTTCCTCCACGGGAGGTATGTCTCAAACAGTCTACGATTTGATCGTTCCCTGGAAGAGCAGTAGTAGACTCCGATGCACATCTGGTGGCATTCTGTAATCTGTGGAGTATCAGAGTGTTGATGAAACACAGAAATTGCATCGGGATTAAATACAACAGTCACCATGCGCAATTTCCTCCACAGGACTTATGTCTCAAACCGTCTACGCTTTGATCGTTCCCTGGAAGACCAGTAGCAGTTTCCGATGCACATCTGGAGTCATTCTGTAATCTGTGGAGTATCAGAGTGTTGATAAAGCACAGAAATTGCATCGGGATTGAATACAACAGTCACCATGCGCACTTTCCTCCATGGGAGTAATGTCTCAAAGAGTTTACGCTTTGATCGTTCCCTGGAATACCAGTAGTAGTTTACGATGCACATCTGGAGGCATTCTGTAATCTGTGGACTATCAGAGTGTTGTTGAAACACAGGAATTGCATCGGGATTGAATACAACAGTCACCATGCGCACCTTCCTCCACGGGAGTAATGTCTCAAACAGCCTACGCTTTGATCGTTCCCTGGAAGACCAGTAGTAGTTTCCGATGCACATCTGGAGGCATTCTGTAATCTGTGGACTATCAGAGTGTTGATGAAACACACAAATTGCATCGGGATTGAGTACAACAGTCTCCATGCGCACTTTCCTCCATGGGAGTAACGTCACAAACTGTATACGCTTTGATCGTTCCCTGGAAGAACAGTAATAGTTACCGATGCACATCTGGAGGCATTCTGTAATCTGTGGATTATCCGAGTGTAGATGGAACACTAAAATTGCATCGGGATTGAATACAACATTCACCATGCGCACTTTCCTCCATAAGAATAATGTCTCAAACAGTCTACGCTTTGATCGTTCCTTGGAAATCCAGCAGTAGTTACCGATGCACATCTGGAGGCACTCTGTAATCTGTGGACTATCAGAGTGTTGATGAAACACAGAAATTGTTTCGGGATTGAATACAACAGTCAGCATGCACACTTTCCTTCATGGGAGTAATGTCTCTAACAGTCTACGCTTTGATTGTTCCCTGGATGACCAGTAGTAGTTACCGATGCACATCTGGAGGCATTCTGTAATCTGTGGAAGTATCAGAGTGTTGATGAAACACAGAACTTGCATCGGGATTGAATACATCAGTCACCATGCGCACTTTCCTCCATGGGAGTAATGTCTCTAACAGTTTACGCTTTGATCATTCCCTGGAAGACCAGTAGTAGTTTCCGATGCACATCTGGTGCCATTCTGTAATCTGTGGACTATCAGAGTCTTGATGAAACACAGGAATTGCATCGGGATTGAATACAACAGCCACCATGCGCACTTTCCTCCACGGGAGGTATGTCTCAAACAGTCTACGATTTGAGCGTTCCCTGGAAGACCACAAGTAGTTTCCGATTCACATCTGGTGCCATTCTGTAATCTGAGGACTATCAGAGTCTTGATGAAACACAGAAATAGCATCGGGATTGAATACAATAGTCACCATGCGCACTTTCCTCCACGGGAGTAATGTCACAAACAGTCTACGCTTTGATCGTTCCCTGGAAGACCAGTAGTAGTTTCCGTTGCACATCTGGTGGCATTCTGTAATCTGTGGATTATCCGAGTGTAGATGGAACACTAAAATTGCATCGGGATTGAATACAACAGTCACCATGCGCACTTTCCTCCATAAGAATAATGTCTCAAACAGTCTACGCTTTGATCGTTCCTTGGAAATCCAGCAGTAGTTACCGATGCACATCTGGAGGCACTCTGTAATCTGTGGACTATCAGAGTGTTGATGAAACACAGAAATTGTTTCGGGATTGAATACAACAGTCAGCATGCACACTTTCCTTCATGGGAGTAATGTCTCTAACAGTCTACGCTTTGATTGTTCCCTGGATGACCAGTAGTAGTTACCGATGCACATCTGGAGGCATTCTGTAATCTGTGGAAGTATCAGAGTGTTGATGAAACACAGAACTTGCATCGGGATTGAATACATCAGTCACCATGCGCACTTTCCTCCATGGGAGTAATGTCTCTAACAGTTTACGCTTTGATCATTCCCTGGAAGACCAGTAGTAGTTTCCGATGCACATCTGGTGCCATTCTGTAATCTGTGGACTATCAGAGTGTTGATGATACACAGAGATTGCAGCGGGATTGAATACAACAGTCACTATGCGCACTTTCCTCCATGGGAGGTATGTCTCAAACAGTCTACGATTTGATCGTTCCCTGGAAGAGCAGTAGTAGACTCCGATGCACATCTGGTGGCATTCTGTAATCTGTGGAGTATCAGAGTGTTGATGAAACACAGAAATTACATCGGGATTAAATGCAACAGTCACCATGCGCAATTTCCTCCACAGGAGTAATGTCTCAAACCGTCTACGCTTTGATCGTTCCCTGGAAGACCAGTAGTAGTTTCCGATGCACATCTGGTAGCATTCTGTAATCTGTGGACTATCTGAGTGTTGATGAAACACAGAAATTGCATCGGGATTGAATACAACAGTCACCATGCCCACTTTCCTACGTGGGAGTAATGTCTCAAAGAGACTACGCTTTGATCGTTCCCTGGAAGACCAGTAGTAGTTTCCAATGCACGTCTGGTGGCATTCTGTCATCTGTGGACTATCAGAGTGTTGATGAAACACAGAAATTGCATCGAGATTTAATACAACAGTCACCATGCTCACTTTCCTCCATGGGAGTAATCATCAAATTGTCAACGCTTTAATTTTTCCCTGGAAGACCAGTAGTAGTTTCCGATGCACATCTGGAGTCTTTCTGTAATCTGTGGACTTTCAATGTGTTCATGAAACACAGTAATTGTCTCCGGCTTGAATACAACAGTAACCATACGCACTTTCCTCTATGGGAGTAATGTCTCAAAGAGTTTACGCTTTGATCGTTCCCTGGAATACCAGTAGTAGTTTCCGATGCACATCTGGAGGCATTCTGTAATCTGTGGACTATCAGAGTGTTGTTGAAACACAGGAATTGCATCGGGATTGAATACAACAGTCACCATGCGCACCTTCCTCCACGGGAGTAATGTCTCAAACAGCCTACGCTTTGATCGTTCCCTGGAAGACCAGTAGTAGTTTCCGATGCACATCTGGAGGCATTATGTAATCTGTGGAATATCAGAGTGTTGATGAAACACACAAATTGCATCGGGATTGAATACAACAGTCTCCATGCGCACTTTCCTCCATGGGAGTAACGTCACAAACAGTCTACGCTTTGGTCGTTCCCTGGAAGAACAGTAATAGTTACCGATGCACATCTGGAGGCATTCTGTATTCTGTGGACTATCAGAGTCTTGATGACACACAGAAATTGCATCTTGATTGAATACAACAGCCACCATGCGCACTTTACTCCACGGGAGGT
Source organism: Schistocerca gregaria (assembly GCF_023897955.1). NCBI lineage: Eukaryota > Metazoa > Arthropoda > Insecta > Orthoptera > Acrididae > Schistocerca > Schistocerca gregaria. The sequence goes on from NC_064927.1 coordinate 2,529,290, forward strand.
ATGTCTCAAACAGTCTACGATTTAAGCGTTCCCTGGAAGACCACAAGTAGTTTCCGATGCACATCTGGTGCCATTCTGTAATCTGAGGACTATCAGAGTCTTGATGAAACACAGAGATAGCATCGGGATTGAATACAATAGTCACCATGCGCACTTTCCTCAATGGGAGTAATGTCACAAACAGTCTACGCTTTGATCGTTCCCTGGAAGACCAGTAGTAGTTTCCGTTGCACATCTGGTGGCATTCTGTAATCTGTGGATTATCCGAGTGTAGATGGAACACTAAAATTGCATCGGGATTGAATACAACAGTCACCATGCGCACTTTCCTCCATAAGAATAATGTCTCAAACAGTCTACGCTTTGATCGTTCCCTGGAATTCCAGGAGTAGTTTCCGATGCACATTTGGAGGCATTCTGTAACCTGTGGACTATCAGACTCTTGATGAAACACAGAAATTGCATTAGGATAAAATACAACAGTCACCGTGCGCACTTTTTTCCATGGGAGTAATGTCTCAAGCAGTCTACGCTTTGATCGTTCCCTGGAAGACCGGTAGTATTTTCCGATGCACATCTGGAGGCATTCTGTAATCTGTGGACTATCAGAGTGCTGATGAAACACAGAAATTGCATCGGGATTGAACACAACAGTCACCATGCGCACTTTCCTCCATGGGAGTAATTCTCAAACAGTCTACGCTTTGATCGCTCCCTGGAAGACCAGTAGTAGTTTCCGATGCACATCTGGATTAAATCTGTAACCTGTGGATCTTCAAAGGGTGGATTGAAACATAGAAATTGCCTCGGAATTGAACACAAAAGTCACCATGCGCACTTTCCTCCATGGGAGTAATGTCTGAAACAGTCTACGCTTTGATCGTTCCCTGGAAGACCAGTAGTAGTTACCGATGCACATCTGGAGACATTCTGTAATCTGTGGACTATCAGACTGTTGATGAAACACAGAAAATGCATCGGGATTGAATACAACAATCACCATGCGCACTTTCCTCAATGGGAGAAATGTCTCAAAGAGTTTACTCTTTGATCGTTCCCTGGAAGACCAGTAACAGTTTCCGATTGACATCTGGAGGCATTCTGTAATCTGTGGACTATCAGAATGTTGATGAAACACAGAAATTGCATCGGGATTGAATACATACAGTGACCATGCGCACTTTCCTATATGGGAGTAATGTCTCAAACAGTTTACGATTTGATCGTTCCCTGGAAGAGCAGTAGTAGACTCCGATGCACATCTGGTGGCATTCTGTAATCTGTGGAGTATCAGAGTGTTGATGAAACACAGAAATTGCATCGGGATTGAATACAACAGTCACCATGCGCAATTTCCTCCACAGGAGTAATGGTTCAAACCGACTAAGCTTTGTTCGTTCCCTGAAAGACCAGTAGTATTTTCCGATGCACATCTGGTGCCATTCTGTAATCTGTGGACTATCAGAGTGTTGATGATACACAGAAATTGCATCGGGATTGAATACAACAGTCACTATGCGCACTTTCCTCCACGGGAGGTATGTCTCAAACAGTCTACGATTTGATCGTTCCCTGGAAGAGCAGTAGTAGACTCCGATGCACATCTGGTGGCATTCTGTAATCTGTGGAGTATCAGAGTGTTGATGAAACACAGAAATTGCATCGGGATTAAATACAACAGTCACCATGCGCAATTTCCTCCACAGGAGTAATGTCTCAAACCGTCTACGCTTTGATCGTTCCCTGGAAGACCAGTAGTAGTTTCCGATGCACATCTGGTAGCATTCTGTAATCTGTGGACTATCTGAGTGTTGATGAAACACAGAAATTGCATCGGGATTGAATACAACAGTCACCATGCCCACTTTCCTACGTGGGAGTAATGTCTCAAAGAGACTACGCTTTGATCGTTCCCTGGAAGACCAGTAGTAGTTTCCAATGCACGTCTGGTGGCATTCTGTAATCTGTGGACTATCAGAGTATTGATGAAACACAGAAATTGCATCGGGATTTAATACAACAGTCACCATGCTCACTTTCCTCCATGGGAGTAATCCTCAAATTGTCTACGCTTTAATTGTTCCCTGGAAGACCAGTAGTAGTTTCCGATGCACATCTGGAGTCTTTCTGTAATCTGTGGACTTTCAAAGTGTTCATGAAACACAGTAATTGTCTCCGGCTTGAACACAACAGTAACCATGCGCACTTTCCTCCATGGGAGTAATGTCTTAAACTGTCTACGCTTTAATCTTTCCCTGGAAGACCAGTAGCAGTTTCCGATGCACATCTGGAGGCATTCTGTAATCTGTGGAGTATCAGAGTGTTGATAAAACACAGTAATTGCATCGGGATTGAATACAACAGTCACCATGCCCACTTTCCTACGTGGGAGTAATGTCTCAAAGAGACTACGCTTTGATCGTTCCCTGGAAGACCAGTAGTAGTTTCCAATGCACGTCTGGTGGCATTCTGTAATCTGTGGACTATCAGAGTATTGATGAAACACAGAAATTGCAACGGGATTTAATACAACAGTCACCATGCTCACTTTCCTCCATGGGAGTAATCCTCAAATTGTCTACGCTTTAATTGTTCCCTGGAAGACCAGTAGTAGTTTCCGATGCACATCTGGAGTCTTTCTGTAATCTGTGGACTTTCAATGTGTTCATGAAACACAGTAATTGTCTCCGGCTTGAATACAACAGTAACCATGCGCACTTTCCTCCATGGGAGTAATGTCTCAAAGAGTTTACGCTTTGATCGTTCCCTGGAATACCAGTAGTAGTTTCCGATGCACATCTGGAGGCATTCTGTAATCTGTGGACTATCAGAGTGTTGTTGAAACACAGGAATTGCATCGGGATTGAATACAACAGTCACCATGCGCACCTTCCTCCACGGGAGTAATGTCTCAAACAGCCTACGCTTTGATCGTTCCCTGGAAGACCAGTAGTAGTTTCCGATGCACATCTGGAGGCATTATGTAATCTGTGGAATATCAGAGTGTTGATGAAACACACAAATTGCATCGGGATTGAATACAACAGTCTCCATGCGCACTTTCCTCCATGGGAGTAACGTCACAAACAGTCTACGCTTTGGTCGTTCCCTGGAAGAACAGTAATAGTTACCGATGCACATCTGGAGGCATTCTGTATTCTGTGGACTATCAGAGTCTTGATGACACACAGAAATTGCATCGGGATTGAATACAACAGCCACCATATGCACTTTACTCCACGGGAGGTATGTCTCAAACAGTCTACGATTTGAGCGTTCCCTGAAAGACCACAAGTAGTTTCCGATGCACATCTGGTGCCATTCTGTAATCTGAGGACTATCAGAGTCTTGATGAAACACAGAGATAGCATCGGGATTGAATACAATAGTCACCATGCGCACTTTCCTCAATGGGAGTAATGTCACAAACAGTCTACGCTTTGATCGTTCCCTGGAAGACCAGTAGTAGTTTCCGTTGCACATCTGGTGGCATTCTGTAATCTGTGGATTATCCGAGTGTAGATGGAACACTAAAATTGCATCGGGATTGAATACAACAGTCACCATGCGCACTTTCCTCCATAAGAATAATGTCTCAAACAGTCTACGCTTTGATCGTTCCCTGGAATTCCAGTAGTAGTTTCCGATGCACATCTGGATTCCATCTGTAACCTGTGGATCTTCAAAGTGTGGATTGAAACATAGAAATTGCCTCGGAATTGAACACAAAAGTCACCATGCGCACTTTCCTCCATGGGAGTAATGTCTGAAACAGTCTACACTTTGATCGTTCCCTGGAAGACCAGTAGTAGTTACCGATGCACATCTGGAGACATTCTGTAATCTGTGGACTATCAGACTGTTGATGAAACACAGAAAATGCATCGGGATTGAATACAACAATCACCATGCGCACTTTCCTCAATGGGAGAAATGTCTCAAAGAGTTTACTCTTTGATCGTTCCCTGGAAGACCAGTAACAGTTTCCGATTAACATCTGGAGGCATTCTGTAATCTGTGGACTATCAGAGTGTTGATGAAACACAGAAATTGCATCGGGATTGAATACATACAGTGACCATGCGCACTTTCCTATATGGGAGTAATGTCTCAAACAGTTTACGATTTGATCGTTCCCTGGAAGAGCAGTAGTAGACTCCGATGCACATCTGGTGGCATTCTGTAATCTGTGGAGTATCAGAGTGTTGATGAAACACAGAAATTGCATCGGGATTGAATACAACAGTCACCATGCGCAATTTCCTCCACAGGAGTAATGGTTCAAAGCGACTAAGCTTTGTTCGTTCCCTGGAAGACCAGTAGTAGTTTCCGATGCACATCTGGTGCCATTCTGTAATCTGTGGACTATCAGAGTGTTGATGATACACAGAAATTGCATCGGGATTGAATACAACAGTCACTATGCGCACTTTCCTCCACGGGAGGTATGTCTCAAACAGTCTACGATTTGATCGTTCCCTGGAAGAGCAGTAGTAGACTCCGATGCACATCTGGTGGCATTCTGTAATCTGTGGAGTATCAGAGTGTTGATGAAACACAGAAATTGCATCGGGATTAAATACAACAGTCACCATGCGCAATTTCCTCCACAGGAGTAATGTCTCAAACCGTCTACGCTTTGATCGTTCCCTGGAAGACCAGTAGTAGTTTTTGATGCACATCTGGTAGCATTCTGTAATCTGTGGACTATCTGAGTGTTGATGAAACACAGAAATTGCATCGGGATTGAATATAACAGTCACCATGCCCACTTTCCTACGTGGGAGTAATGTCTCAAAGAGACTACGATTTGATCGTTCCCTGGAAGACCAGTAGTAGTTTCCAATGCACGTCTGGTGGCATTCTGTAATCTGTGGACTATCAGAGTATTGATGAAACACAGAAATTGCATCGGGATTTAATACAACAGTCACCATGCGCACTTTCCTCCATGGGAGTATTCCTCAAATTGTCTACGCTTTAATTGTTCCCTGGAAGACCAGTAGTAGTTTCCGATGCACATCTGGAGTCTTTCTGTAATCTGTGGACTTTCAAAGTGTTCATGAAACACAGTAATTGTCTCCGGCTTGAATACAACAGTAACCATGCGCACTTTCCTCCATGGGAGTAATGTCTTAAACAGTCTACGCTTTAATCTTTCCCTGGAAGACCAGTAGCAGTTTCCGATGCACATCTGGAGGCATTCTGTAATCTGTGGAGTATCAGAGTGTTGATAAAACACAGAAATTGCATCTGGATTGAATACAACAGTCACCATGCGCACTTTCCTCCATGGGAGTAATGTCTCAAAGAGTTTACGCTTTGATCGTTCCCTGGAATACCAGTAGTAGTTTCCGATGCACATCTGGAGGCATTCTGTAATCTGTGGACTATCAGAGTGTTGTTGAAACACAGGAATTGCATCGGGATTTAATACAACAGTCACCATGCGCACCTTCCTCTACGGGAGTAATATCTCAAACAGCCTACGCTTTGATCGTTCCCTGGAAGACCAGTAGTAGTTTCCGATGCACATCTGGAGGCATTATGTAATCTGTGGAATATCAGAGTGTTGATGAAACACACAAATTGCATCGGGATTGAATACAACAGTCTCCATGCGCACTTTCCTCCATGGGAGTAACGTCACAAACAGTCTACGCTTTGATCGTTCCCTGGAAGAACAGTAATAGTTACCGATGCACATCTGGAGGCATTCTGTATTCTTTGGACTATCAGAGTCTTGATGAAACACAGAAATTGCATCGGGATTGAATACAACAGCCACCATGCGCACTTTACTCCACGGGAGGTATGACTCAAACAGTCTACGATTTGAGCGTTCCCTGGAAGACCACAAGTAGTTTCCGATGCACATCTGGTGCCATTCTGTAATCTGAGGACTATCAGGGTCTTGATGAAACACAGAGATAGCATCGGGATTGAATACAATAGTCACCATGCGCACTCTCCTCAATGGGAGTAATGTCACAAACAGTCTACGCTTTGATCGTTCCCTGGAAGACCAGTAGTAGTTTCCGTTGCACATCTGGTGGCATTCTGTAATCTGTGGATTATCCGAGTGTAGATGGAACACAAAAATTGCATCGGGATTGAATACAACAGTCACCATGCGCACTTTCCTCCATAAGAATAATGTCTCAAACAGTCTACGCTTTGATCGTTCCCTGGAAGTCCAGTAGTAGTTTCCGATGCACATTTGGAGGCATTCTGTAACCTGTGGACTATCAGACTCTTGATGAAACACAGAAATTGCATTAGGATAAAATACAACAGTCACCGTGCGCACTTTTTTCCATGGGAGTAATGTCTCAAACAGTCTACGATTTGATCGTTCCCTGGAAGACCAGTAGTATTTTCCGATGCACATCTGGAGGCATTCTGTAATCTGTGGACTATCAGAGTGCTGATGAAACACAGAAATTGCATCGGGATTGAACACAACAGTCACCATGCGCACTTTCCTCCATGGGAGTAATTCTCAAACAGTCTACGCTTTGATCGTTCCCTGGAAAACCAGTAGTAGTTTCCGATGCACATCTGGATTCCATCTGTAACCTGTGGATCTTCAAAGTGTGGATTGAGACATAGAAATTGCCTCGGAATTGAACACAAAAGTCACCATGTGCACTTTCCTCCATGGGAGTAATGTCTGAAACAGTCTACGCTTTGATCGTTCCCTGGAAGACCAGTAGTAGTTACCGATGCACATCTGGAGACATTCTGTAATCTGTGGACTATCAGACTGTTGATGAAACACAGAAAATGCAACGGGATTGAATACAACAATCACCATGCGCACTTTCCTCAATGGGAGTAATGTCTCAAAGAGTTTACGCTTTGATCGTTCCCTGGAAGACCAGTAACAGTTTCCGATGCACATCTGGAGGCATTCTGTAATCTGTGGACTATCAGAGTGTTGATGATACACAGAAATTGCATCGGGATTGAATACATACAGTGACCATGCGCACTTTCCTATATGGGAGTAATGTCTCAAACAGTCTACGCTTTGATCGTTCCCTGGAAGACCAGTAGTAGTTGCCGATGCACATCTGGAGGCACTCTGTAATCTGTGGACTTCCAGAGTGTTGATGAAACACAGAAATTGCATCGGGATTGAATACATCAGTCACCATGCGCACTTTCCTCCATGGGAGTAATGTCTCTAACAGTCTACGCTTTGATCATTCCCTGGAAGACCAGTAGTAGTTTCCGATGCACATCTGGTGCCATTCTGTATTCTGTGGACTATCAGAGTGTTGATGAAACACAGAAATTGCATCGGGATTGAATACAACAGTCACCATGCGCACTTTCCTCCACGGGAGGTATGTCTCAAACAGTTTACGATTTGATCGTTCCCTGGAAGAGCAGTAGTAGACTCCGATGCACATCTGGTGGCATTCTGTAATCTGTGGAGTATCAGAGTGTTGATGAAACACAGAAATTGCATCGGGATTGAATACAACAGTCACCATGCGCAATTTCCTCCACAGGAGTAATGGTTCAAACCGACTAAGCTTTGTTCGTTCCCTGGAAGACCAGTAGTAGTTTCCGATGCACATCTGGTAGCATTCTGTAATCTGTGGACTATCTGAGAGTTGATGAAACACAGAAATTGCATCGGGATTGAATACAACAGTCACCATGCCCACTTTCCTACGTGGGAGTAATGTCTCAAAGAGACTACGCTTTGATCGTTCCCTGGAAGACCAGTAGTAGTTTCTGATGCACGTCTGGTGGCATTCTGTAATCTGTGGACTATCAGGTTATTGATGAACCACAGAAATTGCATTGGGATTTAATACAACAGGCACCATGCGCACTTTCCTCCATGGCAGTAATCCTCAAATAGTCTACGCTTTAATTGTTCCCTTGAAGACCAGTAGTAGTTTCCGACGCACATCTGGAGTCTTTCTGTAATCTGTGGACCTTCAAAGTGTTCATGAAACACTGTAATTGTCTCCGGCTTGAATACAACTGTAACCATGCGCACTTTCCTCCATGGGAGTAATGTCTCAAACAGTCTACGCTTTGATCTTTCCCTGGAAGACCAGTAACAGTTTCCGATGCACATCTGGAGGCATTCTGTAATCTGTGGACTATCAGAGTGTTAATAAAACACAGAAATTGCATCGTGATTGAATACAACAGTCACCATGCGCACTTTCCTCCATGGGAGTAATGTCTCAAAGAGTTTACGCTTTGATCGCTCCCTGGAATACTAGTAGTAGTTTCCGATGCACATCAGGAGGCTTTCTGTAATCTGTGGACTATCAGAGTGTTGTTGAAACACAGGAATTGCATCGGGATTGAATACAACAGTCACCATGCGCACCTTCCTCCACGGGAGTAATGTCTCAAACAGCCTACGCTTTGATCGTTCCCTGGAAGACCAGTAGTAGTTTCCGATGCACATCTGGAGGCATTATGTAATCTGTGGAGTATCAGAGTGTTGATGAAACACACAAATTGCATCGGGATTGAATACAACAGTCTCCATTCGCACTTTCCTCCATGGGAGTAACGTCACAAACAGTCTACGCTTTGATCGTTCCCTGGAAAAACAGTAATAGTTACCGATGCACATCTGGAGGCATTCTGTATTCTGTGGACTATCAGAGTCTTGATGAAACACAGAAATTGCATCGGGATTGAATACAACAGCCACCATGCGCACTTTCCTCCACGGGAGGTATGTCTCAAACAGTCTACGATTTGAGCGTTCCCTGGAAGACCACAAGTAGTTTCCGATGCACATCTGGTGCCATTCTGTAATCTGAGGACTATCAGAGTCTTGATGAAACACAGAGATAGCATCGGGATTGAATACAATAGTCACCATGCGCACTTTCCTAAACGGGAGTAATCTCTCAAACAGTCTACGCTTTGATCGTTAGCTGGAAGACCAGTAGTAGTTTCCGATGCACATCTGGAGGCATTCTGAAATCTGTGGACTAACTGAGTGTTGATGAAACACAGAAATTGCATCGGGATTTAATACAACAGTCACCATACGCAATTTCCCCCATGGGAGTAATGTCTCAAACAGTCTACGCTTTTATCGTTCCCTGGAAGTCCAGTAGTAGTTTCCGATGCACATCTGGAGGCATTCTGTAATCTGTGGACTATAAGAGTGTTGATTTAATACAGAAATTGCATCGGGATTGAATACAACACTCACCATTCGCACTTTCCTAAATGGGGGTAATTCTCTAAGAGTCTACGCTTTAATCCTTCCCTGGAAGACCAGTAGTAGCTTCCGATGCTCATCTGGAGGCATTTTGAAATCTGTGGACTATCAGACTGTTGATGAAACACAGAAATTGCATCGGGATTGAATACAACAGACATCATTCGCACTTTCCTCCATGGGAGCAATGTCTCTAAGAGTCTACGTTTTAATCGTTCCCTGGAAGACCAGTAGTAGTTTCCGATGCACATCAGGAGGCATTTTGTAATCTGTGGACTATCAGACTGTTGATGAAACACAGAAATTGTATCGGGATTGAATACAACAGTCACCATGCGCACTTTCCTCCATGGGAGTAATGTCTCAAACAGTCTACGCTTTGATCGTTCCCTGGGAGTCCAGTAGTAGTTTCCGATGCATATTTAGAGGCATTGTGTAACCTGTGGACTATCAGACTCTTGATGAAACACAGAAATTGCATTAGGATAAAATACAACAGTCACCGTGCGCACTTTTTTCCATGGGAGTAATGTCTCAAACAGTCTACGCTTTGATCGTTCCCTAGAAGACCAGTAGTAGTTTCCGATGCACATCTGGAGGCATTCTGTAATCTGTGGACTATCAGTGTGTTGATGAAACACAGAAATTGCATCGGGATTAAATACAACAGTCACCATGCGCAATTTCCTCCACAGGAGTAATGTCTCAAACCGTCTACGCTTTGATCGTTCCCTGGAAGACCAGTAGTAGTTTCCGATGCACATCTGGTAGCATTCTGTAATCTGTGGACTATCTGAGTGTTGATGAAACACAGAAATTGCATCGGGATTGAATACAACAGTCACCATTCCCACTTTCCTACGTGGGAGTAATGTCTCAAAGAGACTACGCTTTCATCGTTCCCTGGAAGACCAGTAGTAGTTTCCAATGCACGTCTGGTGGCATTCTGTAATCTGTGGACTATCAGAGTATTGATGAAACACAGAAATTGCATCGGGATTTAATACAACAGTCACCATGCTCACTTTCCTCCATGGGAGTAATCCTCAAATTGTCTACGCTTTAATTGTTCCCTGGAAGACCAGTAGTAGTTTCCGATGCACATCTGGAGTCTTTCTGTAATCTGTGGACTTTCAAAGTGTTCATGAAACACAGTAATTGTCTCCGGCTTGAACACAACAGTAACCATGCGCACTTTCCTCCATGGGAGTAATGTCTTAAACAGTCTACGCTTTAATCTTTCCCTGGAAGACCAGTAGCAGTTTCCGATGCACATCTGGAGGCATTCTGTAATCTGTGGAGTATCAGAGTGTTGATAAAACACAGTAATTGCATCGGGATTGAATACAACAGTCACCATGCCCACTTTCCTACGTGGGAGTAATGTCTCAAAGAGACTACGCTTTGATCGTTCCCTGGATGACCAGTAGTAGTTTCCAATGCACGTCTGGTGGCATTCTGTAATCTGTGGACTATCAGAGTATTGATGAAACACAGAAATTGCATCGGGATTTAATACAACAGTCACCATGCTCACTTTCCTCCATGGGAGTAATCCTCAAATTGTCTACGCTTTAATTGTTCCCTGGAAGACCAGTAGTAGTTTCCGATGCACATCTGGAGTCTTTCTGTAATCTGTGGACTTTCAATGTGTTCATGAAACACAGTAATTGTCTCCGGCTTGAATACAACAGTAACCATGCGCACTTTCCTCCATGGGAGTAATGTCTCAAAGAGTTTACGCTTTGATCGTTCCCTGGAATACCAGTAGTAGTTTCCGATGCACATCTGGAGGCATTCTGTAATCTGTGGACTATCAGAGTGTTGTTGAAACACAGGAATTGCATCGGGATTGAATACAACAGTCACCATGCGCACCTTCCTCCACGGGAGTAATGTCTCAAACAGCCTACGCTTTGATCGTTCCCTGGAAGACCAGTAGTAGTTTCCGATGCACATCTGGAGGCATTATGTAATCTGTGGAATATCAGAGTGTTGATGAAACACACAAATTGCATCGGGATTGAATACAACAGTCTCCATGCGCACTTTCCTCCATGGGAGTAACGTCACAAACAGTCTACGCTTTGGTCGTTCCCTGGAAGAACAGTAATAGTTACCGATGCACATCTGGAGGCATTCTGTATTCTGTGGACTATCAGAGTCTTGATGACACACAGAAATTGCATCGGGATTGAATACAACAGCCACCATATGCACTTTACTCCACGGGAGGTATGTCTCAAACAGTCTACGATTTGAGCGTTCCCTGAAAGACCACAAGTAGTTTCCGATGCACATCTGGTGCCATTCTGTAATCTGAGGACTATCAGAGTCTTGATGAAACACAGAGATAGCATCGGGATTGAATACAATAGTCACCATGCGCACTTTCCTCAATGGGAGTAATGTCACAAACAGTCTACGCTTTGATCGTTCCCTGGAAGACCAGTAGTAGTTTCCGATGCACATCTGGTGGCATTCTGTAATCTGTGGATTATCCGAGTGTAGATGGAACACTAAAATTGCATCGGGATTGAATACAACAGTCACCATGCGCACTTTCCTCCATAAGAATAATGTCTCAAACAGTCTACGCTTTGATCGTTCCCTGGAATTCCAGTAGTAGTTTCCGATGCACATTTGGAGGCATTCTGTAACCTGTGGACTATCAGACTCTTGATGAAACACAGAAATTGCATTAGGATAAAATACAACAGTCACCGTGCGCACTTTTTTCCATGGGAGTAATGTCTCAAACAGTCTACGCTTTGATCGTTCCCTGGAGGACCAGTAGTATTTTCCGATGCACATCTGGAGGTATTCTGTAATCTGTGGACTATCGGAGTGCTGATGAAACACAGAAATTGCATCGGGATTGAACACAACAGTCACCATGCGCACTTTCCTCCATGGGAGTAATTCTCAAACAGTCTACGCTTTGATCGTTCCCTGGAAGACCAGTAGTAGTTTCCGATGCACATCTGGATTCCATCTGTAACCTGTGGATCTTCAAAGTGTGGATTGAAACATAGAAATTGCCTCGGAATTGAACACAAAAGTCACCATACGCACTTTCCTCCATGGGAGTAATGTCTGAAACAGTCTACACTTTGATCGTTCCCTGGAAGACCAGTAGTAGTTACCGATGCACATCTGGAGACATTCTGTAATCTGTGGACTATCAGACTGTTGATGAAACACAGAAAATGCATCGGGATTGAATACAACAATCACCATGCGCACTTTCCTCAATGGGAGAAATGTCTCAAAGAGTTTACTCTTTGATCGTTCCCTGGAAGACCAGTAACAGTTTCCGATTGACATCTGGAGGCATTCTGTAATCTGTGGACTATCAGAGTGTTGATGAAACACAGAAATTGCATCGGGATTGAATACATACAGTGACCATGCGCACTTTCCTATATGGGAGTAATGTCTCAAACAGTTTACGATTTGATCGTTCCCTGGAAGAGCAGTAGTAGACTCCGATGCACATCTGGTGGCATTCTGTAATCTGTGGAGTATCAGAGTGTTGATGAAACACAGAAATTGCATCGGGATTGAATACAACAGTCACCATGCGCAATTTCCTCCACAGGAGTAATGGTTCAAAGCGACTAAGCTTTGTTCGTTCCCTGGAAGACCAGTAGTAGTTTCCGATGCACATCTGGTGCCATTCTGTAATCTGTGGACTATCAGAGTGTTGATGATACACAGAAATTGCATCGGGATTGAATACAACAGTCACTATGCGCACTTTCCTCCACGGGAGGTATGTCTCAAACAGTCTACGATTTGATCGTTCCCTGGAAGAGCAGTAGTAGACTCCGATGCACATCTGGTGGCATTCTGTAATCTGTGGAGTATCAGAGTGTTGATGAAACACAGAAATTGCATCGGGATTAAATACAACAGTCACCATGCGCAATTTCCTCCACAGGAGTAATGTCTCAAACCGTCTACACTTTGATCGTTCCCTGGAAGACCAGTAGTAGTTTTTGATGCACATCTGGTAGCATTCTGTAATCTGTGGACTATCTGAGTGTTGATGAAACACAGAAATTGCATCGGGATTGAATACAACAGTCACCATGCCCACTTTACTACGTGGGAGTAATGTCTCAAAGAGACTACGATTTGATCGTTCCCTGGAAGACCAGTAGTAGTTTCCAATGCACGTCTGGTGGCATTCTGTAATCTGTGGACTATCAGAGTATTGATGAAACACAGAAATTGCATCGGGATTTAATACAACAGTCACCATGCTCACTTTCCTCCATGGGAGTAATCCTCAAATTGTCTACGCTTTAATTGTTCCCTGGAAGACCAGTAGTAGTTTCCGATGCACATCTGGAGTCTTTCTGTAATCTGTGGACTTTCAAAGTGTTCATGAAACACAGTAATTGTCTCCGGCTTGAATACAACAGTAACCATGCGCACTTTCCTCCATGGGAGTAATGTCTTAAACAGTCTACGCTTTAATCTTTCCCTGGAAGACCAGTAGCAGTTTCCGATGCACATCTGTAGGCATTCTGTAATCTGTGGAGTATCAGAGTGTTGATAAAACACAGAAATTGCATCTGGATTGAATACAACAGTCACCATGCGCACTTTCCTCCATGGGAGTAATGTCTCAAAGAGTGTACGCTTTGATCGTTCCCTGGAATACCAGTAGTAGTTTCCGATGCACATCTGGAGGCATTCTGTAATCTGTGGACTATCAGAGTGTTGTTGAAACACAGGAATTTCATCGGGATTTAATACAACAGTCACCATGCGCACCTTCCTCTACGGGAGTAATGTCTCAAACAGCCTACGCTTTGATCGTTCCCTGGAAGACCAGTAGTAGTTTCCGATGCACATCTGGAGGCATTATGTAATCTGTGGAATATCAGAGTGTTGATGAAACACACAAATTGCATCGGGATTGAATACAACAGTCTCCATGCGCACTTTCCTCCATGGGAGTAACGTCACAAACAGTCTACGCTTTGATCGTTCCCTGGAAGAACAGTAATAGTTACCGATGCACATCTGGAGGCATTCTGTATTCTTTGGACTATCAGAGTCTTGATGAAACACAGAAATTGCATCGGGATTGAATACAACAGCCACCATGCGCACTTTACTCCACGGGAGGTATGACTCAAACAGTCTACGATTTGAGCGTTCCCTGGAAGACCACAAGTAGTTTCCGATGCACATCTGGTGCCATTCTGTAATCTGAGGACTATCAGAGTCTTGATGAAACACAGAGATAGCATCGGGATTGAATACAATAGTCACCATGCGCACTTTCCTCAATGGGAGTAATGTCACAAACAGTCTACGCTTTGATCGTTCCCTGGAAGACCAGTAGTAGTTTCCGTTGCACATCTGGTGGCATTCTGTAATCTGTGGATTATCCGAGTGTAGATGGAACACTAAAATTGCATCGGGATTGAATACAACAGTCACCATGCGCACTTTCCTCCATAAGAATAATGTCTCAAACAGTCTACGCTTTGATCGTTCCCTGGAAGTCCAGTAGTAGTTTCCGATGCACATTTGGAGGCATTCTGTAACCTGTGGACTATCAGACTCTTGATGAAACACAGAAATTGCATTAGGATAAAATACAACAGTCACCGTGCGCACTTTTTTCCATGGGAGTAATGTCTCAAACAGTCTACGATTTGATCGTTCCCTGGAAGACCAGTAGTATTTTCCGATGCACATCTGGAGGCATTCTGTAATCTGTGGACTATCAGAGTGCTGATGAAACACAGAAATTGCATCGGGATTGAACACAACAGTCACCATGCGGACTTTCCTCCATGGGAGTAATTCTCAAACAGTCTACGCTTTGATCGTTCCCTGGAAAACCAGTAGTAGTTTCCGATGCACATCTGGATTCCATCTGTAACCTGTGGATCTTCAAAGTGTGGATTGAAACATAGAAATTGCCTCGGAATTGAACTCAAAAGTCACCATGTGCACTTTCCTCCATGGGAGTAATGTCTGAAACAGTCTACGCTTTGATCGTTCCCTGGAAGACCAGTAGTAGTTTCCGATGCACATCTGGTAGCATTCTGTAATCTGTGGACTATCTGAGAGTTGATGAAACACAGAAATTGCATCGGGATTGAATACAACAGTCACCATGCCCACTTTCCTACGTGGGAGTAATGTCTCAAAGAGACTACGCTTTGATCGTTCCCTGGAAGACCAGTAGTAGTTTCTGATGCACGTCTGGTGGCATTCTGTAATCTGTGGACTATCAGAGTACTGATGAAACACAGAAATTGCATCGGGATTTAATACAACAGGCACCATGCGCACTTTCCTCCATGGCAGTAATCCTCAAATAGTCTACGCTTTAATTGTTCCCTTGAAGACCAGTAGTAGTTTCCGATGCACATCTGGAGTCTTTCTGTAATCTGTGGACCTTCAAAGTGTTCATGAAACACTGTAATTGTCTCCGGCTTGAATACAACTGTAACCATGCGCACTTTCCTCCATGGGAGTAATGTCTCAAACAGTCTACGCTTTGATCTTTCCCTGGAAGACCAGTAACAGTTTCCGATGCACATCTGGAGGCATTCTGTAATCTGTGGACTATCAGAGTGTTAATAAAACACAGAAATTGCATCGTGATTGAATACAACAGTCACCATGCGCACTTTCCTCCATGGGAGTAATGTCTCAAAGAGTTTACGCTTTTATCGCTCCCTGGAATACCAGTAGTAGTTTCCGATGCACATCAGGAGGCTTTCTGTAATCTGTGGACTATCAGAGTCTTGTTGAAACACAGGAATTGCATCGGGATTGAATACAACAGTCACCATGCGCACCTTCCTCCACGGGAGTAATGTCTCAAACAGCCTACGCTTTGATCGTTCCCTGGAAGACCAGTAGTAGTTTCCGATGCACATCTGGAGGCATTATGTAATCTGTGGAGTATCAGAGTGTTGATGAAACACACAAATTGCATCGGGATTGAATACAACAGTCTCCATTCGCACTTTCCTCCATGGGAGTAACGTCACAAACAGTCTACGCTTTGATCGTTCCCTGGAAGAACGGTAATAGTTACCGATGCACATCTGGAGGCATTCTGTATTCTGTGGACTATCAGAGTCTTGATGAAACACAGAAATTGCATCGGGATTGAATACAACAGCCACCATGCGCACTTTCCTCCACGGGAGGTATGTCTCAAACAGTCTACGATTTGAGCGTTCCCTGGAAGACCACAAGTAGTTTACGATGCACATCTGGTGCCATTCTGTAATCTGAGGACTATCAGAGTCTTGATGAAACACAGAGATAGCATCGGGATTGAATACAATAGTCACCATGCGCACTTTCCTAAACGGGAGTAATCTCTCAAACAGTCTACGCTTTGATCGTTAGCTGGAAGACCAGTAGTAGTTTCCGATGCACATCTGGAGGCATTCTGAAATCTGTGGACTAACTGAGTGTTGATGAAACACAGAAATTGCATCGGGATTTAATACAACAGTCACCATACGCAATTTCCCCCATGGGAGTAATGTCTCAAACAGTCTACGCTTTTATCGTTCCCTGGAAGTCCAGTAGTAGTTTCCGATGCACATCTGGAGGCATTCTGTACTCTGTGGACTATAAGAGTGTTGATTTAATACAGAAATTGCATCGGGATTGAATACAACACTCACCATTCGCACTTTCCTAAATGGGGGTAATTCTCTAAGAGTCTACGCTTTAATCCTTCCCTGGAAGACCAGTAGTAGCTTCCGATGCTCATCTGGAGGCATTTTGAAATCTGTGGACTATCAGACTGTTGATGAAACACAGAAATTGCATCGGGATTGAATACAACAGACATCATTCGCACTTTCCTCCATGGGAGCAATGTCTCTAAGAGTCTACGTTTTAATCGTTCCCTGGAAGACCAGTAGTAGTTTCCGATGCACATCAGGAGGCATTTTGTAATCTGTGGACTATCAGACTGTTGATGAAACACAGAAATTGTATCGGGATTAAATACAACAGTCACCATGCGCACTTTCCTCCATGGGAGTAATGTCTCAAACAGTCTACGCTTTGATCGTTCCCTGGGAGTCCAGTAGTAGTTTCCGATGCACATTTAGAGGCATTGTGTAACCTGTGGACTATCAGACTCTTGATGAAACACAGAAATTGCATTAGGATAAAATACAACAGTCACCGTGCGCACTTTTTTCCATGGGAGTAATGTCTCAAACAGTCTACGCTTTGATCGTTCCCTAGAAGACCAGTAGTAGTTTCCGATGCACATCTGGAGGCATTCTGTAATCTGTGGACTATCAGTGTGTTGATGAAACACAGAAATTGCTTCGGGATTGAACACAACAGTCACCATCCGCAATTTCCCCCATGGGAGTAATGTCTCAAACAGTCGACGCTTTTATCGTTCCCTGGAAGACCAGTAGTATTTTCCGATGCACATCTGGAGGCATTCTGTAATCTGTGGACTATCAGAGTGCTGATGAAACACAGAAATTGCATCGGGATTGAATACAACAGTCACCATGCGCACTTTCCTCCATGGTAGTAATTCTCAAACAGTCTACGCTTTGATCGTTCCCTGGAAGACCAGTAGTAGTTTCCGATGCACATCTGAATTCCTTCTGTAATCTGTGGATCTTCAAAGTGTGGACTAAACATAGAAATTGCCTCGGAATTGAACACAAAAGTCACCATGCGCACTTTCCTCTATTAGAGTAATGTCTGAAACAGTCTACGCTTTGATCGTTCCCTGGAAGACCAGTAGTAGTTACCGATGCACATCTGGAGACATTCTGTAATCTGTGGACTACCAGACTGTTGATGAAACACAGAAAATGCATCGGGATTGAATACAACAATCACCATGCGCACTTTCCTCAATGGGAGTAATGTCTCAAAGAGTTTACGCTTTGATCGTTCCCTGGAAGACCAGTAGCAGTTTCCGATGCACATCTGGAGGCATTCTGTAATCTGTGGACTATCAGAGTGTTGATGAAACACAGAAATTGCATCGGGATTGAATACATACAGTGACCATGCGCACTTTCCAATATGGGAGTAATGTCTCAAACAGTCTACGCTTTGATAGTTCCCTGGAGGACCAGTAGTAGTTACCGATGCACATCTGGAGGCACTCTGTAATCTGTGGACTATCAGAGTGTTAATGAAACACAGAAATTGTATCGGGATTGAGTACAACAGTCACCGTGCACACTTTCCTTCATGGGAGTAATGACTCTAACAGTCTACGCTTTGATCGTTCCCTGGATGACCAGTAATAGTTACCGATGCACATCTGGAGGCATTCTGTAATCTGTGGACTATCAGAGTGTTGATGAAACACAGAAATTGCATCGGGATTGAATACATCAGGCACCATGCGCACTTTCCTCCATGGGAGTAATGTCTCAAACAGCCTACGCTTTGATCGTTCCCTGGAAGACCAGTAGTAGTTTCCGATGCACATCTGGAGGCATTATGTAATCTGTGGATTATCAGAGTGTTGATGAAACACAGAAATTGCATCGGGATTGAATACAACAGTCACCATGCGCAATTTCCTCCACAGGAGTAATGTCTCAAACCGTCTACGCTTTGATCGTTCCCTGGAAGACCAGTAGTATTTTCCGATGCACATCTGGAGGCATTCTGTAATCTGTGGACTATCAGAGTGCTGATGAAACACAGAAATTGCATCGGGATTGAATACAACAGTCACCATGCGCACTTTCCTCCATGGGAGTAATTCTCAAACAGTCTACGCTTTGATCGTTCCCTGGAAGACCAGTAGTAGTTTCCGATGCACATCTGGATTAATTCTGTAATATGTCGATCTTCAAAGTGTGGATTGAAACATAGAAATTGCCTCGGAATTGAACACAAAAGTCACCATGCGCACTTTAATCCATGGGAGTAATGTCTGAAACAGTCTACGCTTCGATCGTGACATGGAAGACCAGTAGTAGTTACCGATGCACATCTGGAGACATTCTATAATCTGTGGACTATCAGACTGTTGATGAAACACAGAAAATGCATCGGGATTGAATACAACAATCACCATGCGCACTTTCCTATATGGGAGTAATGTCTCAAACAGTCTACGCTTTTATCGTTCCCTGGAAGTCCAGTAGTAGTTTCCGATGCACATCTGGAGGCATTCTGTAATCTGTGGACTATAAGAGTGTTGATTTAACACAGAAATTGCATCGGGATTGAATACAACACTCACCATTCGCACTTTCCTAAATGGGGGTAATTCTCTAAGAGTCTACGCTTTAATCCTTCCCTGGAAGACCAGTAGTAGCTTCCGATGCTCATCTGGAGGCATTTTGAAATCTGTGGACTATCAGACTGTTGATGATACACAAAATTGCATCGGGATTGAATACAACAGACATCATTCGCACTTTCCTCCATGGGAGCAATGTCTCTAAGAGTCTACGCTGTAATCGTTCCCTGGAAGACCAGTAGTAGTTTCCGTTGCACATCTGGTGGCATTCTGTAATCTGTGGATTATCCGAGTGTAGATGGAACACTAAAATTGCATCGGGATTGAATACAACAGTCACCATGCGCACTTTCCTCCATAAGAGTAATGTCTCAAACAGTCTACGCTTTGATCGTTCCCTGGGAGTCCAGTAGTAGTTTCCGATGCACATTTAGAGGCATTCTGTAACCTGTGGACTATCAGACTCTTGATGAAACACAGAAATTGCATTAGGATAAAATACAACAGTCACCGTGCGCACTTTTTTCCATGGGAGTAATGTCTCAAACAGTCTACGCTTTGATCGTTCCCTGGAAGACCAGTAGTATTTTCCGATTCACATCTGGAGGCATTCTGTAATCTGTGGACTATCAGAGTGCTGATGAAACACAGAAATTGCATCGGGATTGAATACAACAGTCACCATGCGCACTTTCCTCCATGGTAGTAATTCTATAACAGTCTACGCTTTGATCGTTCCCTGGAAGACCAGTAGTAGTTTCCGATGCACATCTGGATTCCTTCTGTAATCTGTGGATCTTCAAAGTGTGGACTGAAACATAGAAATTGCCTCGGAATTGAACACAAAAGTCACCATGCGCACTTTCCTCCATTAGGGTAATGTCTGAAACAGTCTACGCTTTGATCGTTCGCTGGAAGACCAGTAGTAGTTACCGATGCACATCTGGAGACATTCTGTAATCTGTGGACTACCAGACTGTTGATGAAACACAGAAAATGCATCGTGATTGAGTACAACAATCACCATGCGCACTTTCCTCAATGGGAGTAATGTCTCAAAGAGTCTACGCTTTGATCGTTCCCTGGAAGACCAGTTGCAGTTTCCGATGCACATCTGGAGGCATTCTGTAATCTGTGGACTATCAGAGTGTTGATGAAACACAGAAATTGCATCGGGATTGAATACATACAGTGACCATGCGCACTTTCCAATATGGGAGTAATGACTCTAACAGTCTACGCTTTGATCGTTCCCTGGAAGACCAGTAGTAGTTTCCGTTGCACATCTGCTGGCATTCTGTAATCTGTGGATTATCCGAGTGTAGATGGAACACTAAATTTGCATCGGGATTGAATACAACAGTCACCATTCGCACTTTCCTCCATATAAGTAATGTCTCAAACAGTCTACGATTTGATCGTTCCCTGGAAGTCTAGTAGTAGTTTCCGATGCACATTTGGAGGCATTCCGTAACCTGTGGACTATCTGACTCTTGATGAAACACAGAAATTGCATTAGGATAAATTACAACAGTCACCGTGCGCACTTTTTTCCATGGGAGTAATGTCTCAAATAGTCTACGCTTTGATCGTTCCCTGGAAGACCAGTAGTATTTTCCGATGCACATCTGGAGGCATTCTGTAATCTGTGGACTATCAGAGTGCTGATGAAACACAGAAATTGCATCGGGATTGAATACAACAGTCACCATGCGCACTTTCCTCCATGGGAGTAATTCTCAAAGAGTCTACGCTTTGATCGTTCCCTGGAAGACCAGTAGTAGTTTCCGATGCACATCTGGATTAATTCTGTAATCTGTGGATCTTCAAAGTGTGGATTGAAACATAGAAATTGCCTCGGAATTGAACACAAAGGTCACCATGCGCACTTTCCTCCATGGGAGTAATGTCTGAAACAGTCTCCGCTTCGATCGTTCCCTGGCAGACCAGTAGTAGTTACCGATGCACATCTGGAGACATTCTGTAATCTGTGGACTATCAGACTATTGATGAAACACAGAAAATGCATCGGGATTGAATACAACAATCACCATGCGCACTTTCCTATATGGGAGTAATGTCTCAAACAGTCTACGCTTTTATCGTTCGCTGGAAGACCAGTAGTAGTTACCGATGCACATCTGGAGGCACTCTGTAATCTGTGGACTATCAGAGTGTTCATGAAACACAGAAATTGCATCGGGATTGAATACATCAGTCACCATGCGCACTTTCCTCCACGGGAGGTATGTCTCAAACAGTCTAAGCTTTGATCGTTCCCTGGGAGTCCAGTAGTAGTTTCCGATGCACATTTAGAGGCATTCTGTAATCTGTTTATTATCCGAGTGTAGATGGAACACTAAAATTGCATCGGGATTGAATACAACAGTCACCATGCAAACTTTCCTCCATAAGAGTAATGTCTCAAACAGTCTACGCTTTGATCGCTCCCTGGGAGTCCAGTAGTAGTTTCCGATGCACATTTAGAGGCATTCTGTAACCTGTGGACTATCAGACTCTTGATGAAACACAGAAAATGCATTAGGATAAAATACAACAGTCACCGTGCGCACTTTTTTCCATGGGAGTTATGTCTCAAACAGTCTACGCTTTGATCGATCCCTGGAAGACCAGTAGTATTTTCCGATGCACATCTGGAGGCATTCTGTAATCTGTGGACTATCAGAGTGCTGATGAAACACAGAAATTGCATCGGGATTGAATACAACAGTCACCATGCGCACTTTCCTCCATGGGAGTAATTCTCAAACAGTCTACGCTTTGACCGTTCCCTGGAAGACCAGTAGTAGTTTCCGATGCACATCTGGATTCCTTCTGTAATCTGTGGATCTTCAAAGTGTGGACTGAGACATAGAAATTGCTTCGGAATTGAACACAAAAGTCACCATGCGCACTTTCCTCCATTAGAGTAATGTCTGAAACAGTCTACGCCTTGATCGTTCCCTGGAAGACCAGTAGTAGTTACCGATGCACATCTGGAGACATTCTGTAATCTGTGGACTACCAGACTGTTGATGAAACACAGAAAATGCATCGGGATTGAATACAACAATCACCATGCGCACTTTCCTCAATGGGAGTAATGTCTCAAAGAGTTTACGCCTTGTAAGTTCCCTGGAAGACCAGTAGCAGTTTCCGATGCACATCTGGAGGCATTCTGTAATCTGTGGACTATCAGAGTGTTGATGAAACACAGAAATTGCATCGGGATTGAATACATACAGTGAGTATGCGCACTTTCCTATATGGGAGTAATGTCTCAAATAGTCTACGCTTTGATAGTTCCCTGGAAGACCAGTAGTAGTTACCGATGCACATCTGGAGGCATTCTGTAATATGTGGACTATCAGAGTGTTGATGAAACACAGATATTGCATCGGGTTTGAATACATCAGTCACCATGCGCACTTTCCTCCATGGGAGTAATGTCTCAAACAGCCTACGCTTTGATCGTTCCCTGGAATACCAGTAGTAGTTTCCGATGCACATCTGGAGGCATTATGTAATCTGTGGAGTATCAGAGTGTTGATGAAACACAGATATTGCATCGGGATTAAATACAACAGTCACCATGCGCAATTTCCTCCACAGTATTAATGTCTCAAACCGTCTACGCTTTCATCGTTCCCTGGAAGACCAGTAGTAGTTTTCGATGCACATCTGGTAGCATTCTGTAATCTGTGGACTATCTGAGTGTTGATGAAACACAGAAATTGCATCGGGGTTGAATACAACAATCACCATGCCCACTTTCCTACGTGGGAGTAATGTGTCAAAGAGACTACACTTTGATCGTTCCCTGGAAGACCAATAGTAGTTTCCAATGCACGTCTGGTGGCATTCTGTAATCTGTGGACTATCAGAGTATTGATGAAACACAGAAATTGCATCGGGATTTAATACAACAGTCACCATGCGCACTTTCCTCCATGGGAGTAATCCTCAAATTGTCTACGCTTTAATTGTTCCCTGGAAGACCAGTAGTAGTTTCCGATGCACATCTGGAGTCTTTCTGTAATCTGTGGACTTTCAAAGTGTTCATGAAACACAGTAATTGTCTCCGGCTTGAATACAACAGTAACCATGCGCACTTTCCTCCATGGGAGTAATGTCTCAAACTGTCTACGCTTTGATCTTTCCCTGGAAGACCAGTGGCAGTTTCCGATGCACATCTGGAGGCATTCTGTAATCTGTGGAGTATCAGAGTGTTGATAAAACACAGAAATTGCTTCGGGATTGATTACAACAGTCACCATGCGCACTTTCCTCCATGGGAGTAATGTCTCAAAGAGTTTACGCTTTGATCGTTCCCTGGAATACCAGTAGTAGTTTCCGATGCACAACTGGAGGCATTCTGTATTCTGTGGACTATCAGAGTGTTGATGAAACACAGGAATTGCAACGGGATTGAATACAACAGCCACCATGCGCACTTTCTCCACGGGAGGTATGTCTCAAACAGTCTACGATTTGAACGTTCCCTGGAAGACCACAAGTAGTTTCCGATGCACATCTGGTGCCATTCTGTAATCTGAGGACTATCAGAGTCTTGATGAAACATAGAAATTGCATCTGGATTTAATACAATAGTCACCATGCGCACTTTCCTCCACGGGAGTAATGTCACAAACAGTCTACGCTTTGATCGTTCCCTGGAAGACCAGTAGTAGTTTCCGTTGCACATCTGGTGGCATTCTGTAATCTGTGAATTATCCGAGTGTAGATGGAACACTAAAATTGCATCGGGATTGAATACAACAGTCACCATGCGCACTTATCTCCATAAGAGTAATGTCTCAAACAGTCTACGCTTTGATCGTTCCCTGGAAGTCTAGTAGTAGTTTGCGATGCACATTTGGAGGCATTCTGTAACCTGTGGACTATCAGACTCTTGATGAAACACAGAAATTGCATTAGGATAAAATACAACAGTCACCGTGCGCACTTTTTTTTTGGGAGTAATGTCTCAAATAGTCTACGCTTTGATCGTTCCCTGGAAGACCAGTAGTATTTTCCGATGCACATCTGGAGGCATTCTGTAATCTGTGGACTATCAGAGTGCTGATGAAACACAGAAATTGCATCTGGATTGAATACAACAGTCACCATGCGCACTTTCCTCCATGGGAGTAATTCTCAAACAGTCTACGCTTTGATCGTTCCCTGGAAGACCAGTAGTAGTTTCCGATGCACATCTGGATTAATTCTGTAATCTGTGGATCTTCAAAGTGTGGATTGAAACATAGAAATTGCCTCGGAATTGAACACAAAAGTCACCATGCGCACTTTCCTCCATGGGAGTAATGTCTGAAACAGTCTACGCTTCGATCGTTCCCTGGAAGACCAGTAGTAGTTACCGATGCACATCTGGAGACATTCTGTAATCTGTGGACTATCAGTTTGTTGATGAAACACAGAAAATGCATCGGGATTTAATACAACAATCACCATGCGCACTTTCCTATATGGGAGTAATGTCTCAAACAGTCTACGCTTTGATCGTTCCCTGGAAGACCAGTAGTAGTTACTGATGCACATCTGGAGGCACTCTGTAATCTGTGGACTATCAGAGTGTTGATGAAACACAGAAATTGCATCGGGATTGAATACATCAGTCACCATGCGCACTTTCCTCCATGGGAGTAATGTCTCTAACAGTCTAAGCTTTGATCGTTCCCTGGATGACCAGTAGTAGTTACCGATGCACATCTGGAGGCATTCTGTAATCTGTGGACTATCAGAATATTGATGAAACACAGAAATTGCATCGGGATTGAATACAAAAGTCACCATGCGCACTTTCCTCCACGCGAGGTATGTCTCAAACAGTTTACGATTTGATCGTTCCCTGGAAGAGCAGTAGTAGACTCCGATGCACATCTGGTGGCATTCTGTAATCTGTGGAGTATCAGAGTGTTGATGAAACACAGAAATTGCATCGGGATTGAATACAACAGTCACCATGCGCAATTTCCTCCACAGGAATAATGTCTCAAACCGTCTACGCTTTGATCGTTCCCTGGAAGACCAGTAGTAGTTTCCGATGCACGTCTGGTGGCATTCTGTAATCTGTGGACTATCAGAGTATTGATGAAACACAGAAATTGCATCGGGATTTAATACAACAGTCACCATGCGCACTTTCCTCCATGGGAGTAATCCTCAAATAGTCTACGCTTTAATTGTTCCCTGGAAGACCAGTAGTAGTTTCCGATTCACATCTGGAGTCTTTCTGTAATCTGTGGACCTTCAAAGTGTTCATGAAACACAGTAATTGTCTCCGGCTTGAATGCAACAGTAACCATGCGCACTTTCCTCCATGGGAGTAATGTCTCAAACAGTCGGCGCTTTGATCATTTCCTGGAAGACCAGTAACAGTTTCCGATGCACATCTGGAGAGATTCTGTAATCAGTGGAGTATCAGAGTGTTGATAAAACACAGAAATTGCATCGTGATTGAATACAACAGTCACCATGCGCACTTTCCTCCATGGGAGTAATGTCTCAAAGAGTTTACGCTTTGATCGTTCACTGGAATACCAGTAGTAGTTTCCGATGCACATCTGGAGGCATTCTGTAATCTGTGGACTACCAGAGTGTTGATGAAACACAGAAATTGCATCCTTATTAAATACAACAGTCCTCATCCGCACTTTCCTCCATGTTAGTAATGTCTCAAACGGTCTACGCTTTGATCGTTCCCTGTACGACCAGTGTTAGTTTCCGATGCACATCTGGAGGCATTCTCTAATCTGTGGACTATCAGAATATTGATGAAACACAGAAATTTCATCGGGATTAAATATAACAGTCACCATGCGCATTTTCCTCAATGCGAATAATGTCTCTAACAGTCTACGCTTTGATCGTTCCCTGGAAGGCCAGTAGTAGTTTCCGATGCACATCTGGAGGCATTCTGTAATCTGTGGACTATCAGAGTGTTGATGAAACACAGAAATTTCATCGGGATTAAATATAATAGTCACCATGCGCACTTTCCTCCATGCGAGTAATGTCTCTAACAGTCTACGCTTTGATCGTTCCCTGGAAGGCCAGTAGTAGTTACCGATGCACATCTGGAGGCATTCTGTAATCTGTGGACTATCAGGGTGTTGATGAAACACAGAAATTGCATCGGGATTGAATACAACAGTCACCATGCGCACTTTCCTCCATGGGAGTAATGTCTCAAGCAGTCTACGCTTTGATCGTTCCCTGGAAGAACAGAAATAGTTACCGATGCACATGTGGAGGCATTATGTAATCTGTAGACTATCAGAGTGTTGATGAAACACAGAAATTGCTTCGGGATTGAACACAACAGTCACCATTTGCAATTTCCACCATGGGAGTAATGTCTCAAACATTCTACGCTTTTATCGGTCCCTGGAAGTCCAGTAGTAGTTTACGATGCACATCTGGAGGCATTCTGTAATCTGTGGACTATCAGACTGTTGATGAAACACAGAAATTGCATCGGGATTGAATACAACAGTCACCGTGCACACTTTTCTCCATAGGAGTAATCTCTCAAACAGTCTACGCTTTGATCGTTCCCTGGAAGACCAGTAGTAGTTTCCGATGCACATCTGGAGGCATTCTGAAATCTGTGGACTATCTGAGTGTTGATGAAACACAGAAATTGCATCGGGATTTAATACAACAGTCACCATGCTCACTTTCCTCCATGGGAGTAATGTCTCAAGCAGTCCACGCTTTGATCGTTCCCTGGAAGAACAGTAATAGTTACCGATTCACATCTGGAGGCATTCTGTAATCTGTGGACTATCAGAGTGTTGATGAAACACAGAAATTGCTTCGGGATTGAACACAACAGTCACCATTTGCAATTTCCACCATGGGAGTAATGTCTCAAACATTCTACGCTTTTATCGGTCCCTGGAAGTCCAGTAGTAGTTTACGATGCACATCTGGAGGCATTCTGTAATCTGTGGACTATCAGACTGTTGATGAAACACAGAAATTGCATCGGGATTGAATACAACAGTCACCGTGCACACTTTTCTCCATAGGAGTAATCTCTCAAACAGTCTACGCTTTGATCGTTCCCTGGAAGACCAGTAGTAGTTTCCGATGCACATCTGGAGGCATTCTGAAATCTGTGGACTATCTGAGTGTTGATGAAACACAGAAATTGCATCGGGATTTAATACAACAGTCACCATGCGCACTTTCCCCCATGGGAGTAATGTCTCAAACAGTCTACCCTTTTATCGGTCCCTGGAAGTCCAGTAGTAGTTTCCGATGCACATCTGGAGGCATTCTGTAATCTGTGGAGTATCAGAGTGTTGATGAAACACACAAATTGCATCGGGATTGAATACAACAGTCTCCATGCGCACTTTCCTCGATGGGAGTAATCCTCAAATTGTCTACGCTTTAATTGTTCCCTGGAAGACCAGTAGTAGTTTCCGATGCACATCTGGAGTCTTTCTGTAATCTGTGGACTTTCAAAGTGTTCATGAAACACAGTAATTGTCTCCGGCTTGAATACAACAGTAACCATGCGCACTTTCCTCCATGGGAGTAATGTCTCAAACTGTCTACGCTTTGATCTTTCCCTGGAAGACCAGTGGCAGTTTCCGATGCACATCTGGAGGCATTCTGTAATCTGTGGAGTATCAGAGTATTGATAAAACACAGAAATTGCTTCGGGATTGATTACAACAGTCACCATGCGCACTTTCCTCCATGGGAGTAATGTCTCAAAGGGTTTACGCTTTGATCGTTCCCTGGAATACCAGTAGTAGTTTCCGATGCACATCTGGTGGCATTCTGTATTCTGTGGACTGTCAGAGTGTTGATGAAACACAGGAATTGCAACGGGATTGAATACAACAGTCACCATACGGATCTTCCTCCACGTGAGTAATGCCTCAAACAGCCTACGCTTTGATCGTTCCCTGGGAGACCAGTAGTAGTTTCCGATGCACATCTGGAGGCATTATGTAATCTGTGGAGTATCAGAGTGTTGATGAAACACACAAATTGCATCGGGATTGAATACAACAGTCTCCATGCGCACTTTCCTCGATGGGAGTAATGTCACAAACAGTCTACGCTTTGATCGTTCCCTGGAAGAACAGTAATAGTTACCGATGCACATCTGGAGGCATTCTGTAATCTGTGGACTATCAGAGTGTTGATGAAACACAGAAATGGCATCGGGATTGAATACAACAGCCACCATGCGCACTTTCTCCACGGGAGGTATGTCTCAAACAGTCTACGATTTGAACGTTCCCTGGAAGACCACAAGTAGTTTCCGATGCACATCTGGTGCCATTCTGTAATCTGAGGACTATCAGAGTCTTGATGAAACATAGTAATTGCATCTGGATTTAATACAATAGTCACCATGCGCACTTTCCTCCACGGGAGTAATGTCACAAACAGTCTACGCTTTGATCGTTCCCTGGAAGACCAGTAGTAGTTTCCGTTGCACATCTGGTGGCATTCTGTAATCTGTGGATTATCCGAGTGTAGATGGAACACTAAAATTGCATCGGGATTGAATACAACAGTCACCATGCGCACTTTCCTCCATAAGAGTAATGTCTCAAACAGTCTACGCTTTGATCGTTCCCTGGAAGTCTAGTAGTAGTTTCCGATGCACATTTGGAGGCATTCTGTAACCTGTGGACTATCAGACTCTTGATGACACACAGAAATTGCATTAGGATAAAATACAACAGTCACCGTGCGCACTTTTTTTTTTTGGGAGTAATGTCTCAAATAGTCTACGCTTTGATCGTTCCCTGGAAGACCAGTAGTATTTTCCGATGCACATCTGGAGGCATTCTGTAATCTGTGGACTATCAGAGTGCTGATGAAACACAGAAATTGCATCTGGATTGAATACAACAGTCACCATGCGCACTTTCCTCCATGGGAATAATTCTCAAACAGTTTACGCTTTGATCGTGCCCTGGAAGACCAGTAGTAGTTTCCGATGCACTTCTGGATTAATTCTGTAATCTGTGGATCTTCAAAGTGTGGATTGAAACATAGAAATTGCCTCGGAATTGAACACAAAAGTCACCATGCGCACTTTCCTCCATGGGAGTAATGTCTGAAACAGTCTACGCTTTGATCGTTCCCTGTAAGACCAGTAGTAGTTACCGATGCACATCTGGAGACATTCTGTAATCTGTGGACTATCAGACTGTTGATGAAACACAGAAAATGCATCGGGATTGAATACAACAATCACCATGCGCACTTTCCTACATGGGAGTAATGTCTCAAACAGTCTACGCTTTGATCGTTCCCTGGAAGACCAGTAGTAGTTACCGATGCACATCTGGAGGCACTCTGTAATCTGTGGACTATCAGAGTGTTGATGAAATACAGAAATTGCATCGGGATTGAATACAACAGTCACCATGCGCACTTTCCTCTACGCGAGGTATGTCTCAAACAGTTTACGATTTGATCGTTCCCTGGAAGAGCAGTAGTAGACTCCATTGCATATCTGGTGGCATTCTGTAATCTGTGGAGTATCAGAGTGTTGATGAAACACAGAAATTGCATCGGGATTGAATACAACAGTCACCATGCGCAATTTCCTCAACAGGAATAATGTCTCAAACCGTCTACGCTTTGATCGTTCCCTGGAAGACCAGTAGTAGTTTCCGATGCACGTCTGGTGGCATTCTGTAATCTGTGGACTATCAGAGTATTGATGAAACACAGAAATTGCATCGGGATTTAATACAACAGTCACCATGCGCACTTTCCTCCATAGGAGTAATCCTCAAATAGTCTACGCTTTAATTGTTCCCTGGAAGACCAGTAGTAGTTTCCGATGCACATCTGGAGTCTTTCTGTAATCTGTGGACCTTCAAAGTGTTCATGAAACACAGTAATTGTCTCCGGCTTGAATGCAACAGTAACCATGCGCACTTTCCTCCATGGGAGTAATGTCTCAAACAGTCTGCGCTTTGATCATTTCCTGGAAGACCAGTAACAGTTTCCGATGCACATCTGGAGGCATTCTGTAATCTGTGGAGTATCAGAGTGTTGATAAAACACAGAAATTGCATCGTGATTGAATACAACAGTCACCATGCGCACTTTCCTCCATGGGAGTAATGTCTCAAAGAGTTTACGCTTTGATCGTTCCCTGGAATACCAGTAGTAGTTTCCGATGCACATCTGGAGGCATTCTGTAATCTGTGGACTACCAGAGTGTTGATGAAACACAGGAATTGCATCGGGATTGAATACAACTGTCACCATACGCACCTTCCTCCACGGGAGTAATGTCTCAAACAGCCTACGCTTTGATCGTTCCCCGGAAGACCAGTAGTAGTTTCCGATGCACATCTGCAGGCATTATGTAATCTGTGGAGTATCAGAGTGTTGATGAAACACACAAATTGCATCGGGATTGAATACAACAATCTCCATGCGCACTTTCCTCCATGGGAGTAATGTCACAAACAGTCTACGCTTTGATCGTTCCCTGGAAGAACAGTAATAGTTACCGATGCACATCTGGAGGCATTCTGTAATCTGTGGATTATCTGAGTGTTGATGAAACACAGAAATTGCATCGGGATTGAATACAACAGTCACCATGCGCACTTTCCTCCACGCGAGGTATGTCTCAAACAGTTTACGATTTGATCGTTCCCTGGAAGAGCAGTAGTAGACTCCGATGCACATCTGGTGGCATTCTGTAATCTGTGGAGTATCAGAGTGTTGATGAAACACAGAAATTGCATCGGGATTGAATACAACAGTCACCATGCGCAATTTCC
Source organism: Schistocerca gregaria (assembly GCF_023897955.1). Classification (NCBI taxonomy): domain Eukaryota; kingdom Metazoa; phylum Arthropoda; class Insecta; order Orthoptera; family Acrididae; genus Schistocerca; species Schistocerca gregaria. The sequence continues at coordinate 2,560,560 of NC_064927.1, forward strand.
TCCACAGGAATAATGTCTCAAACCGTCTTCGCTTTGATCGTTCCCTGGAAGACCAGTAGTAGTTTCCGATGCACGTCTGGTGGCATTCTGTAATCTGTGGACTATCAGAGTATTGATGAAACACAGAAATTGCATCGGGATTTAATACAACAGTCACCATGCGCACTTTCCTCCATGGGAGTAATCCTCAAATAGTCTACGCTTTAATTGTTCCCTAGAAGAGCAGTAATAGTTTCCGATGCACATCTGGAGTCTTTCTGTAATCAGTGGACCTTCAAAGTGTTCATGAAAAACAGTAATTGTCTCCGGCGTGAATGCAACAGTAACCATGCGCACTTTCCTCCATGGGAGTAATGTCTCAAAGAATCTGCGCTTTGATCATTTCCTGGAAGACCAGTAACAGTTTCCGATGCACATCTGGAGGCATTCTGTAATCTGTGGAGTATCAGAGTGTTGATAAAACACAGAAATTGCATCGTGATTGAATACAACAGTCACCATGCGCACTTTCCTCCATGGGAGTAATGTCTCAAAGAGTTTACGCTTTGATCGTTCCCTGGAATACCAGTAGTAGTTTCCGATGCACATCTGGAGGCATTCTGTAATCTGTGGACTACCAGAGTGTTGATGAAACACAGGAATTGCATCGGGATTGAATACAACTGTCACCATACGCACCTTCCTCCACGGGAGTAATGTCTCAAACAGCCTACGCTTTGATCGTTCCCCGGAAGACCAGTAGTAGTTTCCGATGAACATCTGCAGGCATTATGTAATCTGTGGAGTATCAGAGTGTTGATGAAACACACAAATTGCATCGGGATTGAATACAACAATCTTCATGCGCACTTTCCTCCATGGGAGTAATGTCACAAACAGTCTACGCTTTGATCGTTCCCTGGAAGAACAGTAATAGTTACCGATTCACATCTGGAGGCATTCTGTAATCTGTGGATTATCTGAGTGTTGATGAAACACAGAAATTGCATCCTTATTAAATACAACAGTCCCCATCCGCACTTTCCTCCATGTTAGTAATGTCTCAAACGGTCTACGCTTTGATCGTTCCCTGTACGACCAATGTTAGTTTCCGATGCACATCTGGAGGCATTCTGTAATCTGTGGACTATCAGAGTATTGATGAAACACAGAAATTTCATCGGGATTAAATATAACAGTCACCATGCGCATTTTCCTCCATGCGAATAATGTCTCTAACAGTCTACGCTTTGATCGTTCCCTGGAAGGCCAGTAGTAGTTTCCGATGCACATCTGGAGGCATTCTGTAATCTGTGGACTATCAGAGTGTTGATGAAACACAGAAATTTCATCGGGATTAAATATAATAGTCACCATGCGCACTTTCCTCCATGCGAGTAATGTCTCTAACAGTCTACGCTTTGATCGTTCTCTGGAAGGCCAGTAGTAGTTACCGATGCACATCTGGAGGCATTCTGTAATCTGTGGACTATCAGGGTGTTGATGAAACACAGAAATTGCATCGGGATTGAATACAACAGTCACCATGCGCACTTTCCTCCATGGGAGTAATGTCTCAAGCAGTCTACGCTTTGATCGTTCCCTGGAAGAACAGAAATAGTTACCGATGCACATGTGGAGGCATTCTGTAATCTGTGGACTATCAGAGTGTTGATGAAACACAGAAATTGCTTCGGGATTGAACACAACAGTCACCATTCGCAATTTCCCCCATGGGAGTAATGTCTCAAACAGTCTACGCTTTTATCGGTCCCTGGAAGTCCAGTAGTAGTTTACGATGCACATCTGGAGGCATTCTGTAATCTGTGGACTATCAGACTGTTGATGAAACACAGAAATTGCATCGGGATTGATACAACAGTCACCGTGCACACTTTTCTCCATGGGAGTAATCTCTCAAACAGTCTACGCTTTGATCGTTCCCTGGAAGACCAGTAGTAGTTTCCGATGCACATCTGGAGGCATTCTGAAATCTGTGGACTATCTGAGTGTTGATGAAACACAGAAATTGCATCGGGATTTAATACAACAGTCACCATGCGCACTTTCCTCCATGGGGGTAATGTCTCAAGCAGTCCACGCTTTGATCGTTCCCTGGAAGAACAGTAATAGTTACCGATGCACATCTGGAGGCATTCTGTAATCTGTGGACTATCAGAGTGTTGTTGAAACACAGAAATTGCTTCGGGATTGAACACAACAGTCACCATACGCAATTTCCCCCATGGGAGTAATGTCCCAAACAGTCTACCCTTTTATCGGTCCCTGGAAGTCCAGCAGTAGTTTCCGATGCACATCTGGAGGCATTCTGTAATCTGTGGACTATCAGACTGTTGATGAAGCACAGAAATTGCATCGGGATTGAATACAACAGACACCGAGCACACTTTCTACCATGGGAGTAATCTCTCAAACAGTCTACGCTTTGATCATTCCCTGGAAGACCAGTAGTAGTTCCCGATGCATGTCTGGAGGCATTCTGTAATCTGTGGATTATCTGAGTGTTGATGAAACACAGAAATTGCATCGGGATTGAATACAACAGTCTCCATGCGCACTTTCCCCCATGTTAGTAATGTCTCAAACGGTCTACGCTTTGATCGTTCCCTGTATGACCAGTGTTAGTTTCCGATGCACATCTGGAGGCATTCTGTTATCTGTTTACTATCAGAGTGTTGATGAAACACAGAAATTTCTTCGGGGTTAAATACAACAATCTCCATGCGCACTTTCCTCCATGGGAGTGATGTCACAAACAGTCTACAATTTGATCGTTCCCTGGAAGAACAGTAATAGTTACCGATGCACATCTGGGGGCATTCTGTAATCTGTGGATTATCTGAGTCTTGATGAAACACAGAAATTGCATCCTTATTAAATACAACAGTCCCCATCCGCACTTTCCTCCGTGTTAGTAATGTCTCAAACGGTCTACGCTTTGATCGTTCCCTGTACGACCAGTGTTAGTTTCCGATGCACATCTGGAAGCATTCTGTAGTCTGTGGACTATCAGAGTATTGATGAAACACAGAAATTTCATCGGGATTAAATATAACAGTCACCATGCGCACTTTCCTCCATGCGAGTAATGTCTCTAACAGTCTACGCTTTGATCGTTCCCTGGAAGGCCAGTAGTAGTTTCCGATGCACATCTGGAGGCATTCTGTAATCTGTGGACTATCAGACTGTTGATGAAGCACAGAAATTGCATCGGGATTGAATACAACAGACACCGAGCACACTTTCTTCCATGGGAGTAATCTCTCAAACAGTCTACGCTTTGATCATTCCCTGGAAGACCAGTAGTAGTTCCCGATGCATGTCTGGAGGCATTCTGTAATCTGTGGATTATCTGAGTGTTGATGAAACACAGAAATTGCATCGGGATTGAATACAACAGTCACCATGCGCACTTTCCTCCATGGGAGTAATGTCTCAAGCAGTTTACGCTTTGATCGTTCCCTGGAAGAACAGTAATAGTTACAGATGCACATCTGGAGGCATTCTGTAATCTGTGGACCTTCAAAGTGTTCATGAAACACAGTAATTGCCTCCGGCTTGAATACAACAGTAACCATGCGCACTTTCCTCCATGGGAGTAATGTCTCAAACAGTCTACGCTTAGATCTTTCCCTGGAAGACGAGTAACAGTTTCCGATGCACATCTGGAGGCATTCTGTAATCTGTGGAGTATCAGAGTGTTGATAAAACACAGAAATTGCATCGTGATTGAATACAACCGTCACCATGCGCACTTTCCTCCATGGGAGTAATGTCTCAAAGAATTTACGCTTTGATCGTTCCCTGGAATACCAGTGGTAGTTTCCGATGCACATCTGGAGGCATTCTGTAATCTGTGGACTACCAGAGTGTTGATGAAACACAGGAATTGCATCGGGATTGAATACAACTGTCACCATACGCACCTTCCTCCACGGGAGTAATGTCTCAAACAGCCTACGCTTTGATCGTTCCCCGGAAGACCAGTAGTAGTTTCCGATGCACATCTGGAGGCATTCTGTAATCTGTGGACTATCAGAGTGTTGATGAAACACAGAAATTTCATCGGGATTAAATATAATAGTCACCATGCGCACTTTCCTCCATGCGAGTAATGTCTCTAACAGTCTACGCTTTGATCGATCCCTGGAAGGCCAGTAGTAGTTACCGATGCACATCTGGAGGCATTCTGTAATCTGTGGACTATCAGGGTGTTGATGAAACACAGAAATTGCATCGGGATTGAATACAACAGTCACCATGCGCACTTTCCTCCATGGGAGTAATGTCTCAAGCAGTCTACGCTTTGATCGTTCCCTGGAAGAACAGAAATAGTTACCGATGCACATGTGGAGGCATTCTGTAATCTGTGGACTATCAGAGTGTTGATGAAACACAGAAATTGCTTCGGGATTGAACACAACAGTCACCATTCGCAATTTCCCCCATGGGAGTAATGTCTCAAACAGTCTACGCTTTTATCGGTCCCTGGAAGTCCAGTAGTAGTTTACGATGCACATCTGGAGGCATTCTGTAATCTGTGGACTATCAGACTGTTGATGAAACACAGAAATTGCATCGGGATTGATACAACAGTCACCGTGCACACTTTTCTCCATGGGAGTAATCTCTCAAACAGTCTACGCTTTGATCGTTCCCTGGAAGACCAGTAGTAGTTTCCGATGCACATCTGGAGGCATTCTGAAATCTGTGGACTATCTGAGTGTTGATGAAACACAGAAATTGCATCGGGATTTAATACAACAGTCACCATGCGCACTTTCCTCCATGGGAGTAATGTCTCAAGCAGTCCACGCTTTGATCGTTCCCTGGAAGAACAGTAATTGTTACCGATGCACATCTGGAGGCATTCTGTAATCTGTGGACTATCAGAGTGTTGTTGAAACACAGAAATTGCTTCGGGATTGAACACAACAGTCACCATCCGCAATTTCCCCCATGGGAGTAATGTCTCAAACAGTCTACCCTTATATCGGTCCCTGGAAGTCCAGTAGTAGTTTCCGATGCACATCTGGAGGCATTCTGTAATCTGTGGACTATCAGACTGTTGATGAAGCACAGAAATTGCATCGGGATTGAATACAACAGACACCGAGCACACTTTCTTCCATGGGAGTAATCTCTCAAACAGTCTACGCTTTGATCATTCCCTGGAAGACCAGTAGTAGTTCCCGATGCATGTCTGGAGGCATTCTGTAATCTGTGGATTATCTGAGTGTTGATGAAACACAGAAATTGCATCGGGATTGAATACAACAGTCTCCATGCGCACTTTCCCCCATGTTAGTAATGTCTCAAACGGTCTACGCTTTGATCGTTCCCTGTAAGACCAGTGTTAGTTTCCGATGCACATCTGGAGGCATTCTGTAATCTGTTTACTATCAGAGTGTTGATGAAACACAGAAATTTCATCGGGATTAAATACAACAATCTCCATGCGCACTTTCCTCCATGGGAGTAATGTCACAAACAGTCTACGCTTTGATCGTTGCCTGGAAGAACAGTAATAGTTACCGATGCACATCTGGAGGCATTCTGTAATCTGTGGATTATCTGAGTGTTGATGAAACACAGAAATTGCATCCTTATTAAATACAACAGTCCCCATCCGCACTTTCCTCCATGTTAGTAATGTCTCAAACGGTCTACGCTTTGATCGTTCCCTGTACGACCAGTGTTAGTTTCCGATGCACATCTGGAGGCATTCTGCAATCTGTGGACTATCAGAGTATTGATGAAACACAGAAATTTCATCGGGATTAAATATAACAGTCACCATGCGCACTTTCCTCCATGCGAGTAATGTCTCTAACAGTCTACGCTTTGATCGTTCCCTGGAAGGCCAGTAGTAGTTTCCGATGCACATCTGGAGGCATTCTGTAATCTGTGGACTATCAGAGTGTTGATGAAACACAGAAATTTCATCGGGATTAAATATTATAGTCACCATGCGCACTTTCCTCCATGCGAGTAATGTCTCTAACAGTTTACGCTTTGATCTTTCCCTGGAAGACCAGTAACAGTTTCCGATGCACATCTGGAGGCATTCTGAAATCTGTGGAGTATCAGAGTGTTGATAAAACACAGAAATTGCATCGTGATTGAATACAACAGTCACCATGCGCACTTTCCTCCATGGGAGTAATGTCTCAAAGAGTTTACGCTTTGATCGTTCCCTGGAAGAACAGAAATAGTTACCGATGCACATGTGGAGGCATTCTGTAATCTGTGGACTATCAGAGTGATGATGAAACACAGAAATTGCTTCGGGATTGAACACAACAGTCACCATTCGCAATTTCCCCCATGGGAGTAATGTCTGAAACAGTCTACGCTTTTATCGGTCCCTGGAAGTCCAGTAGTAGTTTCCGATGCACATCTGGAGGCATTCTGTAATCTGTGGACTATCTGACTGTTGATGAAACACAGAAATTGCATCGGGATAGAATACAACGGTCACCGTGCACACTTTTGTCCATGGGAGTAATCTCTCAAACAGTCTACGCTTTGATCGTTCGCTGGAAGACCAGTAGTAGTTACCGATGCACATCTGGAGGTATTCTGTAATCTGTGGACCATCAGAGTGTTGATGAAACACTAAAATTGCATTGGGATTGAATGCAACAGTCACCATGCGCACTTTCCTCCATGGGAGTAATGTCCCAAACAGTCTACGCTTTGATCGTTCCCTGGAAGACCAGTAGTAGTTTTCGATGCACATCTGGAGGCATTCTGTAATCTGTGGACTATAAGAGTGTTGATGAAACACAGAAATTGCATCGGGATTGAATACAACAGTCACCATTCGCACTTTCCTCCATGGGAGTAACGTCTCTAAGAGTCTACGCTTTAATCATTCCCTGGCAGACCAGTAGTAGTTTCCGATGCTCATCTGGAGGCATTTTGTAATCTGTGGACTATCAGACTGTTGATGAAACACAGAAATTGCATCGGGATTGAATACAACAGTCACCATGCGCACTTTCCTCCACGGGAGTAATGTCTCGAACTGCCTACGCTTTTATCGTTCCCTGGAAGTCCAGTAGTAGTTTCCGATGCACATCTGGAGGCATTCTGTAATCTGTGGACTATCAGACTGTTGATGAAACACAGAAATTGCTTTGGGATTGAGTACAACAGTCACCGTACACTCTTTCCTCCATGGGAGTAATCTCTCAAACAGTCTACGCTTTTATCATACCCTGGAAGACCAGTAGTAGTTTCCGATGCATATCTGGAGGCATTCTGTTATCTGTGGATTATCTGAGTGTTGATGAAACACAGAAATTGCATCGGGATTGAATACAACAGTCACCATGCGCACTTTCCTCCATGTTAGTAATGTCTCAAACGGTCTACGCTTTGTTCGATCCCTGTAAGACCAGTGTTAGTTTCCGATGCACATATGGAGGCATTCTGTAATCTGTGGACTATCATAGTGTTGATGAAACACAGAAATTTCATCGGGATTAAGTACAACATTCACCATGCGCACTTACCTCCATGGGAGTAATTCTCAAACAGTCTACGCTTTGATCGTTCCCTGGAAGACCAGTAGTAGTTTCCGATGCACATCTGCTGGCATTCTGTAATCTGTGGACTATCAGAGTGTTGATGAAACACAGAAATTTCATCGGGATTGAATACAACAGTCACCGTACACTCTTTCCTCCATGGGAGTAATCTTTCAAACAGTCTACGCTTTGATCGTTTCCTGGAAGTCCATTAGTAGTTTCCGATGCACATATGGAGGCATTCTGTAACCTGTGGACTATCAAACTGTTGATGAAACACTAAATTTGCAGCGGGATTGAATACAACAGTCACCATGCGCACTTTCCTCCATAGGAGTAGTGCCTCAAACAGTCTACGCTTTGATCGTCCCTGGAAGTCCAGTAGTAGTTTCCGTTGCACATCCGGAGGCATTCTGTAACCTGTGGACTATCAGACTGTTGATGAAGCACAGAAATTGCATCGGGATTGAATACAACATTCACCGTGCACTCTTTCCTCCATGGGAGTAATGTCTCAAACAGTCTACGCTTTGACAGTTCCCTGTAAGACCAGTAGTATTTTCCAATGCACATCTGGAGGCATTCTGTAATCTGTGGACTATCAGAGAGTTGATGAAACACAGAAATTGCATCGGGATTGAATACAACAGTCACCATGTGCACTTTCCTCCATCGGAGTAATATCTCAAACAGTCTACGCTTTGATCGTTCCCTGGAAGACCAGAAGTATTTTCCGATGCACATCTGGAGGCATTCTGTAATCTGTGGACTATCAGGGTGTTGATGAAACAGAGAAATGGCATCGGGATTGAATACAACAGTCACCATTCGCGCTTTCCACCTTGGGAGTAATGTCTCAAAGAGTTTATGCTTTGATCGTTCCCTGGAATACCAGTAGTAGTATCTGACGCACATCTGGAGGCATTCTGTAATCTGTGGACTATCAGAGTGTTGATGAAACACAGAAATTGCATCGGGATTGAATACCACAGTCACCATTCGCACTTTTCTCCATGGGAGTAATGTCTCTAAGGGGCTACGCTTTGATCGTTCCCTGGAAGACCAGTAGTAGTTTCCGATGCACATCAGGAGGCATTTTCTAATCTGTGGAGTATCAGACTGTTGATGAAACACAGAAATTGCATCGGGATTGAATACAACAGTCACCATGCGCACTTTCCTCCATGGGAGTAATGTCTCAAACATTCTACGTTTTGATCGCTCCCTGGAAGACCAGTACTAGTTTCCGATGCACATCTGGAGGCATTCTTTAATCTGTGGAGTATCAGAGTGTTGATGACACACAGAAATTGTATCGGGATTGAATACAACAGTCACCATGCGCACATTCCTCCACGGGAGTAATGTCTCAAACAGCCTACGCTTTGATCGTTCCCTGGAAGACCAGTAGTAGTTTCCGATGCACATCTGGAGGCATTCTGTAATCCGTGGAGTATCAGAGTGTTGACGAAATACACAAATTGCATCGGGATTGAATACAACAGTCACCATGCGCACTTTCCTTAATGGGAGTAATGTCTCAAAATGTCTACGATTTGATCGTTCCCAGGAAGACCAGTAGTAGTTTCCGATGCACATCTGGAGGCATTCTGTAATCAGTGGAGTATCAGACTGTTGATGAAACACAGAAATTGCATCGGGATTGAATACAACAGTCACCATGCGCACTTTCTTCCATGAGATTAAAGTCTCTAACAGTCTACGCTTTGCTCGTTCCCTGGAAGACCAGTAGTAGTTTCCGATGCATATCTAGAGACATTCTGTAATCTGTGGATTATCTGAGTGTGGATGAAACACAGAAATTGCATCGGTATTGAATACAACAGTCACCATCCGCACTCTCCTCCATGCTAGTAATTTCTCAAACGGTCTACGCTTTGATAGGTCCCTGTAAGACCAGTGTTAGTTTCCGATGCACATCTGGAGGCATTCTGTAATCTGTGGACTATCAGAGTATTGATGAAACACAGAAATTTCATCGGGATTAAGTATAAAAGTCACCATGCGCACTTTCCTCCATGCGAGTAATGTCTCTAACAGTCTACGCTTTGATCGTTCCCTGGAAGACCAGTAGTAGTTTCCGATGCACATCTGGAGGCATTCTGTAATCTGTGGACTACCAGACTGTTGATGAAACACAGAAATTGCATCGGGATTGAATACAACAGTCACCGTGCACACTTTTCTCCATGGGAGTAATCTCTCAAACAGTCTACGCTTTGATCGATCCCTTTAAGTCCAGTAGTAGTTTCCGATGCACATCTGGAGGCATTCTGAAAACTGTGGACTAACTGAGTGTTGATGAAACACAGAAATTGCATCGGGATTGAATACAACAGTCACCATGCGCACTTTCCCCCATGGGAGTAATGTCTCAAACAGTCTACGCTTTGATCGTTCCCTGGAAGACCAGTAGTAGTTTCCGGTGCACATCTGGAGGCATTCTGTATCCTGTGGACTATAGGAGTGTTGATGAAACACAGAAATTGCATCGGGATTGAATACAACAGTCACCTTACGCACTTTCCTCCATTTAAATAATGTCTCAAACAGTCTACGCTTTGATCGTTCCCTGGAAGAACAGTAATACTTACCGATGCGCATCTGGAGACATTCTGTAATCTGTGGACTATCAGTGTGTTGATGAAACACCGAAATTGCATCGGGAATGAATACAACAGTCACCATCCGCACTTTCCTCCATGGGAGTAATTACTCAAACAGTCTACGATTTTATCGTTCCCTGGAAGTCCAGTAGTAGTTTCCGATGCACATCTGGAGGCATTCTGTAATCTGTGGACTATCAGACTGTTGATGAAACACAGAAATTGCATCGGGATTGAATACAACAGTCACCGTGCACACTTTCCTCCATGGGAGGAATGTCTCAAAGAGTCTACGCTTTGATCGTTCCCTGTAAGACCAGTAGTATTTTCCAATGCACATCTGGAGGCATTCTGTAATCTGTGGACTATCAGAGAGTTGATGAAACACAGAAATTGCATCGGGATTGACTACAACATTCACCATGCGCACTTTAATCCATCGGAGTAATATATCAAACAGTCAACGCTTTGATCGTTCCCTGGAAGACCAGAAGTATTTTCCGATGCACATCTGGAGGCATTCTGTAATCTGTGGACTATCAGGGTGTTGATGAAACAGAGAAATGGCATCGAAATTGAATACAACAGTCACCATGTGAACTTTCCTCCATGGGAGTAATGTCTCAAAATGTCTACTATTTGATCGTTCCCAGGAAGACCAGTAGTAGTTTCCGATGCACATCTGGAGGCATTCTGTAATCTGTGGAGTATCAGAGTGTTGATGAAACACAGAAATTGCATCGGGATTGAATACAACAGTCACCATGCGCGCTTTCCTCCATGGGAGTAATCTTTCAAACAGTCTACGCTTTGATCGTTCCCTAGAAGTCCATTAGTAGTTTCCGATGCACATCTGGAGGCATTCTGTAACCTGTGGACTATCAGACTGTTGATGAAACACTAAAATTGCATCGGGATTGAATACAACAGTCACCATGCGCACTTTCCTCCATAGGAGTAGTGCCTCAAACAGTCTACGCTTTGATCGTTCCCTGGAAGTCCAGTAGTAGTTTCCGATGCACATCTGGAGGCATTCTGTAACATGTGGACTATCAGACTGTTGATGAAACACAGAAATTGCATCGGGATTGAATACAACATTCATCGTGCGCTCTTTCCTCCATGGGAGTAATGTCTCAAACAGTCTACGTTTTGACCGTTCCCTGTAAGACCAGTAGTATTTTCCAACGCACATCTGGAGGCATTCTGTAATCTGTGGACTATCAGAGAGTTGATGAAACACAGAAATTGCATCGGGATTGAATACAACAGTCACCATGCGCACTTTCCTCCTTCGGAGTAATATCACAAACAGTCTACGCTTTGATCGTACCCTGGAAGACTAGAAGTATTTTCCGATCCACATCTGGAGGCATTCTGTAATCTGTGGACTATCAGGGTGTTTATGAAACAGAGAAATGGCATCGGGATTGAATACAACAGTCACCATGTGAACTTTCCTCCATGGGAGTAATGTCTCAAAAGTCTACGATTTGATCGTTCCCAGGAAGACCAGTAGTAGTTTCCGATGCACATCTGGAGGCATTCTGTAATCAGTGGACTATCAGAGTGTTGATGAAACACAGAAGTTGAATCGGGATTGAATACAACAGTCACCATGCGCACTTTCCTCCATGGGAGTAATGTCTCAAACAGTCTACGCTTTGATCGTTCCCTGGAAGACCAGTAGTAGTTTCCGATGCACATCTGGAGGCATTCTGTATTCTGTGGACTATAAGAGTGTTGATGAAACACAGAAATTGCATCGGGATTGAATACAACAGTCACCATGCGCACTTTCCTCCATTTGAGTAATGTCTCAAACAGTCTACGCTTTGATCGTTCCCTGGAAGAACAGTAATACTTACCGATGCGCATCTGTAGACATTCTGTAATCTGTGGACTATCAGTGTGTTGGTGAAACACCGAAATTGCATCGGGAATGAATACAACAGTCACCATCCGCACTATCGTCTATGGGAGTAATTACTCAAACAGTCTACGATTTTATCGTTCCCTGGAAGTCCAGTAGTAGTTTCCGATGCACATCTGGAGGCATTCTGTAATCTGTGGACTATCAGACTGTTGATGAAACACAGAAATTGCATCGGGATTGAATACAACAGTCACCGTGCACACTTTCCTCCATGGGAGGAATGTCTCAAACAGTCTACGCTTTGATCGTTCCCTGTAAGACCAGTAGTATTATCCAATGCACATCTGGAGGCATTCTGCAATCTGTGGACTATCAGAGAGTTGATGAGACACAGAAATTGCATCGGGATTGACTACAACATTCACCATGCGCACTTTCCTCCATCGGAGTAATATATCAAACAGTCTACGCTTTGATCGTTCCCTGGAAGACCAGAAGTATTTTCCGATGCACATCTGGAGGCATTCTGTAATCTGTGGACTATCAGGGTGTTGATGAAACAGAGAAATGGCATCGGGATTGAATACAACAGTCACCATGTGAACTTTCCTCCATGGGAGTAATGTCTCAAAATGTCTACGATTTGATCGTTCCCAGGAAGACCAGTAGTAGTTTCCGATGCACATCTGGAGGCATTCTGTAATCTGTGGAGTATCAGAGTGTTGATGAAACACAGAAATTGCATCGGGATTGAATACAACAGTCCCCATGCGCACTTTCCTCCATGGGAGTAATGTCTCAAACAGTCTACGTTTTGATCGTTCCCTGGAAGACCAGTACTAGTTTCCGATGCACATCTGGAGGCATTCTGTAATCTGTGGAGTATCAGAGTGATGATGACACACAGAAATTGTATCGGGATTGAATACAACAGTCACTATGCGCACCTTCCTCCAGGGGAGTAATGTCTCAAACAGCCTACGCTTTGATCGTTCCCTGGTAGACCAGTAGTAGTTTCTGATGCACATGTGGAGGCATTCTGAAATCTGTGGACTAACTGAGTGTTGATGAAACACAGAAATTGCATCGGGATTGAATACAACAGTCACCATGCGCACATTCCTCCATGCGAGTAATGTCTCAAACAGTCTACGCCTTGATCGTTCCCTGGAAGACCAGTAGTAGTTTCCGATGCACATCTGGAGGCATTCTGTATTCTGTGGACTATAAGAGTGTTGATGAAACACAGAAATTGCATCGGGATTGAATACAACAGTCACCATGCGCACTTTCCTCCATGGGAGTAATGTCTCAAACAGTCTACGTTTTGATCGTTCCCTGGAAGACCAGTACTAGTTTCCGATGCACATCTGGAGGCATTCTGTAATCTGTGGATTATCTGAGTGTGGATGAAACTCAGAAATTGCATCGGTATTGAATACAACAGTCACCACCCGCACTCTCCTCCATGTTAGTAATGTCTCAAACGGTCTACGCTTTGATCGTTCCCTGTAAGACCAGTGTTAGTTTCCGATGCACATCTGGAGGCATTCTGTAATCTGTGGACTATCAGAGTATTGATGAAACACAGAAATTTCATCGGGATTAAGTATAAAAGTCACCATGCGCACTTTCCTCCATGCGAGTAATGTCTCTAACAGTCTACGCTTTGATCGTTCCCTGGAAGACCTGTAGTAGTTTCCGATGCACATCTGGAGGCATTCTGTAATCTGTGGACTACCAGACTGTTGATGAAACACAGAAATTGCATCGGGATTGAATACAACAGTCACCATGCACACTTTTCTCCATGGGAGTAATCTCTCAAACAGTCTACGCTTTGATCGTTCCCTGGAAGACCAGAAGTATTTTCCGATGCACATCTGGAGGCATTCTGTAATCTGTGGACTATCAGGGTGTTGATGAAACAGAGAAATGGCATCGGGATTGAATACAACAGTCACCATTCGCGCTTTCCACCTTGGGAGTAATGTCTCAAAGAGTTTATGCTTTGATCGTTCCCTGGAATACCAGTAGTAGTATCTGACGCACATCTGGAGGCATTCTGTAATCTGTGGACTATCAGAGTGTTGATGAAACACAGAAATTGCATCGGGATTGAATACCACAGTCACCATTCGCACTTTTCTCCATGGGAGTAATGTCTCTAAGAGGCTACGCTTTGATCGTTCCCTGGAAGACCAGTAGTAGTTTCCGATGCACATCAGGAGGCATTTTCTAATCTGTGGAGTATCAGACTGTTGATGAAACACAGAAATTGCATCGGGATTGAATACAACAGTCACCATGCGCACTTTCCTCCATGGGAGTAATGTCTCAAACATTCTACGTTTTGATCGCTCCCTGGAAGACCAGTACTAGTTTCCGATGCACATCTGGAGGCATTCTTTAATCTGTGGAGTATCAGAGTGTTGATGACACACAGAAATTGTATCGGGATTGAATACAACAGTCACCATGCGCACATTCCTCCACGGGAGTAATGTCTCAAACAGCCTACGCTTTGATCGTTCCCTGGAAGACCAGTAGTAGTTTCCGATGCACATCTGGAGGCATTCTGTAATCCGTGGAGTATCAGAGTGTTGACGAAACACACAAAATGCATCGGGATTGAATACAACAGTCACCATGCGCACTTTCCTTAATGGGAGTAATGTCTCAAAATGTCTACGATTTGATCGTTCCCAGGAAGACCAGTAGTAGTTTCCGATGCACATCTGGAGGCATTCTGTAATCAGTGGAGTATCAGACTGTTGATGAAACACAGAAATTGCATCGGGATTGAATACAACAGTCACCATGCGCACTTTCTTCCATGAGATTAAAGTCTCTAACAGTCTACGATTTGCTCGTTCCCTGGAAGACCAGTAGTAGTTTCCGATGCATATCTAGAGGCATTCTGTAATCTGTGGATTATCTGAGTGTGGATGAAACACAGAAATTGCATCGGTATTGAATACAACAGTCACCATCCGCACTCTCCTCCATGCTAGTAATTTCTCAAACGGTCTACGCTTTGATCGGTCCCTGTAAGACCAGTGTTAGTTTCCGATGCACATCTGGAGGCATTCTGTAATCTGTGGACTATCAGAGTATTGATGAAACACAGAAATTTCATCGGGATTAAGTATAAAAGTCACCATGCGCACTTTCCTCCATGCGAGTAATGTCTCTAACAGTCTACGCTTTGATCGTTCCCTGGAAGACCAGTAGTAGTTTCCGATGCACATCTGGAGGCATTCTGTAATCTGTGGACTACCAGACTGTTGATGAAACACAGAAATTGCATCGGGATTGAATACAACAGTCACCGTGCACACTTTTCTCCATGGGAGTAATCTCTCAAACAGTCTACGCTTTGATCGATCCCTTTAAGTCCAGTAGTAGTTTCCGATGCACATCTGGAGGCATTCTGAAAACTGTGGACTAACTGAGTGTTGATGAAACACAGAAATTGCATCGGGATTGAATACAACAGTCACCATGCGCACTTTCCCCCATGGGAGTAATGTCTCAAACAGTCTACGCTTTGATCGTTCCCTGGAAGACCAGTAGTAGTTTCCGGTGCACATCTGGAGGCATTCTGTATCCTGTGGACTATAGGAGTGTTGATGAAACACAGAAATTGCATCGGGATTGAATACAACAGTCACCTTACGCACTTTCCTCCATTTAAATAATGTCTCAAACAGTCTACGCTTTGATCGTTCCCTGGAAGAACAGTAATACTTACCGATGCGCATCTGGAGACATTCTGTAATCTGTGGACTATCAGTGTGTTGATGAAACACCGAAATTGCATCGGGAATGAATACAACAGTCACCATCCGCAATTTCCTCCATGGGAGTAATTACTCAAACAGTCTACGATTTTATCGTTCCCTGGAAGTCCAGTAGTAGTTTCCGATGCACATCTGGAGGCATTCTGTAATCTGTGGACTATCAGACTGTTGATGAAACACAGAAATTGCATCGGGATTGAATACAACAGTCACCGTGCACACTTTCCTCCATGGGAGGAATGTCTCAAAGAGTCTACGCTTTGATCGTTCCCTGTAAGACCAGTAGTATTTTCCAATGCACATCTGGAGGCATTCTGTAATCTGTGGACTATCAGAGAGTTGATGAAACACAGAAATTGCATCGGGATTGACTACAACATTCACCATGCGCACTTTCCTCCATCGGAGTAATATATCAAACAGTCAACGCTTTGATCGTTCCCTGGAAGACCAGAAGTATTTTCCGATGCACATCTGGAGGCATTCTGTAATCTGTGGACTATCAGGGTGTTGATGAAACAGAGAAATGGCATCGAAATTGAATACAACAGTCACCATGTGAACTTTCCTCCATGGGAGTAATGTCTCAAAATGTCTACTATTTGATCGTTCCCAGGAAGACCAGTAGTAGTTTCCGATGCACATCTGGAGGCATTCTGTAATCTGTGGAGTATCAGAGTGTTGATGAAACACAGAAATTGCATCGGGATTGAATACAACAGTCACCATGCGCGCTTTCCTCCATGGGAGTAATCTTTCAAACAGTCTACGCTTTGATCGTTCCCTAGAAGTCCATTAGTAGTTTCCGATGCACATCTGGAGGCATTCTGTAACCTGTGGACTATCAGACTGTTGATGAAACACTAAAATTGCATCGGGATTGAATACAACAGTCACCATGCGCACTTTCCTCCATAGGAGTAGTGCCTCAAACAGTCTACGCTTTGATCGTTCCCTGGAAGTCCAGTAGTAGTTTCCGATGCACATCTGGAGGCATTCTGTAACATGTGGACTATCAGACTGTTGATGAAACACAGAAATTGCATCGGGATTGAATACAACATTCATCGTGCGCTCTTTCCTCCATGGGAGTAATGTCTCAAACAGTCTACGCTTTGACCGTTCCCTGTAAGACCAGTAGTATTTTCCAACGCACATCTGGAGGCATTCTGTAATCTGTGGACTATCAGAGAGTTGATGAAACACAGAAATTGCATCGGGATTGAATACAACAGTCACCATGCGCACTTTCCTCCTTCGGAGTAATATCACAAACAGTCTACGCTTTGATCGTACCCTGGAAGACTAGAAGTATTTTCCGATCCACATCTGGAGGCATTCTGTAATCTGTGGACTATCAGGGTGTTTATGAAACAGAGAAATGGCATCGGGATTGAATACAACAGTCACCATGTGAACTTTCCTCCATGGGAGTAATGTCTCAAAAGTCTACGATTTGATCGTTCCCAGGAAGACCAGTAGTAGTTTCCGATGCACATCTGGAGGCATTCTGTAATCAGTGGACTATCAGAGTGTTGATGAAACACAGAAGTTGAATCGGGATTGAATACAACAGTCACCATGCGCACTTTCCTCCATGGGAGTAATGTCTCAAACAGTCTACGCTTTGATCGTTCCCTGGAAGACCAGTAGTAGTTTCCGATGCACATCTGGAGGCATTCTGTATTCTGTGGACTATAAGAGTGTTGATGAAACACAGAAATTGCATCGGGATTGAATACAACAGTCACCATGCGCACTTTCCTCCATTTGAGTAATGTCTCAAACAGTCTACGCTTTGATCGTTCCCTGGAAGAACAGTAATACTTACCGATGCGCATCTGTAGACATTCTGTAATCTGTGGACTATCAGTGTGTTGGTGAAACACCGAAATTGCATCGGGAATGAATACAACAGTCACCGTGCACACTTTCCTCCATGGGAGGAATGTCTCAAACAGTCTACGCTTTGATCGTTCCCTGTAAGACCAGTAGTATTATCCAATGCACATCTGGAGGCATTCTGCAATCTGTGGACTATCAGAGAGTTGATGAGACACAGAAATTGCATCGGGATTGACTACAACATTCACCATGCGCACTTTCCTCCATCGGAGTAATATATCAAACAGTCTACGCTTTGATCGTTCCCTGGAAGACCAGAAGTATTTTCCGATGCACATCTGGAGGCATTCTGTAATCTGTGGACTATCAGGGTGTTGATGAAACAGAGAAATGGCATCGGGATTGAATACAACAGTCACCATGTGAACTTTCCTCCATGGGAGTAATGTCTCAAAATGTCTACGATTTGATCGTTCCCAGGAAGACCAGTAGTAGTTTCCGATGCACATCTGGAGGCATTCTGTAATCTGTGGAGTATCAGAGTGCTGATGAAACACAGAAATTGCATCGGGATTGAATACAACAGTCCCCATGCGCACTTTCCTCCATGGGAGTAATGTCTCAAACAGTCTACGTTTTGATCGTTCCCTGGAAGACCAGTACTAGTTTCCGATGCACATCTGGAGGCATTCTGTAATCTGTGGAGTATCAGAGTGATGATGACACACAGAAATTGTATCGGGATTGAATACAACAGTCACCATGCGCACCTTCCTCCAGGGGAGTAATGTCTCAAACAGCCTACGCTTTGATCGTTCCCTGGTAGACCAGTAGTAGTTTCCGATGCACATGTGGAGGCATTCTGAAATCTGTGGACTAACTGAGTGTTGATGAAACACAGAAATTGCATCGGGATTGAATACAACAGTCACCATGCGCACATTCCTCCATGCGAGTAATGTCTCAAACAGTCTACGCCTTGATCGTTCCCTGGAAGACCAGTAGTAGTTTCCGATGCACATCTGGAGGCATTCTGTATTCTGTGGACTATAAGAGTGTTGATGAAACACAGAAATTGCATCGGGATTGAATACAACAGTCACCATGCGCACTTTCCTCCATGGGAGTAATGTCTCAAACAGTCTACGTTTTGATCGTTCCCTGGAAGACCAGTACTAGTTTCCGATGCACATCTGGAGGCATTCTGTAATCTGTGGAGTATCAGAGTGTTGATGACACACAGAAATTGTATCGGGATTGAATACAACAGTCACCATGCGCACCTTACTCCATGGGAGTAATGTCTCAAACAGCCTACGCTTTGATCGTTCCCTGGAAGACCAGTAGTAGTTGCCGATGCACATCTGGAGGCATTCTGTAATCCGTGGAGTATCAGAGTGTTGATGAAACACACAAATTGCATCGGGATTGAATACAACAGTCACCATGCCCACTTTCCTCCATGGGAGTAATGTCTCAAAATGTCTACGATTTGATCGTTCCCAGGAAGACCAGTAGTAGTTTCCGATGCACATCTGGAGGCATTCTGTAATCAGTGGAGTATCAGAGTGTTGATGAAACACAGAAATTGAATCGGCATTGAATACTACAGTCACAGTGCGCACTTACTCCATGAGATTAAAGTCTCTAACAGTCTACGCTTTGCTCATTCCCTGGAAGACCAGTAGTAGTTTCCGATGCATATCTAGAGGCATTCTGTAATCTGTGGATTATCTGAGTGTGGATGAAACACAGAAATTGCATCGGTATTGAATACAACAGTCACCACCCGCACTCTCCTCCATGTTAGTAATGTCTCAAACGGTCTACGCTTTGATCGTTCCCTGTAAGACCAGTGTTAGTTTCCGATGCACATCTGGAGGCATTCTGTAATCTGTGGACTATCAGAGTATTGATGAAACACAGAAATTTCATCGGGATTAAGTATAAAAGTCACCATGCGCACTTTCCTCCATGCGAGTAATGTCTCTAACAGTCTACGCTTTGATCGTTCCCTGGAAGACCTGTAGTAGTTTCCGATGCACATCTGGAGGCATTCTGTAATCTGTGGACTACCAGACTGTTGATGAAACACAGAAATTGCATCGGGATTGAATACAACAGTCACCATGCACACTTTTCTCCATGGGAGTAATCTCTCAAACAGTCTACGCTTTGATCGATCCCTTTAAGACCAGTAGTAGTTTCCGATGCATATCTGGAGGCATTCTGATATCTGTGGACTAACTGAGTGTTGATGAAACACAGAAATTGCATCGGGATTTAATACAACAGTCACCATGCGCACTTTCCTCCATGGGAGTAATGTCTCAAACAGTCTACGCTTTGATCGTTCCCTGGAAGACCAGTAGTAGTTTCCGATGCACATCTGGAGGCATTCTGTATTCTGTGGACTATAAGAGTGTTGATGAAACACAGAAATTGCATCGGGATTGAATACAACAGTCACCATGCGCACTTTCCTCCATTTGAGTAATGTCTCAAACAGTCTACGGTTTGATCGTTCCCTGGAAGAACAGTAATACTTACCGATGCGCATCTGTAGACATTCTGTAATCTGTGGACTATCAGTGTGTTGGTGAAACACCGAAATTGCATCGGGAATGAATACAACAGTCACCATCCACACTTTCCTCTATGGGAGTAATTACTCAAACAGTCTACGATTTTATCGTTCCCTGGAAGTCCAGTAGTAGTTTCCGATGCACATCTGGAGGCATTCTGTAATCTGTGGACTATCAGACTGTTGATGAAACACAGAAATTGCATCGGGATTGAATACAACAGTCACCATGCGCACTTTCCTCCATTTGAGTAATGTCTCAAACAGTCTACGCTTTGATCGTTCCCTGGAAGAACAGTAATACTTACCGATGCGCATCTGTAGACATTCTGTAATCTGTGGACTATCAGTGTGTTGGTGAAACACCGAAATTGCATCGGGAATGAATACAACAGTCACCATCCGCACTTTCCTCTATGGGAGTAATTACTCAAACAGTCTACGATTTTATCGTTCCCTGGAAGTCCAGTAGTAGTTTCCGATGCACATCTGGAGGCATTCTGTAATCTGTGGACTATCAGACTGTTGATGAAACACAGAAATTGCATCGGGATTGAATACAACAGTCACCGTGCACACTTTCCTCCATGGGAGGAATGTCTCAAACAGTCTACGCTTTGACGTTCCCTGGAAGAACAGTAATACTTACCGATACGCATCTGTAGACATTCTGTAATCTGTGGACTATCAGTGTGTTGGTGAAACACCGAAATTGCATCGGGAATGAATACAACAGTCACCATCCGCACTTTCCTCTATGGGAGTAATTACTCAAACAGTCTACGATTTTATCGTTCCCTGGAAGTCCAGTAGTAGTTTCCGATGCACATCTGGAGGCATTCTGTAATCTGTGGACTATCAGACTGTTGATGAAACACAGAAATTGCATCGGGATTGAATACAACAGTCACCGTGCACACTTTCCTCCATGGGAGGAATGTCTCAAACAGTCTACGCTTTGATCGTTCCCTGTAAGACCAGTAGTATTATCCAATGCACATCTGGAGGCATTCTGCAATCTGTGGACTATCAGAGAGTTGATGAGACACAGAAATTGCATCGGGATTGACTACAACATTCACCATGCGCACTTTCCTCCATCGGAGTAATATATCAAACAGTCTACGCTTTGATCGTTCCCTGGAAGACCAGAAGTATTTTCCGATGCACATCTGGAGGCATTCTGTAATCTGTGGACTATCAGGGTGTTGATGAAACAGAGAAATGGCATCGGGATTGAATACAACAGTCACCATGTGAACTTTCCTCCATGGGAGTAATGTCTCAAAATGTCTACGATTTGATCGTTCCCAGGAAGACCAGTAGTAGTTTCCGATGCACATCTGGAGGCATTCTGTAATCTGTGGAGTATCAGAGTGTTGATGAAACACAGAAATTGCATCGGGATTGAATACAACAGTCCCCATGCGCACTTTCCTCCATGGGAGTAATGTCTCAAACAGTCTACGTTTTGATCGTTCCCTGGAAGACCAGTACTAGTTTCCGATGCACATCTGGAGGCATTCTGTAATCTGTGGAGTATCAGAGTGTTGATGAAACACAGAAATTGCATCGGGATTGAATACAACAGTCCCCATGCGCACTTTCCTCCATGGGAGTAATGTCTCAAACAGTCTACGTTTTGATCGTTCCCTGGAAGACCAGTACTAGTTTCCGATGCACATCTGGAGGCATTCTGTAATCTGTGGAGTATCAGAGTGATGATGACACACAGAAATTGTATCGGGATTGAATACAACAGTCACCATGCGCACCTTCCTCCAGGGGAGTAATGTCTCAAACAGCCTACGCTTTGATCGTTCCCTGGTAGACCAGTAGTAGTTTCCGATGCACATGTGGAGGCATTCTGAAATCTGTGGACTAACTGAGTGTTGATGAAACACAGAAATTGCATCGGGATTGAATACAACAGTCACCATGCGCACATTCCTCCATGCGAGTAATGTCTCAAACAGTCTACGCCTTGATCGTTCCCTGGAAGATCAGTAGTAGTTTCCGATGCACATCTGGAGGCATTCTGTATTCTGTGGACTATAAGAGTGTTGATGAAACACAGAAATTGCATCGGGATTGAATACAACAGTCACCATGCGCACTTTCCTCCATGGGAGTAATGTCTCAAACAGTCTACGTTTTGATCGTTCCCTGGAAGACCAGTACTAGTTTCCGATGCACATCTGGAGGCATTCTGTAATCTGTGGAGTATCAGAGTGTTGATGACACACAGAAATTGTATCGGGATTGAATACAACAGTCACCATGCGCACCTTACTCCATGGGAGTAATGTCTCAAACAGCCTACGCTTTGATCGTTCCCTGGAAGACCAGTAGTAGTTGCCGATGCACATCTGGAGGCATTCTGTAATCCGTGGAGTATCAGAGTGTTGATGAAACACACAAATTGCATCGGGATTGAATACAACAGTCACCATGCCCACTTTCCTCCATGGGAGTAATGTCTCAAAATGTCTACGATTTGATCGTTCCCAGGAAGACCAGTAGTAGTTTCCGATGCACATCTGGAGGCATTCTGTAATCAGTGGAGTATCAGAGTGTTGATGAAACACAGAAATTGAATCGGCATTGAATACTACAGTCACAGTGCGCACTTACTCCATGAGATTAAAGTCTCTAACAGTCTACGCTTTGCTCATTCCCTGGAAGACCAGTAGTAGTTTCCGATGCATATCTAGAGGCATTCTGTAATCTGTGGATTATCTGAGTGTGGATGAAACACAGAAATTGCATCGGTATTGAATACAACAGTCACCACCCGCACTCTCCTCCATGTTAGTAATGTCTCAAACGGTCTACGCTTTGATCGTTCCCTGTAAGACCAGTGTTAGTTTCCGATGCACATCTGGAGGCATTCTGTAATCTGTGGACTATCAGAGTATTGATGAAACACAGAAATTTCATCGGGATTAAGTATAAAAGTCACCATGCGCACTTTCCTCCATGCGAGTAATGTCTCTAACAGTCTACGCTTTGATCGTTCCCTGGAAGACCTGTAGTAGTTTCCGATGCACATCTGGAGGCATTCTGTAATCTGTGGACTACTAGACTGTTGATGAAACACAGAAATTGCATCGGGATTGAATACAACAGTCACCATGCACACTTTTCTCCATGGGAGTAATCTCTCAAACAGTCTACGCTTTGATCGATCCCTTTAAGACCAGTAGTAGTTTCCGATGCATATCTGGAGGCATTCTGATATCTGTGGACTAACTGAGTGTTGATGAAACACAGAAATTGCATCGGGATTTAATACAACAGTCACCATGCGCACTTTCCTCCATGGGAGTAATGTCTCAAACAGTCTACGCTTTGATCGTTCCCTGGAAGACCAGTAGTAGTTTCCGATGCACATCTGGAGGCATTCTGTATTCTGTGGACTATAAGAGTGTTGATGAAACACAGAAATTGCATCGGGATTGAATACAACAGTCACCATGCGCACTTTCCTCCATTTGAGTAATGTCTCAAACAGTCTACGGTTTGATCGTTCCCTGGAAGAACAGTAATACTTACCGATGCGCATCTGTAGACATTCTGTAATCTGTGGACTATCAGTGTGTTGGTGAAACACCGAAATTGCATCGGGAATGAATACAACAGTCACCATCCACACTTTCCTCTATGGGAGTAATTACTCAAACAGTCTACGATTTTATCGTTCCCTGGAAGTCCAGTAGTAGTTTCCGATGCACATCTGGAGGCATTCTGTAATCTGTGGACTATCAGACTGTTGATGAAACACAGAAATTGCATCGGGATTGAATACAACAGTCACCATGCGCACTTTCCTCCATTTGAGTAATGTCTCAAACAGTCTACGCTTTGATCGTTCCCTGGAAGAACAGTAATACTTACCGATGCGCATCTGTAGACATTCTGTAATCTGTGGACTATCAGTGTGTTGGTGAAACACCGAAATTGCATCGGGAATGAATACAACAGTCACCATCCGCACTTTCCTCTATGGGAGTAATTACTCAAACAGTCTACGATTTTATCGTTCCCTGGAAGTCCAGTAGTAGTTTCCGATGCACATCTGGAGGCATTCTGTAATCTGTGGACTATCAGACTGTTGATGAAACACAGAAATTGCATCGGGATTGAATACAACAGTCACCGTGCACACTTTCCTCCATGGGAGGAATGTCTCAAACAGTCTACGCTTTGATCGTTCCCTGGAAGAACAGTAATACTTACCGATGCGCATCTGTAGACATTCTGTAATCTGTGGACTATCAGTGTGTTGGTGAAACACCGAAATTGCATCGGGAATGAATACAACAGTCACCATCCGCACTTTCCTCTATGGGAGTAATTACTCAAACAGTCTACGATTTTATCGTTCCCTGGAAGTCCAGTAGTAGTTTCCGATGCACATCTGGAGGCATTCTGTAATCTGTGGACTATCAGACTGTTGATGAAACACAGATATTGCATCGGGATTGAATACAACAGTCACCGTGCACACTTTCCTCCATGGGAGGAATGTCTCAAACAGTCTACGCTTTGATCGTTCCCTGTAAGACCAGTAGTATTATCCAATGCACATCTGGAGGCATTCTGCAATCTGTGGACTATCAGAGAGTTGATGAGACACAGAAATTGCATCGGGATTGACTACAACATTCACCATGCGCACTTTCCTCCATCGGAGTAATATATCAAACAGTCTACGCTTTGATCGTTCCCTGGAAGACCAGAAGTATTTTCCGATGCACATCTGGAGGCATTCTGTAATCTGTGGACTATCAGGGTGTTGATGAAACAGAGAAATGGCATCGGGATTGAATACAACAGTCACCATGTGAACTTTCCTCCATGGGAGTAATGTCTCAAAATGTCTACGATTTGATCGTTCCCAGGAAGACCAGTAGTAGTTTCCGATGCACATCTGGAGGCATTCTGTAATCTGTGGAGTATCAGAGTGTTGATGAAACACAGAAATTGCATCGGGATTGAATACAACAGTCCCCATGCGCACTTTCCTCCATGGGAGTAATGTCTCAAACAGTCTACGTTTTGATCGTTCCCTGGAAGACCAGTACTAGTTTCCGATGCACATCTGGAGGCATTCTGTAATCTGTGGAGTATCAGAGTGATGATGACACACAGAAATTGTATCGGGATTGAATACAACAGTCACCATGCGCACCTTCCTCCAGGGGAGTAATGTCTCAAACAGCCTACGCTTTGATCGTTCCCTGGTAGACCAGTAGTAGTTTCCGATGCACATGTGGAGGCATTCTGAAATCTGTGGACTAACTGAGTGTTGATGAAACACAGAAATTGCATCGGGATTGAATACAACAGTCACCATGCGCACATTCCTCCATGCGAGTAATGTCTCAAACAGTCTACGCCTTGATCGTTCCCTGGAAGACCAGTAGTAGTTTCCGATGCACATCTGGAGGCATTCTGTATTCTGTGGACTATAAGAGTGTTGATGAAACACAGAAATTGCATCGGGATTGAATACAACAGTCACCATGCGCACTTTCCTCCATGGGAGTAATGTCTCAAACAGTCTACGTTTTGATCGTTCCCTGGAAGACCAGTACTAGTTTCCGATGCACATCTGGAGGCATTCTGTAATCTGTGGAGTATCAGAGTGTTGATGACACACAGAAATTGTATCGGGATTGAATACAACAGTCACCATGCGCACCTTCCTCCATGGGAGTAATGTCTCAAACAGCCTACGTTTTGATCGTTCCCTGGAAGACCAGTAGTAGTTGCCGATGCACATCTGGAGGCATTCTGTAATCCGTGGAGTATCAGAGTGTTGATGAAACACACAAATTGCATCGGGATTGAATACAACAGTCACCATGCCCACTTTCCTCCATTGGAGTAATGTCTCAAAATGTCTACGATTTGATCGTTCCCAGGAAGACCAGTAGTAGTTTCCGATGCACATCTGGAGGCATTCTGTAATCAGTGGAGTATCAGAGTGTTGATGAAACACAGAAATTGAATCGGCATTGAATACTACAGTCACAGTGCGCACTTACTCCATGAGATTAAAGTCTCTAACAGTCTACGCTTTGCTCATTCCCTTTAAGACCAGTAGTAGTTTCCGATGCATATCTAGAGGCATTCTGTAATCTGTGGATTATCTGAGTGTGGATGAAACACAGAAATTGCATCGGTATTGAATACAACAGTCACCACCCGCACTCTCCTCCATGTTAGTAATGTCTCAAACGGTCTACGCTTTGATCGTTCCCTGTAAGACCAGTGTTAGTTTCCGATGCACATCTGGAGGCATTCTGTAATCTGTGGACTATCAGAGTATTGATGAAACACAGAAATTTCATCGGGATTAAGTATAAAAGTCACCATGCGCACTTTCCTCCATGCGAGTAATGTCTCTAACAGTCTACGCTTTGATCGTTCCCTGGAAGACCTGTAGTAGTTTCCGATGCACATCTGGAGGCATTCTGTAATCTGTGGACTACCAGACTGTTGATGAAACACAGAAATTGCATCGGGATTGAATACAACAGTCACCATGCACACTTTTCTCCATGGGAGTAATCTCTCAAACAGTCTACGCTTTGATCGATCCCTTTAAGACCAGTAGTAGTTTCCGATGCATATCTGGAGGCATTCTGATATCTGTGGACTAACTGAGTGTTGATGAAACACAGAAATTGCATCGGGATTTAATACAACAGTCACCATGCGCACTTTCCTCCATGGGAGTAATGTCTCAAACAGTCTACGCTTTGATCGTTCCCTGGAAGACCAGTAGTAGTTTCCGATGCACATCTGGAGGCATTCTGTATTCTGTGGACTATAAGAGTGTTGATGAAACACAGAAATTGCATCGGGATTGAATACAACAGTCACCATGCGCACTTTCCTCCATTTGAGTAATGTCTCAAACAGTCTACGCTTTGATCGTTCCCTGGAAGAACAGTAATACTTACCGATGCGCATCTGTAGACATTCTGTAATCTGTGGCCTATCAGTGTGTTGGTGAAACACCGAAATTGCATCGGGAATGAATACAACAGTCACCATCCACACTTTCCTCTATGGGAGTAATTACTCAAACAGTCTACGATTTTATCGTTCCCTGGAAGTCCAGTAGTAGTTTCCGATGCACATCTGGAGGCATTCTGTAATCTGTGGACTATCAGAGTGTTGATGAAACACAGAAATTGCATCGGGATTGAATACAACAGTCACCGTGCACACTTTCCTCCATGGGAGGAATGTCTCAAACAGTCTACGCTTTGATCGTTCCCTGTAAGACTAGTAGTATTTTCCAATGCACATCTGGAGGCATTCTGTAATCTGTGGACTATCAGAGAGTTGATGAGACACAGAAATTGCATCGGGATTGGCTACAACATTCACCATGCGCACTTTCCTCCATCGGAGTAATATATCAAACAGTCTACGCTTTGATCGTTCCCTGGAAGACCAGAAGTATTTTCCGATGCACATCTGGAGGCATTCTGCAATCTGTGGACTATCAGGGTGTTGATGAAACAGAGAAATGGCATCGGCATTGAATACAACAGTCACCATGTGAACTTTCCTCCATGGGAGTAATGTCTCAAAATGTCTACGATTTGATCGTTCCCAGGAAGACCAGTAGTAGTTTCCGATGCACATCTGGAGGCATTCTGTAATCTGTGGAGTATCAGAGTGTTGATGAAACACAGAAATTGCATCGGGATTGAATACAACAGTCACCATGCGAGCTTTCCTCCATGGGAGTAATCTTTCAAACAGTCTACGCTTTGATCGCTCCCTAGAAGTCCATTAGTAGTTTCCGATGCACATCTGGAGGCATTCTGAAACCTGTGGACTATCAGACTGTTGATGAAACACTAAAATTGCATCGGGATTGAATACAACAGTGACCATGCGCACTTTCCTCCATAGGAGTAGAGCCTCAAACAGTCTACGCTTTGATCGTTCCCTGGAAGTCCAGTAGTAGTTTCCGATGCACATCTGGAGGCATTCTGTAACATGTGGACTATCAGACTGTTGATGAAACACAGAGATTGCATCGGGATTGAATACAACATTCATCGTGCGCTCTTTCCTATATGGGAGTAATGTCTCAAACAGTCTACGCTTTGACCGTTCCCTGTAAGACCAGTAGTATTTTCCAATGCACATCTGGAGGCTTCTGTATTCTGTGGACTATAAGAGTGTTGATGAAACACAGAAATTGCATCGGGATTGAATACAACAGTCACCGTGCACACTTTCCTAAATGGGAGTAAAGTTTCAAACAGTCTACGCTTTGATCGTTCCCTGGAAGTCCATTATTAGTTTCCGATGCACATCAGGAGGCATTCTGTAACCTGTGGAGTATCAGACTGTTGATGAAACACTGAAATTGCTTCGGGATTGAATACAACAGTCACCATGTGAACTTTCCTCAATGGGACTAATGTCTCAAACAGTCTACGTTTTGATCGTTCCCTGGAAGAACAGTAATACTTACCGATGCGCATCTGGAGACATTCTGTAATCTGTGGACTATCAGTGTGTTGATGAAACACCGAAATTGCATCGGGAATGAATACAACAGTCACCATCCGCACTTTCCTCCATGGGAGTAATTACTCAAACAGTCTACGATTTTATCGTTCCCTGGAAGTCCAGTAGTAGTTTCCGATGCACATCTGGAGGCATTCTGTAATCTGTGGACTATCAGACTGTTGATGAAACACAGAAATTGCATCGGGGTTGAATACAACAGTCACCGTGCACACTTTCCTCCATGGGAGGAATGTCTCAAACAGTCTACGCTTTGATCGTTCCCTGTAAGACCAGCAGTATTTTCCAAAACACATCTGGAGGCATTCTGTAATCTGTGGACTATCAGAGAGTTGATGAAACACAGAAATTGCATCGGGATTGACTACAACATTCACCATGCGCACTTTCCTCCATCGGAGTAATATATCAAACAGTCTACGCTTTGATCGTTCCCTGGAAGACCAGATGTATTTTCCGATGCACATGTGGAGGCATTCTGTAATCTGTGGACTATCAGGGTGTTGATGAAACAGAGAAATGGCATCGGGATTGAATACAACAGTCACCATGTGAACTTTCCTCCATGGGAGTAATGTCTCAAAATGTCTACGATTTGATCGTTCCCAGGAAGACCAGTAGTAGTTTCCGATGCACATCTGGAGGCATTCTGTAATCTGTGGAGTATCAGAGTGTTGATGAAACACAGAAATTGCATCGGGATTGAATACAACAGTCACCATGCGCGCTTTCCTCCATGGGAGTAATCTTTCAAACAGTCTACTCTTTGATCGTTCCCTAGAGGTCCATTAGTAGTTTCCGATGCACATCTGGAGGCATTCTGTAACCTGTGGACTATCAGACTGTTGATGAAACACTAAAATTGCATCGGGATTGAATACAACAGTCACCATGCGCACTTTCCTCCATAGGAGTAGTGCGTCAAACAGTCTACGCTTTGATCTTTCCCTGGAAGTCCAGTAGTAGTTTCCGATGCACATCTGAAGGCATTCTGTAACATGTGGACTATCAGACCGTTGATGAAACACAGAAATTGCATCGGGATTGAATACAACATTCATCGTGCGCTCTTTCCTCCATTGGAGTAATGTCTCAAACAGTCTACGCTTTGACCGTTCCCTGTAAGACCAGTAGTATTTTCCAATGCACATCTGGAGGCATTCTGTAATCTGTGGACTATCAGAGAGTTGATGAAACACAGAAATTGCATCGGGATTGAATACAACAGTCACCATGCACACTTTCCTAATTCGGAGTAATATCTCAAACAGTCTACGCTTTGATCGTTCCCTGGAAGACCAGAAGTATTTTCCGATGCACATCTGGAGGCATTCTGTAATCTGTGGACCATCAGGGTGTTGATGAAACACCGAAATTGCATCGGGATTGAATACAACAGTCACCATGCGCACTTTCCTCCATGGGAGTAATGTCTCAAACAGTCTACGCTTTGATCGTTCCCAGGAAGACCAGTTGTAGTTTCCGATGCACATCTGGAGGCATTCTGTAATCAGTGGAGTATCAGAGTGTTGATGAAACACAGAAATTGCATCGGGATTGAATACAACAGTCACCATTCGCGCTTTCCAGCATGGGAGTAATGTCTCAAAGAGTTTACGCTTTGATCGTTCCCTGGAATACCAGTAGTAGTTTCTGACGCACATCTGGAGGCATTCTGTAATCTGTGGACTATCGGAGTGTTGATGAAACACAGAAATTGCATCGGGATTGAATACAACAGTCACCATTCGCACTTTCCTCCATGGGAGTAATGTCTCTAAGAGGCTACGCTTTGATCGTTCCCTGGAAGACCAGTAGTAGTTTCCGATGCACATCAGGAGGCAATTTCTAATCTGTGGACTATCAGACTGTTGATGAAACACAGAAATTGCATCGGGATTGAATACAACAGTCCCCATGCGCACTTTCCTCCATGGGAGTAATGTCTCAAACAGTCTACGATTTGATCGTTCCCTGGAAGACCAGTACTAGTTTCCGATGCACATCTCTAGGCATCCTGTAATCTGTGGAGTATCAGAGTGATGATGACACACAGAAATTGTATCGGGATTGAATACAACAGTCACCATGCGCACCTTCCTCCACGGGAGTAATGTCTCAAACAGCCTACGCTTTGATCGTTCCCTGGAAGACCAGTAGTAGTTTCCGATGCACATCTGGAGGCATTCTGTAATCCGTGGAGTATCAGAGTGTTGATGAAACACAGAAATTGCATCGGCATTGAATACAACAGTCACCATGCGCACTTACTCCATGAGATTAAAGTCTCTAACAATCTACGTCTTGCTCATTCCCTGGAATACCAGTAGTAGTTTCCGATGCATATCTAGAGGCATTCTGTAATCTGTGGATTATCTGAGTGTGGATGAAACACAGAAATTGCATCGGTATTGAATACAACAGTCACCATCCGCACTCTCCTCCATGTTAGTAATGTCTCAAACGGTCTACGCTTTAATCGTTCCCTGTAAGACCAGTGTTAGTTTCCGATGCACATCTGGAGGCATTCTGAATTCTGTGGACTAACTGAGTGTTGATGAAACACAGAAATTGCATCGGGATTGAATACAACAGTCATCATGCGCACTTTCCTCCATGGGAGTAATGTCTCAAACAGTCTACGCTTTGATCGTTCCCTGGAAGACCAGTAGTAGTTTCCGATGCACATCTGGAGGCATTCTGTATTCTGTGGACTATAAGAGTGTTGATGAAACACAGAAATTGCGTCGGGATTGAATACAACAGTCACCATGCGCACTTTCCTCCATGGGAGTAATGTCTCAAACAGTCTACGCTTTGATCGTTCCCTGGAAGAACAGTAATACTTACCGATGCGCATCTGGAGGCATTCTGTAATGTGTGGACTGTCAGTGTGTTGATGAAACACCGAAATTGCATCGGGAATGAATACAACAGTCACCATCCGCACTTTCCTCCATGGGAGTAATTACTCAAACAGTCTACGATTTTATCGTTCCCTGGAAGTAAAGTAGTAGTTTCCGATGCACATCTGTAGGCATTTTGTAATCTGTGGACTATCAGACTGTTGATGAAACACAGAAATTGCATCGGGATTGAAAACAACAGTCACCGTGCACACTTTCCTCCATTTGAGGAATGTCTCAAACAGTCTACGCTTTGATCGCTCCCTGTAAGACCAGTAGTATTTTCCAATGCACATCTGGAGGCATTCTGTATTCTGTGGACTATAAGAGTGTTGATGAAACACAGAAATTGCATCGGGATTGAATACAACAGTCACCATGCGCACTTTCCTCCATTTGAGTAATGTCTCAAACAGTCTACGCTTTGATCGTTCCCTGGAAGACCTGTAGTAGTTTCCGGTGCACATCTGGAGGCATTCTGTAATCTGTGGACTACCAGACTGTTGATGGAACACAGAAATTGCATCGGGATTGAATACAACAGTCACCGTGCACACTTTCCTCCATGGGAGGAATGTCTCAAACAGTCTACGCTTTGATCGTTCCCTGTAAGACCAGTAGTATTTTCCAATGTACATCTGGAGGCATTCTGTAATCTGTGGACTATCAGAGAGTTGATGAGACACAGAAATTGCATCGGGATTGACTACAACATTCACCATGCGCACTTTCCTCCATTGGAGTAATATATCAAACAGTCTACGCTTTGATCGTTCCCTGGAAGACCAGAAGTATTTTCCGATGCACATCTGGAGGCATTCTGTAATCTGTGGACTATCAGGGTGTTGATGAAACAGAGAAATGGCATCGGGATTGAATACAACAGTCACCATGTGAACTTTCCTCCATGGGAGTAATGTCTCAAAATGTCTACGATTTGATCGTTCCCAGGAAGACCAGTAGTAGTTTCCGATGCACATCTGGAGGCATTCTGTAATCTGTGGAGTATCAGAGTGTTGATGAAACACAGAAATTGCATCGGGATTGAATACAACAGTCACCATGCGAGCTTTCCTCCATTTGAGGAATGTCTCAAACAGTCTACGCTTTGATCGTTCCCTAGAAGTCCATTAGTAGTTTCCGATGCACATCTGGAGGCATTCTGTAACCTGTGGACTATCAGACTGTTGATGAAACACTAAAATTGCATCGGGATTGAATACAACAGTCACCATGCGCACTTTCCTCCATAGGAGTAGTGCCTCAAACAGTCTACGCTTTGATCGTTCCCTGGAAGTCCAGTAGTAGTTTCCGATGCACATCTGGAGGCATTCTGTATTATGTGGACTATCAGACTGTTGATGAAACACAGAGATTGCATCGGGATTGAATACAACATTCATCGTGCGCTCTTTCCTCCATGGGAGTAATGTCTCAAACAGTCTACGCTTTGACCGTTCCCTGTAAGACCAGTAGTATTTTCCAATGCACATCTGGAGGCTTCTGTATTCTGTGGACTATAAGAGTGTTGATGAAACACAGAAATTGCATCGGGATTGAATACAACAGTCACCGTGCACACTTTCCTAAATGGGAGTAAAGTTTCAAACAGTCTACGCTTTGATCGTTCCCTGGAAGTCCATTATTAGTTTCCGATGCACATCAGGAGGCATTCTGTAACCTGTGGAGTATCAGACTGTTGATGAAACACTGAAATTGCTTCGGGATTGAATACAACAGTCACCATGTGAACTTTCCTCAATGGGGCTAATGTCTCAAACAGTCTACGCTTTGATCGTTCCCTGGAAGAACAGTAATACTTACCGATGCGCATCTGGAGACATTCTGTAATCTGTGGACTATCAGTGTGTTGATGAAACACCGAAATTGCATCGGGAATGAATACAACAGTCACCATCCGCACTTTCCTCCATGGGAGTAATTACTCAAACAGTCTACGATTTTATCGTTCCCTGGAAGTCCAGTAGTAGTTTCCGATGCACATCTGGAGGCATTCTGTAATCTGTGGACTATCAGACTGTTGATGAAACACAGAAATTGCATCGGGATTGAATACAACAGTCACCGTGCACACTTTCCTCCATGGGAGGAATGTCTCAAACAGTCTACGCTTTGATCGTTCTCTGTAAGACCAGTAGTATTTTCCAATGCACATCTGGAGGCATTCTGTAATCTGTGGACTATCAGAGAGTTGATGAAACACAGAAATTGCATCGGGATTGACTACAACATTCACCATGCGCACTTTCCTCCATCGGAGTAATATATCAAACAGTCTACGCTTTGATCGTTCCCTGGAAGACCAGATGTATTTTCCGATGCACATGTGGAGGCATTCTGTAATCTGTGGACTATCAGGGTGTTGATGAAACAGAGAAATGGCATCGGGATTGAATACAACAGTCACCATGTGAACTTTCCTCCATGGGAGTAATGTCTCAAAATGTCTACGATTTGATCGTTCCCAGGAAGACCAGTAGTAGTTTCCGATGCACATCTGGAGGCATTCTGTAATCTGTGGAGTATCAGAGTGTTGATGAAACACAGAAATTGCATCGGGATTGAATACAA
The DNA here is from genome assembly GCF_023897955.1 of Schistocerca gregaria. Lineage (NCBI taxonomy): Eukaryota > Metazoa > Arthropoda > Insecta > Orthoptera > Acrididae > Schistocerca > Schistocerca gregaria. The sequence continues at coordinate 2,594,896 of NC_064927.1, forward strand.
CAGTCACCATGCGCGCTTTCCTCCATGGGAGTAATCTTTCAAACAGTCTTCTCTTTGATCGTTCCCTAGAGGTCCATTAGTAGTTTCCGATGCACATCTGGAGGCATTCTGTAACCTGTGGACTATCAGACTGTTGATGAAACACTAAAATTGCATCGGGATTGAATACAACAGTCACCATGCGCACTTTCCTCCATAGGAGTAGTGCGTCAAACAGTCTACGCTTTGATCTTTCCCTGGAAGTCCAGTAGTAGTTTCCAATGCACATCTGGAGGCATTCTGTAACATGTGGACTATCAGACCGTTGATGAAACACAGAAATTGCATCGGGATTGAATACAACATTCATCGTGCGCTCTTTCCTCCATTGGAGTAATGTCTCAAACAGTCTACGCTTTGACCGTTCCCTGTAAGACCAGTAGTATTTTCCAATGCACATCTGGAGGCATTCTGTAATCTGTGGACTATCAGAGAGTTGATGAAACACAGAAATTGCATCGGGATTGAATACAACAGTCACCATGCACACTTTCCTAATTCGGAGTAATATCTCAAACAGTCTACGCTTTGATCGTTCCCTGGAAGACCAGAAGTATTTTCCGATGCACATCTGGAGGCATTCTGTAATCTGTGGACTATCAGGGTGTTGATGAAACAGAGAAATGGCATCGGGATCGAATACAACTGTCACCATGTGAACTTTCCTCCATGGGAGTAATGTCTCAAAAGTCTACGATTTGATCGTTCCCAGGAAGACCAGTAGTAGTTTCCGATGCACATCTGGAGGCATTCTGTAATCAGTGGAGTATCAGAGTGTTGATGAAACACAGAAATTGCATCGGGATTGAATACAACAGTCACCATTCGCGCTTTCCAGCATGGGAGTAATGTCTCAAAGAGTTTACGCTTTGATCGTTCCCTGGAATACCAGTAGTAGTTTCTGACGCACATCTGGAGGCATTCTGTAATCTGTGGACTATCAGAGTGTTGATGAAACACAGAAATTGCATCGGGATTGAATACAACAGTCACCATTCGCACTTTCCTCCATGGGAGTAATGTCTCTAAGAGGCTACGCTTTGATCGTTCCCTGGAAGACCAGTAGTAGTTTCCGATGCACATCAGGAGGCAATTTCTAATCTGTGGACTATCAGACTGTTGATGAAACACAGAAATTGCATCGGGATTGAATACAACAGTCCCCATGCGCACTTTCCTCCATGGGAGTAATGTCTCAAACAGTCTACGCTTTGATCGTTCCCTGGAAGACCAGTAGTAGTTTCCGATGCACATCTGGAGGCATTCTGTATTCTGTGGACTATAAGAGTGTTGATGAAACACAGAAATTGCATCGGGATTGAATACAACAGTCACCATGCGCACTTTCCTCCATTTGAGTAATGTCTCAAACAGTCTACGCTTTGATCGTTCCCTGGAAGAACAGTAATACTTACCGATGCGCATCTGTAGACATTCTGTAATCTGTGGACTATCAGTGTGTTGGTGAAACACCGAAATTGCATCGGGAATGAATACAACAGTCACCATCCGCACTTTCCTCTATGGGAGTAATTACTCAAACAGTCTACGATTTTATCGTTCCCTGGAAGTCCAGTAGTAGTTTCCGATGCACATCTGGAGGCATTCTGTAATCTGTGGACTATCAGACTGTTGATGAAACACAGAAATTGCATCGGGATTGAATACAACAGTCACCGTGCACACTTTCCTCCATGGGAGGAATGTCTCAAACAGTCTACGCTTTGATCGTTCCCTGTAAGACCAGTAGTATTTTCCAATGAACATCTGGAGGCATTCTGTAATCTGTGGACTATCAGAGAGTTGATGAGACACAGAAATTGCATCGGGATTGACTACAACATTCACCATGCGCACTTTCCTCCATCGGAGTAATATATCAAACAGTCTACGCTTTGATCGTTCCCTGGAAGACCAGAAGTATTTTCCGATGCACATCTGGAGGCATTCTGTAATCTGTGGACTATCAGGGTGTTGATGAAACAGAGAAATGGCATCGGGATTGAATACAACAGTCACCATGTGAACTTTCCTCCATGGGAGTAATGTCTCAAAATGTCTACGATTTGATCGTTCCCAGGAAGACCAGTAGTAGTTTCCGATGCACATCTGGAGGCATTCTGTAATCTGTGGAGTATCAGAGTGTTGATGAAACACAGAAATTGCATCGGGATTGTATACAACAGTCACCATGCGAGCTCTCCTCCATGGGAGTAATCTTTCAAACAGTCTACGCTTTGATCGTTCCCTAGAAGTCCATTAGTAGTTTCCGATGCACATCTGGAGGCATTCTGTAACCTGTGGACTATCAGACTGTTGATGAAACACTAAAATTGCATCGGGATTGAATACAACAGTCACCATGCGCACTTTCCTCCATAGGAGTAGTGCCTCAAACAGTCTACGCTTTGATCGTTCCTTGGAAGTCCAGTAGTAGTTTCCGATGCACATCTGGAGGCATTCTGTAACATGTTGACTATCAGACTGTTGATGAAACACAGAGATTGCATCGGGATTGAATACAACATTCATCGTGCGCTCTTTCCTCCATGGGAGTAATGTCTCAAACAGTCTACGCTTTGACCGTTCCCTGTAAGACCAGTAGTATTTTCCAATGCACATCTGGAGGTTTCTGTATTCTGTGGACTATAAGAGTGTTGATGAAACACAGAAATTGCATCGGGATTGAATACAACAGTCACCGTGCACACTTTCCTAAATGGGAGTAAAGTTTCACACACTCTACGCTTTGATCGTTCCCTGGAAGTCCATTATTAGTTTCCGATGCACATCAGGAGTTATTCTGTAACCTGTGGAGTATCAGACTGTTGATGAAACACTGAAATTGCTTCGGGATTGAATACAACAGTCACCATGTGAACTTTCCTCAATGGGACTAATGTCTCAAACAGTCTACGCTTTGATCGTTCCCTGAAGGAACAGTAATACTTACCGATGCTCATCTGGAGACATTCTGTAATCTGTGGACTGTCAGTGTGTTGATGAAACACCGAAATTGCATCGGGAATGAATACAACAGTCACCATCCGCACTTTCCTCCATGGGAGTAATTACTCAAACAGTCTACGATTTTATCGTTCCCTGGAAGTCCAGTAGTAGTTTCCGATGCACATCTGGAGGCATTCTGTAATCTATGGACTATCAGACTGTTGATGAAACACAGAAATTGCATCGGGATAGAATACAACAGTCACCGTGCACACTTTCCTCCATGGGAGGAATGTCTCAAACAGTCTACGCTTTGATCGTTCCCTGTAAGACCAGTAGTATTTTCCAATGCACATCTGGAGGCATTCTGTAATCTGTGGACTATCAGAGAGTTGATGAAACACAGAAATTGCATCGGGATTGACTACAACATTCACCATGCGCACTTTCCTCCATCGGAGTAATATATCACACAGTCTACGCTTTGATCGTTCCCTGGAAGACCAGATGTATTTTCCGATGCACATGTGGAGGCATTCTGTAATCTGTGGTCTATCAGGGTGTTGATGAAACAGAGAAAAGGCTTCGGGATTGAATACAACAGTCACCATGTGAACTTTCCTCCATGGGAGTAATGTCTCAAAATGTCTACGATTTGATCGTTCCCAGGAAGACCAGTAGTAGTTTCCGATGCACATCTGGAGGCATTCTGTAATCTGTGGAGTATCAGAGTGTTGATGAAACACAGAAATTGCATCGGGATTGAATACAACAGTCACCATGCGCGCTTTCCTCCATGGGAGTAATCTTTCAAACAGTCTACTCTTTGATCGTTCCCTAGAGGTCCATTAGTAGTTTCCGATGCACATCTGGAGGCATTCTGTAACCTGTGGACTATCAGACTGTTGATGAAACACTAAAATTGCATCGGGATTGAATACAACAGTCACCATGCGCACTTTCCTCCATAGGAGTAGTGCGTCAAACAGTCTACGCTTTGATCTTTCCCTGGAAGTCCAGTAGTAGTTTCCGATGCACATCTGGAGGCATTCTGTAACATGTGGACTATCAGACCGTTGATGAAACACAGAAATTGCATCGGGATTGAATACAACATTCATCGTGCGCTCTTTCCTCCATTGGAGTAATGTCTCAAACAGTCTACGCTTTGACCGTTCCCTGTAAGACCAGTAGTATTTTCCAATGCACATCTGGAGGCATTCTGTAATCTGTGGACTATCAGAGAGTTGATGAAACACAGAAATTGCATCGGGATTGAATACAACAGTCACCATGCACACTTTCCTAATTCGGAGTAATATCTCAAACAGTCTACGCTTTGATCGTTCCCTGGAAGACCAGAAGTATTTTCCGATGCACATCTGGAGGCATTCTGTAATCTGTGGACTATCAGGGTGTTGATGAAACAGAGAAATGGCATCGGGATTGAATACAACTGTCACCATGTGGACTTTCCTCCATGGGAGTAATGTCTCAAAAGTCTACGATTTGATCGTTCCCAGGAAGACCAGTAGTAGTTTCCGATGCACATCTGGAGGCATTCTGTAATCAGTGGAGTATCAGAGTGTTGATGAAACACAGAAATTGCATCGGGATTGAATACAACAGTCACCATTCGCGCTTTCCAGCATGGGAGTAATGTCTCAAAGAGTTTACGCTTTGATCGTTCCCTGGAATACCAGTAGTAGTTTCTGACGCACATCTGGAGGCATTCTGTAATCTGTGGACTATCAGAGTGTTGATGAAACACAGAAATTGCATCGGGATTGAATACAACAGTCACCATGCGAGCTCTCCTCCATGGGAGTAATCTTTCAAACAGTCTACGCTTTGATCGTTCCCTAGAAGTCCATTAGTAGTTTCCGATGCACATCTGGAGGCATTCTGTAACCTGTGGACTATCAGACTGTTGATGAAACACTAAAATTGCATCGGGATTGAATACAACAGTCACCATGCGCACTTTCCTCCATAGGAGTAGTGCCTCAAACAGTCTACGCTTTGATCGTTCCTTGGAAGTCCAGTAGTAGTTTCCGATGCACATCTGGAGGCATTCTGTAACATGTTGACTATCAGACTGTTGATGAAACACAGAGATTGCATCGGGATTGAATACAACATTCATCGTGCGCTCTTTCCTCCATGGGAGTAATGTCTCAAACAGTCTACGCTTTGACCGTTCCCTGTAAGACCAGTAGTATTTTCCAATGCACATCTGGAGGTTTCTGTATTCTGTGGACTATAAGAGTGTTGATGAAACACAGAAATTGCATCGGGATTGAATACAACAGTCACCGTGCACACTTTCCTCCATGGGAGTAATGTCTCAAACAGTCTACGCTTTGATCGTTCCCTGGAAGACCAGTAGTAGTTTCCGATGCACATCTGGAGGCATTCTGTATTCTGTGGACTATAAGAGTGTTGATGAAACACAGAAATTGCATCGGGATTGAATACAACAGTCACCATGCGCACTTTCCTCCATTTGAGTAATGTCTCAAACAGTCTACGCTTTGATCGTTCCCTGGAAGAACAGTAATACTTACCGATGCGCATCTGTAGACATTCTGTAATCTGTGGACTATCAGTGTGTTGGTGAAACACCGAAATTGCATCGGGAATGAATACAACAGTCACCATCCGCACTTTCCTCTATGGGAGTAATTACTCAAACAGTCTACGATTTTATCGTTCCCTGGAAGTCCAGTAGTAGTTTCCGATGCACATCTGGAGGCATTCTGTAATCTGTGGACTATCAGACTGTTGATGAAACACAGATATTGCATCGGGATTGAATACAACAGTCACCGTGCACACTTTCCTCCATGGGAGGAATGTCTCAAACAGTCTACGCTTTGATCGTTCCCTGTAAGACCAGTAGTATTTTCCGATGAACATCTGGAGGCATTCTGTAATCTGTGGACTATCAGAGAGTTGATGAGACACAGAAATTGCATCGGGATTGACTACAACATTCACCATGCGCACTTTCCTCCATCGGAGTAATATATCAAACAGTCTACGCTTTGATCGTTCCCTGGAAGACCAGAAGTATTTTCCGATGCACATCTGGAGGCATTCTGTAATCTGTGGACTATCAGGGTGTTGATGAAACAGAGAAATGGCATCGGGATTGAATACAACAGTCACCATGTGAACTTTCCTCCATGGGAGTAATGTCTCAAAATGTCTACGATTTGATCGTTCCCAGGAAGACCAGTAGTAGTTTCCGATGCACATCTGGAGGCATTCTGTAATCTGTGGAGTATCAGAGTGTTGATGAAACACAGAAATTGCATCGGGATTGTATACAACAGTCACCATGCGAGCTCTCCTCCATGGGAGTAATCTTTCAAACAGTCTACGCTTTGATCGTTCCCTAGAAGTCCATTAGTAGTTTCCGATGCACATCTGGAGGCATTCTGTAACCTGTGGACTATCAGACTGTTGATGAAACACTAAAATTGCATCGGGATTGAATACAACAGTCACCATGCGCACTTTCCTCCATAGGAGTAGTGCCTCAAACAGTCTACGCTTTGATCGTTCCTTGGAAGTCCAGTAGTAGTTTCCGATGCACATCTGGAGGCATTCTGTAACATGTTGACTATCAGACTGTTGATGAAACACAGAGATTGCATCGGGATTGAATACAACATTCATCGTGCGCTCTTTCCTCCATGGGAGTAATGTCTCAAACAGTCTACGCTTTGACCGTTCCCTGTAAGACCAGTAGTATTTTCCAATGCACATCTGGAGGTTTCTGTATTCTGTGGACTATAAGAGTGTTGATGAAACACAGAAATTGCATCGGGATTGAATACAACAGTCACCGTGCACACTTTCCTAAATGGGAGTAAAGTTTCACACAGTCTACGCTTTGATCGTTCCCTGGAAGTCCATTATTAGTTTCCGATGCACATCAGGAGTTATTCTGTAACCTGTGGAGTATCAGACTGTTGATGAAACACTGAAATTTCTTCGGGATTGAATACAACAGTCACCATGTGAACTTTCCTCAATGGGACTAATGTCTCAAACAGTCTACGCTTTGATCGTTCCCTGGAAGAACAGTAATACTTACCGATGCTCATCTGGAGACATTCTGTAATCTGTGGACTGTCAGTGTGTTGATGAAACACCGAAATTGCATCGGGAATGAATACAACAGTCACCATCCGCACTTTCCTCCATGGGAGTAATTACTCAAACAGTCTACGATTTTATCGTTCCCTGGAAGTCCAGTAGTAGTTTCCGATGCACATCTGGAGGCATTCTGTAATCTATGGACTATCAGACTGTTGATGAAACACAGAAATTGCATCGGGATAGAATACAACAGTCACCGTGCACACTTTCCTCCATGGGAGGAATGTCTCAAACAGTCTACGCTTTGATCGTTCCCTGTAAGACCAGTAGTATTTTCCAATGCACATCTGGAGGCATTCTGTAATCTGTGGACTATCAGAGAGTTGATGAAACACAGAAATTGCATCGGGATTGACTACAACATTCACCATGCGCACTTTCCTCCATCGGAGTAATATATCAAACAGTCTACGCTTTGATCGTTCCCTGGAAGACCAGATGTATTTTCCGATGCACATGTGGAGGCATTCTGTAATCTGTGGTCTATCAGGGTGTTGATGAAACAGAGAAATGGCTTCGGGATTGAATACAACAGTCACCATGTGAACTTTCCTCCATGGGAGTAATGTCTCAAAATGTCTACGATTTGATCGTTCCCAGGAAGACCAGTAGTAGTTTCCGATGCACATCTGGAGGCATTCTGTAATCTGTGGAGTATCAGAGTGTTGATGAAACACAGAAATTGCATCGGGATTGAATACAACAGTCACCATGCGCGCTTTCCTCCATGGGAGTAATCTTTCAAACAGTCTACTCTTTGATCGTTCCCTAGAGGTCCATTAGTAGTTTCCGATGCACATCTGGAGGCATTCTGTAACCTGTGGACTATCAGACTGTTGATGAAACACTAAAATTGCATCGGGATTGAATACAACAGTCACCATGCGCACTTTCCTCCATAGGAGTAGTGCGTCAAACAGTCTACGCTTTGATCTTTCCCTGGAAGTCCAGTAGTAGTTTCCGATGCACATCTGGAGGCATTCTGTAACATGTGGACTATCAGACCGTTGATGAAACACAGAAATTGCATCGGGATTGAATACAACATTCATCGTGCGCTCTTTCCTCCATTGGAGTAATGTCTCAAACAGTCTACGCTTTGACCGTTCCCTGTAAGACCAGTAGTATTTTCCAATGCACATCTGGAGGCATTCTGTAATCTGTGGACTATCAGAGAGTTGATGAAACACAGAAATTGCATCGGGATTGAATACAACAGTCACCATGCACACTTTCCTAATTCGGAGTAATATCTCAAACAGTCTACGCTTTGATCGTTCCCTGGAAGACCAGAAGTATTTTCCGATGCACATCTGGAGGCATTCTGTAATCTGTGGACTATCAGGGTGTTGATGAAACAGAGAAATGGCATCGGGATTGAATACAACTGTCACCATGTGGACTTTCCTCCATGGGAGTAATGTCTCAAAAGTCTACGATTTGATCGTTCCCAGGAAGACCAGTAGTAGTTTCCGATGCACATCTGGAGGCATTCTGTAATCAGTGGAGTATCAGAGTGTTGATGAAACACAGAAATTGCATCGGGATTGAATACAACAGTCACCATTCGCGCTTTCCAGCATGGGAGTAATGTCTCAAAGAGTTTACGCTTTGATCGTTCCCTGGAATACCAGTAGTAGTTTCTGACGCACATCTGGAGGCATTCTGTAATCTGTGGACTATCAGAGTGTTGATGAAACACAGAAATTGCATCGGGATTGAATACAACAGTCACCATGCGAGCTCTCCTCCATGGGAGTAATCTTTCAAACAGTCTACGCTTTGATCGTTCCCTAGAAGTCCATTAGTAGTTTCCGATGCACATCTGGAGGCATTCTGTAACCTGTGGACTATCAGACTGTTGATGAAACACTAAAATTGCATCGGGATTGAATACAACAGTCACCATGCGCACTTTCCTCCATAGGAGTAGTGCCTCAAACAGTCTACGCTTTGATCGTTCCTTGGAAGTCCAGTAGTAGTTTCCGATGCACATCTGGAGGCATTCTGTAACATGTTGACTATCAGACTGTTGATGAAACACAGAGATTGCATCGGGATTGAATACAACATTCATCGTGCGCTCTTTCCTCCATGGGAGTAATGTCTCAAACAGTCTACGCTTTGACCGTTCCCTGTAAGACCAGTAGTATTTTCCAATGCACATCTGGAGGTTTCTGTATTCTGTGGACTATAAGAGTGTTGATGAAACACAGAAATTGCATCGGGATTGAATACAACAGTCACCGTGCACACTTTCCTAAATGGGAGTAAAGTTTCACACAGTCTACGCTTTGATCGTTCCCTGGAAGTCCATTATTAGTTTCCGATGCACATCAGGAGGCATTCTGTAACCTGTGGAGTATCAGACTGTTGATGAAACACTGAAATTGCTTCGGGATTGAATACAACAGTCACCATGTGAACTTTCCTCAATGGGACTAATGTCTCAAACAGTCTACGCTTTGATCGTTCCCTGGAAGAACAGTAATACTTACCGATGCTCATCTGGAGACATTCTGTAATCTGTGGACTGTCAGTGTGTTGATGAAACACCGAAATTGCATCGGGAATGAATACAACAGTCACCATCCGCACTTTCCTCCATGGGAGTAATTACTCAAACAGTCTACGATTTTATCGTTCCCTGGAAGTCCAGTAGTAGTTTCCGATGCACATCTGGAGGCATTCTGTAATCTATGGACTATCAGACTGTTGATGAAACACAGAAATTGCATCGGGATTGAATACAACAGTCACCGTGCACACTTTCCTCCATGGGAGGAATGTCTCAAACAGTCTACGCTTTGATCGTTCCCTGTAAGACCAGTAGTATTTTCCAATGCACATCTGGAGGCATTCTGTAATCTGTGGACTATCAGAGAGTTGATGAAACACAGAAATTGCATCGGGATTGACTACAACATTCACCATGCGCACTTTCCTCCATCGGAGTAATATATCAAACAGTCTACGCTTTGATCGTTCCCTGGAAGACCAGATGTATTTTCCGATGCACATGTGGAGGCATTCTGTAATCTGTGGACTATCAGGGTGTTGATGAAACAGAGAAATGGCTTCGGGATTGAATACAACAGTCACCATGTGAACTTTCCTCCATGGGAGTAATGTCTCAAAATGTCTACGATTTGATCGTTCCCAGGAAGACCAGTAGTAGTTTCCGATGCACATCTGGAGGCATTCTGTAATCTGTGGAGTATCAGAGTGTTGATGAAACACAGAAATTGCATCGGGATTGAATACAACTGTCACCATGTGGACTTTCCTCCATGGGAGTAATGTCTCAAAAGTCTACGATTTGATCGTTCCCAGGAAGACCAGTAGTAGTTTCCGATGCACATCTGGAGGCATTCTGTAATCAGTGGAGTATCAGAGTGTTGATGAAACACAGAAATTGCATCGGGATTGAATACAACAGTCACCATTCGCGCTTTCCAGCATGGGAGTAATGTCTCAAAGAGTTTACGCTTTGATCGTTCCCTGGAATACCAGTAGTAGTTTCTGACGCACATCTGGAGGCATTCTGTAATCTGTGGACTATCAGAGTGTTGATGAAACACAGAAATTGCATCGGGATTGAATACAACAGTCACCATTCGCACTTTCCTCCATGGGAGTAATGTCTCTAAGAGGCTACGCTTTGATCGTTCCCTGGAAGACCAGTAGTAGTTTCCGATGCACATCAGGAGGCAATTTCTAATCTGTGGACTATCAGACTGTTGATGAAACACAGAAATTGCATCGGGATTGAATACAACAGTCCCCATGCGCACTTTCCTCCATGGGAGTAATGTCTCAAACAGTCTACGATTTGATCGTTCCCTGGAAGACCAGTACTAGTTTCCGATGCACATCTGGAGGCATCCTGTAATCTGTGGAGTATCAGAGTGATGATGACACACAGAAATTGTATCGGGATTGAATACAACAGTCACCATGCGCACCTTCCTCCACGGGAGTAATGTCTCAAACAGCCTACGCTTTGATCGTTCCCTGGAAGACCAGTAGTAGTTTCCGATGCACATCTGGAGGCATTCTGTAATCCGTGGAGTATCAGAGTGTTGATGAAACACAGAAATTGCATCGGCATTGAATACAACAGTCACCATGCGCACTTACTCCATGAGATTAAAGTCTCTAACTATCTACGTTTTGCTCATTCCCTGGAATACCAGTAGTAGTTTCCGATGCATATCTAGAGGCATTCTGTAATCTGTGGATTATCTGAGTGTGGATGAAACACAGAAATTGCATCGGTATTGAATACAACAGTCACCATCCGCACTCTCCTCCATGTTAGTAATGTCTCAAACGGTCTACGCTTTATTCGTTCTCTGTAAGACCAGTGTTAGTTTCCGATGCACATCTGGAGGCATTCTGAAATCTGTGGACTAACTGAGTGTTGATGAAACACAGAAATTGCATCGGGATTGAATACAACAGTCATCATGCGCACTTTCCTCCATGGGAGTAATGTCTCAAACAGTCTACGCTTTGATCGTTCCCTGGAAGACCAGTAGTAGTTTCCGATGCACATCTGGAGGCATTCTGTATTCTGTGGACTATAAGAGTGTTGATGAAACACAGAAATTGCGTCGGGATTGAATACAACAGTCACCATGCGCACTTTCCTCCATCGGAGAAATGTCTCAAACAGTCTACGCTTTGATCGTTCCCTGGAAGAACAGTAATACTTACCGATGCGCATCTGGAGGCATTCTGTAATCTGTGGACTGTCAGTGTGTTGATGAAACACCGAAATTGCATCGGGAATGAATACAACAGTCACCATCCGCACTTTCCTCCATGGGAGTAATTACTCAAACAGTCTACGATTTTATCGTTCCCTGGAAGTCCAGTAGTAGTTTCCGATGCACATCTGTAGGCATTTTGTAATCTGTGGACTATCAGACTGTTGATGAAACACAGAAATTGCATCGGGATTGAAAACAACAGTCACCGTGCACACTTTCCTCCATTTGAGGAATGTCTCAAACAGTCTACGCTTTGATCGTTCCCTGTAAGACCAGTAGTATTTTCCAATGCACATCTGGAGGCATTCTGTAATCTGTGGACTATCAGAGAGTTGATGAAACACAGAAATTGCATCGGGATAGACTACAACATTCACCATGCGCACTTTCCTCCATCGGAGTAATGTCTCAAACAGTCTACGCTTTGATCGTTCCCTGGAAGACCAGAAGTATTTTCCGATGCACATCTGGAGGCATTCTGTAATCTGTGGACTATCAGGGTGTTGATGAAACAGAGAAATGGCATCGGGATTGAATAAAACAGTCACCATGTGAACTTTCCTCCATGGGAGCAATGTCTCAAAATGTCTACGATTTGATCGTTCCCAGGAAGACCAGTAGTAGTTTCCGATGCACATCTGGAGGCATTCTGTAATCTGTGGACTATCAGAGTGTTGATGAAACACAGAAATTGCATCGGGATCGAATACAACAGTCACCATTCGCACTTTCCTCCATGGGAGTAATGTCTCTAAGAGGCTACGCTTTGATCGTTCCCTGGAAGACCAGTAGTAGTTTCCGATGCACATCAGGAGGCAATTTCTAATCTGTGGACTATCAGACTGTTGATGAAACACAGAAATTGCATCGGGATTGAATACAACAGTCCCCACGCGCACTTTCCTCCATTGGAGTAATGTCTCAAACAGTCTACGTTTTGATCGTTCCCTGGAAGACTAGTACTAGTTTCCGATGCACATCTGGAGGCATTCTATAATCTGTGGAGTATCAGAGTGATGATGACACACAGAAATTGTATCGGGATTGAATACAACAGTCACCATGCGCACCTTCCTCCACGGGAGTAATGTCTCAAACAGCCTACGCTTTGATCGTTCCCTGGAAGACCAATAGTAGTTTCCGATGCACATCTGGAGGCATTTTGCAATCTGTGGACTATCAGACTGTTGATAAAACACAGAAATTGCATCGGGATTGAATACAACAGTCACCATGCGCACTTTCCTCCATGGGAGTAATGTCTCAAACAGTCTACGCTTTGATCGTTCCCTGGAAGACCAGTCGTAGTTTCCGATGCACATCTGGAGGCATTCTGTAATCTGTGGAGTATCAGAGTTTGATGACACACAGAAATTGTATCGGGATTGAATACAACAGTCACCATGCGCACCTTCCTCCACGGGAGTAATGTCTCAAACAGCCTACGCTTTGATCGTTCCCTGGAAGACCAGTAGTAGTTTCCGATGCACATCTGGAGGCATTATGTAATCAGTGGAGTATCAGAGTGTTCATGAAACACAGAAATTGCATCGGCATTGAATACAACAGTCACCATGCGCACTTACTCCATGAGATTAAAGTCTCTAACAGTATATGTTTTGCTCATTCCCTGGAAGACCAGTAGTAGTTTCCGATGCATATGTGGAGGCATTCTGTAATCTGTGGATTATCTGAGTGTGAATGAAACACAGAAATTGCATCGGTATTGAATACAACAGTCACCATGCGCACTTTGCTCCATGGGATTAATGTCTCAAACAGTCTACGCTTTGATCGTTCCCCGGAAGAACAGTAATAGTTATCGATGCACATCTGGAGTCAATCTGTAATCTGTGGACTATCAGAGTGTTGATGAAACACCGAAATTGCATCGGGATTGAATACAACAGTCACCATCCACACTTTCCTCCATGGGAGTAATTACTCAAACAGTCTACGATTTTATCGTTCCCTGTAAGACCAGTAGTATTTTCCAATGCACATCTGGAGGCATTCTGTAGTCTGTGGACTATCAGGGTGTTGATGAAACAGAGAAATGGCATCGGGATTGAATAAAACAGTCACTATGTGAACTTTCCTCCATGGGAGCAATGTCTCAAAATGTCTACGATTTGATCGTTCCCAGGAAGACCAGTAGTAGTTTCCGATGCACATCTGGAGGCATTCTGTAATCTCTGGACTATCAGAGTGTTGATGAAACACAGAAATTGCATCGAGATTGAATACAACAGTCACCGTGCACACTTTCCTCCATGGGAGGAATGTCTCAAACAGTCTACGCTTTGATCGTTCCCTGTAAGACCAGTAGTATTTTCCAATGCACATCTGGAGGCATTCTGTAATCTGTGGACTATCAGAGAGTTGATGAAACACAGAAATTGCATCGGGATTGACTACAACATTCACCATGCGCACTTCCCTCCATCGGAGTAATATATCAAACAGTCTACGCTTTGATCGTTCCCTGGAAGACCAGAAGTATTTTCCGATGCACATCTGGAGGCATTCTGTAATCTGTGGACTATCAGGGTGTTGATGAAACAGAGAAATGGCATCGGGATTGAATAAAACAGTCACCATGTGAACTTTCCTCCATGGGAGCAATGTCTCAAAATGTCTACGATTTGATCGTTCCCAGGAAGACCAGTAGTAGTTTCCGATGAACATCTGGAGGCATTCTGTAATCTGTGGACTATCAGAGTGTTGATGAAACACAGAAATTGCATCGGGATTGAATACAACAGTCACCATTCGCACTTTCCTCCATGGGAGTAATGTCTCTAAGAGGCTACGCTTTGATCGTTCCCTGGAAGACTAGTAGTAGTTTCCGATGCACATCAGGAGGCAATTTCTAATATGTGGACTATCAGACTGTTGATGAAACACAGAAATTGCATCGGGATTGAATACAACAGTCCCCATGCGCACTTTCCTCCATGGGAGTAATGTCTCAAACAGTCTACATTTTGATCGTTCCCTGGAAGAACAGTAGTAGTTTCCGATGCACATCTGGAGGCATTATGTAATCAGTGGAGTATCAGAGTGTTCATGAAACACAGAAATTGCATCGGCATTGAATACAACAGTCACCATGCGCACTTTGCTCCATCGGATTAATGTCTCAAACAGTCTACGCTTTGATCGTTCCCTGGAAGAACAGTAATAGTTACCGATGCACATCTGGAGGCAATCTGTAATCTGTGGACTATCAGAGTGTTGATGAAACACCGAAATTGCATCGGGATTGAATACAACAGTCACCATCCACACTTTCCTCCTGGGGAGTAATTACTCAAACAGTCTACGCTTTTATCGTTCCCTGGAAGTCCAGTAGTAGTTTCCGATGCACATCTGGAGGCATTCTGTAATCTGTGGACTATCAGACTGTTGATGAAACACAGAAATTGCATCGGGATTGAATACAACAGTCACCAAGCACACTTTCCTCCATGATGGGAATGTCTCAAACAGTCTACGCTTTGATCATTCCCTGGAAGACCAGTAGTAGTTTCCGATGCATATCTGGAGGCATTCTGTAATCTGTGGATTATCTGAGTGTTGATGAAACACAGAAATTGCATCGTGATTAAATACAACAGTCACCATGCGCACTTACCTCCATGTTAGTAATGTCTCAAACGGTCTACGCTTTGTTAGTTCCCTGTAAGGCCAGTGTTAGTTTCCGATGCACATCTGGAGGCATTCAGTAATCTGTGGACTATCAGAGTGTTGATGAAACACCGAAATTGCATCGGGATTGAATACAACAGGCACCATTCGCACTTTCCTCCATGGGAGTAATTACTCAAACAGTCTATGCTTTGATCGTTCCCTGGAATACCAGTACTAGTTTCCGATGCACATCTGGAGGCATTCTGTAATCTGTGGAGTATCAGAGTGTTGATGACACACAGAAATTGTATCGGGATTGAATACAACAGTCAGCATGCGCACCTTCCTCCACGGGAGTAATGTCTCAAACAGCCTACGGTTTGATCGTTCCCTGGAAGACCAGTAGTAGTTTCCGATGCACATCTGGAGGCATTCTGTAATCTGTGGACTACCAGACTGTTGATGAAACACAGAAATTGCATCGGGATTGAATACAACAGTCACCGTGCACACTTTTCTCCATGGGAGTAATCTCTCAAACAGTCTACGCTTTGATCAAACCTATTATGACCAGTAGTAGTTTCCGATGCACATCTGGAGGCATTCTGAAATCTGTGGACTAACTGAGTGTTGATGAAACACAGAAATTGCTTCGGGATTGAATACAACAGTCACCATGCGCACTTTCCTCCATGGGAGTAATGTCTCAAACAGTCTACGCTTTGATCGTTCCCTGGAAGACCAGTAGTAGTTTCCGATGCACATCTGGAGGCATTCTGTATTCTGTGGACTATAAGAGTGTTGATGAATCACAGAAATTGCGTCGGGATTGAATACAACAGTCACCATGCGCACTTTCCTCCATGGGAGTAATGTCTCAAACAGTCTACGCTTTGATCGTTCCCTGGAAGAACAGTAATACTTACCGATGCGCATCTGGAGGCATTCTGTAATCTGTGGACTATCAGTGTGTTGATGAAACACCGAAATTGCATCGGGAATGAATACAACAGTCACCATCCGCACTTACCTCCATGGGAGTAATTACTCAAACAGTCTACGATTTTATCGATCCCTGGAAGTCCAGTAGTAGTTTTCGATGCACATCTGGAGGCATTTTGTAATCTGTGGACTATCAGACTGTTGATGAAACACAGATATTGCATCGGGATTGAATACAACAGTCACCGTGCACACTTTCCTCCATAGGAGGAATGTCTCAAACAGTCTACGCTTTGATCGTTCCCTGTAAGACCAGTAGTATTTTCCAATGCACATCTGGAGGCATTCTGTAATCTGTGGACTATCAGAGAGTTGATGAAACACAGAAATTGCATCGGGATTGACTACAACATTCACCATGCGCACTTTCCTCCATCGGAATAATATATCAAACAGTCTACGCTTTGATCGTTCCCTGGAAGACCAGAAGTATTTTCCGATGCACATCTGGAGGCATTCTGTAATCTGTGGACTATCAGGTTGTTGATGAAACAGAGAAATGGCATCGGGATTGAATAAAACAGTCACCATGTGAACTTTCCTCCATGGGAGTAATGTCTCAAACAGTCTACGATTTGATCGTTCCCAGGAAGACCAGTAGTAGTTTCCGATGCACATCTGGAGGCATTCTGTAATCAGTGGAGTATCAGAGTGTTGATGAAACACAGAAATTGCATCGGGATTGAATACAACAGTCACCATGCGCGCTTTCCTCCATGGGAGTAATGTCTCGAAGAGTTTACGCTTTGATCGTTCCCTGGAATACCAGTAGTAGTTTCTGACGCACATCTGGAGGCATTCTGTAATCTGTGGACTAACAGAGTGTTGAAGAAACACAGAAATTGCATCGGGATTGAATACAACAGTCACCATTCACACTTTCCTCCATGGGAGTAATGTCTCTAAGAGGCTACGCTTTGATCGTTCCCTGGAAGACCAGTAGCAGTTTCCGATGCACATCTGGAGGCATTTTGCAATCTGTGGACTATCAGACTGTTGATGAAACACAGAAATTGCATCGGGATTGGATACAACAGTCACCATGCGCACTTCCCTCCATGGGAGTAATGTCTCAAAGAGTTTACGCTTTGATCGTTCCCTGGAATACCAGTACTAGTTTCTGACGCACATCTGGAGGCATTCTGTAATCTGTGGACTATCAGAGTGTTGAAGAAACACAGAAATTGAATCGGGATTGAATACAACAGTCACCATTCACACTTTCCTCCATGGGAGTAATATCTCTAAGAGGCTACGCTTTGATCGTTCCCTGGAAGACCAGTAGTAGTTTCCGATGCACATCTGGAGGCATTTTGCAATCTGTGGACTATCAGACTGTTGATAAAACACAGAAATTGCATCGGGATTGAATACAACAGTCACCATGCGCAATTTCCTCCATGGGAGTAATGTCTCAAACAGTCTACACTTTGATCGTTCCCTGGAAGACCAGTCGTAGTTTCCGATGCACATCTGGAGGCATTCTGTAATCTGTGGAGTATCAGAGTTTTGATGACACACAGAAATTGTATCGGGATTGAATACAACAGTCACCATGCGCACCTTCCTCCACAGGAGTAATGTCTCAAACAGCCTACGCTTTGATCGTTCCCTGGAAGACCAGTAGTAGTTTCTGATGCACATCTGGAGGCATTATGTAATCAGTGGAGTATCAGAGTGTTCATGAAACACAGAAATTGCATCGGCATTGAATACAACAGTCACCATGCGCACTTACTCCATGAGATTAAAGTCTCTAACAGTCTATGATTTGCTCATTCCCTGGAAGACCAGTAGTAGTTTCCGATGCATATGTGGAGGCATTCTGTAATCTGTGGATTATCTGAGTGTGAATGAAACACAGAAATTGCATCGGTATTGAATACAACAGTCACCATGCGCACTTTGCTCCATGGGATTAATGTCTCAAACAGTCTACGCTTTGATCGTTCCCCGGAAGAACAGTAATAGTTATCGATGCACATCTGGAGGCAATCTGTAATCTGTGGACTATCAGAGTGTTGATGAAACACCGAAATTGCATCGGGATTGAATACAACAGTCACCATCCACACTTTCCTCCATGGGAGTAATTACTCAAACAGTCTACGATTTTATCGTTCCCTGTAAGACCAGTAGTATTTTCCAATGCACATCTGGAGGCATTCTGTAATCTGTGGACTATCAGGGTGTTGATGAAACAGAGAAATGGCATCGGGATTGAATAAAACAGTCACCATGTGAACTTTCCTCCATGGGAGCAATGTCTCAAAATGTCTACGATTTGATCGTTCCCAGGAAGACCAGTAGTAGTTTCCGATGCACATCTGGAGGCATTCTGTAATCTCTGGACTATCAGAGTGTTGATGAAACACAGAAATTGCATCGGGATTGAATACAACAGTCACCGTGCACACTTTCCTCCATGGGAGGAATGTCTCAAACAGTCTACGCTTTGATCGTTCCCTGTAAGACCAGTAGTATTTTCCAATGCACATCTGGAGGCATTCTGTAATCTGTGGACTATCAGAGAGTTGATGAAACACAGAAATTGCATCGGGATTGACTACAACATTCACCATGCGCACTTCCCTCCATCGGAGTAATATATCAAACAGTCTACGCTTTGATCGTTCCCTGGAAGACCAGAAGTATTTTCCGATGCACATCTGGAGGCATTCTGTAATCTGTGGACTATCAGGGTGTTGATGAAACAGAGAAATGGCATCGGGATTGAATAAAACAATCACCATGTGAACTTTCCTCCATGGGAGCAATGTCTCAAAATGTCTACGATTTGATCGTTCCCAGGAAGACCAGTAGTAGTTTCCGATGCACATCTGGAGGCATTCTGTAATCTGTGGACTATCAGAGTGTTGATGAAACACAGAAATTGCATCGGGATTGAATACAACAGTCACCATTCGCACTTTCCTCCATGGGAGTAATGTCTCTAAGAGGCTACGCTTTGATCGTTCCCTGGAAGACCAGTAGTAGTTTCCGATGCACATCAGGAGGCAATTTCTAATATGTGGACTATCAGACTGTTGATGAAACACAGAAATTGCATCGGGATTGAATACAACAGTCCCCATGCGCACTTTCCTCCATGGGAGTAATGTCTCAAACAGTCTACGTTTTGATCGTTCCCTGGAAGACTAGTACTAGTTTCCGATGCACATCTGGAGGCATTCTGTAATCTGTGGAGTATCAGAGTGATGATGACACACAGAAATTGTATCGGGATTGAATACAACAGTCACCATGCGCACTTTCCTGCATGGGAGTAATGTCTCAAAATGTCTACGATGTGATCGTTCCCAGGAAGACCAATAGTAGTTTCCGATGCACATCTGGAGGCATTCTGTAATCAGTGGAGTCTCAGAGTGTTGATGAAACACAGAAATTGCATCGGCATTGAATACAACAGTCACCATGCGCACTTACTCCATGAGATTAAAGTCTCTAACAATCTACGCTTTGCTCATATCCTGGAAGACCAGTAGTAGTTTCCGATGCATATCTATAGGCATTCTGTAATCTGTGGATTATCTGAGTGTGGATGAAACACAGAAATTGCATCGGTATTGAATACAACAGTCACCATCCGCACTCTCCTCCATGTTAGTAATGTCTCAAACGGTCTACGCTTTAATCGTTCCCTGTAAGACCAGTGTTAGTTTCCGATGCACATCTGGAGGCATTCTGAAATCTGTGGAATAACTGAGTGTTGATGAAACACAGAAATTGCATCGGGATTGAATACAACAGTCATCATGCGCACTTTCCTCCATGGGAGTAATGTCTCAAACAGTCTACGCTTTGATCGTTCCCTGGAAGACCAGTAGTAGTTTCCGATGCACATCTGGAGGCATTCTGTATTCTGTGGACTATAAGAGTGTTGATGAAACACAGAAATTGCGTCGGGATTGAATACAACAGTCACCATGCGCACTTTCCTCCATGGGAGTAATGTCTCAAACAGTCTACGCTTTGATCGTTAACTGGAAGAACAGTAATACTTACCGATGCGCATCTGGAGGCATTCTGTAATCTGTGGACTATCAGTGTGTTGATGAAACACCGAAATTGCATCGGGAATGAATACAACAGTCACCATCCGCACTTTCCTCCATGGGAGTAATTACTCAAACAGTCTACGATTTTATCGTTCCCTGGAAGTCCAGTAGTAGTTTCCGATACACATCTGTAGGCATTTTGTAATCTGTGGACTATCAGACTGTTGATGAAACACAGAAAATGCATCGGGATTGAATACAACAGTCACCGTTTACACTTTCCTCCATGGGAGGAATGTCTCAAACAGTCTACGCTTTGATCGTTCCCTGTAAGACCAGTAGTATTTTCCAATGCACATCTGGAGGCATTCTGTAATCTGTGGACTATCAGAGAGTTGATGAAACACAGAAATTGCATCGGGATTGACTACAACATTCACCATGCGCACTTTCCTCCATCGGAGTAATATATCAAACAGTCTACGCTTTGATCGTTCCCTGGAAGACCAGAAGTATTTTCCGATGCACATCTGGAGGCATTCTGTAATCTGTGGACTATCAGGGTGTTGATGGAACAGAGAAATGGCATCGGGATTGAATAAAACAGTCACCATGTGAACTTTCCTCCATGGGAGTAATGTCTCAAAATGTCTACGATTTGATCGTTCCCAGGAAGGCCAGTAGTAGTTTCCGATGCACATCTGGAGGCATTATGTAATCAGTGGAGTATCAGAGTGTTGATGAAACACAGAAATTGCATCGGGATTGAATACAACAGTCACCATGCGCGCTTTCCTCCATGGGAGTAATGTCTCAAAGAGTTTACGCTTTGATCGTTCCCTGGAATACCAGTACTAGTTTCTGACGCACATCTGGAGGCATTCTGTAATCTGTGGACTATCAGAGTGTTGAAGAAACACAGAAATTGAATCGGGATTGAATACAACAGTCACCATTCACACTTTCCTCCATGGGAGTAATATCTCTAAGAGGCTACGCTTTGATCGTTCCCTGGAAGACCAGTAGTAGTTTCCGATGCACATCTGCAGGCATTTTGCAATCTGTGGACTATCAGACTGTTGATGAAACACAGAAATTGCATCGGATTGAATACAACCGTCACCATGCGCACTTTCCTCCATGGGAGTAATGTCTCAAACAGTCTACGCTTTGATCGTTCCCTGGAAGACCAGTCGTAGTTTCCGATGCACATCTGGAGGCATTCTGTAATCTGTGGAGTATCAGAGTTTTGATTACACACAGAAATTGTATCGGGATTGAATACAACAGTCACCATGCGCACCTTCCTCCACGGGAGTAATGTCTCAAACAGCCTACGCTTTGATCGTTCCCTGGAAGACCAGTAGTAGTTTCCGATGCACATCTGGAGGCATTATGCAATCAGTGGAGTATCAGAGTGTTCATGAAACACAGAAATTGCATCGGCATTGAATACAACAGTCACCATGCGCACTTTGCTCCATCGGATTAATGTCTCAAACAGTCTACGCTTTGATCGTTCCCTGGAAGAACAGTAATAGTTACCGATGCACATCTGGAGGCAATCTGTAATCTGTGGACTATCAGAGTGTTGATGAAACACCGAAATTGCATCGGGATTGAATACAACAGTCACCATCCACACTTTCCTCCTGGGGAGTAATTACTCAAACAGTCTACGCTTTTATCGTTCCCTGGAAGTCCAGTAGTAGTTTCCGATGCACATCTGGAGGGATTCTGTAATCTGTGGACTATCAGACTGTTGATGAAACACAGAAATTGCATCGGGATTGAATACAACAGTCACCAAGCACACTTTCCTCCATGATGGGAATGTCTCAAACAGTCTACGCTTTGATCATTCCCTGGAAGACCAGTAGTAGTTTCCGATGCATATCTGGAGGCATTCTGTAATCTGTGGATTATCTGAGTGTTGATGAAACACAGAAATTGCATCGTGATTAAATACAACAGTCACCATGCGCACTTACCTCCATGTTAGTAATGTCTCAAACGGTCTACGCTTTGTTAGTTCCCTGTAAGGCCAGTGTTAGTTTCCGATGCACATCTGGAGGCATTCTGTAATCTGTGGACTATCAGAGTGTTGATGAAACACCGAAATTGCATCGGGATTGAATACAACAGGCACCATTCGCACTTTCCTCCATGGGAGTAATTACTCAAACAGTCTATGCTTTTATCGTTCCCTGGAAGTCCAGTAGTAGTTTCCGATGCACATCTGGAGGCATACTGTAATCTGTGGACTATCTGACTGTTGATGAAACACAGAAATTGCATCGGGATTGAATACAACAGTCTCCGTGCACACTTTCCTAAATGGGAGTAAAGTTTCAAACAGTCTACGCTTTGATCGTTCCCTGGAAGTCCATTAGTAGTTTCCGATGCACATCAGGAGGCATTCTGTAACCTGTGGAGTATCAGACTGTTGATGAAACACTGAAATTGCTTCGGGATTGAATACAACAAACACCATGTGAACTTTCCTCAATGGGAGTAATGTCTCAAAATGTCTACGATTTGATCGTTCCAAGAAGACCAGTAGTAGTTTCCGATGCACATCTGGAGGCATTCTGTAATCAGTGGAGTATCAGAGTGTTGATGAAACACAGAAATTGCATCGGGATTTAATACAACAGTCACCATTCGCGCTTTCCACCATGGGAGTAATGTCTCAAAGAGTTTACGCTTTGATCGTTCCCTGGAATACCAGTACTAGTTTCCGATGCACATCTGGAGGCATTCTGTAATCTGTGGAGTATCAGAGTGTTGATGACACACAGAAATTGTATCGGAATTGAATACAACAGTCAGCATGCGCACCTTCCTCCACGGGAGTAATGTCTCAAACAGCCTACGCTTTGATCGTTCCCTGTAAGACCAGTAGTATTTTCCAATGCACATCTGGAGGCATTCTGTAATCTGTGGACTATCAGAGAGTTGATGAAACACAGAAATTGCATCGGGATTGACTACAACATTCACCATGTGCACTTTCCTCCATCGGAATAATATATCAAACAGTCTACGCTTTGATCGTTCCCTGGAAGACCAGAAGTATTTTCCGATGCACATCTGGAGGCATTCTGTAATCTGTGGACTATCAGGTTGTTGATGAAACAGAGAAATGGCATCGGGATTGAATAAAACAGTCACCATGTGAACTTTCCTCCATGGGAGTAATGTCTCAAACAGTCTACGATTTGATCGTTCCCAGGAAGACCAGTAGTAGTTTCCGATGCACATCTGGAGGCATTCTGTAATCAGTGGAGTATCAGAGTGTTGATGAAACACAGAAATTGCATCGGGATTGAATACAACAGTCACCATGCGCGCTTTCCTCCATGGGAGTAATGTCTCGAAGAGTTTACGCTTTGATCGTTCCCTGGAATACCAGTAGTAGTTTCTGACGCACATCTGGAGGCATTCTGTAATCTGTGGACTAACAGAGTGTTGAAGAAACACAGAAATTGCATCGGGATTGAATACAACAGTCACCATTCACACTTTCCTCCATGGGAGTAATGTCTCTAAGAGGCTACGCTTTGATCGTTCCCTGGAAGACCAGTAGCAGTTTCCGATGCACATCTGGAGGCATTTTGCAATCTGTGGACTATCAGACTGTTGATGAAACACAGAAATTGCATCGGGATTGAATACAACAGTCACCATGCGCACTTTCCTCCATGGGAGTAATGTCTCAAATAGTCTACGCTTTGATCGTTCCCTGTACGACCAGTGTTAGTTTCCGATGCACATCTGGAGGCATTCTGAAATCTGTGGACTAACTGAGTGTTGATGAAACACAGAAATTGCATCGGGATTGAATACAACAGTCACCATGCGCACTTTCCTCCATGGGAGTAATGTCTCAAACAGTCTACGCTTTGATCGTTCCCTGGAAGACCAGTAGTAGTTTCCGATGCACATATGGAGGCATTCTGTATTCTGTGGACTATAAGAGTGTTGATGAAACACAGAAATTGCGTCGGGATTGAATACAACAGTCACCATGCGCACTTTCCTCCATGGGAGTAATGTCTCACACAGTCTACGCTTTGATCGTTACCTGGAAGAACAGTAGTACTTTCCGATGCACATCTGGAGGCATTTTGTAATCTGTGGACTATCAGACTGTTGATGAAACACAGAGATTGCATCGGGTTGAATACAACAGTCACCGTGCACACTTTCCTCCATGGGAGGAATGTCTCAAACAGTCTTAGCTTTGATCGTTCCCTGTAAGACCAGTAGTATTTTCCAATGCACATCTGGAGGCATTCTGTAATCTGTGGACTATCAGAGAGTTGATGAAACACAGAAATTGCATCGGGATTAACTACAACATTCACCATGCGCACTTTCCTCCATCGGAGTAATATATCAAACAGTCTACGCTTTGATCGTTCCCTGGAAGACCAGAAGTATTTTCCGATGCACATCTGGAGGCATTCTGTAATCTGTGGACTATCAGGGTGTTGATGAAACAGAGAAATGGCATCGGGATTGAATAAAACAGTCACCATGTGAACTTTCCTCCATAGGAGTAATGTCTCAAAATGTCTACTATTTGATCGTTCCCAGGAAGACCAGTAGTAGTTTCCGATGCACATCTGGAGGCATTATGTAATCAGTGGAGTATCAGAGTGTTGATGAAACACAGAAATTGCATCGGGATTGAATACAACAGTCACCATGCGCGCTTTCCTCCATGGGAGTAATGTCTCAAAGAGTTTACGCTTTGATCGTTCCCTGGAATACCAGTAGTAGTTTCTGACGCACATCTGGAGGCATTCTGTAATCTGTGGACTATCAGAGAGTTGATGAAACACAGAAATTGCATCGGGATTGACTACAACATTCACCATGCGCACTTTCCTCCATCGGAGTAATATATCAAACAGTCTACGCTTTGATCGTTCCCTGGAAGACCAGTAGTAGTTTCCGATGCACATCTGGAGGCATTTTGCAATCTGTGGACTATCAGACTGTTGATGAAACACACAAATTGCATCGGGATTGAATACAACAGTCACCATGCGCACTTTCCTCCATGGGAGTAATGTCTCAAAATGTCTACGATTTGATCGTTCCCAGGAAGACCAGTAGTAGTTTCCGATGCACATCTGGAGGCATTCTGTAATCAGTGGAGTATCAGAGTGTTCATGAAACACAGAAATTGCATCGGCATTGATTACAACAGTCACCATGCGCACTTACTCCATGACATTAAAGTCTCTAACAGTCTATGTTTTGCTCATTCCCTGGAAGACCAGTACTAGTTTCCGATGCATATGTGGAGGCATTCTGTAATCTGTGGATTATCTGAGTGTGGATGAAACACAGAAATTGCATCGGTATTGAATACAACAGTCACCATCCGCACTTTCCTAAATGTTAGTAATGTCACAAACGGTCTACGCTTTGCTCGTTCCCTGTAAGACCAGTGTTAGTTTCCGATGCACATCTGCAGGCATTCTGTAATCTGTGGACTATCAGAGTATTGATGAAACACAGAAATTTCATCGGGATTAAGTATAACAGTCACCGTGCACACTTTTCTCCATGGGAGTAATCTCTCAAACAGTCTACGCTTTGATCGTTCCTTTTAAGACCATTAGTAGTTTCCGATGCACATCTGGAGGCATTCTGAAATCTGTGGGCTAACTGGGTGTTGATGAAAAACAGAAATTGCATCGGGATTGAATACAACAGTCACCATGCGCACTTTCCTCCATGGGAGTAATGACTCAAACAGTCTACGCTTTGATCGTTCCCTGGAAGACCAGTAGTAGTTTCCGATGCACATCTGGAATCATTCTGTAATCTGTGGACTATAAGAGTGTTGATGAAACACAGAAATTGCATCGGGATTGAATACAACAGTCACCATGCGCACTTTGCTCCATTTGATTAATGTCTCAAAGAGTCTGCGCTTTGATCGTTCCCTGGAAGAACAGTAATAGTTACCGATGCACATCTGGAGGCATTCTGTAATCTGTGGACTATCAGAGTGTTGATGAAACACCGAAATTGCATCGGGATTGAATACAACAGTCACCGTGCACACTTTCCTCCATGGGGGGAGTGTCTCAAACAGTCTACGCTTTGATAATTCCCTGGAAGACCAGTAGTAATATCCGATGCATATCTGGAGGCATTCTGTAATCTGTGGATTATCTGAGTGTTGATGAAACACAGAAATTGCATCGTGATTAAATACAACAGTCACCATGCGCACTTACCTACATGTTAGTAATGTCTCAAACGGTCTACGCTTTGATCGTTCCCTGTAAGACCAGTGTTAGTTTCCGATGCACATCTGGAGGCATTCTGTAATCTGTGGACTATCAGATTGTTGATGAAACACAGAAATTACATCGGGATTGAATACAACAGGCACCATTCGCACTTTCCTCCATGGGAGTAATTACTCAAACAGTCTATGCTTTTATCGTTCCCTGGAAGTCCAGTAGTAGTTTCCGATGCACATCTGGAGGCATTCTGTAATCTGTGGACTATCAGACTGTTGATGAAACACAGAAATAGCATCGGGATTGAATACAACAGTCGCTGTGCACACTTTCCTAAATGGGAGTAACCTTTCAAACAGTCTACGCTTTGATCGTTCCCTGGAAGTCCTTTAGTAGTTTCCGATGCACATCAGGAGGCATTCTGTAACCTGTGGAGTATCAGACTGTTGATGAAACACTGAAATTTTATCGGGATTGAAATCAACAGTCACCATGTGAACTTTCCTCAATGGGAGTAATGTCTCAAAATGTCTACGATTTGATCGTTCCCAGGAAGACCAGTAGTAGTTTCCGATGCACATCTGGAGGCATTCTGTAATCAGTGGAGTATCAGAGCGTTGATGAAACACAGAAATTGCATTGGGATTGAATACAACAGTCACCATTCGCGCTTTCCACCATGGGAGTAATGTTTTAAAGAGTTTACGCTTTGATCGTTCCCTGGAATACCAGTAGTAGTTTCTGACGCACATCTGGAGGCATTCTGTAATCTGTGGACTATCAGAGTGTTGATGAAACACAGAAATTGAATCGGGATTGAATACAAAAGTCACCATTCGCACTTTCCTCCATGGGAGTAATGTCTCTAAGAGGCAACGCTTTGATCGTTCCCTGGAAGACCAGTAATAGTTTCCGATGCACATCAGGAGGCATTTTCTAATCTGTGGACTATCAGACTGTTGATGAAACACAGAAATTGCATCGGGATTGAATACAACAGTCACCATGCGCACTTTCCTCCATGGGAGTAATGTCTCAAACAGTCTACGTTTTGATCGTTCCCTGGAAGACCAGTACTAGTTTCCGATGCACATCTGGAGGCATTCTGTAATCTGTGGAGTATCAGAGTGTTGATGACACACAGAAATTGTATCGGGATTGAATACAACAGTCACCATGCGCACCTTCCTCCACGGGAGTAATGTCTCAAACAGCCTACGCTTTGATCGTTCCCTGGAAGACCAGTAGTAGTTTCCGATGCACATCTGGAGGCATTCTGTATTCTGTGGACTATAAGAGTGATGATGAAACAAAGAAATTGCGTCGGGATTGAATACAACAGTCACCATGCGCACTTTCCTCCATGGGAGTAATGTCTCAAACAGTCTACGCTTTGATCGTTCCCTGGAAGAACAGTAATACTTACCGATGCGCATCTGGAGGCATTCTGTAATCTGTGGACTATCAGTGTGTTGATGAATCACCGAAATTGCATCGGGAATGAATACAACAGTCACCATTCTCACTTTCCTCCAAGGGAGTAATTACTCAAACAGTCTACGATTTTATCGTTCCCTGGAAGTCCAGTAGTAGTTTCCGATGCATATCTGGAGGCATTTTGTTATCTGTGGACTATCAGACTGTTGATGAAACACAGAAATTGCATCGGGATTGAATACAACAGTCACCGTGCACACTTTCCTCCATGGGAGGTATGTCTCAAACAGTCTACGCTTTGATCGTTCCCTGTAAGACCAGTAGTATTTTCCAATGCACATCTGGAGGCATTCTGTAATCTGTGGACTATCAGAAAGTTGATGAAACACAGAAATTGCATCGGGATTGACTACAACATTCACCATGCGCACTTTCCTCCATCGGAGTAATATATCAAACAGTCTACGCTTTGATCGTTCCCTGGAAGACCAGTAGTATTATCCGATGCACATCTGGAGGCATTCTGTAACCTGTGGACTATCAGGGTGTTGATGAAACAGAGAAATGGCGACGGGATTGAATAAAACAGTCACCATGTGAACTTTCCTCCATGGGAGTAATGTCTCAAAATGTCTACGATTTGATCGTTCCCACGAAGACCAGTAGTAGTTTCCAATGCATATCTGGAGGCATACTGTAATCTGTGTATTATCTGAGTTTTGATGAAACACAGAAATTGCATCGGGATTGAATACAACAGTCACCATGCGCACTTTCCTCCATGGGAGTAATGTCTCAAACAGTCTACGCTTTGATCGTTCCCTGGAAGACCAGTAGTAGTTTCCGATGCACATCTGGAGGCATTCTGTATTCTGTGGACTATAAGAGTGATGATGAAACAAAGAAATTGCGTCGGGATTGAATACAACAGTCACCATGCGCACTTTCCTCCATGGGAGTAATGTCTCAAACAGTCTACGCTTTGATCGTTCCCTGGAAGAACAGTAATACTTACCGATGCGCATCTGGAGGCATTCTGTAATCTGTGGACTATCAGTGTGTTGACGAATCACCGATATTGCATCCTGAATGAATACAACAGTCACCATCCTCACTTTCCTCCAAGGGAGTAATTACTCAGTCTACGATTTTATCGTTCCCTGGATGTCCAGTAGTAGTTTCCGATGCACATCTGGAGGCATTTTGTAATCTGTGGACTATCAGACTGTTGATGATACACAGAAATTGCATCGGGATTGAATAGAACAGTCACCGTGCACACTTTCCTCCATGGGAGGAATGTCTCAAACAGTATACGCTTTGATCGTTCCCTGTAAGACCAGTAGTATTTTCCAATGCACATCTGGAGGCATTCTGTAATCTGTGGACTATCAGAAAGTTGATGAAACACAGAAATTGCATCGGGATTGACTACAACATTCACCATGCGCACTTTCCTCCATCGGAGTAATATATCAAACAGTCTACGCTTTGATCGTTCCCTGGAAGACCAGTAGTATTATCCGATGCACATCTGGAGGCATTCTGTAATCTGTGGACTATCAGGGTGTTGATGAAACAGAGAAATGGCATCGGGATTGAATAAAACAGTCACCATGTGAACTTTCTTCCATGGGAGTAATGTCTCAAAATGTCTACGATTTGATCGTTCCCACGAAGACCAGTAGTAGTTTCTGACGCACATCTGGAGGCAGTCTGTAATCTGTGGACTAACAGAGTGTTGAAGAAACACAGAAATTGCATCGGGATTGAATACAACAGTCACCATTCACACTTTCCTCCATGGGAGTAATCTCTCTAAGAGGCTACGCTTTTATCGTTCCCTGGAAGACCAGTAGTAGTTTCCGACGCACATCTGGAGGCATTTTGCAATCTGTGGACTATCAGACTGTTGATGAAACACAGAAATTGCATCGGGATTGAATACAACAGTCACCATGCGCACTTTCCTTCATGGGAGTAATGTCTCAAACAGTCTACGCTTTGATCGTTCCCTGGAAGACCAGTCGTAGTTTCCGATGCACATCTGGAGGCATTCTGTAATCTGTGGAGTATCAGAGTGTTGATGACACACAGAAATTGTATCGGGATTGAATACAACAGTCACCATGCGCACCTTCCTCCACGGGAGTAATGTCTCAAACAGCCTACGCTTTGATCGTTCCCTGGAAGACCAGAAGTAGTTTCCGATGCACATGTGGAGGCATTCTGTAATCTGTGGAGTATCAGAGTGTTGATGAAACACACAAATTGCATCGGGATTGAATACAACAGTCGCCATGCGCACTTTCCTCCATGGGAGTAATGTTTAAAAATGTCTACGATTTGATCGTTCCCAGGAAGACCAGTAGTAGTTTCCGATGCACATCTGGAGGCATTCTGTAATCAGTGGAGTATCAGAGTGTTCATGAAACACAGAAATTGCATCGGCATTGAATACAACAGTCACCATGCGCACTTACTCCATGAGATTAAAGTCTCTAACAGTCTATATTTTGCTCATTGCCTGGAAGACCAGTAGTAGTTTCCGATGCATATGTGGAGGCATTCTGTACTCTGTGAATTATCTGAGTGTGGATGAAACACAGAAATTGCATCGGTATTGAATACAACAGTCACCATCCGCACTTTCCTCCATGTTAGTAATGTCTCAAACGGTCTACGCTTTGATCGTTCCCTGTAAGACCAGTGTTAGTTTCCGATGCACATCCGGAGGCATTCTGTAATCTGTGGACTATCAGAGTATTGATGAAACACAGAAATTTCATCGGGATTAAGTATAACAGTCACCGTGCACACTTTTCTCCATGGGATGTAATCTCTCAAACAGTCTACGCTTTGATCGTTCCCTTTAAGACCATTAGTAGTTTCCGATGCACATCTGGAGGCATTCTGAAATCTGTGGACTATCTGAGTGTTGATGAAACACCGAAATTGCATCGGGATTGAATACAACAGTCACCATCCACACTTTCCTCCAGGGGAGTAATTACTCAAACAGTCTACGCTTTTATCGTTCCCTGGAAGTCCAGTAGCAGTTTCCGATGCACATCTGGAGGCATTCTGTAATCTGTGGACTACCTGACTGTTGATGAAACACAGAAATTGCATCGCGATTGAATACAACCGTCACCGTGCACACTTTCCACCATGGGGGGAATGTCTCAAACAGTCTACGCTTTGATCATTCCCTGGAAGACCAGTAGTAGTTTCCGATGCATATCTGGAGGCATTCTGTAATCTGTGGATTATCTGAGTGTTGATGAAACACAGAAATTGCATCGTGATTGAATACAACAGTCACCATGCGCACTTTCCTCCATGTTAGTAATGTCTCAAACGGTCTACGCTTCGTTCGTTCCCTGTAAGACCAGTGTTAGTTTCCGATGCACATCTGGAGGCATTCTGTAATCTCTGGACTATCAGAGTGTTGATGAAACACCGAAATTGCATCGGGATTGAATACAACAGGCACCATTCGCACTTTCCTCCATGGCAGTAATTACTCAAACAGTCTATGCTTTTATCGTTCCCCGGAAGTCCAGTAGTAGTTTCCGATGCACATCTGGAGGCATTCTGTAATCTGTGGACTATCAGACTGTTGATGAAACACAGAAATTGCATCGGGATTGAATACAACAGTCACCGTGCACACTTTCCTAAATGGGAGTAACCTTTCAAACTGTCTACGCTTTGATCGTTCCCTGGAAGTCCATTAGTAGTTTCCGATGCACATCAGGAGGCATTCTGTAACCTGTGGACTATCAGAGTGTTGATGAAACACAGAAATTGCATCGGGATTGAATACAACAGTCACCATTCGCATTTTCCTCCATGGGAGTAATGTCTCTAAGAGGCTACGCTTTGATCGTTCCCTGGAAGACCAGTAGTAGTTTCCGATGCACATCAGGAGGCATTTTCTAATCTGTAGACTATCAGAGTGTTGATGAAACACAGAAATTGCATCGGGATTGAATACAACAGTCACCATTCGCATTTTCCTCCATGGGAGTAATGTCTCTAAGAGGCTACGCTTTGATCGTTCCCTGGAAGACCAGTAGTAGTTTCCGATGCACATCAGGAGGCATTTTCTAATCTGTGGACTATCAGACTGTTGATGAAACACAGAAATTGCATCGGGATTGAATACAACAGTCACCATTCGCATTTTCCTCCATGGGAGTAATGTCTCTAAGAGGCTACGCTTTGATCGTTCCCTGTAAGACCAGTAGTAGTTTCCGATGCATATCTAGAGGCATTCTGTAATCTGTGGATTATCTGAGTGTGGATGAAACACAGAAATTGCATAGGTATTGAATACAACAGTCACCATGCGCACTTTCCTCCATGGGAGTAATGTCTCAAACCGTCTACGCTTTGATCGTTCCCTGTAAGACCAGTGTTAGTTTCCGATGCACATCTGGAGGCATTCTGTAATCTGTGGACTATCAGAGTATTGATGAAACACAGAAATTGCATCGGGATTGAATACAACAGTCACGGTGCTCACTTTTCTCCATGGGAGTAATGTCTCTAACAGTCTACGCTTTGATCGTTCCCTGCAGGTCCAGTACTAGTTTCCGATGCACATATGGAGGCATTCTGTAATCCGTGGAGTATCCGAGTGTTGATGAAACACAGAAATTGCATCGGGATTGACTACAACATTCACCATGCTCACTTTCCTCCATCGGAGTAATATATCAAACAGTCTACGCTTTGATCGTTCCCTGGAAGACCAGAAGTATTTTCCGATGCACATCTGGAGGCATTCTGTAATCTGTGGACTATCAGGGTGTTGATGAAACAGAGAAATGGCATTGGGATTGAATACAACAATCACCATGTGAACTTTCCTCCATGGGAGTAATGTCTCAAAATGTCTACGATTTGATCGTTCCCAGGAAGACCAGTAGTAGTTTCCGATGCACATATGGAGGCATTCTGTAATCAGTGGAGTATCAGAGTGTTGATGAAACACAAAATTGCATCGGGATTGAATACAACAGACACCATGCGCACTTTCCTCCATGGGAGTAATGTCTCAAACAGTCTACGCTTTGATCGTTCCCTGGAAGACCAGTCGTAGTTTCCGATGCACATCTGGAGGCATTCTGTAATCTGTGGAGTATCAGAGTGTTGATGACACACAGAAATTGTATCGGGATTGAATACAACAGTAACCATGCGCACTTTCCTCCATGGGAGTAATGTCTCAAAATGTCTACGATTTGATCGTTCCCAGGAAGACCAGTAGTAGTTTCCGATGCACATCTGGAGGCATTCTGTAATCAGTGGATTATCAGAGAGTTGATGAAACACAGAAATTGCATCGGCATTGAATACAACAGTCACCATGCGCACTTACTCCATGAGATTGAAGTCTCTAACAGTCTACGTTTTGCTCATTCCCTGGAAGACAAGTAGTAGTTTCCGATGCATATGTGGAGGCATTCTGTAATCTGTGGATTATCTGAGTGTGGATGAAACACAGAAATAGCATCGGTATTGAATACAACAGTCACCATCCGCACTTTCCTCCATGTTAGTAATGTCTCAAACGGTCTACGCTTTGATCGTTCCCTGTAAGACCAGTGTTAGTTTCCGATGCACATCTAGAGGCATTCTGTAATCTGTGGACTATCAGAGTATTGATGAAACACAGAAATTTCATCGGGATTAAGTATAACAGTCACCGTGCACACTTTTCTCCATTTGAGTAATCTCTCAAACATTCTACGCTTTGATCGTTCCCTTTAAGACTATTAGTAGTTTCCGATGCACATCTGGAGGCATTCTGAAATCTGTGGGCTAACTGGGTGTTGATGAAACACAGAAATTGCATCGGGATTGAATACAACAGTCACCATGCGCACTTTCCTCCATGGGAGTAATGTCTCAAACAGTCTACGCTTTGATCGTTCCCTGGAAGACCAGTCGTAGTTTCCGATGCACATCTGGATGCATTCTGTAATCTGTGGAGTATCAGAGTGTTGATGAAACACACATATTGCATCGGGATTGAATACAACAGTCACCATGCGCACTTTCCTCCATGGGAGTAATGTTTAAAAATGTCTACAATTTGATCGTTCCCAGGAAGACCAGTAGTAGTTTCCGATGCACATCTGGAGGCATTCTGTATTCTGTGGACTATAAGAGTGTTGATGAAACACAGAAATTGCGTCGGGATTGAATACAACAGTCACCATGCGCACTTTCCTCCATGGGAGTAATGTCTCAAACAGTCTACGCTTTGATCGTTCCCTGGAAGAACAGCAATACTTACCGATGCGCATCTGGAGGCATTCTGTAATCTGTGGACTATTAGTGTGTTGATGAATCACCGAAATTGCATCGGGAATAAATACAACAGTCACCATCCTCACTTTCCTCCATGGGAGTAATTACTCAAACAGTCTACGATTTTATCGTTCCCTGGAAGTCCAGTAGTAGTTTCCGATGCACATCTGGAGGCATTTTGTAATCTGTGGACTATCAGACTGTTGAGGAAACACAGAAATTGCATCGGGATTGAATACAACAGTCACCGCGCACACTTTCCTCCATGGGAGGAATGTCTCAAACAGTCTACGCTTTGATCGTTCCCTGTAAGACCAGTAGTATTTTCCAATGCACATCTGGAGGCATTCTGTAATCTGTGGACTATCAGAAAGTTGATGAAACACAGAATTTGCATCGGGATTGACTACAACATTCACCATGCGCACTTTCCTCCATCGGAGTAATATATCAAACAGTCTACGCTTTGATCGTTCCCTGGAAGACCAGTAGTATTTTCCGATGCACATCTGGAGGCATTCTGTAATCTGTGGACTATCAGGGTGTTGATGAAAGAGAGAAATGGCATCGGGATTGAATAAAACAGTCACCATGTGAACTTTCCTCCATGGGAGTAATGTCTCAAAATGTCTACGATTTGATCGTTCCCACGAAGACCAGTAGTAGTTTCCGATGCACATCTGGAGGCATTCTGTAATCAGTGGAGTATCAGAGTGTTCATGAAACACAGAAATTGCATCGGGATTGAATACAACAGTCACCATGCGCGCTTTCCTCCATGGGAGTAATGTCTCAAAGAGTTTACGCTTTGATCGATCCCTGGAATACCAGTAGTAGTTTCTGACGCACATCTGGAGGCAGTCTGTAATCTGTGGACTAACAGAGTGTTGAAGAAACACAGAAATTGCATCGGGATTGAATACAACAGTCACCATTCACACTTTACTCCATGGGAGTAATCTCTCTAAGAGGCTACGCTTTGATCGTTCCCTGGAAGACCAGTAGTAGTTTTCGATGCACATCTGGAGGCATTTTGCAATCTGTGGACTATCAGACTGTTGATGAAACACAGAAATTGCATCGGTATTGAATACAACAGTCACCATGCGCACTTTCCTCCATGGGAGTAATGTCTCAAACAGTCTACGCTTTGATCGTTCCCTGGAAGACCAGTCGTAGTTTCCGATGCACATCGGGAGGCATTCTGTAATCAGTGGGGTATCAGAGTGTTCATGAAACACAGAAATTGCATCGGCATTGAATACAACAGTCACCATGCGCACTTACTCCTTGAGATTAAAGTCTCTAACAGTCTATGTTTTGCTCATTGCCTGGAAGACCAGTAGTAGTTTCCGATGCATATGTGGAGGCATTCTGTAATCTGTGGATTATCTGAGTGTGGATGAAACACAGAAATTGCATCGGTATTGAATACAACAGTCACCATCCGCACTTTCCTCCATGTTAGTAATGTCTCAAACGGTCTACGATTTGATCGTTCCCTGTACGACCAGTGTTAGTTTCCGATGCACATCTGGAGGCATTCTGAAATCTGTGGACTAACTGAGTGTTGATGAAACACAGAAATTGCATCGGGATTGAATACAACAGTCACCATGCGCACTTTCCTCCATGGGAGTAATGTCTCAAACAGTCTACGCTTTGATCGTTCCCTGGAAGACCAGTAGTAGTTTCCGATGCACATCTGGAGGCATTCTGTATTCTGTGGACTATAAGAGTGTTGATGAAACACAGAATTTGCGTCGGGATTGAATACAACAGTCACCATGCGCACTTTCCTCCATGGGAGTAATGTCTCAAACAGTCTACGCTTTGATCGTTCCCTGGAAGAACATTAATACTTACCGATGCGCATCTGGAGGCATTCTGTAATCTGTGGACTATTAGTGTGTTGATGAATCACCGAAATTGCATCGAGAATGAATACAACAGTCACCATCCTCACTTTCCTCCATGGGAGTAATTACTCAAACAGTCTACGATTTTATCGTTCCCTGGAAGTCCAGTAGTAGTTTCCGATGCACATCTGGAGGCATTTTGTAATCTGTGGACTATCAGACTGTTGAGGAAACACAGAAATTGCATCGGGATTGAATACAACAGTCACCGCGCACACTTTCCTCCATGGGAGGAATGTCTCAAACAGTCTACGCATTGATCGTTCCCTGTAAGACCAGTAGTATTTTCCAATGCACATCTGGAGGCATTCTGTAATCTGTTGACTATCAGAAAGTTGATGAAACACAGAATTTGCATCGGGATTGACTACAACATTCACCATGCGCACTTTCCTCCATCGGAGTAATATATCAAACAGTCTACGCTTTGATCGTTCCCTGGAAGACCAGTAGTATTTTCCGATGCACATCTGGAGGCATTCTGTAATCTGTGGACTATCAGGGTGTTGATGAAAGAGAGAAATGGCATCGGGATTGAATAAAACAGTCACCATGTGAACTTTCCTCCATGGGAGTAATGTCTGAAAATGTCTACGATTTGA
The DNA here is from genome assembly GCF_023897955.1 of Schistocerca gregaria. Taxonomy (NCBI): domain Eukaryota; kingdom Metazoa; phylum Arthropoda; class Insecta; order Orthoptera; family Acrididae; genus Schistocerca; species Schistocerca gregaria. Next base: position 2,632,037 of record NC_064927.1, read on the forward strand.
TCGTTCCCACGAAGACCAGTAGTAGTTTCCGATGCACATCTGGAGGCATTCTGTAATCAGTGGAGTATCAGAGTGTTCATGAAACACAGAAATTGCATCGGGATTGAATACAACAGTCACCATGCGCGCTTTCCTCCATGGGAGTAATGTCTCAAAGAGTTTACGCTTTGATCGATCCCTGGAATACCAGTAGTAGTTTCCGATGCACATCTGGAGGCATTCCGTAATCAGTGGAGTATCAGAGTGTTCATGAAACACAGAAATTGCATCGGCATTGAATACAACAGTCACCATGCGCACTTACTCCATGAGATTAAAGGCTCTAACAGTCTACGTTTTGCTCATTGCCTGGAAGACCAGTAGTAGTTTTCGATGCATATGTGGAGGCATTCTGTACTCTGTGGATTATCTGAGTGCCGATGAAACACAGAAATGGCATCGGTAATGAATACAACAGTCACTATCCGCACTTTCCTCCATGTTAGTAATGTCTCAAACGGTCTACGCTTTGATCGTTCCCTGTAAGACCAGTGTTAGTTTCCGATGCACATCCGGAGGCATTCTGTAATCTGTGGACTATCAGAGTATTGATGAAACAAAGAAATTTCATCGGGATTAAGTATAACAGTCACCGTGCACACTTTCCTCCATTGGATGTAATCTCTCAAACAGTCTACGCTTTGATCGTTCCCTTTAAGACCATTAGTAGTTTCCGATGCACATCTGGAGGCATTCTGTAATCTGTGGACTATCAGAGTGTTGATGAAACACCGAAATTGCATCGGGATTGAATACAACAGGCACCATTCGCACTTTCCTCCATGGGAGTAATTACTCAAACAGTATATGCTTTTATCGTTCCCCGGAAGTCCAGTAGTAGTTTCCGATGCACATCTAGAGGCATTCTGTAATCTGTGGACTATCAGACTGTTGATGAAACACAGAAATTGCATCGGGATTGAATACAACAGTCACCGTGCACACTTTCCTAAACTGTAGTAACCTTTCAAACTGTCTACGCTTTGATCGTTCCCTGGAAGTCCAGTAGTAGTTTCCGATGCACATCTGGAGGCATTCTGTAATCTGTGGACTATCAGACTGTTGATGAAACACAGAAATTGCATCGGGATTGAATACAACAGTCACCGTGCACACTTTCCTAAACGGTAGTAACCTTTCAAACTGTCTACGATTTGATCGTTCCCAGGAAGACCAGTAGTAGTTTCCGATGCACATCTGGAGGCATTCTGTAATCAGTGCAGTATCAGAGTGTTGATGAAACACAGAAATTGCATCGGGATTGAATACAACAGTCACCATTCGCGCTTTCCACCATGGGAGTAATGTCTCAAAGAGTTTACGCTTTGATCGTTCCCTGGAATACCAGTAGTAGTTTCTGACGCACATCTGGAGGCATTCTGTAATCTGTGGACTATCAGAGTGTTGATGAAACACAGAAATTGCATCGGGATTGAATACAACAGTCACCATTCGCATTTTCCTCCATGGGAGTAATGTCTCTAAGAGGCTACGCTTTGATCGTTCCCTGGAAGACCAGTAGTAAATTCCGATGCACATCAGGAGGCATTTTCTAATCTGTGGACTATCAGACTGTTGATGACACACAGAAATTGCATCGGGATTGAATACAACAGTCACCATGCGCACTTTCCTCCATGGGAGTAATGTCTCAAACAGTCTACGTTTTGATCGTTCCCTGGAAGACCAGTACTAGTTTCCGTTGCACATCTGGAGGCATTCTGTAATCCGTGGAGTATCAGAGTGTTGATGAAACACACAAATTGCATCGGAATTGAATACAACAGTCACAATGCGCACTTAACTCCATGGGAGTAATGTCTCAAAATGTCTACAATTTGATCGTTCCCAGGAAGACCAGTAGTAGTTTCCGATGCACATCTGGAGGCATTCTGTAATCAGTGGAGTATCAGAGTGTTCATGAAACACAGAAATTGCATCGGCATTGAATACAACAGTCACCATGCGCACTTACTCCTTGAGATTAAAGTCTCTAACAGTCTATGTTTTGCTCATTGCCTGGAAGACCAGTAGTAGTTTCCGATGCATATGTGGAGGCATTCTGTAATCTGTGGATTATCTGAGTGTGGATGAAACACAGAAATTGCATCGGTATTGAATACAACAGTCACCATGCGCACTTTTCTCCATGGGAGTAATGTCTCAAACAGTCTACGCTTTGATCGTTCCCTGGAAGACCAGTAGTAGTTTCCGATGCACATCTGGAGGCATTCTGTATTCTGTGGACTATATGAGTGTTGATGAAACACAGAAATTGCGTCGGGATTGAATACAACAGTCACCATGCGCACTTTCCTCCATGGGAGTAATGTCTCAAACAGTCTACGCTTTGATCGTTCCCTGGAAGAACAGCAATACTTACCGATGCGCATCTGGAGGCATTCTGTAATCTGTGGACTATTAGTGTGTTGATGAATCACCGAAATTGCATCGGGAATGAATACAACAGTCACCATCCTCACTTTCCTCCATGGGAGTAATTACTCAAACAGTCTACGATTTTATCGTTCCCTGGAAGTCCAGTAGTAGTTTCCGATGCACATCTGGAGGCATTTTGTAATCTGTGGACTATCAGACTGTTGAGGAAACACAGAAATTGCATCGGGATTGAATACAACAGTTACCGCGCACACTTTCCTCCATGGGAGGAATGTCTCAAACAGTCTACGCTTTGATCGTTCCCTGTAAGACCAGTAGTATTTTCCAATGCACATCTGGAGGCATTCTGTAATCTGTGGACTATCAGAAAGTTGATGAAACACAGAATTTGCATCGGGATTGACTACAACATTCACCATGCGCACTTTCCTCCATCGGAGTAATATATCAAACAGTCTACGCTTTGATCGTTCCCTGGAAGACCAGTAGTATTTTCCGATGCACATCTGGAGGCATTCTGTAATCTGTGGACTATCAGGGTGTTGATGAAAGAGAGAAATGGCATCGGGATTGAATAAAACAGTCACCATGTGAACTTTCCTCCATGGGAGTAATGTCTCAAAATGTCTACGATTTGATCGTTCCCACGAAGACCAGTAGTAGTTTCCGATGCACATCTGGAGGCATTCTGTAATCAGTGGAGTATCAGAGTGTTCATGAAACACAGAAATTGCATCGGGATTGAATACAACAGTCACCATGCGCGCTTTCCTCCATGGGAGTAATGTCTCAAAGAGTTTACGCTTTGATCGATCCCTGGAATACAAGTAGTAGTTTCTGACGCACATCTGGAGGCAGTCTGTAATCTGTGGACTAACAGAGTGTTGAAGAAACACAGAAATTGCATCGGGATTGAATACAACAGTCACCATTCACACTTTCCTCCATGGGAGTAATCTCTCTAAGAGGCTACGCTTTGATCGTTCCCTGGAATACCAGTAGTAGTTTCCGATGCACATCTGGAGGCATTTTGCAATCTGTGGACTATCAGACTGTTGATGAAACACAGAAATTGCATCGGTATTGAATACAACAGTCACCATGCGCACTTTCCTCCATGGGAGTAATGTCTCAAACAGTCTACGCTTTGATCGTTCCCTGGAAGACCAGTCGTAGTTTCCGATGCACATCTGGAGGCATTCTGTAATCAGTGGGGTATCAGAGTGTTCATGAAACACAGAAATTGCATCGGCATTGAATACAACAGTCACCATGCGCACTTACTCCTTGAGATTAAAGTCTCTAACAGTCTATGTTTTGCTCATGGCCTGGAAGAGCAGTAGTAGTTTCCGATGCATATGTGGAGGCATTCTGTAATCTGTGGATTATCTGAGTGTGGATGAAACACAGAAATTGCATCGGTATTGAATACAACAGTCACCATCCGCACTTTCCTCCATGTTAGTAATGTCTCAAACGGTCTACGATTTTATCGTTCCCTGTACGACCAGTGTTAGTTTCCGATGCACATCTGGAGGCATTCTGAAATCTGTGGACTAACTGAGTGTTGATGAAACACAGAAATTGCATCGGGATTGAATACAACAGTCACCATGCGCACTTTCCTCCATGGGAGTAATGTCTCAAACAGTCTACGCTTTGATCGTTCCCTGGAAGACCAGTAGTAGTTTCCGATGCACATCTGGAGGCATTCTGTATTCTGTGGACTATAAGAGTGTTGATGAAACACAGAAATTGCGTCGGGATTGAATACAACAGTCACCATGCGCACTTTCCTCCATGGGAGTAATGTCTCAAACAGTCTACGCTTTGATCGTTCCCTGGAAGAACATTAATACTTACCGATGCGCATCTGGAGGCATTCTGTAATCTGTGGACTATTAGTGTGTTGATGAATCACCGAAATTGCATCGGGAATGAATAGAACAGTCACCATCCTCACTTTCCTCCATGGGAGTAATTACTCAAACAGTCTACGATTTTATCGTTCCCTGGAAGTCCAGTAGTAGTTTCCGATGCACATCTGGAGGCATTTTGTAATCTGTGGACTATCAGACAGTTGAGGAAACACAGAAATTGCATCGGGATTGAATACAACAGTCACCGCGCACACTTTCCTCCATGGGAGGAATGTCTCAAACAGTCTACGCTTTGATCGTTCCCACGAAGACCAGTAGTAGTTTCCGATGCACATCTGGAGGCATTCTGTAATCAGTGGAGTATCAGAGTGTTCATGAAACACAGAACTTGCATCGGGATTGAATACAACAGTCACCATGCGCGCTTTCCTCCATGGGAGTAATGTCTCAAAGAGTTTACGCTTTGATCGATCCCAGGAATACCAGTAGTAGTTTCCGATGCACATCTGGAGGCATTCTGTAATCAGTGGAGTATCAGAGTGTTCATGAAACACAGAAATTGCATCGGCATTGAATACAACAGTCACCATGCGCACTTACTCCATGAGATTAAAGTCTCTAACAGTCTATGTTTTGCTCATTGCCTGGAAGACCAGTAGTAGTTTTCGATGCATATGTGGAGGCATTCTGTACTCTGTGGATTACCTGAGTGTGGATGAAACACAGAAATTGCATCGGTATTGAATACAACAGTCACCATCCGCACTTTCCTCCATGTTAGTAATGTCTCAAACGGTCTACGCTTTGATCGTTCCCTGTAAGACCAGTGTTAGTTTCCGATGCACATCCGGAGGCATTCTGTAATCTGTGGACTATCAGAGTATTGATGAAACAAAGAAATTTCATCGGGATTAAGTATAACAGTCACCGTGCACACTTTCCTCCATTGGATGTAATCTCTCAAACAGTCTACGTTTTGATCGTTCCCTTTAAGACCATTAGTAGTTTCCGATGCACATCTGGAGGCATTCTGTAATCTGTGGACTATCAGAGTGTTGATGAAACACCGAAATTGCATCGGGATTGAATACAACAGGCACCATTCGCACTTTCCTCCATGGGAGTAATTACTCAAACAGTATATGCTTTTATCGTTCCCCGGAAGTCCAGTAGTAGTTTCCGATGCTCATCTAGAGGCATTCTGTAATCTGTGGACTATCAGACTGTTGATGAAACACAGAAATTGCATCGGGATTGAATACAACAGTCACCGTGCACACTTTCCTAAACGGTAGTAACCTTTCAAACTGTCTACCCTTTGATCGTTCCCTGGAAGTCCAGTAGTAGTTTCCGATGCACATCTGGAGGCATTCTGTAATCTGTGGACTATCAGACTGTTGATGAAACACAGAAATTGCATCGGGATTGAATACAACAGTCACCGTGCACACTTTCCTAAACGGTAGTAACCTTTCAAACTGTCTACGATTTGATCGTTCCCAGGAAGACCAGTAGTAGTTTCCGATGCACATCTGGAGGCATTCTGTAATCAGTGCAGTATCAGAGTGTTGATGAAACACAGAAATTGCATCGGGATTGAATACAACAGTCACCATTCGCGCTTTCCACCATGGGAGTAATGTCTCAAAGAGTTTACGCTTTGATCGTTCCCTGGAATACCAGTAGTAGTTTCTGACGCACATCTGGAGGCATTCTGTAATCTGTGGACTATCAGAGTGTTGATGAAACACAGAAATTGCATCGGGATTGAATACAACAGTCACCATTCGCATTTTCCTCCATGGGAGTAATGTCTCTAAGAGGCTACGCTTTGATCGTTCCCTGGAAGACCAGTAGGAGTTTCCGATGCACATCAGGAGGCATTTTCTAATCTGTGGACTATCAGACTGTTGATGAAACACAGAAATTGCATCAGGATTGAATACAACAGTCACCATGCGCACTTTCCTCCATGGGAGCAATGTCTCAAACAGTCTACGTTTTGATCGTTCCCTGGAAGACCAGTACTAGTTTCCGTTGCACATCTGGAGGCATTCTGTAATCCGTGGAGTATCAGAGTGTTGATGAAACACACAAATTGCATCGGAATTGAATACAACAGTCACAATGCGCACTTTCCTCCATGGGAGTAATGTCTCAAAATGTCTACAATTTGATCGTTCCCAGGAAGACCAGTAGTAGTTTCCGATGCACATCTGGAGGCATTCTGTAATCAGTGGAGTATCAGTGTTGATGAAATACGGATATTGCATCGGCATTGAATACAACAGTCACCATGCACACTTACTCCATGAGATTAAAGTCTCTAACTGCCTACGCTTTGTTCATTCCCTGGAAGACCACTAGTAGTTTCCGATGCATATCTAGAGGCATTCTGTAATCTGTGGATTATCTGAGTGTGGATGAAACACAGAAATTGCATAGGTATTGAATACAACAGTCACCATGCGCACTTTCCTCCATGGGAGTAATGTCTCAAACCATCTACGCTTTGATCGTTCCCTGTAAGACCAGTGTTAGTTTCCGATGCACATCTGGAGGCATTCTGTAATCTGTGGACTATCAGAGAATTGATGAAACACAGAAATTTCATCGGGATTAAGTGTAACAGTCACCATGCGCACTTTCCTCCATGCGAGTAATGTCTCTAACAGTCTACGCTTTGATCGTTCCCTGGAAAACCAGTAGTAGTTTCCGATGCACATCTGGAGGCATTCTGTAATCTGTGGACTACCAGACTGTTGATGAAACACAGAAATTGCATCGGGATTGAATACAACAGTCACCGTGCTCACTTTTCTCCATGGGAGTAATGTCTCTAACAGTCTACGCTTTGATCGTTCCCTGGAAGTCCAGTAGTAGTTTCCGATGCACATCTGGAGGCATTCTGTAATCCGTGGAGTATCAAAGTGTTGATGAAACACAGAAATTGCATCGGGATTGAATACAACAGTCACCATGCGCACTTTCCTCCATGGGAGTAATGTCTCAAACCTTCTACGCTTTGATCGTTCCCTGGAAGAACAGTAATACTTACCGATGCGCATCTGGAGGCATTCTGTAATCTGTGGACTATCAGTGTGTTGATGAAACACCGAAATTGTATCGGGAATGAATACAACAGTCACCATCCGCACTTTCCTCCATGGGAGTAATTACTCAAACAGTATACGATCTTATCGTTCTCTGGAAGTCCAGTAGTAGTTTCCGATGCACATCTGGAGGCATTCTGTAATCCGTGGAGTATCCGAGTGTTGATGAAACACAGAAATTGCATCGGGATTGACTACAACATTCACCATGCTCACTTTCCTCCATCGGAGTAATATATCAAACAGTCTACGCTTTGATCGTTCCCTGGAAGACCAGAAGAATTTTCCGATGCACATCTGGAGGCATTCTGTAATCTGTGGACTATCAGGGTGTTGATGAAACAGAGAAATGGCATCGGGATTGAATACAACAGTCACCATGTGAACTTTCCTCCATGGGAGTAATGTCTCAAACAGTCTACGCTTTGATCGTTCCCTGTAAGACCAGTGTTAGTTTCCGATGCACATCTAGAGGCATTCTGTAATCTGTGGACTATCAGAGTATTGATGAAACACAGAAATTTCATCGGGATTAAGTATAACAGTCACTGTGCACACTTTTCTCCATTTGAGTAATCTCTCAAACATTCTACGCTTTGATCGTTCCCTTTAAGACCATTAGTAGTTTCCGATGCACATCTGGAGGCATTCTGAAATCTGTGAGCTAACTGGGTGTTGATGAAACACAGAAATTGCATCGGGATTGAATACAACAGTCACCATGCGCACTTTCCTCCATGGGAGTAATGTCTCAAACAGTCTACGCTTTGATCGTTCCCTGGAAGACCAGTCGTAGTTTCCGATGCACATCTGGAGGCATTCTGTAATCTGTGGAGTATCAGAGTGTTGATGACACACAGAAATTGTATCGGGATTGAATACAACAGTCACCATGCGCACCTTCCGCCACGGGAGTAATGTCTCAAACAGCCTACGCTTTGATCGTTCCCTGGAAGACCAGTAGTAGTTTCCGATGCACATCTGGAGGCATTCTGTAATCCGTGGAGTATCAGAGTGTTGATGAAACACACAAATTGCATCGGAATTGAATACAACAGTCACCATGCGCACTTTCCTCCATGGGAGTAATGTTTAAAAATGTCTACGATTTGATCGTTCCCAGGAAGACCAGTAGTAGTTTCCGATGCACATCTGGAGGCATTCTGTAATCAGTGGAGTATCAGAGTGTTCATGAAACACAGAAATTGCATCGGCATTGAATACAACAGTCACCATGCGCACTTACTCCATGAGATTAAAGTCTCTAACAGTCTATGTTTTGCTCATTGCCTGGAAGACCAGTAGTAGTTTCCGATGCATATGTGGAGGCATTCTGTAATCTGTGGATTATCTGAGTGTGGATGAAACACAGAAATTGCATCGGTATTGAATACAACAGTCACCATCCGCACTTTCCTCCATGTTAGTAATGTCTCAAACGGTCTACGCTTTGATCGTTCCCTGTAAGACCAGTGTTAGTTTCCGATGCACATCTGGAGGCATTCTGTAATCTGTGGACTATCAGAGTATTGATGAAACACAGAAATTTCATCGGGATTAAGTATAACAGTCCCCGTGCACACTTTTCTCCATGGGATGTTATCTCTCAAACAGTCTACGCTTTGATCGTTCCCTTTAAGACCATTAGTAGTTTCCGATGCACATCTGGAGGCATTCTGAAATCTGTGGACTATCAGAGTGTTGATGAAACACCGAAATTGCATCGGGATTGAATACAACAGTCACCATCCACACTTTCCTCCAGGGGAGTAATTACTCAAACAGTCTACGCTTTTATCGTTCCCTGGAAGTCCAGTAGTAGTTTCCGATGCACATCTGGAGGCATTCTGTAATCTGTGGACTATCAGACTGTTGATGAAACACAGAAATTGCATCGGGATTGAATACAACCGTCACCGTGCACACTTTCCTAAATGGGGGGAATGTCTCAAACAGTCTACGCTTTGATCATTCCCTGGAAGACCAGTAGTAGTTTCCGATGCATATCTGTAGGCATTCTGTAATCTGTGGATTATCTGAGTGTTGATGAAACACAGAAATAGCATCGTGATTGAATACATCAGTCACCATGCGCACTTTCCTCCATGTTAGTAATGTCTCAAACGGTCTACGCTTTGTTCGTTCCCTGTAAGACCAGTGTTAGTTTCCGATGCACATCTGGAGGCATTCTGTAATCTTTGGACTATCAGAGTGTTGATGAAACACCGAAATTGCATCGGGATTGAATACAACAGGCACCATTCGCACTATCCTCCATGGGAGTAATTACTCAAACAGTCTATGCTTTTATCGTTCCCCGGAAGTCCAGTAGTAGTTTCCGATGGACATCTGGAGGCATTCTGTAATCTGTGGACTATCAGACTGTTGATGAAACACAGAAATTGCATCGGGATTGAATACAACAGTCATCATGTGAACTTTCCTCAATGGGAGTAATGTCTCAAAATGTCTACGATTTGATCGTTCCCAGGAAGACCAGTAGTAGTTTCCGATGCACATCTGGAGGCATTCTGTAATCTGTGGACTATCAGAGTGTTGATGAAACACAGAAATTGCATCGGGATTGAATACAACAGTCACCATTCGCATTTTCCTCCATGGGAGTAATGTCTATAAGAGGCTACGCTTTGATCGTTCCCTGGAAGACTAGTAGTAGTTTCCGATGCACATCAGGAGGCATTTTCTAATCTGTGGACTATCAGACTGTTGATGAAACACAGAAATTGCATCGGGATTGAATACAACAGTCACCATGCGGACTTTCCTCCATGGGAGTAATGTCTCAAACAGTCTACGTTTTGATCGTTCCCTGGAAGACCAGTACTAGTTTCCGATGCACATCTGGTGGCATTCTGTAATCTGTAGAGTATCAGAGTGTTGATGACACACAGATATTGTATCGGGATTGAATACAACAGTCACCATGCGCACCTTCCTCCACGGGAGTAATGTCTCAAACAGCCTACGCTTTGATCGTTCCCTGGAAGACCAGTAGTAGTTTCCGATGCACATCTGGAGGCATTCTGTAATCCGTGGAGTATCAGAGTGTTGATGAAACACACAAATTGCATCGGAATTGAATACAACAGTCACAATGCGCACTTTCTTCTATGGGAGTAATGTCTTAAAATGTCTACGATTTGATCGTTCCCAGGAAGACCAGTAGTAGTTTCCGATGCACATCTGGAGGCATTCTGTAATCAGTGGAGTATCAGAGTGTTGATGAAACACAAAAATTGCATCGGCATTGAATACAACAGTCACCATGCACACTTACTCCATGAGATTAAAGTCTCTAACTGTCTACGCTTTGCTCATTCCCTGGAAGACCAGTAGTAGTTTCCGATGCATATCTAGAGGCATTCTGTAATCTGTGGATTATCTGAGTGTGGATGAAACACAGAAATTGCATCGGTATTGAATACAACAGTCACCATGAGCACTTTCCTCCAAGGGAGTAATGTCTCAAACCGTCTACGCTTTGATCGTTCCCTGTAAGACCAGTGTTAGTTTCCGATGCAAATCTGGAGGCATTCTGTAATCTGTGGACTATCAGAGTATTGATGAAACACTGAAATTTCATCGGGATTAAGTGTAACAGTCACCATGCGCACTTTCCTAAATGCGAGTAATGTCTCTAACAGTCTACGCTTTGATCGTTCCCTGGAAAACCAGTAGTAGTTTCCGATGCACATCTGGAGGCATTCTGTAATCTGTGGACTACCAGACTGTTGATGAAACACAGAAATTGCATCGGGATTGAATACAACAGTCACCGTGCACACTTTTCTCCATGGGAGTAATGTCTCTAACAGTCTACGTTTTGATCGTTCCCTGGAAGACCAGTACTAGTTTCCGATGCACATCTGGTGGCATTCTGTAATCTGTAGAGTATCAGAGTGTTAATGACACACAGATATTGTATCGGGATTGAATACAACAGTCACCATGCGCACCTTCCTCCACGGGAGTAATGTCTCAAACAGCCTACGCTTTGATCGTTCCCTGGAAGACCAGTAGTAGTTTCCGATGCACATCTGGAGGCATTCTGTAATCCGTGGAGTATCAGAGTGTTGATGAAACACACAAATTGAATCGGAATTGAATACAACAGTCACAATGCGCACTTTCCTCTATGGGAGTAATGTCTTAAAATGTCTACGATTTGATCGTTCCCAGGAAGACCAGTAGTAGTTTCCGATGCACATCTGGTGGCATTCTGTAATCTGTAGAGTATCAGAGTGTTGATGACACACAGATATTGTATCGGGATTGAATACAACAGTCACCATGCGCACCTTCCTCCACGGGAGTAATGTCTCAAACAGCCTACGCTTTGATCGTTCCCTGGAAGACCAGTAGTAGTTTCCGATGCACATCTGGAGGCATTCTGTAATCCGTGGAGTATCAGAGTGTTGATGAAACACACAAATTGCATCGGAATTGAATACAACAGTCACAATGCGCACTTTCCTCTATGGGAGTAATGTCTTAAAATGTCTACGATTTGATCGTTCCCAGGAAGACCGGTAGTAGTTTCCGATGCACATCTGGAGGCATTCTGTAATCAGTGGAGTATCAGAGTGTTGATGAAACACAGAAATTGCATCGGCATTGAATACAACAGTCACCATGCACACTTACTCCATGAGATTAAAGTCTCTAACTGTCTACGCTTTGCTCATTCCCTGGAAGACCAGTAGTAGTTTCCGATGCATATCTAGAGGCATTCTGTAATCTGTGGATTATCTGAGTGTGGATGAAACACAGAAATTGCATCGGTATTGAATACAACAGTCACCATGCGCACTTTCCTCCAAGGGAGTAATGTCTCAAACCGTCTACGCTTTGATCGTTCCCTGTAAGACCAGTGTTAGTTTCCGATGCAAATCTGGAGGCATTCTGTAATCTGTGGACTATCAGAGTATTGATGAAACACTGAAATTTCATCGGGATTAAGTGTAACAGTCACCATGCGCACTTTCCTAAATGCGAGTAATGTCTCTAACAGTCTACGCTTTGATCGTTCCCTGGAAAACCAGTAGTAGTTTCCGATGCACATCTGGAGGCATTCTGTAATCTGTGGACTACCAGACTGTTGATGAAACACAGAAATTGCATCGGGATTGAATACAACAGTCACCGTGCACACTTTTCTCCATGGGAGTAATGTCTCTAACAGTCTACGCTTTGATCGTTCCCTGGAAGACCAGTAGTAGTTTCCGATGCACATCTGGAGGCATTCTGTAATCCGTGGAGTATCAGAGTGTTGATGAAACACAGAAATTGCATCGGGATTGAATACAACAGTCACCATGCGCACTTTCCTCCATGGGAGTAATGTCTCAAACCGTCTACGCTTTGATCGTTCCCTGGAAGAACAGTAATACTTACCGATGCGCATCTGGAGGCATTCTGTAATCTGTGGACTATCAGTGTGTTGATGAAACACCGAAATTGCATCGGGAATGAATACAACAGTCTCCATCCGCACTTTCCTCCATGGGAGTAATTACTCAAACAGTCTACGATCTTATCGTTCCCTGGAAGTCCAGTAGTAGTTTCCGATGCACATCTGGAGGCATCCTGTAATCCGTGGAGTATCCGAGTGTTAATGAAACACAGAAATTGCATCGGGTTTGACTACAACATTCACCATGCTCACTTTCCTCCATCGGAGTAATATATCAAACAGTCTACGCTTTGATCGTTCCCTGGAAGACCAGAAGTATTTTCCGATGCACATCTGGAGGCATTCTGTAATCTGTGGACTATCAGGGTGTTGATCAAACAGAGAAATGGCATCGGGGTTGAATACAACAGTCACCATGTGAACTTTCCTCCATGGGAGTAATGTCTCAAAATGTTTACGATTTGATCGTTCCCAGGAAGACCAGTAGTAGTTTCCGATGCACATATGGAGGCATTCTGTAATCAGTGGAGTATCAGAGTGTTGATGAAACACAAAATTGCATCGGGATTAAATACAACAGTCACCATGCGCACTTTCCTCCATGGGAGTAATGTCTCAAACAGTCTACGCTTTGATCGTTCCCTGGAAGATCAGTCGTAGTTTCCGATGCACATCTGGAGGCATTCTGTAATCTGTGGAGTATCAGAGTGTAGATGACACACAGATATTGTATCGGGATTGAATACAACAGTCACCATGCGCACCTTCCTCCACGGGAGTAATGTCTCAAACAGCCTATGCTTTGATCGTTCCCTGGAAGACCAGTAGTAGTTTTCGATGCACATCTGGAGGCATTCTGTAATCTGTGGAGTATCAGAGTGTTGATGAAACACACAAATTGCATCGGGATTTAATACAACAGTCACAATGCGCACTTTCCTCCATGGGAGTAATGTCTCAAAATGTCTACGATTTGATCGTTCCCAGGAAGACCAGTAGTAGTTTCCGATGCACATCAGGAGGCATTCTGTAATCAGTGGATTATCAGAGTGTTGATGAAACACAGAAATTGCATCGGCATTGAATACTACAGTCACCATGCGCACTTACTCCATGAGTTTGAAGTCTCTAACAGTCTACGTTTTGCTCATTCACTGGAAGACAAGTAGTAGTTTCCGATGCATATGTGGAGGCATTCTGTAATCTGTGGATTATCTGAGTGTGGATGAAACACAGAAATTGCATCGGTATTGAATACAACAGTCACCATCAGCACTTTCCTCCATGTTAGTAATGTCTCAAACGGTCTACGCTTTCATCGTTCCCTGTAAGACCAGTGTTAGTTTCCAATGCACATCTAGAGGCATTCTGTAATCTGTGGACTATCAGAGTATTGATGAAACACAGAAATTTCATCGGGATTAAGTATAACAGTCACCGTGCACACTTTTCTCCATTTGAGTAATCTCTCAAACATTCTACGCTTTGATCGTTCCCTTTAAGACCATTAGTAGTTTCCGATGCACATCTGGAGGCATTCTGAAATCTGTGGGCTAACTGGGTGTTGATGAAACACAGGAATTGCATCGGGATTGAATACAAAAGTCACCATGCGCACTTTCCTCCATGGGAGTAATGTCTCAAACAGTCTACGCTTTGATCGTTCCCTGGAAGACCAGTAGTAGTTTCCGATGCACATCTGGAGGCATTCTGTAATCTGTGGACTATAAGAGTGTTGATGAAACACAGAAATTGCATCGGAATTGAATATAACAGTCACCATGAGCACTTTGCTCCATGGTATTAATGTCTCAAACAGTCTACGCTTTGATCGTTCTCTGGAAGAACAGTAATAGTTTCCGATGCACATCTGGAGGCATTCTGCAACCTGTGGACTATCAGAGTGTTGATGAAACACAGAAATTGCATCGGGATTGAATACAACAGTCACCGTGCACACTTTCCTCCATGGGAGGAATGTCTCAAACAGTCTCCACTATGATCATTCCCTGGAAGACCAGTAGTAGTTTCCGATGCATATCTGGAGGCATTCTGTAATCTGTGGAGTATCAGAGTGTTGATGACACACAGAAATTGTATCGGGATTGAATACAACAGTCACCATTCGCACTTTCCTCAATGGGAGTAATTACTCAAACAGTCTATGCTTTTATCGTTCCCTGGAAGGCCAGTAGTAGTTTCCGATGCACATCTGGAGGCATTCTGTAATCTGTGGACTATCAGACTGTTGATGAAACACAGAAATTGCATCGGGATTGAATACAACAGTCACCGTGCACACTTTCCTAAATGGGAGTAATCTTTCAAACAGTCTACGCTTTGATCGTTCCCTGGAAGTCCAGTAGTAGTTTCCAATGCACATCTGGAGGCATTCTGTAACCTGTGGACTATCAGATTGTTGATGAAACACAGAAGTTGCATCGGGATTGAATACAACAGTTACCAGGCGCACTTTCGTCCATGGGAGTAATGTCTCAAACAGTCTACGCTTTGATCGTTCCCTGTAAGACCAGTAGTATTTTCCAATGCACATCTGGAGGCATTCTGTAATCTGTGGACTATCAGAGTGTTGATGAAACACAGAAGTTGCATCGGGATTGAATACAACAGTCACCATGCGCACTTTCCTCCATCGGAGTAATATCTCAAACAGTCTACGTTTTGATCGTTCCCTGGAAGACCAGAAGTAATTTCCGATGCACATCTGGAGGCATTCTGTAATCTGTGGAGTATCAGAGTGTTGATGACACACAGAAATTGTATCGGGATTGAATACAACAGTCACCATGCACACCTTCCTCCACGGGAGTAATGTCTCAAACAGCCTACGCTTTGATCGTTCCCTGGAAGAACAGTAGTAGTTTCCGATGCACATCTGGAGGCAATCTGTAATCTGAGGACTATCAGACTGTTGATGAAACACAGAAATTGCATCGGGATTGAATACAACAGTCACCATGCGCACTTACTCCATGAGATTGAAGTTTCTAACATTCTACGCTTTGCTCATTCCCTGGAAGACCAGTAGTAGTTTCCGATGCATATGTGGAGGCATTCTGTAATCTGTGGATTATCTGAGTGTGGATGAAACACAGAAATTGCATCGTTATTGAATACAACAGTCACCATCCGCACTTTCCTCCGTGTTAGTAATGTCTCAAACGGTCTACGCTTTGATCGTGCCCTGTAAGACCAGTAGTAGTTTCCGATGCACATCTGGAGGCATTCTGTAATCTGTGGACTATCAGAGTGTTGATGAAATACAGAAATTGCATCAGGATTGAATACAACGGTCACCATGCGCACTTTCCTCCATGCGAGTAATGTCTCTAACAGTCTACGATTTGATCGTTCCCTGGAAGAACAGTAATAGTTACCGATGCACATCTGGAGGCATTCTGTAATCTGTGGACTATCAGAGTGTTGATGAAACACCGAAATTGCATCGGGATTGAAAGCACCAGTCACCATCCGCACTTTCTTCCATGGGAGTAATTACTGAAACAGTCTACGCTTTTATCGTCCCCTGGAAGTCCAGTAGTAGTTTCCGATGCACATCTGGAGGCATTCTGTAATCTGTGGACTATCAGACTCTTGATGAAACACAGAAATTGCATCGGGATTGAATACAACAGTCACCATGCACACTTTCCTCCATGGGAGTAATGTCTCTATCAGTCTACGCTTTGATCGTTCCCTGGAAGACCAGTAGTAGTTACCGATGCACATCTGGTGGCATTTTGTAATCTGTGGACTATCAGAGTGTTGATGAAACACAGAAATTGCATCGGGATTGAATACAACAGTCACCATGCACATTTTTCTCCATGGGAGTAATGTCTCAAAGAGTCTACGCTTTGATCGTTCCCTGGAAGACCAGTAGCAGTTTCCGATGCACATCTGGAGGCATTCTGTAATCTGTGGACTATCAGAGTGTTGACGAAACACAGAAATTGCATCGTTATTGAATACAACAGTCACCATGCGCACATACCTCCATGGGAGTAATGTCTCAAACATTCTACGCTTTGATCGTTCCCTGGTAGAACAGTAATAGTTACCGATGCACATCTGGAGGCATTCTGTAATCTGTGGACTATCAGGGTGTTGATGAAACACAGAAATTGCCTCGCGAATGAATACAACAGTCACCATGCGCATTTTCCTCCATGGGAGTAATGTCTCAAACAATCTACGCTTGGATCGTTCCCTGGAAGTCCAGTAGTAGTTTGGGATGCACATCTGGAGGCATTCTGTGATCTGTGGACTATCTGACTGTTGATGAAACACAGAAATTGCATTGGGATTGAATACAAAAGTCACCGTGCACACTTTCCTCCATGGGAGTAATCTCTCAAACATTCTACGCTCTGATCGTTCCCTGGAAGACCAATAGTAGTTTCCGATACACATCTGAAGGCACTCTGTAATATGTGGATTATCTGAGTGTTGATGAAACACAGAAATTGCATCGGGATTGAATACAACAGTCACCATGCGCACTTTCCTCCATGTTAGTAATGTTTCAAACGGTCTACGCTTTGATCGTTCCCTGTAAGACCAGTGTTAGTTTCCAATGCACATCTGGAGGTATTCTGTAATCTGTGGACTATCAGAGTGTTGATAAAACACTAAAATTGCATCTGGATTGAATACAACAGTCACCATGCGCACTTTCCTCCATGGGAGTAATGTCTCAAACAGTCTACGCTTTGATCGTTCCCTGGAAGTCCAGTAGTAGTTTCCGATGCATATCTGGAGGCATTCTGTAATCTGTGGACTATCAGACTGTTGATGAAACACAGAAATTGCATCGGGATTGAATACAACAGTCACCGTGCACACATTCCTCCATGGGAGTAATCTCTCAAACAGTCAACGCTTTGATCGTTCCCTGGAAGACCAGTCGTAGTTTCCGATGCACATCTGGAGGCATTCTGAAATCTGTGGACTAACTGAGTGTTGATGAAACTCAGAAATTGCATCGGGATTGAATACAAGTCACCATGCGCACTTTCCTCCATGGGAGTAATGTCTCAAACAGTCTACGCTTTGATCGTTCCCTGGAAGACCAGTAGAAGTTTCCGATGCACATCTGGAGGCATTCTGTAATCTGTGGACTATCAGAGGGTTGATGAAACACAGAAATTGCATCGGGATTGAATACAACAGTCACCTTGCACACTTTCCTCGATGGGAGTAATCTCTCAAACAGTCTACGCTTTGATCGTTCCCTGGAAGTCCAGTAGTAGTTTACAATGTACATCTGGAGGCATTCTGTAACCTGTGGACTATCAGACTGTTGATGAAACACTAAAATTGCATCGGGATTGAATACAACAGTCACTGTGTGCACTTTCCTCCATGGGAGTAATGTCTAAAGCAGTGTACGATTTGATCGTTCCCTGGAAGTCCAGTAATAGTTTCCGATGCACATATGGAGGCATTCTGTAACCTGTGGACTATCAGACTGTTGATGAAACTCAGAAATTGCATCGTGATTGAATACAACAGTCACTGTGTGCACTTTCCTCCATGGGAGTAATGTCACAAAGAGTTTACGCTTTGATCGTTCCCTGGAATACCAGTAGTAGTTTCCGATGCACATCTGGTGGCATTTTGTAATCTGTGGACTATCAGAGTGTTGATGAAACACAGAAATTGCATCAGGATTGAATACAACAGTCACCGTGCACACTTTTCTCCATAGGAGTAATGTCTCAAACAGTCTACGCTTTGATCGTTCCCTGTAAGACCAGTAGTATTTTCAGATGCACATCTGGAGGCATTCTGAAATCTGTGGACTAACTGAGTGTTGATGAAACACAGAAATTGCATCGGTATTGAATACATCATTCACCATGCACACATTTCTCCATGGGAGCAATGTCTCAACCAGTCTACTTTTTGATCGTTCCCTGGAAGTCCAATAGTAGTTTCCGATGCACATCTGGAGGCATTCTGTAATCTGTGGACTATTAAAGTGTTTACGAAACACAAAAATTGAATCGTTATTGAATACAACAGTCACCATGCGCTCTTTCCTCCATGGGAGTAATGTCTCTAACAGTCAACGCTTTGATCGTTCCCAGGAAGACCAGTAGTAATTTCCGATGCACATCTGGAGGCATTCTGAAATCTGTGGACTAACTGAGTGTTGATGAAACACAGAAATTGCATCGGGATTGAATACAACAGTCACCATTCGCACTTTCCTCCATGTGAGTAATGTCACAAAGAGTTTACGCTTTGATGGTTCCCTGTAATTCCAGTAGTAGTTTGCGATGCACATCTGGAGGCATTCTGTAATCTGTGGACTATCAGAGTATTGTTGAAACACAGAAATTTCATCGGGATTAAATACAAAATTCACCATGCGTACTTTCCTCCATGCGAGTAATGTCTCTAAAGGTCTAAGCTTTGATCGTTCCCTGGAAGACCAGTAGTAGTTTCCGATGCACATCTGGAGACATTCTGTAATCTGTGGAGAATCAGAGTGTTGATGAAACAGTAAAATTGCATCGGGATTGAATACAACAGTCACCATGCGAACTTTCCTCCATGGGAGTCATGTCTCAAGCAGTCTACGCTTTGATCGTTCCTTGGAAGTCCAGTAGTAGTTTCCGATGCATATCTGGAGGCATTCTGTAATCTGTAGACTATCAGAGTGTTGATGAAACACAGAAATTGCATCAGGATTTAATACAAAAGTCACCGTACACAC
Organism: Schistocerca gregaria; assembly: GCF_023897955.1. NCBI lineage: Eukaryota > Metazoa > Arthropoda > Insecta > Orthoptera > Acrididae > Schistocerca > Schistocerca gregaria. The sequence continues at coordinate 2,651,648 of NC_064927.1, forward strand.
TTTCATCCATGGGAGTAATCTCTCAAACAGTCTACGCTTTGATCGTTCCCTGGAAGACCAGTGGTAGTTTCCGATGCATTTCTGGAGGCATTCTGTTATCTGTGGACTATAAGAGTGTTTACGAAACACAAAAATTGAATCGTTATTGAATACAACAGTCACCATGCGCTCTTTTCTCCATGGGAGTAATGTCTCAAACAGTCTACGTTTTGATCGTTCCCTGTAAGTCCAGTAGTAGTTTGCGATGCACATCTGGAGGCATTCTGTGATCTGTGGACTATCAGACTATTGATGAAACACAGAAATTGCATCGGGATTGAATACAAAAGTCACCGTGCACACTTTCCTCCATGGGAGTAATCTCTCAAACAGTCTACGCTTTGATCATTCCCTGGAAGACCAGTAGTAGTTTCCGATGCATTTCTGGAGGCATTCTGTAATCTGTGGACTATCAGAGTATTGATGAAACACAGAAATTTCATCGGGATTAATTACAAAATTCACCATGCGCACTTTCCTCCATGCGAGTAATGTCTCTAACAGTCTACGCTTTGATCGTTCCCTGGAAGACCAGTAGTAGTTTCCGATGCACATCTTCAGGCATTCGGTAATCTGTGGACTATCAGAGTGTTGATGAAACACTAAAATTGCATCTGGATTGAATACAACAGTCCCCATACGAACTTTCCTCCATGGGAGTCATGTCTCAAACAGTCTCCGCTTTGATCGTTCCTTGGAAGTCCAGTAGTAGTTTCCGATGCACATCTGGAGGCATTCTGTAATCTGTGGACTATCAGACTGTTGATGAAACACAAAAATAGCATCGGGATTGAATACAACAGTCACCGTGCACACGTTTCTCCATGGGAGTAATCTCTCAAACAGTCTACGCTTTGATCGATCCCTGGAAGACCAGTAGTAGCTTCCGATGCACATCTGGAAACATTCTGAAATCTGTGGACTATCAGAGTGTTGATGAAACACTAAAATTGCATCGGGATTGAATACAACAGTCACTGTGTGCACTTTCCTCCATGGGAGTAATGTCTAAAACAGTGTACGCTTTGATCGTTCCCTGGAAGTCCAGTAATAGTTTCCGATGCACATCTGGAGGCATTCTGTAACCTGTGGACTATCAGACTGTTGATGAAACACAGAAATTGCATCGGGATTCAATACAACAGTCACTGTGTGCACTTTCCTCCATGGGAGTAATGTCTCAAACAGTCTACGCTTTGATCGTTCCCTGTAAGACCAGTAGCATTTTCAGATGCACATCTGGAGGCATTCTGTAATCTGTGGACTATCAGAGTGTTGATGAAGCACAGAAATTGCATCGGGATTGAATACAACAGTCACCATGCGCACTTTCCTCCATGGGAGTAATATCACAAAGAATTTACGCTTTGATCGTTCCCTGGAATACCAGTAGTAGTTTCTGACGCATATCTTGAGGCATTCTGTAATTTGTGGATTATCAGACTGTTGATGAAACACAGAAATTGCATCGGGACTGAATACAACAGTCACCGTGCACACTTTTCTCCATAGGAGTAATGTCTCAAACAGTCTACGCTTTGATCGTTCCCTGTAAGACCAGTAGTATTTTCAGATGCACATCTGGAGGCATTCTGAAATCTGTGGATTAACTGAGTGTTGATGAAACACAGAAATTGCATCGGGATTGAATACATCAGCCACCATGCACAGTTTTCTCCATGGGAGTAATGTCTCAACCAGTCTACTTTTTGATCGTTCCCTGGAAGACCAATAGTAGTTTCCGATGCACATCTGGAGGCATTCTGTAATCTGTGGACTATAAGAGTGTTTACGAAACACAAAAATTGAATCGTTATTGAATACAACAGTCACCATGCGCTCTTTCCTCAATGGGAGTAATGTCTCAAACAGTCTACGCTTTGATCGTTCCCTGTAAGTCCAGTAGTTGTTTGCGATGCACATCTGGAGGCATTCTGTGATCTGTGGACTATCACACTATTGATGAAACACAGAAATTGCATCGGGATTGAATACATCAGTCACCATGCGCACTTTCCTCCATGGGAGTAATCTCTCAAACAGTCTACGCTTTGATCATTCCCTGGAAGACCAGTAGTAGTTTCCGATGCACATCTGTAGGCATTCTGTAATCTGTGGACTATCAGACTGTTGATGAAACACAAAAATAGCATCGGGATTTAATACAACAGTCACCGTGCACACTTTTCTCCATGGGAGTAATCTCTCAAACAGTCTACGCTTTGATCGATCCCTGGAAGACCAGTAGTAGTTTCCGATGCACATCTGGAGGCATTCTGAAATCTGTGGACTAACTGAGTGTTGATGAAACACAGAAATTGCATCGGGATTGAATACAACAGTCACCATGCACATTTTTCTCCATGGGAGTAATGTCTCAAAGAGTCTACGCTTTGATCGTTCCCTGGAAGACCAGTAGCAGTTTCCGATGCACATCTGGAGGCATTCTGTAATCTGTGGACTATCAGAGTGTTAATGAAACACAGAAGTTGCATCAGGATTGAATGCAACAGTCACCATGCGCACTTTCCTCCATGGGAGTAATTCTCAAACAGTCAACGCTTTGATCGTTCCCTGGAAGACCAGTAGTAGTTTCCGATGCACATCTGGTGCCATTCTGTAATCTGTGGACTATCAGAGTGTTGATGAAACACAGATATTGCATCGGGATTGAATACAACAGTCTCCATGCACACTTTCCTCGATGGGAGTAATCTCTCAAACAGTCTACGCTTTGATTGATCCCTGGAAGTCCAGTAGTAGTTTCCAATGCACATCCAGAGGCATTCTGTAACCTGTGGACTATCAGACTGTTGATGTAACACTAAAATTGCATCGGGATTGAATACAACAGTCACCATGCGCACTTTCCTCCATAAGAGTAATGTCTAAAACAGTGTACGCTTTGATCGTTCCCTGGAAGTCCAGTAATAGTTTCCGATGCACATCTGGAGGCATTCTGCAACCTGTGGACTATCAAACTGCTGATGTAACACAGAAATTGCATCGGGATTTAATACAACAGTCACTGTGTTCACTTTCCTTCATGGGAGTAATGTCTCAAACAGTCTACGATTTGATCTTTCCCTGTAAGACCAGTAATATTTTCAGATGCACATCTGGAGGCATTCTGTAATCTGTGGACTATGAGAGTGTTGATGAAACACAGAAATTGCATCGGGATTGAATACAACAGTCACCATGCGCACATTCCTCCATGGGAGTAATGTCACAAAGAGTTTACGCTTTTGATAGTTCCCTGAAATACCAGTAGTAGTTTCTGACGCATATCTGGAGGCATTCTGTAATCTGTGGACTATCAGGGTGTTCATGAAACATAGAAATTGCATCGGGATTGAATACAACAGGCACCATGCGCACGTTCCTCAATGGGAGTAATGTCTCAAACAGTCTACGCATTGATCGTTCCCTGGAAGAGCAGTAGTAGTTTCCGATGCACATCTGGAGGCATTCTGTAATCTGTGGAGTATTAGAGTGTTGATGAAACACAGAAATTGCATCGGGATTAAATCCAACAGTCACCATGCGCACCTGCCTCCACGGGAGTAATATCTCAAACAGCATACGCTTTGATCGTTCCCTGTAAGTCCAGTAGTAGTTTGCGATGCACATCTGGAGGCATTCTGTGATCTGTGGACTATCAGACTATTGATGAAACACAGAAATTGCATCGGGATTGAATACAAAAGTCACCGTGCACACTTTCCTCCATGGGAGTAATCTCTCAAACAGTCTACGCTTTGATCATTCCCTGGAAGACCAGTAGTAGTTTCCGATGCATTTATGGAGACATTCTGTGATCTGTGGACTATCAGAGTATTGATGAAACACAGAAGTTTCATCGGGATTATATACAAAAATCACCATGCGCACTTTCCTCCATGCGAGTATGGTCTCTAACAGTCTACGTTTTGATCGTTCCCTGGAAGACCAGTAGTAGTTTCCGATGCACATCTGGAGGCATTCTGTAATCTGTGGACTATCAGAGTGTTGATGAAACACTAAAATTGCATTGGGATTGAATACAACAGTCACCATGCGAACTTTCCTCCATGGGAGTCATGTCTCAGTCTACGCTTTGATCGTTCCTTGGAAGTCCAGTAGTAGTTTCCGATGCACATCTGGAGGCATTCTGTAATCTGTGGACTATCAGACTGTTGATGAAACACAAAAATTGCATCGGGATTGAATACAACAGTCACCGTGCACACTTTTCGCCATGGGAGTAATCTCTCTAACAGTCTACGTTTGATCGATCCCTAGAAGACCAGTAGTAGTTTCCGATGCACATCTGGAGGCATTCTGAAATCTGTGGACTAACTGAGTGTTGATGAAACAGAGAAATTGCATCGGGAGTGAATACATTAGTCACCATGCGCACTTTCCTCCATGGGAGTAATGTCTCAAACCGTCTACCCTCTGATCGTTCCCTGGAAGACCAATAGTAGTTACCGATGCACATCTGGAGGCATTCTGTAATCTGTGGACTATAAGAGTGTTGATGAAACACAGAAATTGCAATGGGATTGAATACAAAAGTCACTGTGCACACTTTCATCCATGGGGGTAATCTCTCAAACAGTCTACGCTTTGATGATTCTCTGGAAGACCAGTAGTAGTTTCCGATGCATATCTGAAGGCATTCTGTAATCTGTGGATTATCTGAGTGTCGATGAAACACAGAAATTGCATCGGGATTGAATACAACAGTCACCATGCGCACTTTCCTCCATGTTAGTAATGTCTCAAACGTGTACGCTTTGATCGTTCCCTGTAAGACCAGTGTTAGTTTCCGATGCACATCTGGAGGCATTCTGTAATCTGTGGAGTATAAGACTGTTGATGAAACACAGAAATTGCATCGGGATTGAATACAACAGTCACCATGCGCACTTTCCTCCATGGTAGTAATGTCTCTGACAGTCTACGCTTTGATCGCTCCCAGGAAGACCAGTAGTAGTTTCCGATGCACATCTGGAGGTATTCTGTAATCTATGGACTATCAGAGTGTTGATGATACACTAAAATTGCATCGGAATTGAATACAACAGTCACCATGCGCACTTACCTCCATGGGAGTAATGTCTCAAACAGTCTACGATTTGATCGTTCCATGGAAGTCCAGTAGTAGATGCCGATGCGCATCTGGAGGCATTCTGTAATCTGTGGAGTATAAGACTGTTGATGAAACACAGAAATTGCATCGGGATTGAATACAACAGTTACCGTGTACACTTTACTCCATGGGAGTAATCTCTCAAACAGTCTACGCTTTGATCGATCCCTGGAAGACCAGTGTTAGTTTCCGATGCACATCTGGAGCCATTCTGTAATCTGTGGACTTTCAGAGTGTTGATGAAACACAGAAATTTCATCGGGATTAAGTACAACAGTCACCATGCGCACTTTCCTCCATGCGAGTAATGTCTCTAACAGTCTACGCTTTGATCGTTCCCTGAAAGTCCAGTAGTAGTTTCCGCTGCACATCTGGAGGCATTCTGTAATCTGTGGACTATCAGACTGTTGATGAAACACAAAAATTGCATCGGCATTGAATACAACTGTCACCGTGCACACTGTTCTCCATGGGAGTAATCTCTCAAACAGTCTACGCTTTAATCGATCCCTGGAAGACCAGTAGTTGTTTCCGATGCACATCTGGAGGCATTCTGAAATCTGTGGACTAACTGAGTGTTGATGAAACACATAAATTGCGTCGGGAGTGAATACATTAGTCACCATGCGCACTTTCCTCCATGGGAGTAGTGTCTCAAACAATGTACACTCTGATCGTTCCCTGGAAGACCAATAGTAGTTTCCGATGCACATATGGAATCATTCTGTAATCTGTGGACTATAAGAGTGATGATGAAACACAGAAATTGCAATGGGATTGAATACAAAAATCACTGTGCACACTTTCCTCCATGGGAGTAAACTCTCAAACAGTCTACGCTTTGATCATTTCCTGGAAGACCAGTAGTAGTTTCCGATGCATATCAGGAGGCATTCTGTAGTCTGTGGACTATCAGAGTATTGATGAACCACACAAATTTCATCGGGATTAAATACAAAAGTCACCATGCGCACTTTCCTCGATGCGAGTCATGTCTCTAACAGTCTACGATTTGATCGTTCCCTGGAAGACCAGTAGTAGTTTCCGATGCACATCTGGAGCCATTCTGTAATCTGTGGACTATCAGAGTGTTGATGAAACACTAAATTTGCATCGGGATTGAATACAACAGTCACCATGCGAACTTTCCTCCATTGGAGTCATGTCTCAAACAGTGTACGCTTTGATCGTTCCCTGGAAGTCCAGTAGTAGTTTCCGATGCACATCTGGAGGCATTCTGTAATCTGTGGACTATCAGACTGTTGATGAAACATAGAAATTGCATCGGGATTGAATACAACAGTCAACGTGCACACATTCCTCCATGGGAGTAATCTCTCAAACAGTCTACGCTTTGATCGTTCCCTGGAAGACCAGTCGTAGTTTCCGATGCACATGTGGAGGCATTCTGAAATCTGTCGACTAACTGAGTGTTGATGAAACACAGAAATTGCATCGGGATTGAATACAAGTCACCATGCACACTTTCCTCCATGGGAGTAATGTCTCAAACAGTCTACGCTTGAATCGTTCCCTGGAAGACCAGTAGTAGTTTATGATGCACATCTGGAAGCATTCTGTAATCAATGGACTATAAGAGTGTTGATGAAACACAGAAGTTGCATCAGGATTGAATACAACAGTCACCATGCGCACTTTCCTCCATGGGAGTAAATCTCAAACAGTCTACGCTTTGATCGTTCCCTGGAAGACCAGTAGTAGTTTTCGATGGACATCTGGTGCCATTCTGTAATCTGTGGACTATCAGAGTGTTGATGAAACACAGAAATTGCATCGGGATTGAATACAACAGTCACCATGCGTACTTCCTCGATAAGAGTAATGTCTAAAGCAGTGTACGCTTTGATCGTTGCCAGGAAGTCCAGTAATAGTTTCCGATGCACATCTGGAGCCATTCTGTAACCTGTGGACTATCAGACTGTTGATGAAACACAGAGATTGCATCGGGATTGAATACAACAGTCACTGTGTGCACTTTCCTCCATGCGAGTAATGTCTCAAACAGTCTACGCTTTGATCGTTCCCTGGAAGACCAGTAGTAGTTTCCGATGCACATCTGGAGGCATTGTGTAATCTGTGGACTATCAGAGTGTTGATGAAACACTAAAGTTGCATCGGGATTGACTACAAGAGTCACCATGCGTACTTCCCTCCATGGGTGTAATGTCTCGAACAGTCTACGCTTTGATCGTTCCTTGGAAGTCCAGTAGTAGTTTCCGATGCACATCTGGAGGCATTCTATAATCTGTGGACCATCAGACTGTTGATGAAACACAGAAATTGCATCGGGATTGAATACAACAGTCACCGTGCAAAGTTTTCTTCATGGGAGTAATCTCTCAAACAGTCTACGCTTTGATCGTTCCCTGGAAGAACAGTAGTAGTTTCCGATGCACATCTGGAGGCATTCTATAATCTGTGGACCATCAGACTGTTGATGAAACACAGAAATTGCATCGGGATTGAATACAACAGTCACCGTGCACTGTTTTCCTCATGGGAGTAATCTCTCAAACAGTGTACGCTTTGATCGTTCCCTGGAAGAACAGTAGTAGTATCCGAAGCACATCTGGAGGCATTCTGAAATCTGTGGACTAACTGAGTGTTGATGAAACACAGAAATTGCATCGTGATTGAATACATCAGTCACCATGCACACTTTTCTACAGGGGAGTAATGTCTCAACCAGTCTACATTTTGACCGTTCCCTGGAAGACCAATAGTAGTTTCCGATGCACATCTGGAGGCATTCTGTAATCTGTGGACTATCAGACTGTTGATGAAACACTAAAATTGCTTCGGGATTGAATACAACAGTCACCATGCGCACTTTCCTCCATGGGAGTAATGTCTCAAAGAGTCTACGCTTTGATCGTTCCCTGGAAGTCCAGTAGTAGTTTCCGATGCACATCTGGAGGCATTCTGTAATCTGTGGACTATCAGACTGTTGATGAAACACAGAAATTGCATCGGGATTGAATACAACAGTCACCGTGCACACATTCCTCCATGGGAGTAATCTCTCAAACAGTCTACGCTTTGATCGTTCCCTGGAAGACCAGTCGTAGTTTCCGATGCACATGTGGAGGCATTCTGAAATCTGTGGACTAACTGAGTGTTGATGAAACACAGAAATTGCATCGGGATTGAATACAAGTCACCATGCACACTTTCCTCCATGGGAGTAATGTCTCAAACAGTCTACGCTTGAATCGTTCCCTGGAAGACCAGTAGTAGTTTTTGATGCACATCTGGAAGCATTCTGTAATCAATGGACTATAAGAGTGTTGATGAAACACAGAAGTTGCATCAGGATTGAATACAACAGTCACCTTGCCCACCTTCCTCCATGGGAGTAATTCTCAAACAGTCTACGCTTTGATCGTTCCCTGGAAGACCAGTAGTAGTTTTCGATGCACATCTGGTGCCATTCTGTAATCTGTGGACTATCAGGGTGTTGATGAAACACAGAAATTGCATCGGGATTGAATACAACAGTCACCATGCGTACTTCCTCGATAAGAGTAATGTCTAAAGCAGTGTACGCTTTGATCGTTGCCTGGAAGTCCAGTAATAGTTTCCGATGCACATCTGGAGCCATTCTGTATCCTGTGGACTATCAGACTGTTGATGAAACACAGAAATTGCATCGGGATTGAATACAACAGTCACTGTGTGCACTTTCCTCCATGGAAGTAATGTCTCAAACAGTCTACGTTTTGATCGTTCCCTGGAAGACCAGTAGTAGTTTCCGATGCACATCTGGAGGCATTGTGTAATCTGTGGACTATCAGAGTGTTGATGAAACACTAAAGTTGCATCGGGATTGAATACAACAGTCACCATGCGTACTTTCCTCCATGGGAGTAATGTCTCGAACAGTCTACGCTTTGATCGTTCCTTGGAAGTCCAGTAGTAGTTTCCGATGCACATCTGGAGGCATTCTATAATCTGTGGACCATCAGACTGTTGATGAAACACAGAAATTGCATCGGGATTGAATACAACAGTCACCGTGCACAGTCTTCTTCATGGGAGCAATCTCTCAAACAGTCTACGCTTTGATCGTTCCCTGGAAGACCAGTAGTAGTATCCGAAGCACATCTGGAGGCATTCTGAAATCTGTGGACTAACTGAGTGTTGATGAAACACAGAAATTGCATCGTGATTGAATACATCAGTCACCATGCACAATTTTCTACATCGGAGTAATGTCTCAACCAGTCTACTTTTTGATCGTTCCCTGGAAGACCAATAGTAGTTTCCGATGCACATCTGGAGGCATTCTGTAATCTGTGGACTATAAGGGTGTTGACGAAACACAAAAATTGCATCGTTATTGAATACAACAGTCACCATGCGCTCTTTCCTCCATGGGAGTAATGTCTCAAACGGTCTACGCTTTGATCGTTCCCTGTAAGACCAGTGTTAGTTTCCGATGCACATCTGGAGGCATTCTGTAATCTGTGGAGTATAAGACTGTTGATGAAACACAGAAATTGCATCGGGATTGAATACAACAATCACCATGCGCACTTTCCTCCATGGGAGTAATTCTCAAACAGTCTACGCTTTGATCGTTCCCTGGAAGATCAGTAGTAGTTCCGGATGCACATCTGGAGGCATTCTGTAATCTGTGGACTATCAGAGTGTTGATGAAACACAGAAATGGCATTGGGATAGAATACAACAGTCACCATGAGCACTTTCCTCCATGGGAGTAATGTCTCAAACAGTCTACGCTTTGATCGTTCCCTGGAAGTCCAGTAGTAGTTTGGGATGCACATCTGGAGGCATTCTGTGACCTGTGGACAATCAGACTGTTGATGAAACACAGACATTGCATCGGGAGTGAATACAACAGTCACCATGCGCACTTTCCTCCATGGGAGTAATGTCTCAAACAGTCTACGCTCTGATCGTTCCCTGGAAGTCCAGTAGTAGTTTCCGATGCACATCTGGAGGCATTCTGTAATCTGTGGACTATGAGAGTGTTGATGAAACACAGAATTTGCATCGGGATTGAATACTAAGGTCACCATGCGCACTTTCCTCCATGGGAGTAAGTCTCAAACAGTCAACGATTTGATCGTTCCCTGGAAGACCAATAGTAGTTTCCGATGCACATATGGAGGCATTCTGTAATCTGTGGACTATAAGAGTGATGATGAAACACAGAAATTGCAATGGGATTGTATACAAAAATCACTGTGCACACTTTCCTCCATGGGAGTAAACCCTCAAACAGTCTACGCTTTGATCATTTCCTGGAAGACCAGTAGTAGTTTCCGATGCATATCTGGAGGCATTCTGTAATCTGTGGACTATCAGAGTATTGATGAAACACAGAAATTTCATCGGGATTAAATACAAAAGTCACCATGCGCACTTTCCTCGATGCGAGTCATGTCTCTAACAGTCTACGATTTCATCGTTCCCTGGAAGACCAGTAGTAGTTTCCGATGCACATCTGGAGGCATTCTGTAATCTGTGGACTATCAGAGTGTTGATGAAACACTAAATTTGCATCGGGATTGAATACAACAGTCACCATGCGAACTTTCCTCAATTGGAGTCATGTCTCAAACAGTGTACGCTTTGATCGTTCCCTGGAAGTCCAGTAGTAGTTTCCGATGCACATCTGGAGGCATTCTGTAATCTGTGGACTATCAGACTGTTGATGAAACACAGAAATTGCATCGGGATTGAATACAACAGTCAACGTGCACACATTCCTCCATGGGAGTAATCTCTCAAACAGTCTACGCTTTGATCGTTCCCTGGAAGACCAGTCGTAGTTTCCGATGCACATGTGGAGGCATTCTGAAATCTGTCGACTAACTGAGTGTTGATGAAACACAGAAATTGCATCGGGATTGAATACAAGTCACCATGCACACTTTCCTCCATGGGAGTAATGTCTCAAACAGTCTACGCTTGAATCGTTCCCTGGAAGACCAGTAGTAGTTTTTGATGCACATCTGGAAGCATTCTGTAATCAATGGACTATAAGAGTGTTGATGAAACACAGAAGTTGCATCAGGATTGAATACAACAGTCACCATGCGCACTTTCCTCCATGGGAGTAATGTCTCAAACAGTCTACGCTTTGATCGATCCCTGGAAGACCAGTAGTAGTTTCCGATGCACATCTGGAGGCATTCTGAAATCTGTGGACTAACTGAGTGTTGATGAAACACGGAAATTGCGTCGGGAGTGAATACATTAGTCACCATGCGCACTTTCCTCCATGGGAGTAATGTCTCAAACAATCTACCCTCTGATCGTTCCCTGGAAGACCAATAGTAGTTTCCGATGCACATATGGAGGCATTCTGTAATCTGTGGACTATAAGAGTGATGATGAAACACAGAAATTGCAATGGGATTGTATACAAAAATCACTGTGCACACTTTCCTCCATGGGAGTAAACCCTCAAACAGTCTACGCTTTGATCATTTCCTGGAAGACCAGTAGTAGTTTCCGATGCATATCTGGAGGCATTCTGTAATCTGTGGACTATCAGAGTATTGATGAAACACAGAAATTTCATCGGGATTAAATACAAAAGTCACCATGCGCACTTTCCTCGATGCGAGTCATGTCTCTAACAGTCTACGATTTCATCGTTCCCTGGAAGACCAGTAGTAGTTTCCGATGCACATCTGGAGGCATTCTGTAATCTGTGGACTATCAGAGTGTTGATGAAACACTAAATTTGCATCGGGATTGAATACAACAGTCACCATGCGAACTTTCCTCAATTGGAGTCATGTCTCAAACAGTGTACGCTTTGATCGTTCCCTGGAAGTCCAGTAGTAGTTTCCGATGCACATCTGGAGGCATTCTGTAATCTGTGGACTATCAGACTGTTGATGAAACACAGAAATTGCATCGGGATTGAATACAACAGTCAACGTGCACACATTCCTCCATGGGAGTAATCTCTCAAACAGTCTACGCTTTGATCGTTCCCTGGAAGACCAGTCGTAGTTTCCGATGCACATGTGGAGGCATTCTGAAATCTGTCGACTAACTGAGTGTTGATGAAACACAGAAATTGCATCGGGATTGAATACAAGTCACCATGCACACTTTCCTCCATGGGAGTAATGTCTCAAACAGTCTACGCTTGAATCGTTCCCTGGAAGACCAGTAGTAGTTTTTGATGCACATCTGGAAGCATTCTGTAATCAATGGACTATAAGAGTGTTGATGAAACACAGAAGTTGCATCAGGATTGAATACAACAGTCACCATGCGCACTTTCCTCCATGGGAGTAATGTCTCAAACAGTCTACGCTCTGATCGTTCCCTGGAAGTCCAGTAGTAGTTTCCGATGCACATCTGGAGGCATTCTGTAATCTGTGGAGTATAAGACTGTTGATGAAACACAGATATTGCATCGGGATTGAATACAACAGTCACCGTGCTCACTTTACTCCATGGGAGTAATCTCACAAACAGTCTACGCTTTGATCGTTCCCTGGAAGACCAATCGTAGTTTCCGATGCACATCTGGAGGCATTCTGAAATCTGTGGACTAACTGAGTGTAGATGAAACACAGAAATTGCATCGGGATTAAATACAACAGTTAGCATGCGCACTTTCCTCCATGGGAGTAATGTCTCAAACAGTCTACGCATTGATAGTTCCCTGGAAGACCAGTAGTAGTTTCCGATGCACATCGGGAGGCATTCTGTAATCTGTGGACTATGAGAGTGTTGATGAAACACAGAATTTGCATCGGGATTGAATACTAAGGTCACCATGCGCACTTTCCTCCATGGGAGTAAGTCTCAAACAGTCTACGATTTGATCGTACCCTGGAAGACCAGTAGTAGTTCCCGATGCACATCTGCTGGCATTCTGTAATCTGTATAGTATCAGAGTGTTGATGAAACACAGAAATGGCATTGGGATTGAATACAGCAGTCACCATGCGAACTTTCCTCCATGGGAGTAATGTCTCAAACAGTGTACGCTTTGATCGTTCCGTGGAAGTCCAGTAGTAGTTTCCGATGCACATCTGGAGGCATTCTGTAATCTGTGGACTATCAGACTGCTGATGAAACACAGAAATTGCATCGGGATTGAATACAACAGTCAACGTGCACACATTCCTCCATGGGAGTAATCTCTCAAACAGTCTACGCTTTGATCGTTCCCTGGAAGACCAGTCGTAGTTTCCGATGCACATGTGGAGGCATTCTGAAATCTGTCGACTAACTGAGTGTTGATGAAACACAGAAATTTCATCGGGATTAAGTACAACAGTCACCATGCGCAATTCCCTCCATGCGAGTAATGTCTCTAACAGTCTACGCTTTGATCGTTCCCTGGAAGTCCAGTAGTAGTTTCCGCTGCACATCTGGAGGCATTCTGTAATCTGTGGACTATCAGACTGTTGATGAAACACCAAAATTGCATCGGCATTGAATACAACAGTCACCGTGCACACTGTTCTCCATGGGAGTAATCTCTCAAACAGTCTACGCTTTGATCGATCCCTGGAAGACCAGTAGTAGTTTCCGATGCACATCTGGAGGCATTCTGAAATCTGTGGACTAACTGAGTGTTGATGAAACACAGAAATTGCGTCGGGAGTGAATACATTAGTCACCATGCGCACTTTCCTCCATGGGAGTAATGTCTCAAACAATCTACCCTCTGATCGTTCCCTGGAAGACCAATAGTAGTTTCCGATGCACATGTGGAGGCATTCTGTAATCTGTGGACTATAAGAGTGATGATGAAACACAGAAATTGCAATGGGATTGTATACAAAAATCACTGTGCACACTTTCCTCCATGGGAGTAAACCCTCAAACAGTCTACGCTTTGATCATTTCCTGGAAGACCAGTCGTAGTTTCCGATGCACATGTGGAGGCATTCTGAAATCTGTCGACTAACTGAGTGTTGATGAAACACAGAAATTTCATCGGGATTAAGTACAACAGTCACCATGCGCAATTCCCTCCATGCGAGTAATGTCTCTAACAGTCTACGCTTTGATCGTTCCCTGGAAGTCCAGTAGTAGTTTCCGCTGCACATCTGGAGGCATTCTGTAATCTGTGGACTATCAGACTGTTGATGAAACACAAAAATTGCATCGGCATTGAATACAACAGTCACCGTGCACACTGTTCTCCATGGGAGTAATCTCTCAAACAGTCTACGCTTTGATCGATCCCTGGAAGACCAGTAGTAGTTTCCGATGCACATCTGGAGGCATTCTGAAATCTGTGGACTAACTGAGTGTTGATGAAACACAGAAATTGCGTCGGGAGTGAATACATTAGTCACCATGCGCACTTTCCTCCATGGGAGTAATGTCTCAAACAATCTACCCTCTGATCGTTCCCTGGAAGACCAATAGTAGTTTCCGATGCACATATGGAGGCATTCTGTAATCTGTGGACTATAAGAGTGATGATGAAACACAGAAATTGCAATGGGATTGTATACAAAAATCACTGTGCACACTTTCCTCCATGGGAGTAAACCCTCAAACAGTCTACGCTTTGATCATTTCCTGGAAGACCAGTAGTAGTTTCCGATGCATATCTGGAGGCATTCTGTAATCTGTGGACTATCAGAGTATTGATGAAACACAGAAATTTCATCGGGATTAAATACAAAAGTCACCATGCGCACTTTCCTCGATGCGAGTCATGTCTCTAACAGTCTACGATTTCATCGTTCCCTGGAAGACCAGTAGTAGTTTCCGATGCACATCTGGAGGCATTCTGTAATCTGTGGACTATCAGAGTGTTGATGAAACACTAAATTTGCATCGGGATTGAATACAACAGTCACCATGCGAACTTTCCTCCATTGGAGTCATTTCTCAAACAGTGTACGCTTTGATCGTTCCCTGGAAGTCCAGTAGTAGTTTCCGATGCACATCTGGAGGCATTCTGTAATCTGTGGACTATCAGACTGTTGATGAAACACAGAAATTGCATCGGGATTGAATACAACAGTCAACGTGCACACATTCCTCCATGGGAGTAATCTCTCAAACAGTCTACGCTTTGATCGTTCCCTGGAAGACCAGTCGTAGTTTCCGATGCACATGTGGAGGCATTCTGAAATCTGTCGACTAACTGGGTGTTGATGAAACACAGAAATTTCATCGGGATTAAGTACAACAGTCACCATGCGCAATTCCCTCCATGCGAGTAATGTCTCTAACAGTCTACGCTTTGATCGTTCCCTGGAAGTCCAGTAGTAGTTTCCGCTGCACATCTGGAGGCATTCTGTAATCTGTGGACTATCAGACTGTTGATGAAACACCAAAATTGCATCGGCATTGAATACAACAGTCACCGTGCACACTGTTCTCCATGGGAGTAATCTCTCAAACAGTCTACGCTTTGATCGATCCCTGGAAGACCAGTAGTAGTTTCCGATGCACATCTGGAGGCATTCTGAAATCTGTGGACTAACTGAGTGTTGATGAAACACAGAAATTGCGTCGGGAGTGAATACATTAGTCACCATGCGCACTTTCCTCCATGGGAGTAATGTCTCAAACAATCTACCCTCTGATCGTTCCCTGGAAGACCAATAGTAGTTTCCGATGCACATGTGGAGGCATTCTGTAATCTGTGGACTATAAGAGTGATGATGAAACACAGAAATTGCAATGGGATTGTATACAAAAATCACTGTGCACACTTTCCTCCATGGGAGTAAACCCTCAAACAGTCTACGCTTTGATCATTTCCTGGAAGACCAGTCGTAGTTTCCGATGCACATGTGGAGGCATTCTGAAATCTGTCGACTAACTGAGTGTTGATGAAACACAGAAATTTCATCGGGATTAAGTACAACAGTCACCATGCGCAATTCCCTCCATGCGAGTAATGTCTCTAACAGTCTACGCTTTGATCGTTCCCTGGAAGTCCAGTAGTAGTTTCCGCTGCACATCTGGAGGCATTCTGTAATCTGTGGACTATCAGACTGTTGATGAAACACAAAAATTGCATCGGCATTGAATACAACAGTCACCGTGCACACTGTTCTCCATGGGAGTAATCTCTCAAACAGTCTACGCTTTGATCGATCCCTGGAAGACCAGTAGTAGTTTCCGATGCACATCTGGAGGCATTCTGAAATCTGTGGACTAACTGAGTGTTGATGAAACACAGAAATTGCGTCGGGAGTGAATACATTAGTCACCATGCGCACTTTCCTCCATGGGAGTAATGTCTCAAACAATCTACCCTCTGATCGTTCCCTGGAAGACCAATAGTAGTTTCCGATGCACATATGGAGGCATTCTGTAATCTGTGGACTATAAGAGTGATGATGAAACACAGAAATTGCAATGGGATTGTATACAAAAATCACTGTGCACACTTTCCTCCATGGGAGTAAACCCTCAAACAGTCTACGCTTTGATCATTTCCTGGAAGACCAGTAGTAGTTTCCGATGCATATCTGGAGGCATTCTGTAATCTGTGGACTATCAGAGTATTGATGAAACACAGAAATTTCATCGGGATTAAATACAAAAGTCACCATGCGCACTTTCCTCGATGCGAGTCATGTCTCTAACAGTCTACGATTTCATCGTTCCCTGGAAGACCAGTAGTAGTTTCCGATGCACATCTGGAGGCATTCTGTAATCTGTGGACTATCAGAGTGTTGATGAAACACTAAATTTGCATCGGGATTGAATACAACAGTCACCATGCGAACTTTCCTCCATTGGAGTCATTTCTCAAACAGTGTACGCTTTGATCGTTCCCTGGAAGTCCAGTAGTAGTTTCCGATGCACATCTGGAGGCATTCTGTAATCTGTGGACTATCAGACTGTTGATGAAACACAGAAATTGCATCGGGATTGAATACAACAGTCAACGTGCACACATTCCTCCATGGGAGTAATCTCTCAAACAGTCTACGCTTTGATCGTTCCCTGGAAGACCAGTCGTAGTTTCCGATGCACATGTGGAGGCATTCTGAAATCTGTCGACTAACTGAGTGTTGATGAAACACAGAAATTGCATCGGGATTGAATACAAGTCACCATGCACACTTTCCTCCATGGGAGTAATGTCTCAAACAGTCTACGCTTGAATCGTTCCCTGGAAGACCAGTAGTAGTTTTTGATGCACATCTGGAAGCATTCTGTAATCAATGGACTATAAGAGTGTTGATGAAACACAGAAGTTGCATCAGGATTGAATACAACAGTCACCATGCGCACTTTCCTCCATGGGAGTAATGTCTCAAACAGTCTACGCTCTGATCGTTCCCTGGAAGTCCAGTAGTAGTTTCCGATGCACATCTGGAGGCATTCTGTAATCTGTGGAGTATAAGACTGTTGATGAAACACAGATATTGCATCGGGATTGAATACAACAGTCACCGTGCTCACTTTACTCCATGGGAGTAATCTCACAAACAGTCTACGCTTTGATCGTTCCCTGGAAGACCAATCGTAGTTTCCGATGCACATCTGGAGGCATTCTGAAATCTGTGGACTAACTGAGTGTAGATGAAACACAGAAATTGCATCGGGATTAAATACAACAGTTAGCATGCGCACTTTCCTCCATGGGAGTAATGTCTCAAACAGTCTACGCATTGATAGTTCCCTGGAAGACCAGTAGTAGTTTCCGATGCACATCGGGAGGCATTCTGTAATCTGTGGACTATGAGAGTGTTGATGAAACACAGAATTTGCATCGGGATTGAATACTAAGGTCACCATGCGCACTTTCCTCCATGGGAGTAAGTCTCAAACAGTCTACGATTTGATCGTACCCTGGAAGACCAGTAGTAGTTCCCGATGCACATCTGTTGGCATTCTGTAATCTGTATAGTATCAGAGTGTTGATGAAACACAGAAATGGCATTGGGATTGAATACAGCAGTCACCATGCGAACTTTCCTCCATGGGAGTAATGTCTCAAACAGTGTACGCTTTGATCGTTCCGTGGAAGTCCAGTAGTAGTTTCCGATGCACATCTGGAGGCATTCTGTAATCTGTGGACTATCAGACTGCTGATGAAACACAGAAATTGCATCGGGATTGAATACAACAGTCAACGTGCACACATTCCTCCATGGGAGTAATCTCTCAAACAGTCTACGCTTTGATCGTTCCCTGGAAGACCAGTCGTAGTTTCCGATGCACATGTGGAGGCATTCTGAAATCTGTCGACTAACTGAGTGTTGATGAAACACAGAAATTTCATCGGGATTAAGTACAACAGTCACCATGCGCAATTCCCTCCATGCGAGTAATGTCTCTAACAGTCTACGCTTTGATCGTTCCCTGGAAGTCCAGTAGTAGTTTCCGCTGCACATCTGGAGGCATTCTGTAATCTGTGGACTATCAGACTGTTGATGAAACACCAAAATTGCATCGGCATTGAATACAACAGTCACCGTGCACACTGTTCTCCATGGGAGTAATCTCTCAAACAGTCTACGCTTTGATCGATCCCTGGAAGACCAGTAGTAGTTTCCGATGCACATCTGGAGGCATTCTGAAATCTGTGGACTAACTGAGTGTTGATGAAACACAGAAATTGCGTCGGGAGTGAATACATTAGTCACCATGCGCACTTTCCTCCATGGGAGTAATGTCTCAAACAATCTACCCTCTGATCGTTCCCTGGAAGACCAATAGTAGTTTCCGATGCACATGTGGAGGCATTCTGTAATCTGTGGACTATAAGAGTGATGATGAAACACAGAAATTGCAATGGGATTGTATACAAAAATCACTGTGCACACTTTCCTCCATGGGAGTAAACCCTCAAACAGTCTACGCTTTGATCATTTCCTGGAAGACCAGTCGTAGTTTCCGATGCACATGTGGAGGCATTCTGAAATCTGTCGACTAACTGAGTGTTGATGAAACACAGAAATTTCATCGGGATTAAGTACAACAGTCACCATGCGCAATTCCCTCCATGCGAGTAATGTCTCTAACAGTCTACGCTTTGATCGTTCCCTGGAAGTCCAGTAGTAGTTTCCGCTGCACATCTGGAGGCATTCTGTAATCTGTGGACTATCAGACTGTTGATGAAACACAAAAATTGCATCGGCATTGAATACAACAGTCACCGTGCACACTGTTCTCCATGGGAGTAATCTCTCAAACAGTCTACGCTTTGATCGATCCCTGGAAGACCAGTAGTAGTTTCCGATGCACATCTGGAGGCATTCTGAAATCTGTGGACTAACTGAGTGTTGATGAAACACAGAAATTGCGTCGGGAGTGAATACATTAGTCACCATGCGCACTTTCCTCCATGGGAGTAATGTCTCAAACAATCTACCCTCTGATCGTTCCCTGGAAGACCAATAGTAGTTTCCGATGCACATATGGAGGCATTCTGTAATCTGTGGACTATAAGAGTGATGATGAAACACAGAAATTGCAATGGGATTGTATACAAAAATCACTGTGCACACTTTCCTCCATGGGAGTAAACCCTCAAACAGTCTACGCTTTGATCATTTCCTGGAAGACCAGTAGTAGTTTCCGATGCATATCTGGAGGCATTCTGTAATCTGTGGACTATCAGAGTATTGATGAAACACAGAAATTTCATCGGGATTAAATACAAAAGTCACCATGCGCACTTTCCTCGATGCGAGTCATGTCTCTAACAGTCTACGATTTCATCGTTCCCTGGAAGACCAGTAGTAGTTTCCGATGCACATCTGGAGGCATTCTGTAATCTGTGGACTATCAGAGTGTTGATGAAACACTAAATTTGCATCGGGATTGAATACAACAGTCACCATGCGAACTTTCCTCCATTGGAGTCATTTCTCAAACAGTGTACGCTTTGATCGTTCCCTGGAAGTCCAGTAGTAGTTTCCGATGCACATCTGGAGGCATTCTGTAATCTGTGGACTATCAGACTGTTGATGAAACACAGAAATTGCATCGGGATTGAATACAACAGTCAACGTGCACACATTCCTCCATGGGAGTAATCTCTCAAACAGTCTACGCTTTGATCGTTCCCTGGAAGACCAGTCGTAGTTTCCGATGCACATGTGGAGGCATTCTGAAATCTGTCGACTAACTGAGTGTTGATGAAACACAGAAATTGCATCGGGATTGAATACAAGTCACCATGCACACTTTCCTCCATGGGAGTAATGTCTCAAACAGTCTACGCTTGAATCGTTCCCTGGAAGACCAGTAGTAGTTTTTGATGCACATCTGGAAGCATTCTGTAATCAATGGACTATAAGAGTGTTGATGAAACACAGAAGTTGCATCAGGATTGAATACAACAGTCACCATGCGCACTTTCCTCCATGGGAGTAATTCTCAAACAGTCTACGCTTTGATCGTTCCCTGGAAGACCAGTAGTAGTTTTCGATGCACATCTGGTGCCATTCTGTAATCTGTGGACTATCAGAGTGTTGATGAAACACAGAAATTGCATCGGGATTGAATACAACAGTCACCATGCGTACTTCCTCGATAAGAGTAATGTCTAAAGCAGTGTACGCTTTGATCGTTGCCTGGAAGTCCAGTAATAGTTTCCGATGCACATCTGGAGCCATTATGTAACCTGTGGACTATCAGACTGTTGATGAAACACAGAAATTGCATCGGGATTGAATACAACAGTCACTGTGTGCACTTTCCTCCATGGGAGTAATGTCTCAAACAGTCTACGCTTTGATCGTTCCCTGGAAGACCAGTAGTAGTTTCCGATGCACATCTGGAGGCATTGTGTAATCTGTGGACTATCAGAGTGTTGATGAAACACTAAAGTTGCATCGGGATTGACTACAACAGTCACCATGCGTACTTCCCTCCATGGGAGTAATGTCTCGAACAGTCTACGCTTTGATCGTTCCTTGGAAGTCCAGTAGTAGTTTCCGATGCACATCTGGAGGCATTCTATAATCTGTGGACCATCAGACTGTTGATGAAACACAGAAATTGCATCGGGATTGAATACAAGAGTCACCGTGCGCAGTTTTCTTCATGGGAGTAATCTCTCAAACAGTCTACGCTTTGATCGTTCCCTGGAAGAACAGTAGTAGTATCCGAAGCACATCTGGAGGCATTCTGAAATCTGTGGACTAACTGAGTGTTGATGAAACACAGAAATTGCATCGTGATTGAATACATCAGTCACCATGCACACTTTTCTACATGGGAGTAATGTCTCAACCAGTCTACATTTTGACCGTTCCCTGGAAGACCAATAGTAGTTTCCGATGCACATCTGGAGGCATTCTGTAATCTGTGGACTATAAGGGTGTTGACGAAACACAAAAATTGCATCGTTATTGAATACAACAGTCACCATGCGCTCTTTCCTCCATGGGAGTAATGTCTCAAACGGTCTACGCTTTGATCGTTCCCTGTAAGACCAGTGTTAGTTTCCGATGCACATCTGGAGGCATTCTGTAATCTGTGGAGTATAAGACTGTTGATGAAACACAGAAATTGCATCGGGATTGAATACAACATTCACCATGCGCACTTTCCTCCATGGGAGTAATTCTCAAACAGTCTACGATTTGATCGTTCCCTGGAAGACCAGTAGTAGTTCCTGATGCACATCTGCTGGCATTCTGTAATCTGTGGACTATCAGAGTGTTGATGAAACACAGAAATTTCATCGGGATTAAGTACAACAGTCACCATGCGCAGTACCCTCCATGCGAGTTATGTCTCTAACAGTCTACGCTTTCATCGTTCCCAGGAAGACCAGTAGTAGTTTCCGATGCACATCTGGAGGTATTCTGTAATCTGTGGACTATCGGAGTGTTGATGAAACACTAAAATTGCATCGGAATTGAATACAACAGTCACCATGCGCACTTTCCTCCATGGGAGTAATGTCTGAAACAGACTACGCTTTGATCGTTCCCTGGAAGTCCAGTAGTAGTTTCCGATGAACATCTGGAGGCATTCTGTAATCTGTATAGTATAAGACTGTTGATGAAACCCAGAAATTCCATCGGGAATGAATACAACAGTCACCGTGCACACTTTACTCCATGGGAGTAATCTCTCAAACAGTCTACGCTTTGATCGTTCCCTGGTAGACCAGTCGTAGTTTCCGATGCACATCTGGAGGCATTCTGAAATCTGTGGACTAACTGAGTGTTGATGAAACACAGAAATTGCATCTTGATTGAATACAACAGTCACCATGCGCAGTTTCCTCCATGGGAGTAATGTCTCAAACAGTCTACGCTTTGATCGTTCCCTGGAAGACCAGTAGTAGTTTCCGATTCACATCTAGAGGCATTCTGTAATCTGTGGACTATAAGAGTGTTGATGAAACACAAAAATTGCATCGGGATTGAATACAACAGTCACCATGCGCACTTTCCTCCATGAGAGTAATTCTCAAACAGTCTACGATTTGAACGTTCCCTGGAAGACCAGTAGTAGTTCCGGATGCACATCTGGAGGCATTCTGTAATCTGTGGACTATCAGAGTGTTGATGAAACACAGAAATGGCATTGGGATTGAATACAACAGTCACCATGCGCACTTTCCTCCATGGGAGTAATGTCTCAAACAGTCTACGCTTTGATCGTTCCCTGGAAGTCCAGTAGTAGTTTGGGATGCACATCTGGAGGCATTCTGTGACCTGTGGACAATCAGACTGTTGATGAAACACAGACATTGCATCGGGAGTGAATACAACAGTCACCATGCGCACTTTCCTCCATGGGAGTAATGTCTCAAACAGTCTACGCTCTGATCGTTCCCTGGAAGTCCAGTAGTAGTTTCCGATGCACATCTGGAGGCATTCTGTAATCTGTGGAGTATAAGACTGTTGATGAAACACAGATATTGCATCGGGATTGAATACAACAGTCACCGTGCTCACTTTACTCCATGGGAGTAATCTCACAAACAGTCTACGCTTTGATCGTTCCCTGGAAGACCAATCGTAGTTTCCGATGCACATCTGGAGGCATTCTGAAATCTGTGGACTAACTGAGTGTTGATGAAACACAGAAATTGCATCGGGATTAAATACAACAGTTAGGATACGCACTTTCCTCCATGGGAGTAATGTCTCAAACAGTCTACGCATTGATAGTTCCCTGGAAGACCAGTAGTAATTTCCGATGCACATCGGGAGGCATTCTGTAATCTGTGGACTATGAGAGTGTTGATGAAACACTGAATTTGCATCGGGATTGAATACAAAGGTCACCATGCGCACTTTCCTCCATGGGAGTAAGTCTCAAACAGTCTACGATTTGATCGTTCCCTGGAAGACCAGTAGTAGTTCCCGATGCACATCTGCTGGCATTCTGTAATCTGTGGAGTATCAGAGTGTTGATGAAACACTGAAATGGCATTGGGATTGAATACAGCAGTCACCATGCGAACTTTCCTCCATGGGAGAAATGTCTCAAACAGTCTACGCTTTGATCGTTCCCTTTAAGACCAGTCGTAGTTTCCGATGCACATCTGGAGGCATTCTGAACTCTGTGGACTAACTGAGTGTTGATGAAACACAGAAATTGCATCGGGATTGAATACAACAGTCACCATGCGCACTTTCCTCCATGGGAGTAATGTCGCTAACTGTCTACGCTTTGATCTTTCCCTGGAAGACCAGTAGTACTTTCCGATGCACATCTGGAGGTATTCTGTAATCTGTGGACTATCAGAATGTTGATGAAACACTAAAATTGCATCGGGATTGAATACAACAGTCACCATGCGCACTTTCCTCCATGGGAGTAATGTCTCAAACAATCTACGCTTTGATCGTTCCCTGGAAGTCCAGTAGTGGTTTCCGATGCACATCTGGAGGCATTCTGTAATCTGTGGAGTATAAGACTGTTGATGAAACACAGATATTGCATCGGGATTGAATACAACAGTCACCATACACACTTTTCTCCATGGGAGTATTCTCTCAAACAGTCTACGCTTTGATCGTTCCCTGGAAGACCAGTAGTAGTTTCCGATGCACATCTGGAGGTATTCTGAAATCTGTGGACTAACTGACTGTTGATGAAACACAGAAATTGCATCGGGAGTGAATACATTAGTCACCATGCGCACTTTCCTCCATGGGAGTAATCTCTCTAACAGTCTACGCTTTGATCATTCCCTGGAAGACCGAGTAGTAGTTTCCGATGCATATCTGGAGGCATTCTGTTATCTGTGGATTAACTGAGTGTTGATGAAACACAGAAATTGCATCGGGATTGAATACAACAGTCACCATGCGCACTTTCCACCATGGGAGTAATGTCTCAAACAGTCTACGCTCTGATCGTTTCCTGGAAGACTAGTAGTAGTTTCCGATGCACATCTGCTGGCATTCTGTAATCTGTGGACTATCAGAGTGTTGATGAAACACAGAAATGGCATAGGGATTGAATACAACAGTCACCATGCGCACTTTCCTCCATGGGAGTAATGTCTCAAACAGTCTACGCTTTAATCGTTCCCTTTAAGACCAGTCGTAGTTTCCGATGCACATCTGGAGGTATTCTGAAATCTGTGGACTAACTGAGTGTTGATGAAATACAGAAATTGCATCGGGATTGAATACAACAGTCACCATGCGCACTTTCCTCCATGTTAGTAATGTCTCAAACGGTCTACGCTTTGATCGTTAACTGTAAGACCAGTGTTAGTTTCCGATGCACATCTGGAGGCATTCTGTAATCTGTGGACTATCAGAGTGTTGATGAAACACAGAAAGTTCATCGGGATTAAGTACAACAGTCACCATGCGCACTTTCCTCCATGCGAGTAATGTCTCCAACAGTCTACGCTTTGATCGTTCCCTATAAGACCAGTAGTAGTTTCCGATGCACATCTGTAGGTATTCTGAAATCTGTGGACTAACTGAGTGTTGATGAAACACAGAAATTGCATCGGGATTGAATACAACAGTCAGAATGCGCACTTACCTCCATGGGAGTAATGTCTCAAACAGTCTACGCTTTGATCGTTCCCTGGAAGACCAGTAGTGGTTTCCGATGCACATCGGGAGGCATTCTGTTATCTGCGGACTATAAGAGTGTTGATGAAACACAGAATTTGCATCGGGATTGAATACAACAGTCACCATGCGCACTTTCCTCCATGGGAGTAATTCTCAAACAGTCTACGATTTGATCGTTCCCTGAAAGACCAGTAGTAGTTCCCGATGCACATCTGCTGGCATTCTGTAATCTGTGGACTATCAGAGTGTTGATGAAACACAGAAATGGCATTGGGATTGAATACAACAGTCACCATGCGCACTTTCCTCCATGGGAGTAATGTCTCAAACAGTCTACGCTTTAATCGTTCCCTTTAAGACCAGTCGTAGTTTCCGATGCACATCTGGAGGCATTCTGAAATCTGTGGACTAAATGAGTGTTGATGAAATACAGAAATTGCATCGGGATTGAATACAACAGTCACCATGCGCACTTTCCTCAATGTTAGTAATGTCTCAAACGGTCTACGGTTTGATCGTTCCCTGTAAGACCAGTGTTAGTTTCCGATGCACATCTGGAGGCATTCTGTAATCTGTGGACTATCAGAGTGTTGATGAAACACAGAAATTTCATCGGGATTAAGTACAACAGTCACCATGCGCATTTTCCTCCATGCGAGTAATGTCTCTAACAGTCAACGTTTTGATCCTTCCCTGGAAGGCCAGTAGTAGTTTCCGATGCACATCTGGATGTATTCTGTAATCTGTGGACTATCAGAGTGTTGATGAAACACTAAAATTACATCGCGATTGAATACAACAGTCACCATACGCACTTTCCTCCATAGAAGTAATGTCTCATACAGTCTACGCTTTGATCGTTCCCTGGAAGTCCAGTAGTAGTTTCCGATGCACATCTGGAGGCATTCTGTAATCTGTGGACTATCAGAGTGTTGATGAAACACAGAATTTGCATCGGGATTGAATACAACAGTCACCGTGCACACGTTCCTCCATGGGAGTAATCTCTCAAACAGTCAACGCTATGATCGTTCCCTGGAAGACCAGTCGTAGTTTCCGATGCACATCTTAAGGCATTCTGAAATCTGTGGACTAACTGAGTGTTGATGAAACACAGAAATTGCATCGGGATTGAATACAACAGTGACCATGCTCACTTACCTGTATGAGAGTAATGTCTCAAACAGTCTACGCCTTGATCGTTCCCTGGAAGACCAGTAGTAGTTTCCGATGCACATCTGGAGGCATTCTGTAATCTGTGGGCTATAAGACTGTTGATGAAACTCAGAAATTGCATCGGGATTGAATACAACAGTCACCATGCGCACTTTCCTCCATGGGAGTAATTCTCAAACAGTCTACGATTTGATCGTTCACTGGAAGACCAGTAGTAGTTTCCGATGCACATCTGGTGGCATTCTGTAATCTGTGGTCTGTCAGAGTGTTGATGAAACACAGAAATGGCATCGGGATTGAATATACAACAGTCACCATCCGCACTTTCCTCCATGGGTGTAATGTCTGAAACAGTCTACTCTTTGATCGTTCTCTGGAAGTCCAGTAGCAGTTTCCGATGAACATCTGGAGGCATTCTGTAATCTGTGGACTATCAGAGTGTTGATGAAATACAGAAATTGCATCGGGATTGAATACGACAGTCACCATTTGAACTTCCCTGCATGGGAGTAATTTTCAAACAGTCTACCCTTTGATCG
The DNA here is from genome assembly GCF_023897955.1 of Schistocerca gregaria. Taxonomy (NCBI): domain Eukaryota; kingdom Metazoa; phylum Arthropoda; class Insecta; order Orthoptera; family Acrididae; genus Schistocerca; species Schistocerca gregaria. The sequence continues at coordinate 2,678,509 of NC_064927.1, forward strand.
TTCCCTGGAAGACCAGTAGTAGTTTCCAATGCACATCTGGATTCCTTCTGTAATCTGTGGAGTATCAGAGTGTTGATGAAACTAAGAAATAGCATCGGGATTGAATACAACAGTCTATATGCGCACTTTCCTCCATGGGAGTAATGTCTCAAACAGTCTACGCTTTGATCGTTCCCTGGAAGACCAGTAGTAGTTTCCGATGCACATCTGGAGGCATTCTGTAATCTGTGGACAATCAGACTGTTGATGAAACACAGAAATTGCATCGGGATTGAATACAACAGTCACCATGCGCACTTTCCTCCATGGGAGTAATGTCTCAAACAGTCTTCGCTTTGATCGTTCCCTGGAAGACCAGTAGCAGTTTCCGATGAACATCTGGAGGCATTCTGTAATCAGTGGACTATCAGAGTGTTGATGAAATACAGAAATAGCATCGGGATTGAATACAACAGTCACCATGTACACTTTCCTCCATGGGAGTAATTCTCAAACAGTATACGCTTTGATCGTTCCCTGGAAGGCCAGTAGTAGTTTCCGATGCACATCTGGTGGCATTCTGTAATCTGTGGACTATCAGAGTGCTGATGAAATACAGATATTGCATCGGGATTCAATACAACAGTCACCATGCGCACTTCCCTCCACGGGAGAAATATCCAAAACAGTCTACGCTTTGATCGTTCCCTGGAAGACCAGTAGTAGTTTCCGATGCACATCTGGTGGCATTCTGTAATCTGTGGACTATCAGAGTGTTGATGAAACACAGAAATTTCCTCGGGATTGAATACAACAGTCACCATGCGCACTTTCCTCAATGGGAGTAATGTCTCAAACAGTCTACGCTTTGCTCGTTCCCTGGAAGACCAGTAGTAGTTACCGATGCACATCTGGAGGCATTCTGTAATCTGTGGACTATCAGAGTGTTGATGAAACACAGAAAATGCATCGGGATTGAATACAACAGTCACCATGCGCACTTTCCTCCATGGGAGTAATGTCTCAGACAGTCTACGCTTTGATCGTTCCCTGGAAGTCCAGTAGCAGTTTCCGATGCACATCCGGAGGCATTCTGTAATCTGTGGACTATCAGAGTGTTCTTGAAACACAGAAATTGCATCAGGATTGAATACAACAGTCACCATGCGCACTTACCTCCATGGGAGTAATTCTCAAACAGTCTACGTTATGATCGTTCCCTGGAAGACCAGTAGTAGTCTCCGATGCACATCTGGTGCCATTCTGTAATCCGTGGACTATCAGAGTGTTGATGAAACACAGAAATTGCATCGGGATTGAATAGAACAGTCACCATGCTCACTTTCCTCCACGGGAGGTATGTCTCAAACAGTCTACGCTATGATCGTTCCCTGGAAGACCAGTAGTAGTTTCCGATGCACATCTGGTGGCATTCTGTAATCTGTGGAGTATCAGAGTGTTGATGAAACACAGAAATTGCATAAGGATTGAATACAACAGTCACCATGCGCACTTTCCTCCACGGGAGTAATGTCTCAAACAGTCTACGCATTGATCGTTCCCTGGAGTACCAGTAGTAGTTTCCGATGCACATCTGGAGGCATTCTGTAACCTGTAGACTATCAGACTGTTGATAAAACACAGATATAGCATCGGGATTAAATACAACAGTCACCGTGCGCACGTTCCTCCATGGGAGTAATGTCTCAAACAGTCTACGCTTTGATCGTTCCCTGTAAGACCAGTAGTATTTTCCGATGCACATCTGGAGGCATTCTATAATCTGTGGACTAACAGAGTGTCGATCAAAACACAGAAATTGCATCCGGATTGAATACAACAGTCACCATGCGCACGTTCCTCCATGGGAGTAACGTCTCAAACAGTCTACGCTTTGATCGTTCCCTGGAAGACCAGAAGTAGTTTCCGATGCACATCTTGAGGCATTCTGTAACCTGTGGACCATCAGACTGTTGATGAAACACAGAAATTGCATCGTGATTGAATACAACAGTCACCATGCGCACTTTCCTCCATGGGAGTAATGTCTCTAAGAGTCTACGCTTTAATCGTTCCCTGGAAGACCAGTAGTAGTTTCCGATGCATATCTGGAGGCATTCTGTAATCTGTGGAGTATCAGAGTGTTGATGAAACACAGAAATTGCATCGGGATTGAATACAACAGTCACCATGCGCACCTTCCTCCACGGGAGTAATGTCTCTAACCGTCTACGCTTTGATCATTCCCTGGAAGACCAGTAGTAGTTTCCGATGCATTCCTGGAGGCATTCTGCAATCTGTGGATTATCGTAGTGTTGATGAAACACAGAAATTGCATCGGGATTGATTACAACAGTCACCATCCGCACTTTCCTCCATGTTAGTAATGTCTCAAACGGTCTACGCTTTGATCGTTCCCTGTAAGACCAGTGTTAGTTTCCGATGCACATCTGGAGGCATTCTGTAATCTGTGGAATATCAGAGTATCAATGAAACACAGAAATTTCATCGGGAATAAATACAAAAGTCAAAATGCGCACTTTCCTCCATGCGACTAATGTCTCTAAAAGTCAACGGTTTGATCGTTCCCTGGAAGACCAGTAGTAGTTTCCGATTCACATCTGGAGGCATTCTGTAATCTGTGGACTATCAGAGTGTTGATGAAACACTAAAATTGCATCGGGATTGAATACAACAGTCACCATGCGAACTTCCCTCCATGGGAGTAATGTCTCAAACAGTCTACGCTTTGATCGTTCCTTGGATGTCCAGTAGTAGCTTCCGATGCACATCTGGAGGCATTCTGTAATCTGTGGACTATCAGACTATTGATGAAACACAGAAATTGCATCGGGATTGAATACAACAGTCACCATGCCCACTTTCCTCCATGGGATTAATCTCTCTAACAGTCTACGCTTTTGATCGTTCCCTGGAAGACCAGTAGTAGTTTCCGTTGCACATCTGGAGGCATTCTGAAATCTGTGGACTAACTGAGTGTTGATGAAACACAGAAATGCATCGGGATTGAATAGAACAGTCACCATGCGTACTTTCCCCCATGGGAGTAATGTCTCAAACAGTCTACGCTTTGATCGATGTCTGGACGACCAGTAGTAGTTTCCGATGCACATCTGGATGCATTCTGTAATCTGTGGACCATAAGAGTGTTGATGAAACACAGAAATTGCATCGGGATTGAATACAACAGTCACCATGCGCACTTTCCTCAATGGGAGTAATGTCTCAAACAGTCTACGCCTTGATCGTTCCCTGGAAGAACAGTAATAGTTACCGATGCACATCTGGAGGCATTCTGTAATCTGTGGACTATCAGAGTGTTGATGAAACACAGAAATGGCATCGGGATTGAATACAAAAGTCACCGTGCACACTTTCGTCCATGGGAGTAATCTCTCAAACAGTCTACGCTTTGATCATTCCCTGGAAGACCAGTAGTAGTTTCCAATGCATATCTGGAGGCATACTGTAATCTGTGGACTGACTGAGTGTTGATGAAACACAGAAATTGCATCGGGATTGAATACAACAGTGACCATGCGCACTTTCCTCTATGGGAGTAATCTCTCAAACAGTCTACGCCTTGATCGTTCCCTGGAAGACCAGTAGTATCTTCCGATGCACATCTGGAGGCATTCTGTAACCTGTGGACTATAAGACTGTTGATGAAACTCAGAAATTGCATCGGGATTGAATACAGCAGTCACCATGCGCACTTTCCTCCATGGGAGTAATTCTCAAACAGTCTACGATTTGATCGTTCCCTGGAAGACCAATAGTAGTTTCCGATGCACATCAGCTGGCATTCTGTAATCTGTGGACTATCAGAGTGTTGATGAAACACAGAAATGGCATCGGGATTGAATATACAACAGTCACCATCCGCACTTTCCTCCATGGGATTTATGTCTGAAACAGTCTCCTCTTTGATCGTTCCCTGGAAGACCAGTAGTAGTTTCCAATGCACATCTGGATTCCTTCTGTAATCTGCGGACCTTCAAAGTATGGATTGAAACACAGAAATTGCCTCGGGATTGAATACAACAGTCACCATGCGCACTTTTCTCAATGGGAATAATGTCTCAAACAGTCTACGCTTTGATCGTTCCCTGGAAGACCAGTAGTAGTTACCGATGCACACCTGGAGGATATCTGTAATCTGTGGACTATCAGAGTGTTGATGAAATACAGAAATTGCATCGGGATTGAATACAACAGTAACCATGCGCACTTTCCTCCATGGGAGTAATGTCTCAAACAGTCTACGCTTTGATTGTTCCTTGGTAGACCAGTAGTAGCTTCCGATGCACATCGGGAGGCATTCTGTAATCTGTGGAGTATCAGAGTTTTGATGAAACTAAGAAATTGCATCGGGATTGAATACAACAGTCTATATGCGCACTTTCCTCCATGGGAGTAATGTCTCAAACAGTCTACGCTTTGATCGTTCCCTGGAAGACCAGTAGTAGTTTCCGATGCACATCTGGAGGCATTCTGTAATCTGTGGACAATCAGACTGTTGATGAAACACAGAAATTGCATCGGGATTGAATACAACAGTCACCATGCGCACTTTCCTCCATGGGAGTAATGTCTCAAACAGTCTACGCTTTGATCGTTCCCTGGAAGACCAGTAGCAGTTTCCAATGAACATCTGGAGGCACTCTGTAATCAGTGGACTATCAGAGTGTTGATGAAATACAGAAATAGCATCGGGATTGAATACAACAAACACCATGTACACATTCCTCCATGGGAGTAATTCTCAAACAGTATACGCTTTGATCGTTCCCTGGAAGACCAGTAGTAGTTTCCGATGCACATCTGGTGGCATTCTGTAATCTGTGGACTATCAGAGTGCTGATGAAATACAGATATTGCATCGGGATTCAATACAACAGTCACCATGCGCACTTCCCTCCACGGGAGAAATGTCCAAAACAGTCTACGCTTTGATCGTTCCCTGGAAGACCAGTAGTAGTTTCCGATGCACGTCTGGTGGCATTCTGTAATCTGTGGACTATCAGAGTGTTGATGAAACTCAGACATTGCATCGGGATTGAATACAACAGTCACCATCCGCACCTACCTCAATGGGAGTAATGTCTCAAACAGTCTACTCTTTGATCGTTCCCTGGAAGACCAGTAGTAGTTTCCGATGCACATCTGGTGGCATTCTGTAATCTGTGGACTATCAGAATGTTGATGAAACACAGAAATTGCCTCGGGATTGAATACAACAGTCACCATGCGCACTTTCCTCAATAGGAGTAATGTCTCAAACAGTCTACGCTTTGCTCGTTCCCTGGAAGACCAGTAGTAGTTACCGATGCACATCTGGACGCATTCTGTAATCTGTGGACTATCAGAGTGTTGATGAAACACAGAAAATGCATCGGGATTGAATACAACAGTCACCATGCGCACTTTCCTCCATGGGAGTAATGTCTCAGACAGTCTACGCTTTGATCGTTCCCTGGAAGTCCAGTAGCAGTTTCCGATGCACATCTGGAGGCATTCTGTAATCTGTGGACTATCAGAGTGTTCTTGAAACACAGAAATTGCATCAGGATTGAATACAACAGTCACCATGCGCACTTACCTCCATGGGAGTAATTCTCAAACAGTCTACGCTATGATCGTTCCCTGGAAGACCAGTAGTAGTCTCCGATGCACATCTGGTGCCATTCTGTAATCCGTGGACTATCAGAGTGTTGATGAAACACAGAAATTGCATCGGGATTGAATAGAACAGTCACCATGCTCACTTTCCTCCATGGGAGGTATGTCTCAAACAGTCTACGCTATGATCGTTCCCTGGAAGACCAGTAGTAGTTTCCGATGCACATCTGGTGGCATTCTGTAATGTGTGGAGTATCAGAGTGTTGATGAAACACAGAAATTGCATAAGGATTGAATACAACAGTCACCATGCGCACTTTCCTCCACGGGAGTAATGTCTCAAACAGTCTACGCATTGATCGTTCCCTGGAGGACCAGTAGTAGTTTCCGATGCACATCTGGAGGCATTCTGTAACCTGTAGACTATCAGACTGTTGATAAAACACAGATATAGCATCGGGATTAAATACAACAGTCACCATGCGCACTTTCCTCCATGGGAGTAATGTCTCAGACAGTCTACGCTTTGATCGTTCCCTGGAAGTCCAGTAGCAGTTTCCGATGCACATCTGGAGGCATTCTATAAACCGTGGACTAACAGAGTGTTGATCAAAACACAGAAATTGCATCCGGATTGAATACAACAGTCACCATGCGCACTTTCCTCCATGGGAGTAACGTCTCAAACAGTCTACGCTTTGATCGTTCCCTGGAAGACCAGAAGTAGTTTCCGATGCACATCTTGAGGCATTCTGTAACCTGTGGACCATCAGACTGTTGATGAGACACAGAAATTGCATCGTGATTGAATATAACAGTCACCATGCGCACTTTCCTCCATGGGAGTAATGTCTCAGACAGTCTACGCTTTGATCGTTCCCTGGAAGTCCAGTAGCAGTTTCCGATGCACATCTGGAGGCATTCTGTAATCTGTGGACTATCAGAGTGTTCTTGAAACACAGAAATTGCATCAGGATTGAATACAACAGTCACCATGCGCCCTTACCTCCATGGGAGTAATTCTCAAACAGTCTACGCTATGATCGTTCCCTGGAAGACCAGTAGTAGTCTCCGATGCACATCTGGTGCCATTCTGTAATCCGTGGACTATCAGAGTGTTGATGAAACACAGAAATTGCATCGGGATTGAATAGAACAGTCACCATGCTCACTTTCCTCCACGGGAGGTATGTCTCAAACAGTCTACGCTATGATCGTTCCCTGGAAGACCAGTAGTAGTTTCCGATGCACATCTGGTGGCATTCTGTAATCTGTGGAGTATCAGAGTGTTGATGAAACACAGAAATTGCATAAGGATTGAATACAACAGTCACCATGCGCACTTTCCTCCACGGGAGTAATGTCTCAAACAGTCTACGCATTGATCGTTCCCTGGAGGACCAGTAGTAGTTTCCGATGCACATCTGGAGGCATTCTGTAACCTGTAGACTATCAGAATGTTGATAAAACACAGATATAGCATCGGGATTAAATACAACAGTCACCGTGCGCACGTTCCTCCATGGGAGTAATGTCTCAAACAGTCTACGCTTTGATCGTTCCCTGTAAGACCAGTAGTATTTTCCGATGCACATCTGGAGGCATTCTATAATTTGTGGACTAACAGAGTGTTGATCAAAACACAGAAATTGCATCCGGATTGAATACAACAGTCACCATGCACACTTTCCCCCATGGGAGTAACGTCTCAAACAGTCTACGCTTTGATCGTTCCCTGGAATACCAGAAGTAGTTTCCGATGCACATCTTGAGGCATTCTGTAACCTGTGGACCATCAGACTGTTGATGAAACACAGAAATTGCATCGTGATTGAATACAACAGTCACCATGCGCACTTTCCTCCATGGGAGTAATGTCTCTAAGAGTCTACGCTTTAATCGTTCCCTGGAAGACCAGTAGTAGTTTCCGATGCATATCTGGAGGCATTCTGTAATCTGTGGAGTATCAGAATGTTGATGAAACACAGAAATTGCATCGGGATTGAATACAACAGTCACCATGCGCACCTTCCTCCACGGGAGTAATGTCTCTAACCGTCTACGCTTTGATCATTCCCTGGAAGACCAGTAGTAGTTTCCAATGTATATCTGGAGGCATACTGTAATCTGTGTATTATCTGAGTTTTGATGAAACACAGAAATTGCATCGGGATTGAATACAGCAGTCATAATGCGCACTTTCCTCCATGTTAGTAATGTCTCAAACGGTCTACGCTTTGATCGTTCCCTGTAAGACCAGTGTTAGTTGCCGATGCACATCTGGAGGCATTCTGTAATCTGCGGACTATCAGAGTGTTGATGAAACACTGAAATTTCATCGGGATTTAATACTATAGTCACCATGCGCACTTTCCTCCATGGGAGTAGTTCTGAAACAGTCTACGATTTCATCGTTCCCTGCAAGACCAGTAGTAGTTCCCGATGCACATCTGCTGGCATTTCCTAATCTGTGGACTATCAGAGTGGTGATGAAACACAGAAATAGCATTGGGATAGAATACAACAGTCACCATGAGCACTTTCCTCCATGGGAGTAATGTCTCAAACAGTCTACGCTTTGATCGTTCCCTTTAAGACCAGTCGTAGTTTCCGATGCACATCTGGAAGCATTCTGAAATCTGTGGACTCACTGAGTGTTGATGAAACACAGAAATTGCATCGGGATTGAATACAACAATCACCATGCGCACTTTCCTCCATGTTAGTAATGACTCAAACGGTCTACGCTTTGATCGTTCCCTGTAAGACCAGTGTTAATTTCCGATGCACATCTGGAGGCATTCTGTAATCTGTGGACTATCAGAGTGTTGATGAAACACAGAAATTTCATCGGGATTAAATACAACAGTCACCATGCGCACTTTCCTCCATGCGAGTAATGCCTCTAACAGTCAACGCTTTGATCGTTCCCTTAAAGACCAGTAGTAGTTTCCGATGCACATCTGGAGGTATTCTGTAATCTGTGGACTATCAGAGTGTTGATGAAACACTAAAATTACATCGGGATAGAATACAACAGCCACCATGCTCACTTTCCTCCATGGGAGTAATGTCTCATACAGTCTCCGCTTTGATCGTTCCCTGGAAGACCAGTAGTAGTTTCCGATGCACATCTTGAGGCATTCTGAAATCTGTGGACTAACTGAGTGTTGATGAAACACAGAAATTGCATCAGGATTGAATACAACAGTGACCATGCGCACTTTCCTCTATGGGAGTAATGTCTCAAACAGTCTACGCCTTGATCGTTCCCTGGAAGACCAGTAGTATCTTCCGATGCACATCTGGAGGCATTCTGTAATCTGTGGACTATAAGACTGTTGATGAAACTCAGAAATTGCATCGGGATTGAATACAGCAGTCACCATGCGCACTTTCCTCCATGGGAGTAATTCTCAAACAGTCTACGATTTGATCGTTCCCTGGAAGACCAGTAGTAGTTTCCGATGCACATCAGCTGGCATTCTGTAATCTGTGGACTATCAGAGTGTTGATGAAACACAGAAATGGCATCGGGATTGAATATACAACAGTCACCATCCGCACTTTCCTCCATGGGATTAATGTCTGAAACAGTCTACTCTTTGATCGTTCCCTGGAAGACAAGTAGTAGTTTCCGAAGCACATCTGGTGGAATTCTGCAATCTGTGGACTATCAGAGTGTTGATGAAACACAGAAATTCCATCGGGGTGAAAACAACAGTCACCATGCGCACTTTCCTCCACGGGATTAATGTCTCAAACAGTCTACGTTTTGATCGTTCCCTTTAAGACCAGTAGTAGTTTGAGATGGACATCTATTGGCATTCTGTAATCTGTCGACTATCAGAGTGTTGATGAAACTCAGAAATTGCAATGGGATTGAATACAACAGTCACCATGCGCACTTTCCTCCATGGGAGTAATGTCTCAAACAGTCTACGCTTTGATCGTTCCCTGGAAGACCAGTAGTAGTTTCCGATGCACATCTGGAGGCATTCTGTGATCTGTGGACTATAAGACTGTTGATGAAACACAGAAATCGCATCGGGATTGAATACAACAGTCACCATGCGCACTTTCCTCCATGGGAGTAATGTCTCCAACAGTCTACGCTTTGATCGTTCCCTGGAAGACCAGTAGCAGTTTCCGATGAACATCTGGAGGCAATCTGTAATCTGTGGAATATCAGAGTGTTGATGAAACACAGAAATTGCATCGTGATTGAATACAACAGTCACCATGCGCACTTTCCTCCATGGGAGTAATGTCTCAGACAGTCTACGCTTTGATCGTTCCCTGGAAGTCCAGTAGCAGTTTCCGATGCACATCTGGAGGCATTCTGTAATCTGTGGACTATCAGAGTGTTCTTGAAACACAGATATTGCATCAGGATTGAATACAACAGTCACCATGCGCCCTTACCTCCATGGGAGTAATTCTCATACAGTCTACGCTATGATCGTTCCCTGGAAGACCAGTAGTAGTCTCCGATGCACATCTGGTGCCATTCTGTAATCCGTGGACTATCAGAGTGTTGATGAAACACAGAAATTGCATCGGGATTGAATAGAACAGTCACCATGCTCACTTTCCTCCACGGGAGGTATGTCTCAAACAGTCTACGCTATGATCGTTCCCTGGAAGACCAGTAGTAGTTTCCGATGCACATCTGGTGGCATTCTGTAATCTGTGGAGTATCAGAGTGTTGATGAAACACAGAAATTGCATAAGGATTGAATACAACAGTCACCATGCGCACTTTCCTCCACGGGAGTAATGTCTCAAACAGTCTACGCATTGATCGTTCCCTGGAGGACCAGTAGTAGTTTCCGATGCACATCTGGAGGCATTCTGTAACCTGTAGACTATCAGAATGTTGATAAAACACAGATATAGCATCGGGATTAAATACAACAGTCACCGTGCGCACGTTCCTCCATGGGAGTAATGTCTCAAACAGTCTACGCTTTGATCGTTCCCTGTAAGACCAGTAGTATTTTCCGATGCACATCTGGAGGCATTCTATAATTTGTGGACTAACAGAGTGTTGATCAAAACACAGAAATTGCATCCGGAATGAATACAACAGACACCATGAACACTTTCCCCCATGGGAGTAACGTCTCAAACAGTCTACGCTTTGATCGTTCCCTGGAAGACCAGAAGTAGTTTCCGATGCACATCTCGAGGCATTCTGTAACCTGTGGACCATCAGACTGTTGGTGAAACACAGAAATTGCATCGTGATTGAATACAACAGTCACCATGCGCACTTTCCTCCATGGGAGTAATGTCTCTAAGAGTCTACGCTTTAATCGTTCCCTGGAAGACCAGTAGTAGTTTCCGATGCATATCTGGAGGCATTCTGTAATCTGTGGAGTATCAGAATGTTGATGAAACACAGAAATTGCATCGGGATTGAATACAACAGTCACCATGCGCACCTTCCTCCACGGGAGTAATGTCTCTAACCGTCTACGCTTTGATCATTCCCTGGAAGACCAGTAGTAGTTTCCAATGCATATCTGGAGGCATACTGTAATCTGTGTATTATCTGAGTTTTGATGAAACACAGAAATTGCATCGGGATTGAATACAGCAGTCATAATGCGCACTTTCCTCCATGTTAGTAATGTCTCAAACGGTCTACGCTTTGATCGTTCCCTGTAAGACCAGTGTTAGTTGCCGATGCACATCTGGAGGCATTCTGTAATCTGCGGACTATCAGAGTGTTGATGAAACACTGAAATTTCATCGGGATTTAATACTATAGTCACCATGCGCACTTTCCTCCATGGGAGTAGTTCTGAAACAGTCTACGATTTCATCGTTCCCTGCAAGACCAGTAGTAGTTCCCGATGCACATCTGCTGGCATTCCCTAATCTGTGGACTATCAGAGTGGTGATGAAACACAGAAATAGCATTGGGATAGAATACAACAGTCACCATGCGCACTTTCCTCCATGGGAGTAATGTCTCAAACAGTCTACGCTTTGATCGTTCCCTTTAAGACCAGTCGTAGTTTCCGATGCACATCTGGAAGCATTCTGAAATCTGTGGACTCACTGAGTGTTGATGAAACACAGAAATTGCATCGGGATTGAATACAACAATCACCATGCGCACTTTCCTCCATGTTAGTAATGACTCAAACGGTCTACGCTTTGATCGTTCCCTGTAAGACCAGTGTTAATTTCCGATGCACATCTGGAGGCATTCTGTAATCTGTGGACTATCAGAGTGTTGATGAAACACAGAAATTTCATCGGGATTAAATACAACAGTCACCATGCGCACTTTCCTCCATACGAGTAATGCCTCTAACAGTCAACGCTTTGATCGTTCCCTTAAAGACCAGTAGTAGTTTCCGATGCACATCTGGAGGTATTCTGTATTCTGTGGACTAACAGAGTGTTGATGAAACACTAAAATTACATCGGGATAGAATACAACAGCCACCATGCGCACTTTCCTCCATGGGAGTAATGTCTCATACAGTCTCCGCTTTGATCGTTCCCTGGAAGTCCAGTAGTAGTTTCCGATGCACATCTGGAGGCATTCTGTAATCTGTGGACTATCAGACTGTTGATGAAACACAAAAATTGCATCGGGATTGGATACAACAGTCACCGTGCACACTTTCCTCCATGGGAGTAATCTCTCAAACAGCCAACGCTTTGATCGTTCCCTGGAAGACCAGTCGTAGTTTCCGATGCACATCTTGAGGCATTCTGAAATCTGTGGACTAACTGAGTGTTGATGAAACACAGAAATTGCATCGGGATTGAATACAACAGTGACCATGCGCACTTTCCTCTATGGGAGTAATGTCTCAAACAGTCTACGCCTTGATCGTTCCCTGGAAGCCCAGTAGTATCTTCCGATGCACATCTGGAGGCATTCTGTAATCTGTGGACTATAAGACTGTTGATGAAACTCAGAAATTGCATCGGGATTGAATACAGCAGTCACCATGCGCACTTTCCTCCATGGGAGTAATTCTCAAACAGTCTACGATTTGATCGTTCCCTGGAAGACCAGTAGTAGTTTCCGATGCACATCAGCTGGCATTCTGTAATCTGTGGACTATCAGAGTGTTGATGAAACACAGAAATGGCATCGGGATTGAATATACAACAGTCACCATCCGCACTTTCCTCCATGGGATTAATGTCTGAAACAGTCTACTCTTTGATCGTTCCCTGGAAGACAAGTAGTAGTTTCCGAAGCACATCTGGTGGAATTCTGCAATCTGTGGACTATCAGAGAGTTGATGAAACACAGAAATTCCATCGGGGTGAAAACAACAGTCATCATGCGCACTTTCCTCCACGGGAGTAATGTCTCAAACAGTCTACGTTTTGATCGTTCCCTTTAAGACCAGTAGTAGTTTGAGATGGACATCTATTGGCATTCTGTAATCTGTCGACTATCAGAGTGTTGATGAAACACAGAAATTGCAATGGGATTGAATACAACAGTCACCATGCGCACTTTCCTCCATGGGAGTAATGTCTCAAACAGTCTACGCTTTGATCGTTCCCTGGAAGACCAGTAGTAGTTTCCGATGCACATCTGGAGGCATTCTGTGATCTGTGGACTATAAGACTGTTGATGAAACACAGAAATCGCATCGGGATTGAATACAACAGTCACCATGCGCACTTTCCTCCATGGGAGTAATGTCTCCAACAGTCTACGCTTTGATCGTTCCCTGGAAGACCAGTAGCAGTTTCCGATGAACATCTGGAGGCAATCTGTAATCTGTGGAATATCAGAGTGTTGATGAAACACAGAAATTGCATCGGGATTGAATACAACAATCACCATGCGCATTTTCCTCCATGGGAGTAATGTCTCAGACAGTCTACGCTATAATCGTTCCCTGGAAGTCCAGTAGCAGTTTCCGATGCACATCTGGAGGCATTCTGTAATCTGTGGACTGTAAGAGTGTTCTTGAAACACAGAAATTGCATCAGGATTGAATACAACAGTCACCATGCGCACTTTCCTCCATGGGAGTAATGTCTCGAACATTCTACGCTTTGATCGTTCCCTGGAAGACCAGTAGCAGTTTCCGATGAACATCTGGAGGCATTCTGTAATCTGTGGACTATCAGAGTGTTGATGAAATACAGAAATAGCATCGGGATTGAATACAACAGTCACCATGTACACTTTCCTCCATGGGAGTAATTCTCAAACAGTATACGCTTTGATCGTTCCCTGGAAGACCAGTAGTAGTTTCCGATGCACATCTGGTGGCATTCTGTAATCTGTGGACTATCAGAGTGCTGATGAAATACAGATATTGCATCGGGATTCAATACAACAGTCACCATGCGCACTTCCCTCCACGGGAGAAATGTCCCAAACAGTCTACGCTTTGATCGTTCCCTGGAAGACCAGTAGTAGTTTCCGATGCACGTCTGGTGGCATTCTGTAATCTGTGGACTATCAGAGTGTTGATGAAACACAGACATTGCATCGGGATTGAATACAACAGTCACCATCCGCACCTTCCTCAATGGGAGTAATGTCTCAAACAGTCTACTCTTTGATCGTTCCCTGGAAGACCAGTAGTAGTTTCCGATGCACAACTGGTGGCATTCTGTAATCTGTGGACTATCAGAGTGTTGACGAAACACAGACATTGAATCGGGATTGAATACAACAGTCACCATGCGCACTTTCCTCCATGGGAGTAATGTCTGAAAGAGACTACGCTTTGATCGTTCCCTGGAAGACCAGTAGTAGTTTCCGATGCACATCTGGATTCCTTCTGTAATCTGTGGACCTTCAAAGTGTGGATTGAAACACAGAAATTGCCTCGGGATTGAATACAACGGTCACCATGCGCACTTTCCTTAATGGGAGTAATGTCTCAAACAGTCTACGCTTTGCTCGTTCCCTGGAAGACCAGTAGTAGTAACCGATGCACATCTGGAGGCATTCTGTAATCTGTAAACTATCAGAGTGTTGATGAAAAACAGAAAATGCATCGGGATTGAATACAACAGTCACCATGCGAACTTTCCTCCATGGGAGTAATGTCTCAAAGAGTCTACGCTTCGATCGTTCCCTGGAAGACCAGTAGCAGTTTCCGATGTACATCTGGAGGCATTCTGTAATCTGTGGAATATCAGAGTGTTGATGAAACACAGAAGTTGCATCGGGATTGAATACAACAGTCACCATGCGCACTTTCCTCCATGGGAGAAATGTCTCAGACAGTCTACGCTTTGATCGTTACCTGGAAGACCAGAAGTAGTTTCCGATGCACATCTTGAGGCATTCTGTAACCTGTGGACTATCAGACTGTTGATGAAAGACAGAAATTGCATCGGGATTGAATACAACAGTCACCATGCGCACTATCCTCCATGTTAGTAATGTCTGAAACAGTCTACAATTTGATCGGTCTCTGGAAGACCAGTAGTAGTTTCCGATGGACATCTGGAGGCATTCTGTAATCTGTGGACTATCCGATTGTTGATGAAACACAGAAATTGCATCGGGATTGAATACAACAGTCACCATGCGCACTTTCCTGCATGGGAGTAATTTTCAAACAGTCTACCCTTTGATCGTTCCCTGCAAGAAAAGTAGTAGTTTCCGATGCACATCTGGATTCCTTCTGTAATCTGTGGACCTTCAAAATGTTAATTGAAACACAGAAATTGCCTCGGGATTGAATACAACAGTCACCATGCGCACTTTCCTCAATGGGAATAATGTCTCAAACAGTCTACGCTTTGATCGTTCCCTGGAAAACCAGTAGTAGTTTCAGATGTACATCTGGAGGCATTCTGTAATCTGTGGACTATCAGAATGTTGATGAAATACAGAAATTGCATCGGGATTGAATACAACAGTCACCATGCGCACTTTCCTCCAGGAGAGTAATGTCTCAAAGAGTCTACGCTTTGATCGTTCCCTGGAAGACCAGTAGTAGTTTCCGATGCACATCTGGAGGCATTCTGTAATCTGTGGACTATCAGTCTGTTGATAAAACACAGATATTGCATCGGGATTGAATACAACAGTCACCATGCACACTTTCCTCCATGGGAGTAATGTCTCAAACAGTCTACGCCTTGATCGTTCCCTGGAAGACCAGTAGCAGTTTCCGATGAACATCTGGAGGCATTCTGTAATCTGTGGAATATCAGAGTG
Source organism: Schistocerca gregaria (assembly GCF_023897955.1). NCBI lineage: Eukaryota > Metazoa > Arthropoda > Insecta > Orthoptera > Acrididae > Schistocerca > Schistocerca gregaria. The sequence goes on from NC_064927.1 coordinate 2,694,311, forward strand.
TTGATGAAACACAGAAATTGCATCGGGATTGAATACAACAGTCACCATGCGCACTTTCCTCCATACGAGTAATGCCTCTAACAGTCAACGCTTTGATCGTTCCCTTAAAGACCAGTAGTAGTTTCCGATGCACATCTGGAGGTATTCTGTATTCTGTGGACTAACAGAGTGTTGATGAAACACTAAAATTACATCGGGATAGAATACAACAGCCACCATGCGCACTTTCCTCCATGGGAGTAATGTCTCATACAGTCTCCGCTTTGATCGTTCCCTGGAAGTCCAGTAGTAGTTTCCGATGCACATCTGGAGGCATTCTGTAATCTGTGGACTATCAGACTGTTGATGAAACACAAAAATTGCATCGGGATTGGATACAACAGTCACCGTGCACACTTTCCTCCATGGGAGTAATCTCTCAAACAGCCAACGCTTTGATCGTTCCCTGGAAGACCAGTCGTAGTTTCCGATGCACATCTTGAGGCATTCTGAAATCTGTGGACTAACTGAGTGTTGATGAAACACAGAAATTGCATCGGGATTGAATACAACAGTGACCATGCGCACTTTCCTCTATGGGAGTAATGTCTCAAACAGTCTACGCCTTGATCGTTCCCTGGAAGACCAGTAGTATCTTCCGATGCACATCTGGAGGCATTCTGTAATCTGTGGACTATAAGACTGTTGATGAAACTCAGAAATTGCATCGGGATTGAATACAGCAGTCACCATGCGCACTTTCCTCCATGGGAGTAATTCTCAAACAGTCTACGATTTGATCGTTCCCTGGAAGACCGGTAGTAGTTTCCGATGCACATCAGCTGGCATTCTGTAATCTGTGGACTATCAGAGTGTTGATGAAACACAGAAATGGCATCGGGATTGAATATACAACAGTCACCATCCGCACTTTCCTCCATGGGATTAATGTCTGAAACAGTCTACTCTTTGATCGTTCCCTGGAAGACAAGTAGTAGTTTCCGAAGCACATCTGGTGGAATTCTGCAATCTGTGGACTATCAGAGAGTTGATGAAACACAGAAATTCCATCGGGGTGAAAACAACAGTCATCATGCGCACTTTCCTCCACGGGAGTAATGTCTCAAACAGTCTACGTTTTGATCGTTCCCTTTAAGACCAGTAGTAGTTTGAGATGGACATCTATTGGCATTCTGTAATCTGTCGACTATCAGAGTGTTGATGAAACACAGAAATTGCAATGGGATTGAATACAACAGTCACCATGCGCACTTTCCTCCATGGGAGTAATGTCTCAAACAGTCTACGCTTTGATCGTTCCCTGGAAGACCAGTAGTAGTTTCCGATGCACATCTGGAGGCATTCTGTGATCTGTGGACTATAAGACTGTTGATGAAACACAGAAATCGCATCGGGATTGAATACAACAGTCACCATGCGCACTTTCCTCCATGGGAGTAATGTCTCCAACAGTCTACGCTTTGATCGTTCCCTGGAAGACCAGTAGCAGTTTCCGATGAACACCTGGAGGCAATCTGTAATCTGTGGAATATCAGAGTGTTGATGAAACACAGAAATTGCATCGGGATTGAATACAACAATCACCATGCGCATTTTCCTCCATGGGAGTAATGTCTCAGACAGTCTACGCTATAATCGTTCCCTGGAAGTCCAGTAGCAGTTTCCGATGCACATCTGGAGGCATTCTGTAATCTGTGGACTGTAAGAGTGTTCTTGAAACACAGAAATTGCATCAGGATTGAATACAACAGTCACCATGCGCACTTTCCTCCATGGGAGTAATGTCTCAAACATTCTACGCTTTGATCGTTCCCTGGAAGACCAGTAGCAGTTTCCGATGAACATCTGGAGGCATTCTGTAATCTGTGGACTATCAGAGTGTTGATGAAATACAGAAATAGCATCGGGATTGAATACAACAGTCACCATGTACACTTTCCTCCATGGGAGTAATTCTCAAACAGTATACGCTTTGATCGTTCCCTGGAAGACCAGTAGTAGTTTCCGATGCACATCTGGTGGCATTCTGTAATCTGTGGACTATCAGAGTGCTGATGAAATACAGATATTGCATCGGGATTCAATACAACAGTCACCATGCGCACTTCCCTCCACGGGAGAAATGTCCCAAACAGTCTACGCTTTGATCGTTCCCTGGAAGACCAGTAGTAGTTTCCGATGCACGTCTGGTGGCATTCTGTAATCTGTGGACTATCAGAGTGTTGATGAAACACAGACATTGCATCGGGATTGAATACAACAGTCACCATCCGCACCTTCCTCAATGGGAGTAATGTCTCAAACAGTCTACTCTTTGATCGTTCCCTGGAAGACCAGTAGTAGTTTCCGATGCACAACTGGTGGCATTCTGTAATCTGTGGACTATCAGAGTGTTGACGAAACACAGACATTGAATCGGGATTGAATACAACAGTCACCATGCGCACTTTCCTCCATGGGAGTAATGTCTGAAAGAGACTACGCTTTGATCGTTCCCTGGAAGACCAGTAGTAGTTTCCGATGCACATCTGGATTCCTTCTGTAATCTGTGGACCTTCAAAGTGTGGATTGAAACACAGAAATTGCCTCGGGATTGAATACAACGGTCACCATGCGCACTTTCCTTAATGGGAGTAATGTCTCAAACAGTCTACGCTTTGCTCGTTCCCTGGAAGACCAGTAGTAGTAACCGATGCACATCTGGAGGCATTCTGTAATCTGTAAACTATCAGAGTGTTGATGAAAAACAGAAAATGCATCGGGATTGAATACAACAGTCACCATGCGAACTTTCCTCCATGGGAGTAATGTCTCAAAGAGTCTACGCTTCGATCGTTCCCTGGAAGACCAGTAGCAGTTTCCGATGTACATCTGGAGGCATTCTGTAATCTGTGGAATATCAGAGTGTTGATGAAACACAGAAGTTGCATCGGGATTGAATACAACAGTCACCATGCGCACTTTCCTCCATGGGAGAAATGTCTCAGACAGTCTACGCTTTGATCGTTACCTGGAAGACCAGAAGTAGTTTCCGATGCACATCTTGAGGCATTCTGTAACCTGTGGACTATCAGACTGTTGATGAAAGACAGAAATTGCATCGGGATTGAATACAACAGTCACCATGCGCACTATCCTCCATGTTAGTAATGTCTGAAACAGTCTACAATTTGATCGGTCTCTGGAAGACCAGTAGTAGTTTCCGATGGACATCTGGAGGCATTCTGTAATCTGTGGACTATCCGATTGTTGATGAAACACAGAAATTGCATCGGGATTGAATACAACAGTCACCATGCGCACTTTCCTGCATGGGAGTAATTTTCAAACAGTCTACCCTTTGATCGTTCCCTGCAAGAAAAGTAGTAGTTTCCGATGCACATCTGGATTCCTTCTGTAATCTGTGGACCTTCAAAATGTTAATTGAAACACAGAAATTGCCTCGGGATTGAATACAACAGTCACCATGCGCACTTTCCTCAATGGGAATAATGTCTCAAACAGTCTACGCTTTGATCGTTCCCTGGAAAACCAGTAGTAGTTACAGATGTACATCTGGAGGCATTCTGTAATCTGTGGACTATCAGAATGTTGATGAAATACAGAAATTGCATCGGGATTGAATACAACAGTCACCATGCGCACTTTCCTCCAGGAGAGTAATGTCTCAAAGAGTCTACGCTTTGATCGTTCCCTGGAAGACCAGTAGTAGTTTCCGATGCACATCTGGAGGCATTCTGTAATCTGTGGACTATCAGTCTGTTGATAAAACACAGATATTGCATCGGGATTGAATACAACAGTCACCATGCACACTTTCCTCCATGGGAGTAATGTCTCAAACAGTCTACGCCTTGATCGTTCCCTGGAAGACCAGTAGCAGTTTCCGATGAACATCTGGAGGCATTCTGTAATCTGTGGAATATCAGAGTGTTGATGAAACACAGAAATTGCATCGGGATTGAATACAACAGTCACCATGCGCACTTTCCTCCATGGGAGTATTGTCTCAGACAGTCTACGCTTTGATCGTTCCCTGGAAGTCCAGTAGCACTTTCCGATGCACATCTGGAGGCATTCTGTACTCTGTGGACTATAAGAGTGTTCTTGAAACACAGAAATTGCATCAGGATTGAATACAACTGTCACCATGCGAAGTTTCCTCCATGGGAGTAATGTCTCAAACAGTCTACGCTTTGATCGTTCCCTGGAAGACCAGTAGTAGTTTTCGATGGACATCTGCTGGCATTCTGTAAACTGTGGACTATCAGAGTGTTGATGAAATACAGAAATAGCATCGAGATTGAATACAACAGTCACCATGTTCACTTTCCTCCATGGGAGTAATTCTCAAACAGTATACGCTTTGATCGTTCCCTGGAAGACCAGTAGTAGTACCAATGCACATCTGATGGCATTCTGTAATCTGTGGACTATCAGAGTGTTGACGAAATACAGAAATTGCATCGGGATTCAATACAACAGCCACCATGCGCATTTCCCTCCACGGGAGAAATGTCCCAAACAGTTTACGCTTTGATCGTTCCCTGGAAGACCAGTAGTAGTTTCCGATGCACATCTGGTGGCATTCTGTAATCTGTGGAGTATCAGAGTGTTGACGAAACACAGAAATTGAATCGGGATTGAATACAACAGTCACCATGCGCACTTACCTCCACGGGAGTAATGTCTCAAACAGTCTACGCTTTGATCGTTCCCTGGAGGACCAGTAGTAGTTTCCGATGCACATCTGGTGGCATTCTGTAATCTGTGGACTATCAAAGTGTTGATGAAACACTAAAATTGCGTCGGGATTGAATACAACAGTCACCATGCACACATTCCTCCATAAGTGTAATGTCTTAAACAGTCTACGCTTTGATCGTTCCCTGGAAGTCCAGTAGTAGTTTCCGATGCACATCTGGAGGCATTCTGTAACCTGTGGACTATCAGACTGTTGATAAAACACAGATATTGCATCGGGATTGAATACAACAGTCACCGTGCGCACGTTCCCCATGGGAGTAATGTCTCAAACAGTCTACGCTTTGATCGTTCCCTGTAAGACCAGTAGTATTTTCCGATGCACATCTGGAGGCATTCTATAATCTGTGGACTATCAGAGTGTTGATCAAACCACAGAAATTGCATCGGGATTGAATACAACAGTCACCATGCGCACTTTCCTCCATGGGAGTAACGTCTCAAACAGTCTACGCTTTGATCGTTACCTGGAAGACCAGAAGTAGTTTCCGATGCACATCTTGAGGCATTCTGTAACCTGTGGACTATCAGACTGTTGATGAAAGACAGAAATTGCATCGGGATTGAATACAACAGTCACCATGCGCACTATCCTCCATGTCAGTAATGTCTGAAACAGTCTACACTTTGATCGGTCTCTGGAAGACCAGTAGTAGTTTCCGATGGACATCTGGAGGCATTCTGTAATCTGTGGACTATCCGATTGTTGATGAAACACAGAAATTGCATCGGGACTGAATACAACAGTCACCATGCGCACTTTCCTGCATGGGAGTAATTTTCAAACAGTCTACCCTTTGATCGTTCCCTGCAAGAAAAGTAGTAGTTTCCGATGCACATCTGGATTCCTTCTGTAATCTGTGGACCTTCAAAGTGTGGATTGAAACACAGAAATTGCCTCGGGATTGAATACAACAGTCATCATGCGCACTTTCCTCAATGGGAATAATGTCTCAAACAGTCTACGCTTTGATCGTTCCCTGGAAGACCAGTAGTAGTTACAGATGCACATCTGGAGGCATTCTGTAATCTGTGGACTATCAGAATGTTGATGAAATACAGAAATTGCATCGGGATTGAATACAACAGTCACCATGCGCACTTTCCTCCATGAGAGTAATGTCTCAAACAGTCTACGCTTTGATCGTTCCCTGGAAGACCAGTAGTTGTTTCCGATGCACATCTGGTGGCATTCTGTAATCTGTGGACTATCAGAGTGTTGACGAAATACAGAAATTGCATCGGGATTCAATACAACAGCCACCATGCGCACTTTCCTCCATGGGAGTAATGTCTCAGACAGTCTACGCTTTGATCGTTCCCTGGAAGTCCAGTAGCACTTTCCGATGCACATCTGGAGGCATTCTGTACCCTGTGGACTATAAGAGTGTTCTTGAAACACAGAAATTGCATCAGGATTGAATACAACAGTCACCATGCGAAGTTTCCTCCACGGGAGTAATGTCTCAAACAGTCTACGCTTTGATCGTTCCCTGGAAGACCAGTAGTAGTTTTCGATGAACATCTGCAGGCATTCTGTAAACTGTGGACTATCAGAGTGTTGATGAAATACAGAAATAGCATCGAGATTGAATACAACAGTCACCATGTTCACTTTCCTCCATGGGAGTAATTCTCAAACAGTATACGCTTTGATCGTTCCCTGGAAGACCAGTAGTAGTACCAATGCACATCTGATGGCATTCTGTAATCTGTGGACTATCAGAGTGTTGACGAAAAACAGAAATTGCATCGGGATTCAATACAACAGCCACCATGCGCATTTCCCTCCACGGAGAAATGTCCCAAACAGTTTACGCTTTGATCGTTCCCTGGAAGATCAGTAGTAGTTTCCGATGCACATCTGGTGGCATTCTGTAATCGGTGGACTATCAGAGTGTTGACGAAACACAGAAATTGAATCGGGATTGAATACAACAGTCACCATGCGCACTTTCCTCCATGGGAGTAATGTCTCAAACAGTCTACTCTTTGATCGTTCCCTGGAAGACCAGTAGTAGTTTCCGATGCACATCTGGTGGCATTCTGTAATCTGTGGACTATCAGAGTGTTGACGAAACACAGAAATTGAATCGGGATTGAATACAACAGTCACCATGCGCACTTTCCTCCATGGGAGTAATGTCTCAGACAGTCTACGCTATGATCGTTCCCTGGAAGACCAGTAGTAGTCTCCGATGCACATCTGGTGCCATTCTGTAATCCGTGGACTATCAGAGTGTTGATGAAACACAGAAATTGCATCGGGATTGAATAGAACAGTCACCAAGCTCACTTTCCTCCACGGGAGGTATGTCTCAAACAGTCTACGCTTTGATCGTTCCCTGGAGGACCAGTAGTAATTTCCGATGCACATCTGGTGGCATTCTGTAATCTGTGGACTATCAGAGTGTTGATGAAACACTAAAATTGCATCGGGATTGAATACAACAGTCACCATGCACACATTCCTCCATAAGTGTAATGTCTTAAACAGTCTACGCTTTGATCGTTCCCTGGAAGTCCAGTAGTAGTTTCCGATGCACATCTGGAGGCATTCTGTAACCTGTGGACTATCAGACTGTTGATAAAACACAGATATTGCATCGGGATTGAATACAACAGTCACCGTGCGCACGTTCCCCATGGGAGTAATGTCTCAAACAGTCTACGCTTTGATCGTTCCCTGTAAGACCAGTAGTAGTTTCCGATGGACATCTGGAGGCATTCTGTAATCTGTGGACTATCCGATTGTTGATGAAACACAGAAATTGCATCGGGATTGAATACAACAGTCACCATGCGCACTTTCCTGCATGGGAGTAATTTTCAAACAGTCTACCCTTTGATCGTTCCCTGCAAGAAAAGTAGTAGTTTCCGATGCACATCTGGATTCCTTCTGTAATCTGTGGACCTTCAAAATGTGGATTGAAACACAGAAATTGCCTCGGGATTGAATACAACAGTCACCATGCGCACTTTCCTCAATGGGAATAATGTCTCAAACAGTCTACGCTTTGATCGTTCCCTGGAAAACCAGTAGTAGTTACAGATGTACATCTGGAGGCATTCTGTAATCTGTGGACTATCAGAATGTTGATGAAATACAGAAATTGCATCGGGATTGAATACAACAGTCACCATGCGCACTTTCCTCCATGAGAGTAATGTCTCAAAGAGTCTACGCTTTGATCGTTCCCTGGAAGACCAGTAGTAGTTTCCGATGCACATCTGGAGGCATTCTGTAATCTGTGGACTATCAGTCTGTTGATAAAACACAGATATTGCATCGGGATTGAATACAACAGTCACCATGCACACTTTCCTCCATGGGAGTAATGTCTCAAACAGTCTACGCCTTGATCGTTCCCTGGAAGACCAGTAGCAGTTTCCGATGAACATCTGGAGGCATTCTGTAATCTGTGGAATATCAGAGTGTTGATGAAACACAGAAATTGCATCGGGATTGAATACAACAGTCACCATGCGCACTTTCCTCCATGGGAGTAATGTCTCAGACAGTCTACGCTTTGATCGTTCCCTGGAAGTCCAGTAGCACTTTCCGATGCACATCTGGAGGCATTCTGTACTCTGTGGACTATAAGAGTGTTCTTGAAACACAGAAATTGCATCAGGATTGAATACAACTGTCACCATGCGAAGTTTCCTCCATGGGAGTAATGTCTCAAACAGTCTACGCTTTGATCGTTCCCTGGAAGACCAGTAGTAGTTTTCGATGAACATCTGCTGGCATTCTGTAAACTGTGGACTATCAGAGTGTTGATGAAATACAGAAATAGCATCGAGATTGAATACAACAGTCACCATGTTCACTTTCCTCCATGGGAGTAATTCTCAAACAGTATACGCTTTGATCGTTCCCTGGAAGACCAGTAGTAGTACCAATGCACATCTGATGGCATTCTGTAATCTGTGGACTATCAGAGTGTTGACGAAATACAGAAATTGCATCGGGATTCAATACAACAGCCACCATGCGCATTTCCCTCCACGGGAGAAATGTCCCAAACAGTTTACGCTTTGATCGTTCCCTGGAAGACCAGTAGTAGTTTCCGATGCACATCTGGTGGCATTCTGTAATCTGTGGACTATCAGAGTGTTGACGAAACACAGAAATTGAATCGGGATTGAATACAACAGTCACCATGCGCACTTACCTCCACGGGAGTAATGTCTCAAACAGTCTACGCTTTGATCGTTCCCTGGAGGACCAGTAGTAGTTTCCGATGCACATTTGGTGGCATTCTGTAATCTGTGGACTATCAAAGTGTTGATGAAACACTAAAATTGCGTCGGGATTGAATACAACAGTCACCATGCACACATTCCTCCATAAGTGTAATGTCTTAAACAGTCTACGCTTTGATCGTTCCCTGGAAGTCCAGTAGTAGTTTCTGATGCACATCTGGAGGCATTCTGTAACCTGTGGACTATCAGACTGTTGATAAAACACAGATATTGCATCGGGATTGAATACAACAGTCACCGTGCGCACGTTCCCCATGGGAGTAATGTCTCAAACAGTCTACGCTTTGATCGTTCCCTGTAAGACCAGTAGTATTTTCCGATGCACATCTGGAGGCATTCTATAATCTGTGGACTATCAGAGTGTTGATCAAACCACAGAAATTGCATCGGGATTGAATACAACAGTCACCATGCGCACTTTCCTCCATGGGAGTAACGTCTCAAACAGTCTACGCTTTGATCGTTACCTGGAAGACCAGAAGTAGTTTCCGATGCACATCTTGAGGCATTCTGTAACCTGTGGACTATCAGACTGTTGATGAAAGACAGAAATTGCATCGGGATTGAATACAACAGTCACCATGCGCACTATCCTCCATGTCAGTAATGTCTGAAACAGTCTACACTTTGATCGGTCTCTGGAAGACCAGTAGTAGTTTCCGATGGACATCTGGAGGCATTCTGTAATCTGTGGACTACCCGATTGTTGATGAAACACAGAAATTGCATCGGGATTGAATACAACAGTCACCATGCGCACTTTCCTGCATGGGAGTAATTTTCAAACAGTCTACCCTTTGATCGTTAGCTGCAAGAAAAGTAGTAGTTTCCGATGCACATCTGGATTCCTTCTGTAATCTGTGGACCTTCAAAGTGTGGATTGAAACACAGAAATTGCCTCGGGATTGAATACAACGGTCACCATGCGCACTTTCCTCAATGGGAATAATGTCTCAAACAGTCTACGCTTTGATCGTTCCCTGGAAGACCAGTAGTAGTTACAGATGCACATCTGGAGGCATTCTGTAATCTGTGGACTATCAGAATGTTGATGAAATACAGAAATTGCATCGGGATTGAATACAACAGTCACCATGCGCACTTTCCTCCATGAGAGTAATGTCTCAAACAGTCTACGCTTTGATCGTTCCCTGGAAGACCAGTAGTAGTTTCCGATGCACATCTGGTGGCATTCTGTAATCTGTGGACTATCAGAGTGTTGACGAAATACAGAAATTGCATCGGAATTCAATACAACAGCCACCATGCGCACTTTCCTCCATGGGAGTAATGTCTCAGACAGTCTACGCTTTGATCGTTCCCTGGAAGTCCAGTAGCACTTTCCGATGCACATCTGGAGGCATTCTGTACCCTGTGGACTATAAGAGTGTTCTTGAAACACAGAAATTGCATCAGGATTGAATACAACAGTCACCATGCGAAGTTTCCTCCACGGGAGTAATGTCTCAAACAGTCTACGCTTTGATCGTTCCTTGGAAGACCAGTAGTAGTTTTCGATGAACATCTGCAGGCATTCTGTAAACTGTGGACTATCAGAGTGTTGATGAAATACAGAAATAGCATCGAGATTGAATACAACAGTCACCATGTTCACTTTCCTCCATGGGAGTAATTCTCAAACAGTATACGCTTTGATCGTTCCCTGGAAGACCAGTAGTAGTACCAATGCACATCTGATGGCATTCTGTAATCTGTGGACTATCAGAGTGTTGACGAAATACAGAAATTGCATCGGGATTCAATACAACAGCCACCATGCGCATTTCCCTCCACGGAGAAATGTCCCAAACAGTTTACGCTTTGATCGTTCCCTGGAAGACCAGTAGTAGTTTCCGATGCACATCTGGTGGCATTCTGTAATCTGTGGACTATCAGAGTGTTGACGAAACACAGAAATTGAATCGGGATTGAATACAACAGTCACCATGCGCACTTTCCTCCATGGGAGTAATGTCTCAAACAGTCTACTCTTTGATCGTTCCCTGGAAGACCAGTAGTAGTTTCCGATGCACATCTGGTGGCATTCTGTAATCTGTGGACTATCAGAGTGTTGACGAAACACAGAAATTGAATCGGGATTGAATACAACAGTCACCATGCGCACTTTCCTCCATTGGAGTAATGTCTCAAAGAGTCTACGCTTCGATCGTTCCCTGGAAGACCAGTAGCAGTTTCCGATGTACATCTGGAGGCATTCTGTAATCTGTGGAATATCAGAGTGTTGATGAAACACAGAAATTGCATCGGGATTGAATACAACAGTCACCATGCGCACTTTCCTCCATGGGAGTAATGTCTCAGACAGTCTACGCTTTGATCGCTCCCTGGAAGTCCAGTAGCAGTATCCGATGCACATCTGGAGGCATTCTGTAATCTGTGGACTATCAGAGTGTTCTTGAAACACAGAAATTGCATCAGGATTGAATACAACAGTCACCATACGCACTTTCCCCCATGGGAGTAATACTCAAACAGTCTACACTATGATCGTTCCCTGGAAGACCAGTAGTAGTCTCCGATGCACATCTGGTGCCATTCTGTAATCCGTGGACTATCAGAGTGTTGATGAAACACAGAAATTGCATCGGGATTGAATAGAACAGTCACCAAGCTCACTTTCCTCCACGGGAGGTATGTCTCAAACAGTCTACGCTTTGATCGTTCCCTGGAAGACCAGTAGTAGTTTCCGATGCACATCTGGTGGCATTCTGTAATCTGTGGACTATCAGAGTGTTGATGAAACACTAAAATTACATCGGGATTGAATACAACAGTCACCATGAGCACTTACCTCCACGGGAGTAATGTCTCAAACAGTCTACGCTTTGATCGTTCCCTGGAGGACCAGTAGTAGTTTCCGATGCACATCTGGTGGCATTCTGTAATCTGTGGACTATCAAAGTGTTGAAGAAACACTAAAATTGCGTCGGGATTGAATACAACAGTCACCATGCACACATTCCTCCATAAGTGTAATGTCTTAAACAGTCTACGCTTTGATCGTTCCCTGGAAGTCCAGTAGTAGTTTCCGATGCATATCTGGTGGCATTCTGTAATCTGTGGAGTATCAGAGTGTTGATGAAACACAGAAATTGCATCGGGATTGAATACACCAGTCACCATGCGCACCTTCCTCCACGGGAGTAATGTCTCAAACAGTCTACGCATTGATCGTTCCCTGGAGGACCAGTAGTAGTTTCGGATGCTCGTCCGGTGATATTCCGTAAGTTGTGGACTATCAGAGTGTTGAAGAAACACAGAAATTCCATCGGGGTGAATACAACAGTCACCATGCGCACTTTCCTCCACGGGAGTAATGTCTCAAGCAGCCTACGCCTTGATCGTTCCCTTTAAGACCAGTAGTAGTTTACGATTCACATCTATTGGCATTCTGTAATCTGTGGACTATCAGAGTGTTGATGAAACACAGAAATTGCATCTTGATTGAATACAACAGTCACCATGCGCACTTTCCTCCATGAGATTAAAGTCTCTAACAGTCTACGCTTTGATCATTCCCTGGAAGACCAGTAGTAGTTTCCGATGCATATCTGGAGGCATTCTGTAATCTGTGGATTATCTGAGTGTTGATGAAACACAGAAATTGCATTGGGATTGAATACAACAGTCACCATCCGCACTTTCCTCCATGTTAGTAATGTCTCAAACGGTCTACGCTTTGATCGTTCCCTGTAAGACCAGTAGTAGTTTCCGATGCACATCTGGAGGCATTCTGTAATCTGTGAATTATCAGACTGTTGATGAAACACAGAAATAGCATCGGGATTGAATACAACAATCACCATGCGCACTTTCCTCCATGGGAGTAATGTCTCAAACAGTCTACTTTGATCGTTCCCTGGAAGACCAGTAGCCGTTTCCGATGAACATCTGGAGGCATTCTGTAATCTGTGGAATATCAGAGTGTTGATGAAACACAGAAACTGCATCGGGATTGAATACAACAGTCACCATGCGCACTTTCCTCCATGGGAGTAATGTCTCAGACTGTCTACGCTTTGATCGTTCCCTGGAAGTCCAGTAGCAGTTTCCGATGCACATCTGGAGGCATTCTGTAATCTGTGGACTATAAGAGTGTTCTTGAAACACAGAAATTGCATCAGGATTGAATACAACTGTCACCATGCGAACTTTCCTCCATGGGAGTAATGTCTCAAACAGTCTACGCTTCGATCGTTCCCTGGAAGACCAGTAGCAGTTTCCGATGAACATCTGGAGGCATTCTGTAAACTGTGGACTATCAGAGTGTTGATGAAATACAGAAATAGCATCGCGATTGAATACAACAGTCACCATGTTTACTTTCCTCCATGGGAGTAATTCTCAAACAGTATACGCTTTGATCGTTCCCTGGAAGACCAGTAGTAGTACCAATGCACATCTGATGGCATTCTGTAATCTGTGGACTATCTGAGTGTTGACGAAATACAGAAATTGCATCGGGATTCAATACAACAGCCACCATGCGCATTTCCCTCCAAGGAGAAATGTCCCAAACAGTTTACGCTTTGATCGTTCCCTGGAAGACCAGTAGTAGTTTCCGATGCACATCTGGAGGCATTCTGTAACCTGTGGACTATCAGACTGTTGATAAAACACAGATATTGCATCGGGATTGAATACAACAGTCACCGTGCGCACGTTCCCCATGGGAGTAATGTCTCAAACAGTCTACGCTTTGATCGTTCCCTGTAAGACCAGTAGTATTTTCCGATGCACATCTGGAGGCATTCTATAATATGTGGACTATCAGAGTGTTGATCAAACCACAGAAATTGCATCAGGAGTGAATACAACAGTCACCATGCGCACTTTCCTCCATGGGAGTAACGTCTCAAACAGTCTACGGTTTGATCGTTCCCTGGAAGAGCAGAAGTAGTTTCCGATGCACATCTTGAGGCATTCTGTAACCTGTGGACTATCAGACTGTTGATGAAACACAGAAATTGCATTGGGATTGAATACAACAGTCACCATGCGCACTTTCCTTCATGGGAGTAATGTCTCTAAGAGTCTACGCTTTAATCGTTCCCTGGAAGACCAGTAGTAGTTTCCGATGCATATCTGGTGGCATTCTGTAATCTGTGGAGTATCAGAGTGTTGATGAAACACAGAAATTGCATCGGGATTGAATACACCAGTCACCATGCGCACCTTCCTCCACGGGAGTAATGTCTCAAACAGTCTACGCATTGATCGTTCCCTGGAGGACCAGTAGTAGTTTCGGATGCTCGTCCGGTGATATTCCGTAAGTTGTGGACTATCAGAGTGTTGAAGAAACACAGAAATTCCATCGGGGTGAATACAACAGTCACCATGCGCACTTTCCTCCACGGGAGTAATGTCTCAAACAGCCTACGCCTTGATCGTTCCCTTTAAGACCAGTAGTAGTTTCCGATGCACGTCTGGTGCCATTCTGTAATCTGTGGACTATCAGAGTGTTGATGAAACACAAAAATTGCATCGGGATTGAATACAACAGTCACCATACGCACTTTCCTCCATGGGAGTAATGTCTCAAAGAGTCTACGCTTCGATCGTTCCCTGGAAGACCAGTAGCAGTTTCCGATGTACATCTGGAGGCATTCTGTAATCTGTGGAATATCAGAGTGTTGATGAAACACAAAAATTGCATCGGGATTGAATACAACAGTCACCATGCGCACTTTCCTCCATGGGAGTAATGTCTCAGACAGTCTACCCTTTGATCGCTCCCTGGAAGTCCAGTAGCATTATCCGATGCACATCTGGAGGCATTCTGTAATCTGTGGACTATCAGAGTGTTCTTGAAACATAGAAATTGCATCAGGATTGAATACAACAGTCACCATGCGCACTTTCCTCCATGGGAGTAATTCTCAAACAGTCTACGCTATGATTGTTCCCTGGAAGACCAGTAGTAGTCTCCGATAAACATCTGGTGCCATTCTGTAATCCGTGGACTATCAGAGTGTTGATGAAACACAGAAATTGCATCGGTATTGAATAGAACAGTCACCATGCTCACTTTCCTCCACGGGAGGTATGTCTCAAACAGTCTATGCTTTGATCGTCCCCTGGAAGACCAGTAGTAGTTTCCGATGCACATCTGGTGGCATTCTGTAATCTGTGGACTATCAGAGTGTTGATGAAACACTAAAATTGCATCGGGATTGAATACAACAGTCACCATGCGCACTTACCTTAACGGGAGTAATGTCTCAAACAGTCTACGCTTTGATCGTTCCCTGGAGGACCAGTAGTAGTTTCCGATGCACATCTGGTGGCATTCTGTAATCTGTGGACTATCAAAGTGTTGATGAAACGCTAAAATTGCGTCGGGATTGAATACAACAGTCACCATGCACACATTCCTCCATAAGTGTAATGTCTTAAACAGTCTACGGTTTGATCGTTCCCTGGAAGTCCAGTAGTAGTTTCCGATGCACATCTGGAGGCATTCTGTAACCTGTGGACTATCAGACTGTTGATAAAACGCAGATATTACATCGGGATTGAATACAACAGTCACCGTGCGCACGTTCCCCATGGGAGTAATGTCTCAAACTGTCTACGCTTTGATCGTTCCCTGTAAGACCAGTAGTATTTTCCGATGCACATCTGGAGGCATTCTATAATCTGTGGACTATCAGAGTGTTGATCAAAACACAGAAATTGCATCGGGATTGAATACAAAAGTCACCATGCGCACTTTCCTCCATGGGAGTAACGTCTCAAACAGTCTACGGTTTGATCGTTCCCTGGAAGAGCAGATGTAGTTTCCGATGCACATCTTGAGGCATTCTGTAACCTGTCGACTATCAGACTGTTAATGAAACACAGAAATTGGGTCGGGATTGAATACAACAGTCACCATGCGCACCTTCCTCCACGGGAGTAATGTCTCAAACAGTCTACGCATTGATCGTTCCCTGGAGGACCAGTAGTAGTTTCGGACGCTCGTCTGGTGATATTCCGTAAGTTGTGGACTATCGGAGTGTTGATGAAACACAGAAATTCCATCGGGGTGAATACAACAGTCCCCATGCGCACTTTCCCCCACGGGAGTAATGTCTCAAACAGTCTACGCCTTGATCGATCGCTTTAAGACCAGTAGTAGTTTACGATTCACATCTATTGGCATTCTGTAATCTGTGGACTATCAGAGTGTTGATGAAACACAGAAATTGCATTGGGATTGAATACAACAGTCACCATGCGCACTTCCTCCATGAGATTAAAGTCTCTAACAGTCTACGCTTTGATCATTTCCTGGAAGACCAGTAGTAGTTTCCGATGCATATCTGGAGGCATTCTGTAATCTGTGGATTATCTGAGTGTTGATGAAACACAGAAATTTCATTGGGATTGAATACAACAGTCACCATCCGCACTTTCCTCCATGTTAGTAATGTCTCAAACGGTCTACGCTTTGATCGTTCCCTGTAAGACCAGTAGTAGTTTCCGATGCACATCTGGAGGCATTCTGTAATCTGTGAATTATCAGACTGTTGATGAAACACAGAAATTGCATCGGGATTGAATACAACAGTCACCATGCGCACTTTCCTCCATGGGAGTAATGTCTCAAACAGTCTACTTTGGATCGTTCCCTGGAAGGCCAGTAGCAGTTTCCGTTGAACATCTGGAGGCATTCTGTAATCTGTGGAGTATCAGAGTGTTGATGAAACACAGAAATTGCATCGGGATTGAATACAACAGTCACCATGCGCACCTTCCTCCACGGGAGTAATGTCTCAAACAGTCTACGCATTGATCGTTCCCTGGAGGACCAGTAGTAGTTTCGGATGCTCGTCTGGTGATATTCCGTAAGTTGTGGACTATCAGAGTGTTGATGAAACACAGAAATTCCATCGGGGTGAATACAACAGTCACCATGCGCACTTTCCTCCATGGGAGTAATGTCTCAAACAGTCTACGCCTTGAGCGTTCCCTTTAAGACCAGTAGTAGTTTACGATTCACATCTATTGGCATTCTGTAATCTGTGGACTATCAGAGTGTTGATGAAACACAGAAATTGCATCTTGATTGAATACAACAGTCACCATGCGCACTTTCCTCCATGAGATTAAAGTCTCTAACAGTCTACGCTTTGATCATTCCCTGGAAGACCAGTAGTAGTTTCCGATGCATATCTGGAGGCATTCTGTAATCTGTGGATTATCTGAGTGTTGATGAAACACAGAAATTGCATTGGGGTTGAATACAACAGTCACTATCCGCACTTTCCCCCATGTTAGTAATGTCTCAAATGGTCTACGCTTTGATCGTTCCCTGTAAGACCAGTAGTAGTTTCCGATGCACATCTGGAGGCATTCTGTATCTGTGGACTATCAGACTGTTGATGAAACACAGAAATAGCATCGGGATTGAATACAACAGTCACCATGCGCACTTTCCTCCATGGGAGTAATGTCTCAAACAGTCTACTTTGATCGTTCCCTGGAAGACCAGTAGCAGTTTCCGATGAACATCTGGAGGCTTTCTGTAATCTGTGGAATATCAGAGTGTTGATGAAACACAGAAACTGCATCGGGATTGAATACAACAGTCACCATGCGCACTTTCCTCCATGGGAGTAATGTCTCAGACTGTCTACGCTTTGATCGTTCCCTGGAAGTCCAGTAGCAGTTTCCGATGCACATCTGGAGGCATTCTGTTATCTGTGGACTATAAGAGTGTTCTTGTAATACAGAAATTGCATCAGGATTGAATTCAACTGTCACCATGCGAACTTTCCTCCATGGGAGTAATGTCTCAAACAGTCTACGCTTTGATCGTTCCCTGGAAGACCAGTAGCAGTTTCCGATGAACATCTGGAGTCATTCTGTAAACTGTGGACTATCAGAGTGTTGATGAAATACAGAAATAGCATCGGGATTGAATACAACAGTCACCATGTTTACTTTCCTCCATGGGAGTAATTCTCAAACAGTATACGCTTTGATCGTTCCCTGGAAGACCAGTAGTAGTTTCCGATGCACATCTAGTGGCATTCTGTAATCTGTGGACTATCAGAGTGTTGACGAAATACAGAAATTGCATCGGGATTCAATACAACAGCCACCATGCGCACTTCCCTCCATGGGAGTAATTCTCAAACAGTCTACGCTATGATCGTTCCCTGGAAGACCAGTAGTAGTCTCCGATAAACATCTGGTGCCACTCTGTAATCCGTGGACTATCAGAGTGTTGATGAAACACAGAAATTGCATCGGTATTGAATATAACAGTCACCATGCTCACTTTCCTCCACGGGAGGTATGTCTCAAACAGTCTACGCTTTGATCGTTCCCTGGAAGACCAGTAGTAGTTTCCGATGCACATCTGGTGGCATTCTGTAATCTGTGGACTATCAGAGTGTTGATGAAACACTAAAATTGCATCGGGATTGAATACAACAGTCACCGTGCGCACGTTCCCCATGGGAGTAATGTCTCAAACAGTCTACGCTTTGATCGTTCCCTGTAAGACCAATAGTATTTTCCGATGCACATCTGGAGGCATTCTATAATCTGTGGACTATCAGAGTGTTGATCAAAACACAGAAATTGCATCGGGATTGAATACAAAAGTCACCATGCGCACTTTCCTCCATGGGACTAACGTCTCAAACAGTCTACGGTTTGATCGTTCCCTGGAAGAGCAGAAGTAGTTTCCGATGCACATCTTGAGGCATTCTGTAACCTGTGGACTATCAGACTGTTGATGAAACACAGAAATTGCATTGGGATTGAATGCAACAGTCACCATGCGCACTTTCCTCCATGGGAGTAATGTCTCTAAGAGTCTACGCTTTAATCGTTCCCTGGAAGACCAGTAGTAGTCTCCGATGCATATCTGGTGGCATTCTGTAATCTGTGGAGTATCAGAGTGTTGATGAAACACAGAAATTGTATCGGGATTGAATACAACAGTCACCATGCGCACTTTCCCCCACGGGAGTAATGTCTCAAACAGTCTACGCCTTGATCGATCCCTTTAAGACCAGTAGTAGTTTATGATTCACATCTATTGGCATTCTGTAATCTGTGGACTATCAGAGTGTTGATGAAACACAGAAATTGCATCGGGATTGAATACAACAGACACCATGCGCACTTTCCTCCATGAGATTAAAGTCTCTAACAGTCTACGCTTTGATCATTTCCTGGAAGACCAGTAGTAGTTTCCGTTGCATATCTGGAGGCATTCTGTAATCTGTGGATTATCTGAGTGTTGATGAAACACAGAAATTTCATTGGGATTGAATACAACAGTCACCATCCGCACTTTCCTCCATGGGAGTAATGTCTCAAACAATCTACATTTGATCGTTCCCTGGAAGGCCAGTAGCAGTTTCCGTTGAACATCTGGAGGCATTCTGTAATCTGTGGACTATCAGAGTGTTGACGAAATACAGAAATTGCATCGCGATTCAATACAACAGCCACCATGCGCACTTCCCTCTACGGGAGAAATGTCCCAAACAGTCTACGCTTCGATCGTTCCCTGGAAGACCAGTAGTAGTTTCCGATTCACGTCTGGTGCCATTCTGTAATCTGTCGACTATCAGAGTGTTGATGAAACACAGAAATTGCATCGGGATTGAATACAACAGTCACCATCCGCAATTTCCTCAATGGGAGTAATGTCTCAAACAGTCTACTCTTTGATCGTTCCCTGGAAGACCAGTAGTAGTTTCCGATGCACATCTGGTGGCTTTCTGTAATCTGTGGACTATTAGAGTGTTGACGAAACACAGAAATTGAATCGGGATTGAATACAACAGTCACCATGCGCACTTTCCTCCATGGGAGTAATGTCTCAGACTGTCTACGCTTTGATCGTTCCCTGGAAGTCCAGTAGCAGTTTCCGATGCACATCTGGAGGCATTCTGTTATCTGTGGACTATAAGAGTGTTCTTGTAACACAGAAATTGCATCAGGATTGAATACAACTGTCACCATGCGAACTTTCCTCCATGGGAGTAATGTCTCAAACAGTCTACGCTTTGATCGTTCCCTGGAAGACCAGTAGCAGTTTCCGATGAACATCTGGAGTCATTCTGTAAACTGTGGACTATCAGAGTGTTGATGAAATACAGAAATAGCATCGGGATTGAATACAACAGTCACCATGTTTACTTTCCTCCATGGGAGTAATTCTCAAACAGTATACGCTTTGATCGTTCCCTGGAAGACCAGTAGTAGTTTCCGATGCACATCTAGTGGCATTCTGTAATCTGTGGACTATCAGAGTGTTGACGAAATACAGAAATTGCATCGGGATTCAATACAACAGCCACCATGCGCACTTCCCTTCATGGGAGTAATTCTCAAACAGTCTACGCTATGATCGTTCCCTGGAAGACCAGTAGTAGTCTCCGATAAACATCTGGTGCCACTCTGTAATCCGTGGACTATCAGAGTGTTGATGAAACACAGAAATTGCATCGGTATTGAATATAACAGTCACCATGCTCACTTTCCTCCACGGGAGGTATGTCTCAAACAGTCTACGCTTTGATCGTTCCCTGGAAGACCAGTAGTAGTTTCCGATGCACATCTGGTGGCATTCTGTAATCTGTGGACTATCAGAGTGTTGATGAAACACTAAAATTGCATCGGGATTGAATACAACAGTCACCGTGCGCACGTTCCCCATGGGAGTAATGTCTCAAACAGTCTACGCTTTGATCGTTCCCTGTAAGACCAATAGTATTTTCCGATGCACATCTGGAGGCATTCTATAATCTGTGGACTATCAGAGTGTTGGTCAAAACACAGAAATTGCATCGGGATTGAATACAAAAGTCACCATGCGCACTTTCCTCCATGGGAGTAACGTCTCAAACAGTCTACGGTTTGATCGTTCCCTGGAAGAGCAGAAGTAGTTTCCGATGCACATCTTGAGGCATTCTGTAACCTGTGGACTATCAGACTGTTGATGAAACACAGAAATTGCATTGGGATTGAATGCAACAGTCACCATGCGCACTTTCCTCCATGGGAGTAATGTCTCTAAGAGTCTACGCTTTAATCGTTCATTGGAAGACCAGTAGTAGTTTCCGATGCATATCTGGTGGCATTCTGTAATCTGTGGAGTATCAGAGTGTTGATGAAACACAGAAATTGTATCGGGATTGAATACAACAGTCACCATGCGCACTTTCCCCCACGGGAGTAATGTCTCAAACAGTCCACGCCTTGATCGATCCCTTTAAGACCAGTAGTAGTTTATGATTCACATCTATTGGCATTCTGTAATCTGTGGACTATCAGAGTGTTGATGAAACACAGAAATTGCATCGGGATTGAATACAACAGTCACCATGCGCACTTTCCTCCATGAGATTAAAGTCTCTAACAGTCTACGCTTTGATCATTTCCTGGAAGACCAGTAGTAGTTTCCGTTGCATATCTGGAGGCATTCTGTAATCTGTGGATTATCTGAGTGTTGATGAAACACAGAAATTTCATTGGGATTGAATACAACAGTCACCATCCGCACTTTCCTCCATGGGAGTAATGTCTCAAACAATCTACATTTGATCGTTCCCTGGAAGGCCAGTAGCAGTTTCCGTTGAACATCTGGAGGCATTCTGTAATCTGTGGACTATCAGAGTGTTGACGAAATACAGAAATTGCATCGCGATTCAATACAACAGCCACCATGCGCACTTCCCTCTACGGGAGAAATGTCCCAAACAGTCCACGCTTCGATCGTTCCCTGGAAGACCAGTTGTAGTTTCCGATTCACGTCTGGTGCCATTCTGTAATCTGTCGACTATCAGAGTGTTGATGAAACTCAGAAATTGCATCGGGATTGAATACAACAGTCACCATCCGCAATTTCCTCAATGGGAGTAATGTCTCAAACAGTCTACTCTTTGATCGTTCCCTGGAAGACCAGTAGTAGTTTCCGATGCACATCTGGTGGCATTCTGTAATCTGTGGACTATCAGAGTGTTGACGAAACACAGAAATTGAATCGGGATTGAATACAATAGTCACCATGCGCACTTTCCTCAATGGGAGTAATGTCTCAAAGAGTCTACGCTTCGATCGTTCCCTGGAAGTCCAGTAGCAGTTTCCGATGCACATCTGGATGCATTCTGTAATCTGTGGAATATCAGAGTGTTGATGAAACACAGAAATTGCATCGGGATTGAATACAACAGTCACCATGCGCACTTTCCTCCATGGGAGTAGTGTTTCAGACAGTCTACGCTTTGATCGCTCCCTGGAAGTCCAGTAGCAGTTTCCGATGTACATCTGGAGGCATTCTGTAATCTGTGGACTATCAGAGTGTTCTTGAAACATAGAAATTGTATCAGGATTGAATACAACAGTCACCATGCGCACTTACCTCCATGGGAGTAATTCTCAAACAGTCTACGCTATGATCGTTCCCTGGAAGACCAGTAGTAGTCTCCGATGCACATCTGGTGTCATTCTGTAATCCGTGGACTATCAGAGTGTCGATGAAACACAGATATTGCATTGGGATTGAATAGAACAGTCACCATAATCACTTTCCTCCACGGGAGGTATGTCTCAAACAGTCTACGCTTTGATCGTTCCCTGGAAGACCAGTAGTAGTTTCCGATGCACATGTGTGGCATTCTGTAATCTGTGGAGTATCAGAGTGTTGATGAAACACAGAAATTGCATAAGGATTGAATACAACAGTCACCATGCGCACTTTCCTCCACGGGAGTAATGTCTCAAACAGTCTACGCTTTGATCGTTCCCTGGAGGACCAGTAGTAGTTTCCGATGCACATCTGGTGGCATTCTGTAATCTGTGGACTATCAGAGTATTGATGAAACACTAAAATTGCGTCGGGATTGAATACAACAGTCACCATGCGCACATTCCTCCATAAGTGTAATGTCTTAAACAGTCTACGCTTTGATCGTTCCCTGGAAGTCCAGTAGTAGTTTCCGATGCACATCTGGAGGCATTCTGTAACCTGCGGACTATCGGACTGTTGATAAAACACAGATATTGCATCGGGATTGAATACAACAGTCACCGTGCGCACGTTCCCCCATGGGAGTAATGTCTCAAACAGTCTAAGCCCGATCGTTCCCTGTAAGACCAGTAGTATTTTCCGATGCACATCTGGATTCTTTCTGTAATCTGTGGACCTTCAAAGTGTGGATTGAAACACAGAAATTGCATCGGGATTGAATACAACAGTCACCATGCGCACTTTCCACAATGGGAATAATGTCTCAAACAGTCTACGCTTTGATCGTTCCCTGGAAGACCAGTAGTAGTTACCGATGCACATCTGGAGGCATTCTGTAATCTGTAGACTATCAGAGTGTTGATGAAATACATAAATTGCATCGGGAGTGAATACAACAGTCACCATGCGCACTTTCCTCCATGGGAGTAATGTCT
Organism: Schistocerca gregaria; assembly: GCF_023897955.1. Taxonomy (NCBI): domain Eukaryota; kingdom Metazoa; phylum Arthropoda; class Insecta; order Orthoptera; family Acrididae; genus Schistocerca; species Schistocerca gregaria. Next base: position 2,717,780 of record NC_064927.1, read on the forward strand.
CAAACAGTCTACGCCTTGATCGTTCCTTGGAAGACCAGTAGTAGTTTCCGATGCACATCTGGAGGCATTCTGTAATCTGTGGACTATCAGACTGTTGATGAAACACAGAAATTGAATCGGGATTGAATACAACAGTCACCATGCGCACTTTCCTCCATGGGAGTAATGTCTCAAACAGTCTACGCTTTGATCGTTCCCTGGAAGACCAGTAGCAGTTTCCGATGCACATCTGGAGGCATTCTGTAATCTGTGGAATATCAGAGTGTTCTTGAAACACAGAAATTGCATCAGGATTGAAGACAACAGTCACCAAGCGAACTTTCCTCCATGGGAGTAATGTCTCAAACAGTCTACGCTTTGATCGTTCCCTGGATGACCAGTAGCTGTTTCCGATGAACATCTGGAGGCATTCTGTAAACTGTGGACTATCAGAGTGTAGATGAAATACAGAAATAGCATCGGGATTGAATACAACAGTCACCATGTTCACTTTCCTCCATGGGAGTAATTCTCAAACAGTATACGCTTTGATCGTTCCCTGGAGACCAGTAGTAGTTTCCGATGCACATCTGGATTCCTTCTGTAACCTGTGGACCTTCGAAGTGTGGATTGAAACACAGAAATTGCCTCGGGATTGAATACAACAGTCACCATGCGCACTTTCCTCAATGGGAGTAATGTCTCAAACAGTCTACGCTTTGCTCGTTCCGTGGAAGACCAGTAGTAGTTACCGATGCACATCTGGAGGCATTCTGTAATCTGTGGACTATCAGAGTTATGATGAAACACAGAAAATGCATCGGGATTGAATACAACAGTCACCATACGCACTTTCCTCCATGGGAGTAATGTCTCAAAGAGTCTACGCTTTGATCGTTCCCTGGAAGACCAGTAGAAGGTTCCGATGCACATCTGGAGGCATTCTGTAATCTGTGGAATATCAGAGTGTTGATGAAACAAAGAAATTGCATCGGGATTGAATACAACAGTCACCATGCGCACTTTCCTCCACGGGAGTAATGTCTCAAAGAGTTTACGCTTTCATCGTTCCCTGGAAGACCAGTAGTAGTCTCCGATGCACATCTGGTGCCATTCTGTAATCCGTGGACTAGCAGAGTGTTGATGAAACACAGAAATTGCATCGGGATTGAATAGAACAGTCACCATGCTCACTTTCCTCTACGGAAGGTATGTCTCAAACAGTCTACGATTTGATCGTTCCCTGGAAAACCAGTAGTAGTTTTCGATGCACATCTGGTGGCAGTCTGTAATCTGTGGACTATCAGAGTTTTGATGAAACACTAAAATTGCATCGGGATTGAATACAACAGTCACCATGCGCACTTCCTCCACGGGAGTAATGTCTCAAACAGTCTACGCTTTGATCGTTCCCTGGAGGACCAGTAGTAGTTTCCGATGCACATCTGGTGGCATTCTGTAATCTGTGGACTATCAGAGTGTTGATGAAACACTAAAATTGCGTCGGGATTGAATACAACAGTCACCATGCGCACATTCCTCCATAAGTGTAATGTCTTAAACAGTCTACGCTTTGATCGTTCCCTGGAAGTCCAGTAGTAGTTTGCGATGCACATCTGGAGGCATTCTGTAACCTGCGGACTATCAGACTGTTGATAAAACACAGATATTGCATCAGGATTGAATACAACAGTCACCGTGCGCACGTTCCCCCATGGGAGTAATGTCTCAAACTGTCTAAGCCCGATCGTTCCCTGTAAGACCAGTAGTATTTTCCGATGCACATCTGGATTCTTTCTGTAATCTGTGGACCTTCAAAGTGTGGATGGAAACACAGAAATTGCATCGGGATTGAATACAACAGTCACCATGCGCACTTTCCTCAATGGGAATAATGTCTCAAACAGTCTACGCTTTGATCGTTCCCTGGAAGACCAGTAGTAGTTACCGATGCACATCTGGAGACATTCTGTAATCTGTGGACTATCAGAGTGTTGATGAAATACATAAATTGCATCGGGAGTGAATACAACAGTCACCATGCGCACTTTCCTCCATGGGAGTAATGTCTCAAACAGTCTACGCTTTGATCGTTCCCTGGAAGACCAGTAGCAGTTTCCCATGCACATCTGGAGGCATTCTGTAATCTGTGGAATATCAGAGTGTTCTTGAAACACAGAAATTGCATCAGGATTGAATACAACAGTCACCAAGCGAACTTTCCTCCATGGGAGTAATGTCTCAAACAGTCTACGCTTTGATCGTTCCCTGGAAGACCAGTAGCAGTTTCCGATGAACATATGGAGGCATTCTGTAAACTGTGGACTATCAGAGTGTTGATGAAATACAGAAATAGCATCGGGATTGAATACAACAGTCACCATGTTCACTTTCCTCCATGGGAGTAATTCTCAAACAGTATACGCTTTGATCGTTCCCTGGAGACCAGTAGTAGTTTCCGATGCACATCTGGATTCCTTCTGTAACCTGTGGACCTTCGAAGTGTGGATTGAAACACAGAAATTGCCTCGGGATTGAATACAACAGTCACCATGCGCACTTTCCTCAATGGGAGTAATGTCTCAAACAGTCTACGCTTTGCTCGTTCCGTGGAAGACCAGTAGTAGTTACCGATGCACATCTGGAGGCATTCTGTAATCTGTGGACTATCAGAGTGTTCTTGAAACATAGAAATTGCATCAGGATTGAATACAACAGTCACCATGCGCACTTACCTCCATGGGAGTAATTCTCAAACAGTCTACGCTATGATCGTTCCCTGGAAGACCAGTAGTAGTCTCCGATGCACATCTGGTGTCATTCTGTAATCCGTGGACTATCAGAGTGTCGATGAAACACAGATATTGCATTGGGATTGAATAGAACAGTCACCATAATCACTTTCCTCCACGGGAGGTATGTCTCAAACAGTCTACGCTTTGATCGTTCCCTGGAAGACCAGTAGTAGTTTCCGATGCACATGTGTGGCATTCTGTAATCTGTGGAGTATCAGAGTGTTGATGAAACACAGAAATTGCATAAGGATTGAATACAACAGTCACCATGCGCACTTTCCTCCACGGGAGTAATGTCTCAAACAGTCTACGCTTTGATCGTTCCCTGGAGGACCAGTAGTAGTTTCCGATGCACATCTGGTGGCATTCTGTAATCTGTGGACTATCAGAGTATTGATGAAACACTAAAATTGCGTCGGGATTGAATACAACAGTCACCATGCGCACATTCCTCCATAAGTGTAATGTCTTAAACAGTCTACGCTTTGATCGTTCCCTGGAAGTCCAGTAGTAGTTTCCGATGCACATCTGGAGGCATTCTGTAACCTGCGGACTATCGGACTGTTGATAAAACACAGATATTGCATCGGGATTGAATACAACAGTCACCGTGCGCACGTTCCCCCATGGGAGTAATGTCTCAAACAGTCTAAGCCCGATCGTTCCCTGTAAGACCAGTAGTATTTTCCGATGCACATCTGGATTCTTTCTGTAATCTGTGGACCTTCAAAGTGTGGATTGAAACACAGAAATTGCATCGGGATTGAATACAACAGTCACCATGAGCACTTTCCACAATGGGAATAATGTCTCAAACAGTCTACGCTTTGATCGTTCCCTGGAAGACCAGTAGTAGTTACCGATGCACATCTGGAGGCATTCTGTAATCTGTAGACTATCAGAGTGTTGATGAAATACATAAATTGCATCGGGAGTGAATACAACAGTCACCATGCGCCCTTTCCTCCATGGGAGTAATGTCTCAAACAGTCTACGCCTTGATCGTTCCTTGGAAGACCAGTAGTAGTTTCCGATGCACATCTGGAGGCATTCTGTAATCTGTGGACTATCAGACTGTTGATGAAACACAGAAATTGCATCGGGATTGAATACAACAGTCACCATGCGCACTTTCCTCCATGGGAGTAATGTCTCAAACAGTCTACGCTTTGATCGTTCCCTGGAAGACCAGTAGCAGTTTCCGATGCACATCTGGAGGCATTCTGTAATCTGTGGAATATCAGAGTGTTCTTGAAACACAGAAATTGCATGAGGATTGAAGACAACAGTCACCAAGCGAACTTTCCTCCATGGGAGTAATGTCTCAAACAGTCTACGCTTTGATCGTTCCCTGGATGACCAGTAGCAGTTTCCGATGAACATCTGGAGGCATTCTGTAAACTGTGGACTATCAGAGTGTTGATGAAATACAGAAATAGCATCGGGATTGAATACAACAGTCACCATGTTCACTTTCCTCCATGGGAGTAATTCTCAAACAGTATACGCTTTGATCGTTCCCTGGAGACCAGTAGTAGTTTCCGATGCACATCTGGATTCCTTCTGTAACCTGTGGACCTTCGAAGTGTGGATTGAAACACAGAAATTGCCTCGGGATTGAATACAACAGTCACCATGCGCACTTTCCTCAATGGGAGTAATGTCTCAAACAGTCTACGCTTTGCTCGTTCCGTGGAAGACCAGTAGTAGTTACCGATGCACATCTGGAGGCATTCTGTAATCTGTGGACTATCAGAGTTATGATGAAACACAGAAAATGCATCGGGATTGAATACAACAGTCACCATACGCACTTTCCTCCATGGGAGTAATGTCTCAAAGAGTCTACGCTTTGATCGTTCCCTGGAAGACCAGTAGTAGTTACCGATGCACATCTGGAGGCATTCTGTAATCTGTGGAATATCAGAGTGTTGATGAAACAAAGAAATTGCATCGGGATTGAATACAACAGTCACCATGCGCACTTTCCTCCACGGGAGTAATGTCTCAAAGAGTTTACGCTTTCATCGTTCCCTGGAAGACCAGTAGTAGTCTCCGATGCACATCTGGTGCCATTCTGTAATCCGTGGACTAGCAGAGTGTTGATGAAACACAGAAATTGCATCGGGATTGAATAGAACAGTCACCATGCTCACTTTCCTCTACGGAAGGTATGTCTCAAACAGTCTACGATTTGATCGTTCCCTGGAAAACCAGTATTAGTTTTCGATGCACATCTGGTGGCATTCTGTAATCTGTCGACTATCAGAGTTTTGATGAAACACTAAAATTGCATCGGGATTGAATACAACAGTCACCATGCGCACTTCCTCCACGGGAGTAATGTCTCAAACAGTCTACGCTTTGATCGTTCCCTGGAGGACCAGTAGTAGTTTCCGATGCACATCTGGTGGCATTCTGTAATCTGTGGACTATCAGAGTGTTGATGAAACACTAAAATTGCGTCGGGATTGAGTACAACAGTCACCATGCGCACATTCCTCCATAAGTGTAATGTCTTAAACAGTCTACGCTTTGATCGTTCCCTGGAAGTCCAGTAGTAGTTTCCGATGCACATCTGGAGGCATTCTGCAACCTGCGGACTATCCGACTGTTGATAAAACACAGATATTGCATCAGGATTGAATACAACAGTCACCGTGCGCACGTTCCCCCATGGGAGTAATGTCTCAAACTGTCTAAGCCCGATCGTTCCCTGTAAGACCAGTAGTATTTTCCGATGCACATCTGGATTCTTTCTGTAATCTGTGGACCTTCAAAGTGTGGATGGAAACACAGAAATTGCATCGGGATTGAATACAACAGTCACCATGCGCACTTTCCTCAATGGGAATAATGTCTCAAACAGTCTACGCTTTGATCGTTCCCTGGAAGACCAGTAGTAGTTACCGATGCACATCTGGAGACATTCTGTAATCTGTGGACTATCAGAGTGTTGATGAAATACATAAATTGCATCGGGAGTGAATACAACAGTCACCATGCGCACTTTCCTCCATGGGAGTAATGTCTCAAACAGTCTACGCCTTGATCGTTCCCTGGAAGACCAGTAGCAGTTTCCCATGCACATCTGGAGGCATTCTGTAATCTGTGGAATATCAGAGTGTTCTTGAAACACAGAAATTGCATCAGGATTGAATACAACAGTCACCAAGCGAACTTTCCTCCATGGGAGTAATGTCTCAAACAGTCTACGCTTTGATCGTTCCCTGGAAGACCAGTAGCAGTTTCCGATGAACATCTGGAGGCATTCTGTAAACTGTGGACTATCAGAGTGTTGATGAAATACAGAAATAGCATCGGGATTGAATACAACAGTCACCATGTTCACTTTCCTCCATGGGAGTAATTCTCAAACAGTATACGCTTTGATCGTTCCCTGGAGACCAGTAGTAGTTTCCGATGCACATCTGGATTCCTTCTGTAACCTGTGGACCTTCGAAGTGTGGATTGAAACACAGAAATTGCCTCGGGATTGAATACAACAGTCACCATGCGCACTTTCCTCAATGGGAGTAATGTCTCAAACAGTCTACGCTTTGCTCGTTCCGTGGAAGACCAGTAGTAGTTACCGATGCACATCTGGAGGCATTCTGTAACCTGCGGACTATCGGACTGTTGATAAAACACAGATATTGCATCGGGATTGAATACAACAGTCACCGTGCGCACGTTCCCCCATGGGAGTAATGTCTCAAACAGTCTAAGCCCGATCGTTCCCTGTAAGACCAGTAGTATTTTCCGATGCACATCTGGATTCTTTCTGTAATCTGTGGACCTTCAAAGTGTGGATTGAAACACAGAAATTGCATCGGGATTGAATACAACAGTCACCATGCGCACTTTCCACAATGGGAATAATGTCTCAAACAGTCTACGCTTTGATCGTTCCCTGGAAGACCAGTAGTAGTTACCGATGCACATCTGGAGGCATTCTGTAATCTGTAGACTATCAGAGTGTTGATGAAATACATAAATTGCATCGGGAGTGAATACAACAGTCACCATGCGCACTTTCCTCCATGGGAGTAATGTCTCAAACAGTCTACGCCTTGATCGTTCCTTGGAAGACCAGTAGTAGTTTCCGATGCACATCTGGAGGCATTCTGTAATCTGTGGACTATCAGACTGTTGATGAAACACAGAAATTGAATCGGGATTGAATACAACAGTCACCATGCGCACTTTCCTCCATGGGAGTAATGTCTCAAACAGTCTACGCTTTGATCGTTCCCTGGAAGACCAGTAGCAGTTTCCGATGCACATCTGGAGGCATTCTGTAATCTGTGGAATATCAGAGTGTTCTTGAAACACAGAAATTGCATCAGGATTGAAGACAACAGTCACCAAGCGAACTTTCCTCCATGGGAGTAATGTCTCAAACAGTCTACGCTTTGATCGTTCCCTGGATGACCAGTAGCTGTTTCCGATGAACATCTGGAGGCATTCTGTAAACTGTGGACTATCAGAGTGTAGATGAAATACAGAAATAGCATCGGGATTGAATACAACAGTCACCATGTTCACTTTCCTCCATGGGAGTAATTCTCAAACAGTATACGCTTTGATCGTTCCCTGGAGACCAGTAGTAGTTTCCGATGCACATCTGGATTCCTTCTGTAACCTGTGGACCTTCGAAGTGTGGATTGAAACACAGAAATTGCCTCGGGATTGAATACAACAGTCACCATGCGCACTTTCCTCAATGGGAGTAATGTCTCAAACAGTCTACGCTTTGCTCGTTCCGTGGAAGACCAGTAGTAGTTACCGATGCACATCTGGAGGCATTCTGTAATCTGTGGACTATCAGAGTTATGATGAAACACAGAAAATGCATCGGGATTGAATACAACAGTCACCATACGCACTTTCCTCCATGGGAGTAATGTCTCAAAGAGTCTACGCTTTGATCGTTCCCTGGAAGACCAGTAGAAGGTTCCGATGCACATCTGGAGGCATTCTGTAATCTGTGGAATATCAGAGTGTTGATGAAACAAAGAAATTGCATCGGGATTGAATACAACAGTCACCATGCGCACTTTCCTCCACGGGAGTAATGTCTCAAAGAGTTTACGCTTTCATCGTTCCCTGGAAGACCAGTAGTAGTCTCCGATGCACATCTGGTGCCATTCTGTAATCCGTGGACTAGCAGAGTGTTGATGAAACACAGAAATTGCATCGGGATTGAATAGAACAGTCACCATGCTCACTTTCCTCTACGGAAGGTATGTCTCAAACAGTCTACGATTTGATCGTTCCCTGGAAAACCAGTAGTAGTTTTCGATGCACATCTGGTGGCAGTCTGTAATCTGTGGACTATCAGAGTTTTGATGAAACACTAAAATTGCATCGGGATTGAATACAACAGTCACCATGCGCACTTCCTCCACGGGAGTAATGTCTCAAACAGTCTACGCTTTGATCGTTCCCTGGAGGACCAGTAGTAGTTTCCGATGCACATCTGGTGGCATTCTGTAATCTGTGGACTATCAGAGTGTTGATGAAACACTAAAATTGCGTCGGGATTGAATACAACAGTCACCATGCGCACATTCCTCCATAAGTGTAATGTCTTAAACAGTCTACGCTTTGATCGTTCCCTGGAAGTCCAGTAGTAGTTTGCGATGCACATCTGGAGGCATTCTGTAACCTGCGGACTATCAGACTGTTGATAAAACACAGATATTGCATCAGGATTGAATACAACAGTCACCGTGCGCACGTTCCCCCATGGGAGTAATGTCTCAAACTGTCTAAGCCCGATCGTTCCCTGTAAGACCAGTAGTATTTTCCGATGCACATCTGGATTCTTTCTGTAATCTGTGGACCTTCAAAGTGTGGATGGAAACACAGAAATTGCATCGGGATTGAATACAACAGTCACCATGCGCACTTTCCTCAATGGGAATAATGTCTCAAACAGTCTACGCTTTGATCGTTCCCTGGAAGACCAGTAGTAGTTACCGATGCACATCTGGAGACATTCTGTAATCTGTGGACTATCAGAGTGTTGATGAAATACATAAATTGCATCGGGAGTGAATACAACAGTCACCATGCGCACTTTCCTCCATGGGAGTAATGTCTCAAACAGTCTACGCTTTGATCGTTCCCTGGAAGACCAGTAGCAGTTTCCCATGCACATCTGGAGGCATTCTGTAATCTGTGGAATATCAGAGTGTTCTTGAAACACAGAAATTGCATCAGGATTGAATACAACAGTCACCAAGCGAACTTTCCTCCATGGGAGTAATGTCTCAAACAGTCTACGCTTTGATCGTTCCCTGGAAGACCAGTAGCAGTTTCCGATGAACATCTGGAGGCATTCTGTACACTGTGGACTATCAGAGTGTTGATGAAATACAGAAATAGCATCGGGATTGAATACAACAGTCACCATGTTCACTTTCCTCCATGGGAGTAATTCTCAAACAGTATACGCTTTGATCGTTCCCTGGAGACCAGTAGTAGTTTCCGATGCACATCTGGATTCCTTCTGTAACCTGTGGACCTTCGAAGTGTGGATTGAAACACAGAAATTGCCTCGGGATTGAATACAACAGTCACCATGCGCACTTTCCTCAATGGGAGTAATGTCTCAAACAGTCTACGCTTTGCTCGTTCCGTGGAAGACCAGTAGTAGTTACCGATGCACATCTGGAGGCATTCTGTAATCTGTGGACTATCAGAGTGTTCTTGAAACATAGAAATTGCATCAGGATTGAATACAACAGTCACCATGCGCACTTACCTCCATGGGAGTAATTCTCAAACAGTCTACGCTATGATCGTTCCCTGGAAGACCAGTAGTAGTCTCCGATGCACATCTGGTGTCATTCTGTAATCCGTGGACTATCAGAGTGTCGATGAAACACAGATATTGCATTGGGATTGAATAGAACAGTCACCATAATCACTTTCCTCCACGGGAGGTATGTCTCAAACAGTCTACGCTTTGATCGTTCCCTGGAAGACCAGTAGTAGTTTCCGATGCACATGTGTGGCATTCTGTAATCTGTGGAGTATCAGAGTGTTGATGAAACACAGAAATTGCATAAGGATTGAATACAACAGTCACCATGCGCACTTTCCTCCACGGGAGTAATGTCTCAAACAGTCTACGCTTTGATCGTTCCCTGGAGGACCAGTAGTAGTTTCCGATGCACATCTGGTGGCATTCTGTAATCTGTGGACTATCAGAGTATTGATGAAACACTAAAATTGCGTCGGGATTGAGTACAACAGTCACCATGCGCACATTCCTCCATAAGTGTAATGTCTTAAACAGTCTACGCTTTGATCGTTCCCTGGAAGTCCAGTAGTAGTTTCCGATGCACATCTGGAGGCATTCTGTAACCTGCGGACTATCGGACTGTTGATAAAACACAGATATTGCATCGGGATTGAATACAACAGTCACCGTGCGCACGTTCCCCCATGGGAGTAATGTCTCAAACAGTCTAAGCCCGATCGTTCCCTGTAAGACCAGTAGTATTTTCCGATGCACATCTGGATTCTTTCTGTAATCTGTGGACCTTCAAAGTGTGGATTGAAACACAGAAATTGCATCGGGATTGAATACAACAGTCACCATGCGCACTTTCCACAATGGGAATAATGTCTCAAACAGTCTACGCTTTGATCGTTCCCTGGAAGACCAGTAGTAGTTACCGATGCACATCTGGAGGCATTCTGTAATCTGTAGACTATCAGAGTGTTGATGAAATACATAAATTGCATCGGGAGTGAATACAACAGTCACCATGCGCACTTTCCTCCATGGGAGTAATGTCTCAAACAGTCTACGCCTTGATCGTTCCTTGGAAGACCAGTAGTAGTTTCCGATGCACATCTGGAGGCATTCTGTAATCTGTGGACTATCAGACTGTTGATGAAACACAGAAATTGCATCGGGATTGAATACAACAGTCACCATGCGCACTTTCCTCCATGGGAGTAATGTCTCAAACAGTCTACGCTTTGATCGTTCCCTGGAAGACCAGTAGCAGTTTCCGATGCACATCTGGAGGCATTCTGTAATCTGTGGAATATCAGAGTGTTCTTGAAACACAGAAATTGCATGAGGATTGAAGACAACAGTCACCAAGCGAACTTTCCTCCATGGGAGTAATGTCTCAAACAGTCTACGCTTTGATCGTTCCCTGGATGACCAGTAGCAGTTTCCGATGAACATCTGGAGGCATTCTGTAAACTGTGGACTATCAGAGTGTTGATGAAATACAGAAATAGCATCGGGATTGAATACAACAGTCACCATGTTCACTTTCCTCCATGGGAGTAATTCTCAAACAGTATACGCTTTGATCGTTCCCTGGAGACCAGTAGTAGTTTCCGATGCACATCTGGATTCCTTCTGTAACCTGTGGACCTTCGAAGTGTGGATTGAAACACAGAAATTGCCTCGGGATTGAATACAACAGTCACCATGCGCACTTTCCTCAATGGGAGTAATGTCTCAAACAGTCTACGCTTTGCTCGTTCCGTGGAAGACCAGTAGTAGTTACCGATGCACATCTGGAGGCATTCTGTAATCTGTGGACTATCAGAGTTATGATGAAACACAGAAAATGCATCGGGATTGAATACAACAGTCACCATACGCACTTTCCTCCATGGGAGTAATGTCTCAAAGAGTCTACGCTTTGATCGTTCCCTGGAAGACCAGTAGTAGTTACCGATGCACATCTGGAGGCATTCTGTAATCTGTGGAATATCAGAGTGTTGATGAAACAAAGAAATTGCATCGGGATTGAATACAACAGTCACCATGCGCACTTTCCTCCACGGGAGTAATGTCTCAAAGAGTTTACGCTTTCATCGTTCCCTGGAAGACCAGTAGTAGTCTCCGATGCACATCTGGTGCCATTCTGTAATCCGTGGACTAGCAGAGTGTTGATGAAACACAGAAATTGCATCGGGATTGAATAGAACAGTCACCATGCTCACTTTCCTCTACGGAAGGTATGTCTCAAACAGTCTACGATTTGATCGTTCCCTGGAAAACCAGTAGTAGTTTTCGATGCACATCTGGTGGCATTCTGTAATCTGTCGACTATCAGAGTTTTGATGAAACACTAAAATTGCATCGGGATTGAATACAACAGTCACCATGCGCACTTCCTCCACGGGAGTAATGTCTCAAACAGTCTACGCTTTGATCGTTCCCTGGAGGACCAGTAGTAGTTTCCGATGCACATCTGGTGGCATTCTGTAATCTGTGGACTATCAGAGTGTTGATGAAACACTAAAATTGCGTCGGGATTGAGTACAACAGTCACCATGCGCACATTCCTCCATAAGTGTAATGTCTTAAACAGTCTACGCTTTGATCGTTCCCTGGAAGTCCAGTAGTAGTTTCCGATGCACATCTGGAGGCATTCTGCAACCTGCGGACTATCAGACTGTTGATAAAACACAGATATTGCATCAGGATTGAATACAACAGTCACCGTGCGCACGTTCCCCCATGGGAGTAATGTCTCAAACTGTCTAAGCCCGATCGTTCCCTGTAAGACCAGTAGTATTTTCCGATGCACATCTGGATTCTTTCTGTAATCTGTGGACCTTCAAAGTGTGGATGGAAACACAGAAATTGCATCGGGATTGAATACAACAGTCACCATGCGCACTTTCCTCAATGGGAATAATGTCTCAAACAGTCTACGCTTTGATCGTTCCCTGGAAGACCAGTAGTAGTTACCGATGCACATCTGGAGACATTCTGTAATCTGTGGACTATCAGAGTGTTGATGAAATACATAAATTGCATCGGGAGTGAATACAACAGTCACCATGCGCACTTTCCTCCATGGGAGTAATGTCTCAAACAGTCTACGCCTTGATCGTTCCCTGGAAGACCAGTAGCAGTTTCCCATGCACATCTGGAGGCATTCTGTAATCTGTGGAATATCAGAGTGTTCTTGAAACACAGAAATTGCATCAGGATTGAATACAACAGTCACCAAGCGAACTTTCCTCCATGGGAGTAATGTCTCAAACAGTCTACGCTTTGATCGTTCCCTGGAAGACCAGTAGCAGTTTCCGATGAACATCTGGAGGCATTCTGTAAACTGTGGACTATCAGAGTGTTGATGAAATACAGAAATAGCATCGGGATTGAATACAACAGTCACCATGTTCACTTTCCTCCATGGGAGTAATTCTCAAACAGTATACGCTTTGATCGTTCCCTGGAGACCAGTAGTAGTTTCCGATGCACATCTGGATTCCTTCTGTAACCTGTGGACCTTCGAAGTGTGGATTGAAACACAGAAATTGCCTCGGGATTGAATACAACAGTCACCATGCGCACTTTCCTCAATGGGAGTAATGTCTCAAACAGTCTACGCTTTGCTCGTTCCGTGGAAGACCAGTAGTAGTTACCGATGCACATCTGGAGGCATTCTGTAATCTGTGGACTATCAGAGTTATGATGAAACACAGAAAATGCATCGGGATTGAATACAACAGTCACCATACGCACTTTCCTCCATGGGAGTAATGTCTCAAAGAGTCTACGCTTTGATCGTTCCCTGGAAGACCAGTAGAAGGTTCCGATGCACATCTGGAGGCATTCTGTAATCTGTGGAACATCAGAGTGTTGATGAAACAAAGAAATTGCATCGGGATTGAATACAACAGTCACCATGCGCACTTTCCTCCACGGGAGTAATGTCTCAAAGAGTTTACGCTTTCATCGTTCCCTGGAATACCAGTAGTAGTCTCCGATGCACATCTGGTGCCATTCTGTAATCCGTGGACTAGCAGAGTGTTGATGAAACACAGAAATTGCATCGGGATTGAATAGAACAGTCACCATGCTCACTCTCCTCTACGGGAGGTATGTCTCAAACAGTCTACGATTTGATCGTTCCCTGTAAGACCAGTAGTATTTTCCGATGCACATCTGGAGGCATTCTATAATCTGTGGACTATCAGAGTGTTGATCAAAACACAGAAATTGCATCGGGATTGAATACAACAGTCACCATGTTCACTTTCCTCCATGGGAGAAATGTCCCAAACAGTCTACGCTTTGATCGTTCCCTGGAAGACCAGTAGTAGTTTCCGATGCACATCTGGATTCCTTCTGTAACCTGTTCACCTTCAAAGTGTGGATTGAAACACAGAAATTGCCTCGGGATTGAATACAATAGTCACCATGCACACTTTCCTCAATAGGAGTAATGTCTCAAACAGTCTACGCTTTGCTCGTTCCGTGAAAGACCAGTAGTAGTTACCGATGCACATCTGGAGGCATTCTGTAATCTGTGGACTATCAGAGTTATGATGAAACACAGAAAATGCATCGGGATTGAATACAACAGTCACCATACGCACTTTCCTCCATGGGAGTAATGTCTCAAAGAGTCTACGCTTCGATCGTTCCCTGGAAGACCAGTAGAAGTTTCCGATGCACATCTGGAGGCATTCTGTAATCTGTGGAATATCAGAGTGTTGATGAAACACAGAAATTGCATTGGGATTGAATAGAACAGTCACCATGCTCACTTTCCTCTACGGGAGGTATGTCTCAAACAGTCTACGCTTTGATCGTTCCCTGGAAAACCAGTAGTAGTTTCCGATGCACATCTGGTGGCATTCTGTAATCTGTGGACTATCAGAGTGTTGATGAAACACTAAAATTGCATCGGGATTGAATACAACAGTCACCATGCGCACTTTCCTCCACGGGAGTAATGTCTCAAACAGTCTACGCTTTGATCGTTCCCTGGAATACCAGTAGTAGTTTCCGATGCACATCTGGTGGCATTCTGTAATCTGTGGACTATCAGAATGTTGATGAAACACTAAAATTGCGTCGGGATTGAATACAACAATCACCATGCGCACATTCCTCCATAAGTGTAATGTCTAAAACAGTCTACGATTTGATCGTTCCCTTGAAGTCCAGTAGTAGTTTCCAATGCACATCTGGAGGCATTCTGTAACCTGTGGACTATCAGACTGTTGATAAAACACAGATATTGCATCGGGATTGAATACAACAGTCACCGTGCACACGTTCCCCCATGGGAGTAATGTCTCAAACAGTCTACGCTTTGATCGTTCCCTGTAAGACCAGTAGTATTTTCCGATGCACATCTGGAGGCATTCTATAATCTGTGGACTATCAGAGTGTTGATCAAAACACAGAAATTGCATCGGGATTGAATACAACAGTCACCATGCGCAATTTCCTCCATGGGAGTAACGTCTCAAACAGTCTACGCTTTGATCGTTCCCTGGAAGAGCAGAAGTAGTTTCCGATGCACTTCTTGAGGCATTCTGTAACCTGTGGACTATCAGACTGTTGATGAAACACAGAAATGGCGTTGGGATTGAATACAACAGTCACCATGCGCACTTTCCTCCATGGGAGTAATGTCTCTAAGAGTCTACCCTTTAATCGTTCCCTGGAAGACCAGTAGTAGTTTCCGATGCACATCTGGAGGCATTCTGTAATCTGTGGAGTATCAGAGTGTTGATGAAACACAGAAATTGCATCGGGATTGAATACAACAGTCACCATGCGCACCTTCCTCCACGGGAGTAATGTCTCAAACAGTCTACGCTTTGATCGTTCCCTGGAGGACCAGTATTAGTTTCGGATGCTCGTCTGGTGATATTCCGTAATTTGTGGACTATCAGAGTGTTGATGAAACACAGAAACTCCATTGGGGTGAATACAACAGTCACCATGCGCACTTTCTTCCACGGGAGTAATGTCTCAAACAGTCTACGCCTTGATCGTTCCCTTTAAGACCAGTAGTAGTTTACGATTCACATCTGTTGGCATTCTGTAATCTGTGGACTATCAGAGTGTTGATGAAACACAGAAATTGCATCGGGATTGAATACAACAGTCACTATGCGCACTTTCCTCCATGGGAGTAATGTCTCAGACTGTCTACGCTTTGATCGTACCCTGGAAGTCCAGTAGCAGTTTCCGATGCACATCTGGAGGCATTCTGTAATCTGTGGACTATAAGAGTGTTCTTGAAACACAGAAATTGCATCAGGATTGAATACAACAATCACAATGCGAACTTTCCTCCATGGGAGTAATGTCTCAAACAGTCTACGCTTTGATCGTTCCCTGGAAGACCAGTAGCAGTTTCCGATGAACATCGATAGGCATTCTGTAAACTGTGGACTATCAGAGTGTTGATGAAATACAGATATAGCATCGGGATTGAATACAACAGTCACCATGTTCACTTTCCTCCATGGGAGTAATTCTCAAACAGTATACGCTTTGATCGTTCCCTGGAAGACCAGTAGTAGTTTCCGATGCACATCTGGTGGCATTCTGTAATCTGTGGACTATCAGAGTGTTGACGAAATACAGAAATTGCATCGGGACTCAATACAACAGCCACCAGGCGCACTTCCCTCCACGGGAGAAATGTCCCAAACAGTATACGCTTTGATCGTTCCCTGGAAGACCAGTAATAGTTTCCGATGCACGTCTGGTGGCATTCTGTAATCTGTGGACTATCAGAGTGTTGACGAAACACAGAAATTGAATTGGGATTGAGTACAACAGTCACCATGCGCACTTTCCTCCATGGGAGTAATGTCTCAAAGAGTCTACGCTTTGATCGTTCCCTGGAAGACCAGTAGTAGTTTCCGATGCACATCTGGATTCCTTCTGTAACCTGTGGACCTTCAAAGTGTGGATTGAAACACAGAAATTGCCTCGGGATTGAATACAACAGTCACCATGCGCACTTTCCTCAATGGGAGTAATGTCTCAAACAGTCTACGCTTTGCTCGTTCCCTGGAAGACCAGTAGTAGTTACCGATGCACATCTGGAGGCATTCTGTAATCTGTGGACTATCAGAGTTTTGATGAAACACAAAAATGCATCGGGATTGAATACAACAGTCACCATGCGCACTTTCCTCCATGGGAGTAATGTCTCAAACAATCTACGCTTTGATCGTTCCCTGGAAGACCAGTAGCAGTTTCCGATGAACATCGATAGGCATTCTGTAAACTGTGGACTATCAGAGTGTTGATGAAATACAGATATAGCATCGGGATTGAATACAACAGTCACCATGTTCACTTTCCTCCATGGGAGTAATTCTCAAACAGTATACGCTTTGATCGTTCCCTGGAAGACCAGTAGTAGTTTCCGATGCACATCTGGTGGCATTCTGTAATCTGTGGACTATCAGACTGTTGATGATACACAGAAATTGCATCGGGATTGAATACAACAGTCACCATGCGCACTTTCCTCCATGGGAGTAATGTCTCAAACAGTCTACGCTTTGATCGTTCCCTGGAAGACCAGTAGCAGTTTCCGATGAACATCTGGAAGCATTCTGTAATCTGTGGAATATCAGAGTGTTGATGAAACACAGAAATTGCATCGGGATTGAATACAACAGTCACCATGCGCACTTTCCTCCATGGGAGTAATGTCTCAGACTGTCTACGCTTTGATCGTTCCCTGGAAGTCTAGTAGCAGTTTCCGATGCACATCTGGAGGCATTCTGTAATCTGTGGACTATAAGAGTGTTCTTGAAACACAGAAATTGCATCAGGATTGAATACAACAGTCACCATGCGAACTTTCCTCCATGGGAGTAATGTCTCAAACAGTCTACGCTTTGATCGTTCCCCGGAAGACCAGTAGCAGTTTCCGATGAACATCTGGAGGCATTCTGTAAACTGTGGACTATCAGAGTTTTGATGAAATACAGAAATAGCATCGGGATTGAATACAACAGTCACCATGTTCACTTTCCTCCATGGGAGTAATTCTCAAACAGTATACGCTTTGATCGTTCCCTGGAAGACCAGTATTAGTTTCCGATGCACATCTGGTGGCATTCTGTAATCTGTGACTATCAGAGTGTTGACGAAATACAGAAATTGCATCGGGATTCAATACAACAGCCACCATGCGCACTTCCCTCCACGGGAGAAATGTCCCAAACAGTCTACGCTTTGATCGTTCCCTGGAAGACCAGTAGTAGTTTCCGATGCACATCTGGATTCCTTCTGTAACCTGTTCACCTTCAAAGTGTGGATTGAAACACAGAAATTGCCTCGGGATTGAATACAATAGTCACCATGCGCACTTTCCTCAATAGGAGTAATGTCTCAAACAGTCTACGCTTTGCTCGTTCCGTGAAAGACCAGTAGTAGTTACCGATGCACATCTGGAGGCATTCTGTAATCTGTGGACTATCAGAGTTATGATGAAACAGAAAATGCATCGGGATTGAATACAACAGTCACCATACGCACTTTCCTCCATGGGAGTAATGTCTCAAAGAGTCTACGCTTCGATCGTTCCCTGGAAGACCAGTAGAAGTTTCCGATGCACATCTGGAGGCATTCTGTAATCTGTGGAATATCAGAGTGTTGATGAAACACAGAAATTGCATCGGGATTGAATAGAACAGTCACCATGCTCACTTTCCTCTACGGGAGGTATGTCTCAAACAGTCTACGCTTTGATCGTTCCCTGGAAAACCAGTAGTAGTTTCCGATGCACATCTGGTGGCATTCTGTAATCTGTGGACTATCAGAGTGTTGATGAAACACTAAAATTGCATCGGGATTGAATACAACAGTCACCATGCGCACTTTCCTCCACGGGTGTAATGTCTCAAACAGTCTACGCTTTGATCGTTCCCTGGAGGACCAGTAGTAGTTTCCGATGCACATCTGGTGGCATTCTGTAATCTGTGGACTATCAGAGTGTTGATGAAACACTAAAATTGCGTCGGGATTGAATACAACAATCACCATGCGCACATTCCTCCATAAGTGTAATGTCTAAAACAGTCTACGATTTGATCGTTCCCTTGAAGTCCAGTAGTAGTTTCCGATGCACATCTGGAGGCATTCTGTAACCTGTGGACTATCAGACTGTTGATAAAACACAGATATTGCATCGGGATTGAATACAACAGTCACCGTGCACACGTTCCCCCATGGGAGTAATGTCTCAAACAGTCTACGCTTTGATCGTTCCCTGTAAGACCAGTAGTATTTTCCGATGCACATCTGGAGGCATTCTATAATCTGTGGACTATCAGAGTGTTGATCAAAACACAGAAATTGCATCGGGATTGAATACAACAGTCACCATGCGCACTTTCCTCCATGGGAGTAACGTCTCAAACAGTCTACGCTTTGATCGTTCCCTGGAAGAGCAGAAGTAGTTTCCGATGCACATCTGGAGGCATTCTGTAATCTGTGGAATATCAGAGTGTTGATGAAACACAGAAATTGCATCGGGATTGAATACATACAGTGAGTATGCGCACTTTCCTATATGGGAGTAATGTCTCAAATAGTCTACGCTTTGATAGTTCCCTGGAAGACCAGTAGTAGTTTCCGATGCACATCTGGAGGCATTCTGTAATCTGTGGAGTATCAGAGTGTTGATGAAACACAAAAATTGCATCGGGATTGAATACAACAGTCACCATGCGCACCTTCCTCCACGGGAGTAATGTCTCAAACAGTCTACGCTTTGATCGTTCCCTGGAGGACCAGTATTAGTTTCGGATGCTCGTCTGGTGATATTCCGTAATTTGTGGACTATCAGAGTGTTGATGAAACACAGAAACTCCATTGGGGTGAATACAACAGTCACCATGCGCACTTTCTTCCACGGGAGTAATGTCTCAAACAGTCTACGCCTTGATCGTTCCCTTTAAGACCAGTAGTAGTTTACGATTCACATCTGTTGGCATTCTGTAATCTGTGGACTATCAGAGTGTTGATGAAACACAGAAATTGCATCGGGATTGAATACAACAGTCACCATGCGCACTTTCCTCCATGGGAGAAATGTCTCAGACTGTCTACGCTTTGATCGTTCCCTGGAAGTCCAGTAGCAGTTTCCGATGCACATCTGGAGGCATTCTGTAATCTGTGGACTATAAGAGTGTTCTTGAAACACAGAAATTGCATCAGGATTGAATACAACAATCACAATGCGAACTTTCCTCCATGGGAGTAATGTCTCAAACAGTCTACGCTTTGATCGTTCCCTGGAAGACCAGTAGCAGTTTCCGATGAACATCGATAGGCATTCTGTAAACTGTGGACTATCAGAGTGTTGATGAAATACAGATATAGCATCGGGATTGAATACAACAGTCACCATGTTCACTTTCCTCCATGGGAGTAATTCTCAAACAGTATACGCTTTGATCGTTCCCTGGAAGACCAGTAGTAGTTTCCGATGCACATCTGGTGGCATTCTGTAATCTGTGGACTATCAGAGTGTTGACGAAATACAGAAATTGCATCGGGACTCAATACAACAGCCACCATGCGCACTTCCCTCCACGGGAGAAATGTCCCAAACAGTATACGCTTTGATCGTTCCCTGGAAGACCAGTAATAGTTTCCGATGCACGTCTGGTGGCATTCTGTAATCTGTGGACTATCAGAGTGTTGACGAAACACAGAAATTGAATTGGGATTGAATACAACAGTCACCATGCGCACTTTCCTCCATGGGAGTAATGTCTCAAAGAGTCTACGCTTTGATCGTTCCCTGGAAGACCAGTAGTAGTTTCCGATGCACATCTGGATTCCTTCTGTAACCTGTGGACCTTCAAAGTGTGGATTGAAACACAGAAATTGCCTCGGGATTGAATACAACAGTCACCATGCGCACTTTCCTCAATGGGAGTAATGTCTCAAACAGTCTACGCTTTGCTCGTTCCCTGGAAGACCAGTAGTAGTTACCGATGCACATCTGGAGGCATTCTGTAATCTGTGGACTATCAGAGTTTTGATGAAACACAAAAATGCATCGGGATTGAATACAACAGTCACCATGCGCACTTTCCTCCATGGGAGTAATTCTCAAACAGTCTACGATATGATCGTTCCCTGGAAGACCAGTAGTAGTCTCCGATGCACATCTGGTGCCATTCTGTAATCCGTGGACTATCAGAGTGTTGATGAAACACAGAAATTGCATCGGGATTGAATAGAACAGTCACCATGCTCACTTTCCTCCACGGGAGGTATGTCTCAAACAGTCTACGCTTTGATCTTTCCCTGGAAGACCAGTAGTAGTTTCCGATGCACATCTGGTGGCATTCTGTAATCTGTGGACTATCAGAGTGTTGATGAAACACTAAAATTGCATCGGGATTGACTACAACAGTCACCATGCGCACTTTCCTCCACGGGAGTAATGTCTCAAACAGTCTACGCTTTGATCGTTCCCTGGAGGACCAGTAGTAGTTTCCGATGCACATCTGGTGGCATTCTGTAATCTGTGGACTATCAGAGTGTTGATGAAACACTAAAATTGCGACGGGATTGTATACAACAGTCACCATGCGCACATTCCTCCATAAGTGTAATGTCTTAAACAGTCTACGCTTTGATCGTTCCCTGGAAGTCCAGTAGTAGTTTCCGATGCACATCTGGAGGCATTCTGTAACCTGTGGACTATCAGACTGTTTATAAAACACAGATATTGCCTCGGGATTGAATACAACAGTCACCATGCGCACTTTCCTCAATGGGAGTAATGTCTCAAACAGTCTACGCTTTGCTCGTTCCCTGGAAGTCCAGTAAAAGTTTCTGATGCACATCTGGAGGCATTCTGTTATCTGTGGACTATCAGAGTGTTGACGAAATACAGAAATTGCATCGGGACTCAATACAACAGCCACCATGCGCACTTCCCTCCACGGGAGAAATGTCCCAAACAGTATACGCTTTGATCGTTCCCTGGAAGACCAGTGGTAGTTTCCGATGCACGTCTGGTGGCATTCTGTAATCTGTGTATTATCTGAGTTTTGATTAAACACAGAAATTGCATCGGGATTGAATACAACAGTCATAATGCGCACTTTCCTCCATGTTAGTAATGTCTGAAACGGTCTACGCTTTGATCGTTCCCTGTAAGACCAGTGTTAGTTGCCGATGCACATCTGGAGGCATTCTGTAATCTGTGGAGTATCAGAGTGTTGATGAAACACAGAAATTGCATCGGGATTGAATACAACAGTCACCATGCGCACTTTCTCCACGGGTGTAATGTCTCAAACAGTCCACGCTTTGATCGTTCCCTTTAAGACCAGTAGTAGTTTCCGATGCACATCTATTGGCATTCTGTAATCTGTGGACTATCAGAGTGTTAATGAAACACAGAAATTAAATTGGGATTGAATACAACAGTCACAACGCGCACTTTCCTCCACGGGAGTAATGTCTCAAACAGTATACGTTTTCATCGTTCCCTGGAGGACCAGTGGAAGTTTCCGATGCACATCTGGAGGCATTCTGTAACCTGTGGACCTTCAAAGTGTTGATGAAAGATAGAAATTGCATCATGATTGAATACAACAGTCACCATGCGCACTTTCCTCCATGTTAGTAATGTCTGAAACAGTCTACACTTTGATCGGTCTCTGGAAGACCAGTAGTAGTTTTCGATGCCCAACTGGAATCATTCTGTAATCTGCGGAGTATCAGAGTGTTGATGAAACACAGAAATTGCATCGGGATTAAATACAACAGTCACCATGCGCACTTTCCTCAATGGGAGTAATGTCTCAAACAGTCTACGCTTTGCTCGTTCCCTGGAAGACCGGTAGTAGTTACCGATGCACATCTGGAGGCATTCTGTAATCTGTGGACTATCAGAGTTTTGATGAAACACAGAAAATGCATCGGGATAGAATACAACAGTCACCATGCGCACTTTCCTCCATCGGAGTAATGTCTCAAAGAGTCTACGCTTCGATCGTTCCCTGGAAGACCAGTAGCAGTTTCCGATGCACATCTGGAGGCATTCTGTAATCTGTGGAATATCAGAGTGTTGATGAAACACAGAAATTGCATCGGGATTGAATACAACAGTCACCATGCGCGCCTTCCTCCATGGGAGTAATGTCTCAGACAGTCTACGCTTTGATCGCTCCCTGGAAGTCCAGTAGCAGTTTCCGATGCAGATCTGGAGGCATTCTGTAATCTGTGGACTATCAGAGTGTTCTTGAAACCCTGAAATTGCATCAGGATTGAATACAACAGTCACCATGCGCACTTACCTCCATGGGAGTAATTCTCAAACAGTCTACGCTATGATCGATCCCTGGAAGACCAGTAGTAGTCTCCGATGCACATCTGGTGCCATTCTGTAATCCGTGGACTATCAGAGTGTTGATGAAACACAGAAATTGCATCGGGATTGAATACAACAGTCACCATGCTCACTTTCCTAAACAGGAGGTATGTCTCAAACAGTCTGCGCTTTGATCGTTCCCTGGAAGACCAATAGTAGTTTCCGATGCACATCTGGTGGCATTCTGTAATCTGTGGAATATCAGAGTGTTGATGAAACACAGAAATTGCATCAGGATTGAAAACAACAGTCACCATGCGCACTTTGCTCCACGGGAGTAATGTCTCAAACAGTCTACGCTTTGATCGTTCGATGGAGGACCAGTAGTAGTTTCCGATGAACATCTGGTGGCATTCTGTAATCTGTGGACTATCAGAGTGTTGATGAAACACTAAAATTGCGTCGGGATTGAATACAACAGTCACCATGCGCACATTCCTCCATAAGAGTAATGTCTTAAACAGTCTACGCTTTGATCATTCCCTGGAAGTCCAGTAGTTGTTTCCGATGCACATCTGGAGGCATTCTGCAACCTGTGGACTATCAGACTGTTGGTAAAACACAGATATGGCATCGGGATTGAATACAACAGTCACCGTGCGCACGTTCCCCCATGGGTGTAATGTCTCAAACAGTCTACGCTTTGATCGTTCCCTGTAAGACCAGTAGTAGTTTCCGATGGACATCTGGAGGCATTCTGTAATCTGTGGACTATCAGAGTGTTGATGAAACACAGAAATTGCATCGGGATTGAATGCAACAGTCACCATGCGCACTTTCCTCCATGAGATTAAAGTCTCTCACAGTCTACGCTTTGATCATTCCCTGGAAGACCAGTAGTAGTTTCCGTTGCATATCTGGAGGCATTCTGTAATCTGTGGATTGTCTGAGTGTTGATGAAACACAGAAATTGCATCGGTATTGAATACAACAGTCACCATCCGCACTTTCCTCCATGTTAGTAATGTCTCAAACGGTTTACGCTTTCATCGTCCCCTGTAAGACCAGTAGTAGTTTCCGATGGACATCTGGAGGCATTCTGTAATCTGTGGACTATCAGACTGTTGATGAAACACAGAAATTGCATCGGGATTGAATACAACATTCACCATGCGCACTTTCCTCCATGGGAGTAATGTCTCAAACAGTCTACGCTTTGATCGTTCCCTGGAAGACCAGTAGCAGTTTCCGATGAACGTCTGGAGGCATTCTGTAATCTGTGGACTCTCAGACTGTTGATGAAACACAGAAATTGCATCGGGATTGAATACAACAGTCACCATGCGCACTTTCCTCCATGGGAGTAATGTCTCAGACTGTCTACGCTTTGATCGTTCCCTGGAAGTCCAGTAGCAGTTTCCGATGCACATCTGGAGGCATTCTGTAATCTGTGGACTATAAGAGTGTTCTTGAAACACAGAAATTGCATCAGGATTGAATACAACAATCACAATGCGAACTTTCCTCCATGGGAGTAATGTCTCAAACAGTCTACGCTTTGATCGTTCCCTGGAAGACCAGTAGCAGTTTCCGATGAACATCGATAGGCATTCTGTAAACTGTGGACTATCAGAGTGTTGATGAAATACAGAAATAGTATCGGGATTGAATACAACAGTCACCATGTACA
Organism: Schistocerca gregaria; assembly: GCF_023897955.1. Taxonomy (NCBI): domain Eukaryota; kingdom Metazoa; phylum Arthropoda; class Insecta; order Orthoptera; family Acrididae; genus Schistocerca; species Schistocerca gregaria. The sequence continues at coordinate 2,742,358 of NC_064927.1, forward strand.
CTTTCCTCCATGGGAGTAATTCTCAAACAGTATACGCTTTGATCGTTCCCTGGAAGACCAGTAGTAGTTTCCGATGCACATCTGGTGGCATTCTGTAATCTGTGGACTATCAGAGTGTTGACGAAATACAGAAATTGCATCGGGACTCAATACAACAGCCACCATGCGCACTTCCCTCCACGGGAGAAATGTCCCAAACAGTATACGCTTTGATCGTTCCCTGGAAGACCAGTAGTAGTTTCCGATGCACGTCTGGTGGCATTCTGTAATCTGTGGACTATCAGAGTGTTGACGAAACACAGAAATTGAATTGGGATTGAATACAACAGTCACCATGCGCACTTTTCTCCATGGGAGTAATGTCTCAAAGAGTCTACGCTTCGATCGTTCCCTGGAAGACCAGTAGCAGTTTCCGATGCACATCTGGAGGCATTCTGTAATCTGTGGAATATCAGAGTGTTGATGAAACACAGAAATTGCATCGGGATTGAATACAACAGTCACCATGCGCGCCTTCCTCCATGGGAGTAATGTCTCAGACAGTCTACGCTCTGATCGCTCCCTGGACGTCCAGTAGCAGTTTCCGATGCACATCTGGAGGCATTCTGTAATCTGTGGACTATCAGAGTGTTCTTGAAACCCTGAAATTGCATCAGGATTGAATACAACAGTCACCATGCGCACTTACCTCCATGGGAGTAATTCTCAAACAGTCTACGCTATGATCGATCCCTGGAAGACCAGTAGTAGTCTCCGATGCACATCTGGTGCCATTCTGTAATCCGTGGACTATCAGAGTGTTGATGAAACACAGAAATTGCATCGGGATTGAATACAACAGTCACCATGCTCATTTTCCTAAACAGGAGGTATGTCTCAAACAGTCTACGCTTTGATCGTTCCCTGGAAGACCAATAGTAGTTTCCGATGCACATCTGGTGGCATTCTGTAATCTGTGGAATATCAGAGTGTTGATGAAACACAGAAATTGCATCAGGATTGAAAACAACAGTCACCATGCGCACTTTGCTCCACGGGAGTAATGTCTCAAACAGTCTACGCTTTGATCGTTCGATGGAGGACCAGTAGTAGTTTCCGATGCACATCTGGTGGCATTCTGTAATCTGTGGACTATCAGAGTGTTGATAAAACACTAAAATTGCGTCGGGATTGAATACAACAGTCACCATGCGCACATTCCTCCATAAGAGTAATGTCTTAAACAGTCTACGCTTTGATCATTCCCTGGAAGTCCAGTAGTTGTTTCCGATGCACATCTGGAGGCATTCTGCAACCTGTGGACTATCAGACTGTTGGTAAAACACAGATATGGCATCGGGATTGAATACAACAGTCACCGTGTGCACGTTCCCCCATGGGTGTAATGTCTCAAACAGTCTACGCTTTGATCGTTCCCTGTAAGACCAGTAGTAGTTTCCGATGCACATCTGGAGGCATTCTGTAATCTGTGGACTATAAGAGTGTTCTTGAAACACAGAAATTGCATCAGGATTGAATACAACAATCACAATGCGAACTTTCCTCCATGGGAGTAATGTCTCAAACAGTCTACGCTTTGATCGTTCCCTGGAAGACCAGTAGCAGTTTCCGATGAACATCGATAGGCATTCTGTAAACTGTGGACTATCAGAGTGTTGATGAAATACAGAAATAGTATCGGGATTGAATACAACAGTCACCATGTTCACTTTCCTCCATGGGAGTAATTCTCAAACAGTATACGCTTTGATCGTTCCCTGGAAGACCGGTAGTAGTTTCCGATGCACATCTGGTGGCATTCTGTAATCTGTGGACTATCAGAGTGTAGACGAAATACAGAAATTGCATCGGGACTCAATACAACAGCCACCATGCGCACTTCCCTCCACGGGAGAAATGTCCCAAACAGTATACGCTTTGATCGTTCCCTGAAAGACCAGTAGTAGTTTCCGATGCACATCTGGATTCCTTCTGTCACCTGTGGACCTTCAAAGTGTGGATTGAAACACAGAAATTGCCTCGGGATTGAATACAACAGTCACCATGCGCACTTTCCTCAATGGGAGTAATGTCTCAAACAGTCTACGCTTTGCTCGTTCCCTGGAAGACCAGTAGTAGTTACCGATGCACATCTGGAGGCATTCTGTAATCTGTGGACTATCAGAGTTTTGATGAAACACAAAAATGCATCGGGATTGAATACAACAGTCACCATGCGCACGTTCCCCCATGGGAGTAATGTCTCAAACAGTCTACGCTTTGATCGTTCCCTGTAAGACCAGTAGTATTTTCCAAATCACATCTGGAGGCATTCTATAATCTGTGGACTATCAGAGTGTTGATCAAAACACAGAAATTGCATCGGGATTGAATACAACAGTCACCATGCGCACTTTCCTCCATGGGAGTAATGTCTCAAACAGTCTACGCCTTGACCATTCCCTGGAAGAACAGTAATAGTTACCGATGCACATCTGGAGGCATTCTGTAACCTGTGGACTATCAGAGTGTTGATGAAACACAGAAATGGCATCGGGATTGAATACAACAGTCACCATGCGCACTTTCCTCCACGGGAGTAATGTCTCAAACAGTCTACGCTTTGATCGTTCCCTGGAGGACCAGTAGTAGTTTCCGATGCACATCTGGTGGCATTCTGTAATCTGTGGACTATCAGAGTGTTGATGAAACACTAAAATTGCGTCGGGATTGAATACAACAGTCACCATGCGCACATTCCTCCATAAGTGTAATGTCTTAAACAGTCTACGCTTTGATCGTTCCCTGGAAGTCCAGTAGTAGTTTCCGATGCACATCTGGAGGCATTTTGTAACCTGTGGACTATCAGACTGTTTATAAAACACAGATATTGCTTCGGGATTGAATACAACAGTCACCGTGCGCACGTTCCCCCATGGGAGTAATGTCTCAAACAGTCTACGCTTTGATCGTTCCCTGTAAGACCAGTAGTATTTTCCGATTCACATCTGGAGGCATTCTATAATCTGTGGACTATCAGAGTGTTGATCAAAACACAGAAATTGCATCGGGATTGAATACAACAGTCACCATGCGCACTTTCCTCCATGGGAGTAATGTCTCAAACAGTCTACGCCTTGACCATTCCCTGGAAGAACAGTAATAGTTACCGATGCACATCTGGAGGCATTCTGTAACCTGTGGACTATCAGAGTGTTGATGAAACACAGAAATGGCATCGGGATTGAATACAACAGTCACCATGCGCACTTTCCTCCATAGGAGTAATGTCTCAAACAGTCTACGCTTTGATTGTTCCCTGGAAGTCCAGTAAAAGTTTCTGATGCACATCTGGAGGCATTCTGTTATCTGTGGACTATCAGAGTGTTGACGAAATACAGAAATTACATCGGGACTCAATACAACAGCCACCATGCGCACTTCCCTCCACGGGAGAAATGTCCCAAACAGTATACGCTTTGATCGTTACCTGGAAGACCAGTAGTAGTTTCCGATGCACGTCTGGTGGCATTCTGTAATCTGTGTATTATCTGAGTTTTGATTAAACACAGAAATTGCATCGGGATTGAATACAACAGTCATAATGCGCACTTTCCTCCATGTTAGTAATGTCTGAAACGGTCTACGCTTTGATCGTTCCCTGTAAGACCAGTGTTAGTTGCCGATGCACATCTGGAGGCATTCTGTAATCTGTGGACTATCAGAGTGTTGATGAAACACAGAAATTGCATCGGGATTGAATACAACAGTCACCATGCGCACTTTCTCCACGGGTGTAATGTCTCAAACTGTCCACGCTTTGATCGTTCCCTTTAAGACCAGTAGTAGTTTCCGATGCACATCTATTGGCATTCTGTAATCTGTGGACTATCAGAGTGTTAATGAAACACAGAAATTAAATTGGGATTGAATACAACAGTCACAACGCGCACTTTCCTCCACGGGAGTAATGTCTCAAACAGTATACGTTTTCATCGTTCCCTGGAGGACCAGTGGAAGTTTCCGATGCACATCTGGAGGCATTCTGTAACCTGTGGACCTTCAAAGTGTTGATGAAAGACAGAAATTGCATCATGATTGAATACAACAGTCACCATGCGCACTTTCCTCCATGTTAGTAATGTCTGAAACAGTCTACACTTTGATCGGTCTCTGGAAGACCAGTAGTAGTTTTCGATGCCCAACTGGAATCATTCTGTAATCTGTGGAGTATCAGAGTGTTGATGAAACACAGAAATTGCATCGGGATTAAATACAACAGTCACCATGCGCACATTCCTCCCCGGGAGTAAAGTCTCAAACAGTCTACGCTTTGATCGTTCCCTGGAAGACCTGTAGTAGTTTCCGATGCACATCTGGATTCCTTCTGTAATCTGTGGACCTTCAAAGTGTGGATTGAAACACAGAAATTGCCTCGGGATTGAATACAACAGTCACCATGCGCACTTTCCTCAATGGGAGTAATGTCTCAAACAGTCTACGCTTTGCTCGTTCCCTGGAAGACCGGTAGTAGTTACCGATGCACATCTGGAGGCATTCTGTAATCTGTGGAATATCAGAGTGTTGATGAAACACAGAAATTGCATCGGGATTGAATACAACAGTCACCATGCGCGCCTTCCTCCATGGGAGTAATGTCTCAGACAGTCTACGCTTTGATCGCTCCCTGGAAGTCCAGTAGCAGTTTCCGATGCACATCTGGAGGCATTCTGTAATCTGTGGACTATCAGAGTGTTCTTGAAACCCTGAAATTGCATCAGGATTGAATACAACAGTCACCATGCGCACTTACCTACATGGGAGTAATTCTCAAACAGTCTACGCTATGATCGATCCCTGGAAGACCAGTAGTAGTCTCCGATGCACATCTGGTGCCATTCTGTAATCCGTGGACTATCAGAGTGTTGATGAAACACAGAAATTGCATCGGGATTGAATACAACAGTCACCATGCGCACTTTCCTCCATGAGATTAAAGTCTCTCACAGTCTACGCTTTGATCATTCCCTGGAAGACCAGTAGTAGTTTCCGTTGCATATCTGGAGGCATTCTGTAATCTGTGGATTATCTGAGTGTTGAAGAAACACAGAAATTGCATCGGTATTGAATACAACAGTCACCATCCGCACTTTCCACCATGTTAGTAATGTCTCAAACAGTTTACGCTTTGATCGTCCCCTGTAAGACCAGTAGTAGTTTCCGATGGACATCTGGAGGCATTCTGTAATCTGTGGACTATCAGACTGTTGATGAAACACAGAAATTGCATCGGGATTGAATACAACAGTCACCATGCGCACTTTCCTCCATGGGAGTAATGTCTCAAACAGTCTACGCTTTGATCGTTCCCTGGAAGACCAGTAGCAGTTTCCGATGAACATCTGGAGGCATTCTGTAATCTGTGGACTCTCAGACTGTTGATGAAACACAGAAATTGCATCGGGATTGAATACAACAGTCACCATGCGCACTTTCCTCCATGGGAGTAATGTCTCAGACTGTCTACGCTTTGATCGTTCCCTGGAAGTCCAGTAGCAGTTTCCGATGCACATCTGGAGGCATTCTGTAATCTGTGGACTATAAGAGTGTTCTTGAAACACAGAAATTGCATCAGGATTGAATACAACAATCACAATGCGAACTTTCCTCCATGGGAGTAATGTCTCAAACAGTCTACGCTTTGATCGTTCCCTGGAAGACCAGTAGCAGTTTCCGATGAACATCGATAGGCATTCTGTAAACTGTGGACTATCAGAGTGTTGATGAAATACAGAAATAGTATCGGGATTGAATACAACAGTCACCATGTTCACTTTCCTCCATGGGAGTAATTCTCAAACAGTATACGCTTTGATCGTTCCCTGGAAGACCAGTAGTAGTTTCCGATGCACATCTGGTGGCATTCTGTAATCTGTGGACTATCAGAGTGTTGACTTATACAGAAATTGCATCGGGACTCAGTACAACAGCCACCATGCGCACTTCCCTCCACGGGAGAAATGTCCCAAACAGTATACGCTTTGATCGTTCCCTGGAAGACCAGTAGTAGTTTCCGATGCACGTCTGGTGGCATTCTGTAATCTGTGGACTATCAGAGTGTTTACGAAACACAGAAATTGAATTGGGATTGAATACAACAGTCACCATGGGCACTTTCCTCCATGGGAGTAATGTCTCAAAGAGTCTACGCTTTGATCGTTCCCTGGAAGACCAGTAGTAGTTTCCGATGCACATCTGGATTCCTTCTGTAACCTGTGGACCTTCAAAGTGTGGATTGAAACACAGAAATTGCCTCGGGATTGAATACAACAGTCACCATGCGCACTTTCCACAATGGGAGTAATGTCTCAAACAGTCTACGCTTTGCTCGTTCCCTGGAAGTCCAGTAGTAGTTACCGATGCACATCTGGAGGCATTCTGTAATCTGTGGACTATCAGAGTTTTGATGAAACACAAAAATGCATCGGGATTGAATACAACAGTCACCATGCGCACTTTCCTCCATGGGAGTAATCCTCAAACAGTCTACGCTATGATCGTTCCCTGGAAGACCAGTAGTAGTCTCCGATGCACATCTGGTGCCATCCTGTAATCCGTGGACTATCAGAGTGTTGATGAAACACAGAAATTGCATCGGGATTGACTACAACAGTCACCATGCTCACTTTCCTCCACGGGAGGTATGTCTCAAACAGTCTACGCTTTGATCGTTCCCTGGAAGACCAGTAGTAGTTTCCGATGCACATCTGGTGGCATTCTGTAAGCTGTGGACTATCAGAGTGTTGATGAAACACTAAAATTGCATCGGGATTGACTACAACAGTCACCATGCGCACTTTCCTCCACGGGAGTAATGTCTCAAACAGTCTACGCTTTGATCGTTCCCTGGAGGACCAGTAGTAGTTTCCGATGCACATCTGGTGGCATTCTGTAATCTGTGGACTATCAGAGTGTTGATGAAACACTAAAATTGCGTCGGGATTGAATACAACAGTCACCATGCGCACATTCCTCCATAAGTGTAATGTCTTAAACAGTCTACGCTTTGATCGTTCCCTGGAAGTCCAGTAGTAGTTTCCGATGCACATCTGGAGGCATTTTGTAACCTGTGGACTATCAGACTGTTTATAAAACACAGATATTGCATCCGGATTGAATACAACAGTCACCGTGCGCACGTTCCCCCATGGGAGTAATGTCTCAAACAGTCTACGCTTTGATCGTTCCCTGTAAGACCAGTAGTATTTTCCGATTCACATCTGGAGGCATTCTATAATCTGTGGACTATCAGAGTGTTGATCAAAACACAGAAATTGCATCGGGATTGAATACAACAGTCACCATGCGCACTTTCCTCCATGGGAGTAATGTCTCAAACAGTCTACGCCTTGACCATTCCCTGGAAGAACAGTAATAGTTACCGATGCACATCTGGAGGCATTCTGTAACCTGTGGACTATCAGAGTGTTGATGAAACACAGAAATGGCATCGGGATTGAATACAACAGTCACCATGCGCACTTTCCTCCATAGGAGTAATGTCTCAAACAGTCTACGCTTTGATTGTTCCCTGGAAGTCCAGTAAAAGTTTCTGATGCACATCTGGAGGCATTCTGTTATCTGTGGACTATCAGAGTGTTGACGAAATACAGAAATTGCATCGGGACTCAATACAACAGCCACCATGCGCACTTCCCTCCAGGGGAGAAATGTCCCAAACAGTATACGCTTTGATCGTTCCCTGGAAGACCAGTAGTAGTTTCCGATGCACGTCTGGTGGCATTCTGTAATCTGTGTATTATCTGAGTTTTGATTAAACACAGAAATTGCATCGGGATTGAATACAACAGTCATAATGCGCACTTTCCTCCATGTTAGTAATGTCTGAAACGGTCTACGCTTTGATCGTTCCCTGTAAGACCAGTGTTAGTTGCCGATGCACATCTGAAGGCATTCTGTAATCTGTGGACTATCAGAGTGTTGATGAAACACAGAAATTGCATCGGGATTGAATACAACAGTCACCATGCGCACTTTCTCCACGGGTGTAATGTCTCAAACAGTCCACGCTTTGATCGTTCCCTTTAAGACCAGTAGTAGTTTCCGATGCACATCTATTGGCATTCTGTAATCTGTGGACTATCAGAGTGTTAATGAAACACAGAAATTAAATTGGGATTGAATACAACAGTTACAACGCGCACTTTCCTCCACGGGAGTAATGTCTCAAACAGTATACGTTTTCATCGTTCCCTGGAGGTCCAGTGGAAGTTTCCGATGCACATCTGGAGGCATTCTGTAACCTGTGGACCTTCTAAGTGTTGATGAAAGACAGAAATTGCATCATGATTGAATACAACAGTCACCATGCGCACTATCCTCCATGTTAGTAATGTCTGAAACAGTCTACACTTTGATCGGTCTCTGGAAGACCAGTAGTAGTTTTCGATGCCCAACTGGAATCATTCTGTAATCTGTGGAGTATCAGAGTGTTGATGAAACACAGAAATTGCATCGGGATTAAATACAACAGTCACCATGCGCACATTCCTCCCCGGGAGTAAAGTCTCAAACAGTCTACGCTTTGATCGTTCCCTGGAAGACCAGTAGTAGTTTCCGATGCACATCTGGATTCCTTCTGTAATCTGTGGACCTTCAAAGTGTTGATTGAAACACAGAAATTGCCTCGGGATTGAATACAACAGTCACCATGCGCACTTTCCTCAATGGGAGTAATGTCTCAAACGGTCTACGCTTTGCTCGTTCCCTGGAAGACCGGTAGTAGTTACCGATGCACATCTGGAGGCATTCTGTAATCTGTGGACTATCAGAGTTTTGATGAAACACAGAAAATGCATCGGGATTGAATACAACAGTCACCATGCGCACTTTCCTCCATCGGAGTAATGTCTCAAAGAGTCTACGCTTCGATCGTTCCCTGGAAGACCAGTAGTAGTTTCCAATGCACATCTCGTGGCATTCTGTAATGTGTGGACTATCAGAGTGTTGTTGAAACCCTGAAATTGCATCAGGATTGAATACAACAGTCACCATGCGCACTTACCTCCATGGGAGTAATTCTCAAACAGTCTACGCTATGATCGATCCCTGGAAGACCAGTAGTAGTCTCCGATGCACATCTGGTGATATTCTGTAATCCGTGGACTATCAGAGTGTTGATGAAACACAGAAATTGCATCGGGATTGAATACAACAGTCACCATGCTCACTTTCCTAAACAGGAGGTATGTCTCAAACAGTCTACGCTTTGATCGTTCCCTGGAAGACCAATAGTAGTTTCCGATGCACATCTGGTGGCATTCTGTAATCTGTGGAATATCAGAGTGTTGATGAAACACAGAAATTGCATCAGGATTGAAAACAACAGTCACCATGCGCACTTTGCTCCACGGGAGTAATGTCTCAAACAGTCTACGCTTTGATCGTTCGATGGAGGACCAGTAGTAGTTTCCGATGCACATCTGGTGGCATTCTGTAATCTGTGGACTATCAGAGTGTTGATGAAACACTAAAATTGCGTCGGGATTGAATACAACAGTCACCATGCGCACATTCCTCCATAAGAGTAATGTCTTAAACAGTCTACGCTTTGATCATTCCCTGGAAGTCCAGTAGTTGTTTCCGATGCACATCTGGAGGCATTCTGCAACCTGTGGACTATCAGACTGTTGGTAAAACACAGATATGGCATCGGGATTGAATACAACAGTCACCGTGCGCATGTTCCCCCATGGGTGTAATGTCTCAAACAGTCTACGCTTTGATCGTTCCCTGTAAGACCAGTAGTATTTTCCGATGCACATCTGGAGGCATTCTATAATCTGTGGACTATCAGTGTTGATCAAAACACAGAAATTCCATCGGGGTGAATACAACAGTCACCATGCGCACTTTCCTCCATGGGAGTAATGTCTCTAAGAGTCTACGCTTTAATCGTTCCCTGGAAGACCAGTAGTAGTTTCCGATGCACATCTGGAGGCATTCTGTAATCTGTGGACTATCAGACTGTTGATGAAACACAGAAGTTGCATCGCGATTGAATACAACAGTCACCATGCTCACTTTCCTCCATGGGAGTAATGTCTCAAACAGTCTACGCTTTGATCGTTCCCTGGAAGACCAGTAGTAGTTTCCGATGCACATCTGGAGGCATTCTGTAATCTGTGGAGTATCAGAGTGTTGATGAAACACAGAAATTGCATCGGGATTGAATACAACAGTCACCATTCGCACTTTCCTCCATGGGAGTAATGTCTCAAACAGTGTACGCTTTGATCGTTCTTTGGAAGACCAGTAGTAGTTTCCGATGCACATCTGGAGGCTTTATGTAATCTGTGGAGTATCAGAGTGTTGATGAAACACAGAAATTGCATCGGGATTGAATACAACAGTCACCATGCGCACTTTCCTCCATGGGAGTAATGTCTCAAACAGTCTACGCTTTGATCGATGCCTGGACGACCAGTAGTAGTTTCCGATGCACATCTGGAGGCATTCAGTAATCTGTGGACCATAAGAGTGTTGATGAAACACAGAAATTGCATCGGGATTAAATACAACAGTCACCATGCGCACTTTCCTCCATGGGAGTAATGTCTCAAACAGTCTACGCCTTGATCGTTCCCTGGAAGAACAGTAATAGTTACCGATGCACATCTGGAGGCATTCTGTAATCTGTGGACTATCAGAGTGTTGATGAAACACAGAAATGGCATCGGGATTGAATACAACAGTCACCATGCGCACTTTCCTCCATAGGAGTAATGTCTCAAACAGTCTACGCTTTGATTGTTCCCTGGAATCCAGTAAAAGTTTCCGATGCACATCTGGAGGCATTCTGTGATCTGTGGACTATCAGAGTGTTGATGAAACACAGAAATTGCATCGGGATTGAATACAAAATTCACCGTGCACACTTTCCTCCATGGGAGTAATCTCTCAAACAGTCTACGCTTTGATCATTCCCTGGAAGACCAGTAGTGGTTTCCAATGCATATCTGGAGGCATACTGTAATCTGTGTATTATCTGAGTTTTGATGAAACACAGAAATTGCATCGGGATTGAATACAACAGTCACCATGCGCACTTTCTCCACGGGTGTAATGTCTCAAACAGTCTACGCTTTGACCGTTCCCTTTAAGACCAGTAGTAGTTTCCGATGCACATCTGGACCCATTCTGTAATCTGTGGACTATCAGAGTGTTAATGAGACACAGAAATTAAATCGGGATTGAATACAACAGTCACAACGCGCACTTTCCTCCACGGGAGTAATGTCTCAAACAGTATACGTTTTGATCTTTCCCTGGAGGACCAGTGGAAGTTCCCGATGCACATGTGGAGGCATTCTGTAATCTGTGGACCTTCAAAGTGTTGATGAAAGACAGAAATTGCTTTGGGATTGAATACAACAGTCACCATGCACACTTTCCTCCATGTTAGTAATGTCTGAAACAGTCTAACTTTGATCGGTCTCTGGAAGACCAGTAGTAGTTTCCGATGCCCAACTGGAATCATTCTGTAATCTGTGGAGTATCAGAGTGTTGATGAAACACAGAAATTGCATCGGGATTGAATACAACAGTCACCATGCGCACCTTCCTCCATGGGAGTAATGTCTCAAACAGTTTACGCTTTGATCGTTCCCTCTAAGACCAGTAGTAGTTTCCGATGGACATCTGGAGGCATTCTGTAATCTGTGGACTATCAGATTGTTGATGAAACACAGAAATTGCATCGGGATTGAATACAAGAGTCACCATGCGCACTTTCCTCCATGGAAGTACTGTCTCAAACAGTCTCCGCTTGGATCGTTCCTTGGAAAACCAGAAGTAGTTTCCGATGCACATCTGGAGGCATTCTGAAACCTGTGGACTATCAGAGTGTTGATGAAATACAGAAACTGCATCGGGATTGAATACAACAGTCACCATGTTCACTTTCCTCTATGGGAGTAATGCTCAACAAGTATACGCTTAGATCGTTCCCTGGATGACCAGTGGTAGTTGCCGACGCACACCTGGAGGCATTCTGTAATCTGTGGAGTATCAGAGTGTTGTTGAAACACAAAAATTGCATCGGGATTGAATACAACAGTCACCATGGGCAACCATCCTCCATGGGAGTAATGTCTCAAAGAGTTAATGCTTTGATCGTTCCCTGGAAGACCAGTAGTAGTTTCCGATGCACATCTGGTGGCATTCTGTAATCTGTGGACTATCAGAGGGTTGACGAAATACAGAAATTGCATCGGGACTCAATACAACAGCCACCATGCGCACTTCCCTCCACTGGAGAAATGTCCCAAACAGTATACGCTTTGATCGTTCCCTGGAAGACCAGTAGTAGTTTCCGATGCACGTCTGGTGGCATTCTGTAATCTGTGGACTATCAGAGTGTTGACGAAACACAGAAATTGAATCGGGATTGAATACAACAGTCACCATGCGCACTTTCCTCCATGGGTGTAATGTCTCAAACAGTCTACGCTTTGATCGTTCCCTGTAAGACCAGTAGTATTTTCCGATGCACATCTGGAGGCATTCTATAATCTGTGGACTATCAGTGTTGATCAAAACACAGAAATTCCATCGGGGTGAATACAACAGTCACCATGCGCACTTTCCTAGACGGGAGTAATGTCTCAAACAGTCTACGCTTTGATCGTTCCCTTTAAGACCAGTAGTATTTTACGATTCACATCTATTGGCACTCTGTAATCTGTGGACTATCAGACTGTTGATGAAACACAGAAATTGCATCGGGATTGAATACAACAGTCACCATGCGCACTTTCCTCCATGGGAGTAATGTCTCAAACAGTCTACGCTTTGATCGTTCTTTGGAAGACCAGTAGTAGTTTCCGATGCACATCTGGAGGCTTTCTGTAATCTGTGGAGTATCAGAGTGTTGATAAAACACAGAAATTGCATCGGGATTGAATACAATAGTCACCATGCGCACTTTCCTCCATGGGAGTAATGTCTCAAACAGTCTACGCTTTGATCGATGCCTGGACGACCAGTAGTAGTTTCCGATGCACATCTGGAGGCATTCTGTAATCTGTGGACCATAAGAGTGTTGATGCAACACAGAAATTGCATCGGGATTAAATACAACAGTCACCATGCGCACTTTCCTCCATGGGAGTAATGTCTCAAACAGTCTACGACTTGATCGTTCCCTGGAAGAACAGTAATAGTTACCGATGCACATCTGGAGGCATTCTGTAATCTGTGGACTATCAGAGTGTTGTTGAAACACAGAAATGGCATCGGGATTGAATACAACAGTCACCATGCGCACTTTCCTCCATATGAGTAATGTCTCAAACAGTCTACGCTTTGATTGTTCCCTGGAAGTCCAGTAAAAGTTTCCGATGCACATCTGGAGGCATTCTGTGATCTGTGGACTATAAGAGTGTTGATGAAACACAGAAATTGCATCGGGATTGAATACAAAATTCACCGTGCACACTTTCCTCCATGGGAGTTATCTCTCAAACAGTCTACGCTTTGATCATTCCCTGGAAGACCAGTAGTAGTTTCCAATGCATATCTGGAGGCATACTGTAATCTGTGTATTATCTGAGTTTTGATGAAACACAGAAATTGCATCGGGATTGAATACAACAGTCATAATGCGCACTTTCCTCCATGTTAGTAATGTCTGAAACGGTCTACGCTTTGATCGTTCCCTGTACGACCGGTGTTAGTTGCCGATGCACATCTGGAGGCATTCTGTAATCTGTGGACTATCAGAGTGTTGTTGAAACACAGAAATTGTATCGGGATTGAATACAACAGTCACCATGCGCACTTTCCTCCATGGGAGTAATGTCTCTAAGAGTCTACGCTTTAATCGTTCCCTGGAAGACCAGTAGTAGTTTCCGATGCACATCTGGAGGCATTCTGTAATCTGTGGACTATCAGACTGTTGATGAAACACAGAAGTTGCATCGCGATTGAATACAACAGTCACCATGCTCACTTTCCTCCATGGGAGTAATGTCTCAAACAGTCTACGCTTTGATCGTTCCCTGGAAGACCAGTAGTAGTTTCCGATGCACATCTGGAGGCATTCTGTAATCTGTGGAGTATCAGAGTGTTGATGAAACACAGAAATTGCATCGGGATTGAATACAACAGTCACCATGCGCACTTTCCTCCATGGGAGTAATGTCTCAAACAGTGTACGCTTTGATCGTTCTTTGGAAGACCAGTAGTAGTTTCCGATGCACATCTGGAGGCTTTATGTAATCTGTGGAGTATCAGAGTGTTGATGAAACACAGAAATTGCATCGGGATTGAATACAACAGTCACCATGCGCACTTTCCTCCATGGGAGTAATGTCTCAAACAGTCTACGCTTTGATCGATGCCTGGACGACCAGTAGTAGTTTCCGATGCACATCTGGAGGCATTCAGTAATCTGTGGACCATAAGAGTGTTGATGAAACACAGAAATTGCATCGGGATTAAATACAACAGTCACCATGCGCACTTTCCTCCATGGGAGTAATGTCTCAAACAGTCTACGCCTTGATCGTTCCCTGGAAGAACAGTAATAGTTACCGATGCACATCTGGAGGCATTCTGTAATCTGTGGACTATCAGAGTGTTGATGAAACACAGAAATGGCATCCGGATTGAATACAACAGTCACCATGCGCACTTTCCTCCATAGGAGTAATGTCTCAAACAGTCTACGCTTTGATTGTTCCCTGGAATCCAGTAAAAGTTTCCGATGCACATCTGGAGGCATTCTGTGATCTGTGGACTATCAGAGTGTTGATGAAACACAGAAATTGCATCGGGATTGAATACAAAATTCACCGTGCACACTTTCCTCCATGGGAGTAATCTCTCAAACAGTCTACGCTTTGATCATTCCCTGGAAGACCAGTAGTGGTTTCCAATGCATATCTGGAGGCATACTGTAATCTGTGTATTATCTGAGTTTTGATGAAACACAGAAATTGCATCGGGATTGAATACAACAGTCACCATGCGCACTTTCTCCACGGGTGTAATGTCTCAAACAGTCTACGCTTTGACCGTTCCCTTTAAGACCAGTAGTAGTTTCCGATGCACATCTGGAGGCATTCTGTAATCTGTGGACTATCAGAGTGTTAATGAGACACAGAAATTAAATCGGGATTGAATACAACAGTCACAACGCGCACTTTCCTCCACGGGAGTAATGTCTCAAACAGTATACGTTCTGATCTTTCCCTGGAGGACCAGTGGAAGTTCCCGATGCACATGTGGAGGCATTCTGTAATCTGTGGAGTATCAGAGTGTTGATGAAACACAGAAATTGCATCGGGATTGAATACAACAGTCACCATGCGCACCTTCCTCCATGGGAGTAATGTCTCAAACAGTTTACGCTTTGATCGTTCCCTCTAAGACCAGTAGTAGTTTCCGATGGACATCTGGAGGCATTCTGTAATCTGTGGACTATCAGATTGTTGATGAAACACAGAAATTGCATCGGGATTGAATACAAGAGTCACCATGCGCACTTTCCTCCATGGAAGTACTGTCTCAAACAGTCTCCGCTTGGATCGTTCCTTGGAAAACCAGAAGTAGTTTCCGATGCACATCTGGAGGCATTCTGAAACCTGTGGACTATCAGAGTGTTGATGAAATACAGAAACTGCATCGGGATTGAATACAACAGTCACCATGTTCACTTTCCTCTATGGGAGTAATTCTCAACAAGTATACGCTTAGATCGTTCCCTGGATGACCAGTGGTAGTTGCCGACGCACACCTGGAGGCATTCTGTAATCTGTGGAGTATCAGAGTGTTGTTGAAACACAAAAATTGCATCGGGATTGAATACAACAGTCACCATGGGCAACCATCCTCCATGGGAGTAATGTCTCAAAGAGTTTATGCTTTGATCGTTCCCTGGAAGACCAGTAGTAGTTTCCGATGCACATCTGGTGGCATTCTGTAATCTGTGGACTATCAGAGTGTTGACGAAATACAGAAATTGCATCGGGACTCAATCCAACAGCCACCATGCGCACTTCCCTCCACTGGAGAAATGTCCCAAACAGTATACGCTTTGATCGTTCCCTGGAAGACCAGTAGTAGTTTCCGATGCACGTCTGGTGGCATTCTGTAATCTGTGGACTATCAGAGTGTTGACGAAACACAGAAATTGAATCGGGATTGAATACAACAGTCACCATGCGCACTTTCCTCCATGGGTGTAATGTCTCAAACAGTCTACGCTTTGATCGTTCCCTGTAAGACCAGTAGTATTTTCCGATGCACATCTGGAGGCATTCTATAATCTGTGGACTATCAGTGTTGATCAAAACACAGAAATTCCATCGGGGTGAATACAACAGTCACCATGCGCACTTTCCTCCACGGGAGTAATGTCTCAAACAGTCTACGCTTTGATCGTTCCCTTTAAGACCAGTAGTATTTTACGATTCACATCTATTGGCACTCTGTAATCTGTGGACTATCAGACTGTTGATGAAACACAGAAATTGCATCGGGATTGAATACAACAGTCACCATGCGCACTTTCCTCCATGGGAGTAATGTCTCAAACAGTCTACGCTTTGATCGTTCTTTGGAAGACCAGTAGTAGTTTCCGATGCACATCTGGAGGCTTTCTGTAATCTGTGGAGTATCAGAGTGTTGATAAAACACAGAAATTGCATCGGGATTGAATACAATAGTCACCATGCGCACTTTCCTCCATGGGAGTAATGTCTCAAACAGTCTACGCTTTGATCGATGCCTGGACGACCAGTAGTAGTTTCCGATGCACATCTGGAGGCATTCTGTAATCTGTGGACCATAAGAGTGTTGATGCAACACAGAAATTGCATCGGGATTAAATACAACAGTCACCATGCGCACTTTCCTCCATGGGAGTAATGTCTCAAACAGTCTACGCCTTGATCGTTCCCTGGAAGAACAGTAATAGTTACCGATGCACATCTGGAGGCATTCTGTAATCTGTGGACTATCAGAGTGTTGATGAAACCCAGAAATGGCATCGGGATTGAATACAACAGTCACCATGCGCACTTTCCTCCATATGAGTAATGTCTCAAACAGTCTACGCTTTGATTGTTCCCTGGAAGTCCAGTAAAAGTTTCCGATGCACATCTGGAGGCATTCTGTGATCTGTGGACTATAAGAGTGTTGATGAAACACAGAAATTGCATCGGGATTGAATACAAAATTCACCGTGCACACTTTCCTTCATGGGAGTTATCTCTCAAACAGTCTACGCTTTGATCATTCCCTGGAAGGCCAGTAGTAGTTTCCAATGCATATCTGGAGGCATACTGTAATCTGTGTATTATCTGAGTTTTGATGAAACACAGAAATTGCATCGGGATTGAATACAACAGTCATAATGCGCACTTTCCTCCATGTTAGTAATGTCTGAAACGGTCTACGCTTTGATCGTTCCCTGTAAGACCGGTGTTAGTTGCCGATGCACATCTGGAGGCATTCTGTAATCTGTGGACTATCAGAGTGTTGTTGAAACACAGAAATTGTATCGGGATTGAATACAACAGTCACCATGCGCACTTTCCTCCATGGGAGTAATGTCTCTAAGAGTCTACGCTTTAATCGTTCCCTGGAAGACCAGTAGTAGTTTCCGATGCACATCTGGAGGCATTCTGTAATCTGTGGACTATCAGACTGTTGATGAAACACAGAAGTTGCATCGCGATTGAATACAACAGTCACCATGCTCACTTTCCTCCATGGGAGTAATGTCTCAAACAGTCTACGCTTTGATCGTTCCCTGGAAGACCAGTAGTAGTTTCCGATGCACATCTGGAGGCATTCTGTAATCTGTGGAGTATCAGAGTGTTGATGAAACACAGAAATTGCATCGGGATTGAATACAACAGTCACCATGCGCACTTTCCTCCATGGGAGTAATGTCTCAAACAGTGTACGCTTTGATCGTTCTTTGGAAGACCAGTAGTAGTTTCCGATGCACATCTGGAGGCTTTATGTAATCTGTGGAGTATCAGAGTGTTGATGAAACACAGAAATTGCATCGGGATTGAATACAACAGTCACCATGCGCACTTTCCTCCATGGGAGTAATGTCTCAAACAGTCTACGCTTTGATCGATGCCTGGACGACCAGTAGTAGTTTCCGATGCACATCTGGAGGCATTCAGTAATCTGTGGACCATAAGAGTGTTGATGAAACACAGAAATTGCATCGGGATTAAATACAACAGTCACCATGCGCACTTTCCTCCATGGGAGTAATGTCTCAAACAGTCTACGCCTTGATCGTTCCCTGGAAGAACAGTAATAGTTACCGATGCACATCTGGAGGCATTCTGTAATCTGTGGACTATCAGAGTGTTGATGAAACACAGAAATGGCATCCGGATTGAATACAACAGTCACCATGCGCACTTTCCTCCATAGGAGTAATGTCTCAAACAGTCTACGCTTTGATTGTTCCCTGGAAGTCCAGTAAAAGTTTCCGATGCACATCTGGAGGCATTCTGTGATCTGTGGACTATCAGAGTGTTGATGAAACACAGAAATTGCATCGGGATTGAATACAAAATTCACCGTGCACACTTTCCTCCATGGGAGTAATCTCTCAAACAGTCTACGCTTTGATCATTCCCTGGAAGACCAGTAGTGGTTTCCAATGCATATCTGGAGGCATACTGTAATCTGTGTATTATCTGAGATTTTGATGAAACACAGAAATTGCATCGGGATTGAATACAACAGTCACCATGCGCACTTTCTCCACGGGTGTAATGTCTCAAACAGTCTACGCTTTGACCGTTCCCTTTAAGACCAGTAGTAGTTTCCGATGCACATCTGGAGGCATTCTGTAATCTGTGGACTATCAGAGTGTTAATGAGACACAGAAATTAAATCGGGATTGAATACAACAGTCACAACGCGCACTTTCCTCCACGGGAGTAATGTCTCAAACAGTATACATTTTGATCTTTCCCTGGAGGACCAGTGGAAGTTCCCGATGCACATGTGGAGGCATTCTGTAATCTGTGGACCTTCAAAGTGTTGATGAAAGACAGAAATTGCTTTGGGATTGAATACAACAGTCACCATGCGCACTTTCCTCCATGTTAGTAATGTCTGAAACAGTCTACACTTTGATCGGTCTCTGGAAGACCAGTAGTAGTTTCCGATGCCCAACTGGAATCATTCTGTAATCTGTGGAGTATCAGAGTGTTGATGAAACAGAGAAATTGCATCGGGATTGAATACAACAGTCACCATGCGCACCTACCTCCATGGGAGTAATGTCTCAAACAGTTTACGCTTTGATCGTTCCCTCTAAGACCAGTAGTAGTTTCCGATGGACATCTGGAATCATTCTGTAATCTGTGGACTATCAGATTGTTGATGAAACACAGAAATTGCATCGGGATTGAATACAAGAGTCACCATGCGCACTTTCCTCCATGGAAGTACTGTCTCAAACAGTCTCCGCTTGGATCGTTCCTTGGAAAACCAGAAGTAGTTTCCGATGCACATCTGGAGGCATTCTGAAACCTGTGGACTATCAGAGTGTTGATGAAATACAGAAACTGCATCGGGATTGAATACAACAGTCACCATGTTCACTTTCCTCTCTGGGAGTAATTCTCAACAAGTATACGCTTAGATC
Source organism: Schistocerca gregaria (assembly GCF_023897955.1). Taxonomy (NCBI): domain Eukaryota; kingdom Metazoa; phylum Arthropoda; class Insecta; order Orthoptera; family Acrididae; genus Schistocerca; species Schistocerca gregaria. The sequence continues at coordinate 2,762,051 of NC_064927.1, forward strand.
GTTCCCTGGATGACCAGTGGTAGTTCCCGACGCACACCTGGAGGCATTCTGTAATCTGTGGAGTATCAGAGTGTTGTTGAAACACAAAAATTGCATCGGGATTGAATACAACAGTCACCATGGGCAACCATCCTCCATGGGAGTAATGTCTCAAAGAGTTTATGCTTTGATCGTTCCCTGGAAGACCAGTAGTAGTTTCCGATGCACATCTGGTGGCATTCTGTAATCTGTGGACTATCAGAGTGTTGACGAAATACAGAAATTGCATCGGGACTCAATCCAACAGCCACCATGCGCACTTCCCTCCACTGGAGAAATGTCCCAAACAGTATACGCTTTGATCGTTCCCTGGAAGACCAGTAGTAGTTTCCGATGCACGTCTGGTGGCATTCTGTAATCTGTGGACTATCAGAGTGTTGACGAAACACAGAAATTGAATCGGGATCGAATACAACAGTCACCATGCGCACTTTCCTCCATGGGTGTAATGTCTCAAACAGTCTACGCTTTGATCGTTCCCTGTAAGACCAATAGTATTTTCCGATGCACATCTGGAGGCATTCTATAATCTGTGGACTATCAGTGTTGATCAAAACACAGAAATTCCATCGGGGTGAATACAACAGTCACCATGCGCACTTTCCTCCACGGGAGTAATGTCTCAAACAGTCTACGCTTTGATCGTTCCCTTTAAGACCAGTAGTATTTTACGATTCACATCTATTGGCACTCTGTAATCTGTGGACTATCAGACTGTTGATGAAACACAGAAATTGCATCGGGATTGAATACAACAGTCACCATGCGCACTTTCCTCCATGGGAGTAATGTCTCAAACAGTCTACGCTTTGATCGTTCTTTGGAAGACCTGTAGTAGTTTCCGATGCACATCCTGAGGCTTTCTGTAATCTGTGGAGTATCAGAGTGTTGATAAAACACAGAAATTGCATCGGGATTGAATACAATAGTCACCATGCGCACTTTCCTCCATGGGAGTAATGTCTCAAACAGTCTACGCTTTGATCGATGCCTGGACGACCAGTAGTAGTTTCCGATGCACATCTGGAGGCATTCTGTAATCTGTGGACCATAAGAGTGTTGATGCAACACAGAAATTGCATCGGGATTAAATACAACAGTCACCATGCGCACTTTCCTCCATGGGAGTAATGTCACAAACAGTCTACGCCTTGATCGTTCCCAGGAAGAACAGTAATAGTTACCGATGCACATCTGGAGGCATTCTGTAATCTGTGGACTATCAGAGTGTTGATGAAACACAGAAATGGCATCGGGATTGAATACAACAGTCACCATGCGCACTTTCCTCCATATGAGTAATGTCTCAAACAGTCTACGCTTTGATTGTTCCCTGGAAGTCCAGTAAAAGTTTCCGATGCACATCTGGAGGCATTCTGTGATCTGTGGACTATCAGAGTGTTGATGAAACACAGAAATTGCATCGGGATTGAATACAAAATTCACCGTGCACACTTTCCTCCATGGGAGTTATCTCTCAAACAGTCTACGCTTTGATCATTCCCTGGAAGACCAGTAGTAGTTTCCAATGCATATCTGGAGGCATACTGTAATCTGTGTATTATCTGAGTTTTGATGAAACACAGAAATTGCATCGGGATTGAATACAACAGTCATAATGCGCACTTTCCTCCATGTTAGTAATGTCTGAAACGGTCTACGCTTTGATCGTTCCCTGTAAGACCGGTGTTAGTTGCCGATGCACATCTGGAGGCATTCTGTAATCTGTGGACTATCAGAGTGTTGTTGAAACACAGAAATTGTATCGGGATTGAATACAACAGTCACCATGCGCACTTTCTCCACGGGTGTAATGTCTCAAACAGTCTACGCTTTGATCGTTTCCTTTAAGACCAGTAGTAGTTTCCGATGCACATCTGGAGGCATTCTGTAATCTGTGGACTATCAGAGTGTTAATGAAACACAGATATTAAATCGGGATTGAATACAACAGTCACAACGCGCACTTTCCACCACGGGAGTAATGTCTCAAACAGTATACGTTTTCATCGTTCCCTGGGGGACCAGTGGAAGTTCCCGATGCACATGTGGAGGCATTCTGTAATCTGTGGACCTTCAAAGTGTTGATGAAAGACAGAAATTGCTTTGGGATTGAATACAACAGTCACCATGCGCACTTTCCTCCATGTTAGTAATGTCTGAAACAGTCTACACTTTGATCGGTCTCTGGAAGACCAGTAGTAGTTTCCGATGCCCAACTGGAATCATTCTGTAATCTGTGGAGTATCAGAGTGTTGATGAAACACAGAAATTGCATCGGGATTGAATACAACAGTCACCATGCGCACTTTCCTCCATGGAAGTAATGTCTCAAACAGTGTACGTTTTGATCGTTCCCTCTAAGACCAGTAGTAGTTTCCAATGGACATCTGGAGGCATTCTGTAATCTGTGTACTATCAGATTGTTGATGAAACACAGAAATTGCATCGGGATTGAATACAAGAGTCACCATGCGCACTTTCCTCCATGGAAGTACTGTCTCAAAAAGTCTCCGCTTGGATCGTTCCAAGGAAAACCAGAAGTAGTTTCCGATGCACATCTGGAGGCATTCTGAAACCTGTGGAATATCAGAGTGTTGATGAAATACAGAAACTGCATCGGGATTGAATACAAAAGTCACCATGTTCACTTTCCTCTATGGGAGTAATTCTCAACAAGTATACGGTTAGATTGTTCCCTGGATGACCAGTGGTAGTTGCCGACGCACACCTGGAGGCATTCTGTAATCTGTGGAGTATCAGAGTGTTGTTGAAACACAAAAATTGCATCGGGATTGAATACAACAGTCACCATGGGCAACCATCCTCTATGGGAGTAATGTCTCAAAGAGTTTATGCTTTGATCGTTCCCTGGAAGACTAGTAGTAGTTTCCGATGCACATCTGGTGGCATTCTGTAATCTGTGGACCATCAGAGTGTTGATGAAACACAGAAATTGAGTCGGGACTGTATACAACAGTCACCATGCGCACTTTCCTCCATGGGAGTAATGTCTCAAACAGTCTACGCTTTGATCGTTCCCTGGAAGACCAGTAGTAGTTTCCGATGCACATCTGGAGATATTCTGTAATTGGTGGACTATCAGACTGTTGATGAATCACAGAAATTGCGTCGGGAGTGAATACAACAGTCACCATGCATACTTTCCTCCATGGGAGTAATGTCTCAAACAGTCTACGCTTTGATCGTTCCCTGGAAGACCAGTAGTAGTTTCCGATGCACATCTGGAGGCATTCTGTAATCTGTGGACATTTAGAGTGTTGATGAAACACAGAAATTGCACCGGGAATTAATTACAAAAGTCTCCATGCGCACTTTCCTCCATGGGAGTAATGTCTCAATCAGTCTACGATTTTGATCGTTCCCTGGAAGACCAGTAGTAGTTTCCGATGCACATCTGGAGGCATTCTGTAATCTGTGGACTATCAGAGTATTGATGAAATACAGAAATAGCATCGGGATTGAATACAACAGTCACCATGTTCACTTTCCTCCATGGGAGTAATTCTCAAACAGTATACGCTTTGATCGTTCCCTGGAAGACCAGTAACAGTTTCCGATGCACATCTGGGGCATTCTGTAATCTGTGGACTATCAGAGTGTTGATGAAATACAGAAATTGCATAGGGATTGAATACAACAGTCACCATGCGCACTTACCTCCACGGGAGAAATGTCCCAAACTGTCTACGCTATGATCGTTCCCTGGAAGACCAGTAGTAGTTTCCGATGTACATCAGGTGGCATTCTGTAATCTGTGGACTAACTGAGTGTTGATGAAACACAGAAACTGCATCGGGATTGAATACAACAGTCACCATGCGCACTTTCCTCCACGGGAGAAATGTCCCAAACAGTCTACACTTTGATCGTTCCCTGGAAGACCAGTAGTAGTTTCCGATGCACATCTGGTGGCATTCTGTAATCTGTGGACTATCAGACTGTTGATGAAACTCAAGAATTGCATCGGGATTGAATACAACAGTCACCATGCGCACTTTCCTCCATCGAAGTAATTTCTCAAACAGTCTACGCTTTGATCGTTCCTGGAAGACCAGTAGTAGTTTCCGATCCACATCTGGAGACATTCTGTAATCTTTGGAGTATCAGAGTGTTGATGAAACACAGAAATTGCATCGGGATTGAATACAACATTCACCATTTGCACCTTCCTCAATGTGAGTAATGTCTAAAAGAGTCTAAGCTTTGATCTTTCACTAGAAGACCAGAAGTAGTTTCCGATGCACATCTGGAGGCATTTTGTAATCTGTGGACTATCAGATTCGTTGATGAAATACAGAAACTGCATCGGGATTGAATACAACAGTCACCATGCGCACTTTCCTCCACGGGAGAAATGTCCCAAACAGTATACACTCTGATCGTTCCCTGGAAGACCAGTAATAGTTTCCGATGCACATCTGGTGGCATTCTGTAATCTGTGGAATATTAGAGTGTTGATGAACCACAGGAATTGCATCGTTATTTAATACAACAGTCTCCATGCGCACTTTCCTCCATGGGAGCAATGTCTCAAACAGTTTACGCTTTGATCGTTCCCTGGATGACCAGTAAGAGTTTCCAATGCACAGTTGGAGGCATTCTGCAATCTGTGGAATATCAGAGTCGTTGATGAAACAAAGAAATTGCATCGGGATTGAATACAACAGTCACCATGCCCACTTTCCTCCGCGGGAGTAATGCCTCAAACAGTCTACGATTTGATCGTTAACTGGAAGACCAGTAGTAGTTTCCGACGCACGTCTGTTGGCATTCTGCAATCTGTGGACTATCAGAGTGTTGATGAAACACAGAAATTGCAACGGGATTGAATACAACAGTCACCATGCGCACTTTCCTCCACGGGAGTAATTCTCATACTGTATACGGTTTGATCGTTCCCTGGAAGACCAGTAACAGTTTCCGATGCACATCTGGTGGCATTCTGTAATCTGTGGACTATCAGAGTGTGGATGAAATACAGAAATTGCATCGGGATTGAATACAACAGTCACCATGCGCACTTACCTCCACGGGAGAAATATCATAAACAGTCTACGCTTTGATCGTTTACTGGAAGACCAGTAGTAGTATCCGATCTACATCTGGTGGCATTCTGTAATCTGTGGACTAACTGAGTGTTGATGAAACACATAAATTGCATCGGGATTTAAAACAACAGTCTCCATGCGCACTTTCCTCCATGGGAGTAATATCTGAAACAATCTACGCCTTGATCGTTCCCTGGAAGGCTAGTAGTAGTTTTTGATGCACATCAGGATTAATTCTGTAATCTGTGGACTATCAGAGTGTTGATGCAACGCAGAAATTGCATCGGGATTGAATACAACAGTCACCATGTGCACTTTCCTCCATGGGAGTAATGTCTCAAACAGTCTTCGCTTTGATCGTTCCCAGGAAGAACAGTAGTAGTCTCCGATGCAAATCTGGAGGAATTCTATAACCTGTGGATTATCAGAGTGCTGATGAAACACAGAAATTGCATCGGGATTTAAAACAACAGTCTCCATGCGCACTTTCCTCCATAGGAGTAATATCTGAAACAGTCTACGCCTTGATCGTTCCCTGGAAGGCTAGTAGTAGTTTCCGATGCACATCATGATTAATTCTGTAATCTGTGGACTATCAGAGTGTTGATGAAACGCAGAAATTGCATCAAGATTGAATACAACAGTCACCATGCGCACTTTCCTCCACGGGAGAAATGTCCCAAACAGTCTACACTTTGATCGTTCCCTGGAAGACCAGTAGTAGTTTCCGATGCACATCTGGTGGCATTCTGTAATCTGTGGACTATCAGACTGTTGATGAAACTCAAGAATTGCATCGGGATTGAATACAACAGTCACCATGCGCACTTTCCTCCATCGAAGTAATTTCTCAAACAGTCTACGCTTTGATCGTTCCTGGAAGACCAGTAGTAGTTTCCGATCCACATCTGGAGACATTCTGTAATCTTTGGAGTATCAGAGTGTTGATGAAACACAGAAATTGCATCGGGATTGAATACAACATTCACCATTTGCACCTTCCTCAATGTGAGTAATGTCTAAAAGAGTCTAAGCTTTGATCTTTCACTAGAAGACCAGAAGTAGTTTCCGATGCACATCTGGAGGCATTTTGTAATCTGTGGACTATCAGATTCGTTGATGAAATACAGAAATTGCATCGGGATTGAATACAACAGTCACCATGCGCACTATCCTCCATGGGAGGTATGTCTCAAACAGTCTATGATTTGATCGTTCCCTGGAAGACCAGTAGTAGTTTCCGATGCACATTTTGTGGCATTCTGTAATCTGTGGACTATCAGAGTGTTGATGAAACAAAGATATTGCATCGGGATTGAATATAACAGTCACCATGCACACTTTCCTCCATGGGAGTAATGTCACAAACAGTCTACGCTTTGATCGTTCCCTGGAAGACCAGTAGTAGTTTCCGATGCACATCTGGAGGCATTCTGTATCTGTGGACTATCAGAGTGTTGATGAAACAAAGAAATTGCATCGGGATTGAATACAACAGTCACCATGCGCACTTTCCGCCATGGGAGTAATTCTCAAACAGTATACGCTTTAATCGTTCCCTGGAAGACCAGTAGTAGTTTCCGATGCACCTCTGGATTCCTTCTGTAATCTGTGGACCTTCAAAGTGTGGATTGAAACACAGAAATTGCCTCGTGATTGATTACAACAGTCACCATTCGCACTTTCCTCCATAGGAGTAATGTCTCAAACAGTCTACGCTTTGATCGTTCCCTGGAAGACCAGTAGTAGTTACCGATGCACATCAGGAGGCATTCTGTAATCTGTGGACTATTAGAGTGTTGATGAAACACAGAAATTGTATCGGGATTGAATATAACGGTCACCATGGGGACTTTCCTCATGGGGGTAATGTCTCTAACAGTCTACGCTTTGATCGTTAACTGGAGGACCAGTATTAGTTTCCAATGCACCTCTGGATTCCTTCCGTAATCTGTGGACCTTCAAAGTGTGGATTGAAACACGGAAATTGCATCGTGATTGAATACAACAGTCACCATACGCACTCTCCTCCATGGGAGTAATGTCTCAAACAGTCTACAATTTGATCGTTCACTGGAAGACCAGTAGTAGTTACCGATGCACATCAGGAGGCATTCTGTAATCTGTGGACTATCAGAGTGTTGATGAAACACAGAATTTGTATCGGGATTGAATATAACAGTCACCATGCGGACTTTCCTCGTGGGAGTAATGTCTCTAACAGTCTACGCTTTTATCGTCCCTGGAGGACCAGTATTAGTTTCCGATGCACATCTCGTGGCATTCTGTAATGTGTGGACTATCAGAGTGTTGATGAAACACAGAAATTGCATTGGGATTAAATACAACAGTCACCATGCCCACTTTCATTCACGGCAGTAATGTCTCAAACAGTCTACGTTTTGATCGTTGATTTGACGATCAGTAGTAGTTTCCGATGCACGTCTGGTGGCATTCTGTAATCTGTGGACTATAAGAGTGTTGATGAAACACAGAAATTGCATCGGGAATCAATAAAACATTCACCATGCGCACTTTCCTCCATGGGAGTAATCCTGAAACAGTCTACGAATTAATCGTTCCCTGGAAGACCAGTAGTAGTTTCCGATGCACATCTGGAGGCATTCTGTAATCTGTGGACTATCAGAGTGTTGATGAAACACAGTAAATGTATCGGGATTGAATACAACAGTCACCACGCGCACTTTCCTCCATGGGAGTAATGTCTCAAAGAGTTTACGCTTTGATCGTTCCCTGAAAGACCAGTAGCAGTTTCCGATGCACATCTGGATGCATTCTGTAATCTGTGGACTTTCAGGGTGTTGATGAAACACAGAAATTGCATCGGGATTGAATACAACAATCACTATGCACACTTCCCTCCATAGGAGTAAAGTCTCAAACAGTCTACACCTTGATTGTTCCCTGGAAGACCAGTAGTAGTTTCCGATGCACATCTGGTGGCATTCTGTAATCTGTGGACTATCAGAGTGTTGATGAAACACTGAAATTGAATCGGGATTGAATACAACAGTCACCATCCTCAATTTTCTCCATGGGAGTAATGTCTGAAACAGTCTACGATTTGATCGTTCCCAGGAATACCAGTAGTAGTTTTCGATGCACATCTGGAGGCTTTCTGTAATCTGTGGACCTTCAAAGTGTTGATGAAACACAGTAATTGAATCGGAATTGAATTCAACAGTCACAATGCGCACTTTATTCCATGGGAGTTATGTCTCAAACAGTCTACGATTTTAACGTTCCCTGGAAGACCAGTAGTAGTTTCCGATGCACATCTGGAGGCATTCTGTAATCTGTGGACTATCAGAGTACTGATGAAACACAGTAATTGCATCGAGATTGAATACAACAGTCACCATGCCCACTTTCATCCACGGGAGTAATGTCTCAAACAGTCTACGCTTTGATCGTTCCCTGGAAGACCAGTAGTAGTTTCCGATGCACATCTGGTGGCACTCTGTAATCTGTGGACTATCAGAGTGTTGATGAAACACAGAAATTGCATCGGGATTGAATACAACACTCACCATCCGCACTTTCCTCCATGGGAGTAATGTCTGATACAGTCTACGCTTTGATCGTTCCCTGGAAGACCTGTAGTAGTTTCCGATGCACATCTGGTGGCATTCTGTATTCTGTGGACTATCAGAGTGTTGATGAAACACAGAAATTGCATCGGGATGGAATACAACAGTCACCATCCGCACTTTTCTCCATGGGAGTAAAGTCTGAAACAGTCTACGCTTTGATCGTTGCCTGGAAGACTGGTAGTAGTTTCCGATGCACATCTGGTGGCTTTCTGTAATCTGTGGACTCTCTGAGTGTTGATGAAACACAGAAATTGAATCGGAATTCAATACAACAGTCACCATGCGCACATTCCTCCATGGGAGTAATGTCTCAAACAGTCTACGCTTTGATCTTTCCATGGAAGAGAAGTAGTAGTTTCCGATGCACATCTGGTGGCATTCTGTAATCTGTGGACTATCAGAGAGTTGATGAAACACAGGAATTGAATCGGAATTAAATACAACAGTCAGCATGCGCACTGTCCTCCATGGGAGTAATGTCTCAAACAGTCTACACTTTGATCGTTCACTGGAAGCAAAGTAGTAGTTTCCGATGCACATGTGCGGGCAATCTGTAATCTGTGGACTATCAGAGTGAGGATGAAACACAGAAATTGTATCGGTATTGAATACAACAGTCACCATGCCCAATTTCCTCCATGGGAGTAATGTCTCTAACAGTCTACGCCTTTGATCCTTCCCTGGAAGACCAGTAGTAGTTACCGATGCACATATGGAGGCATTCTGTAATCTGTGGACTATCAGAGGGTTAATGAAACACAGAAATTGCATTGGTAATGAATACATCAACCACAATGCGCACTTTCCTCCATGGGAGTAATGTCTCTAACAGTCTACGCTTCGATCATTCCGTGGAAGACCAGTAGTAGTTTCCGATGCACATCTCGTGGCATTCTGTAATGTGTGGACTATCAGAGTGCTGATGAAACAAAGAAATTGCATCGGGATTGAATACAACAGTCACCATGCGCACTTTCCTCCACGGGAGTAATATCTCAAACAGTCTACACTTTGATCGTTCCCTGGTAGACCAGTAGTAGTTTCCGATGCACATATGGAGGCATTCTGTAATCTGTGGACTATCAGAGTGTTGATGAAACACAGGAATTGAATCGGAATTGAATACAACAGTCAGCATGCGCACTGTCCTCCATGGGAGTAATGTCTCAAAGAGTCTACGCTTTGATCGTTCCCTGGAAGACCAGTAGTAGTTACCGATGCACATCTGGAGGCATTCTGTAATCTGTGGACTATCAGAGTGAGGATGAAACACAGAAATTGTATCTGTATTGAATACAACAGTCACCATGCGCACTTTCCTCCATGCGAGTAATGTCTCTAACAGTCTACGCTTCGATCATTCCCTGGAAGACCAGTAGTAGTTTCCGATGCACATCTGGTGGCATTCTATAATCTGTGGACTATCAGAGTGTTGATGAAACACAGAAATTGCATCGGGATTGAATACAACAGTCACCATCTGCCATTTTCTCCATGTGAGTAATTTCTGAAACAGTCTACACTTTGATCGTTCCCAGGAAGACCATTAGTAGTTTCCGATGCACATCTCGTGGCATTCTGTAATGTGTGGACTATCATAGTGTTGATAAAACAAAGAAATTGCATCGGGATTGAATACAACAGTCACCATGAGCACTTTCCTCCATGGGAGTAATGTCTCAAACAGTCTACACTTTGATCGTTCCCTGGAAGACCAGTAGTAGTTTCCGATGCACATCTGGATGCATTCTGTAATCTGTGGACTATCAGAGTGTTGATGAAACACAGGAATTGAATCGGAATTGAATACAACAGTCAGCATGCGCACTGTCCTCCATGGGAGTAATGTCTCAAACAGTCTACACTTTGATCGTTCACTGGAAGACCAGTAGTAGTTTCCGATGCACATCTGCGGGCAATCTGTAATGTGTGGACTATCAGAGCGTTGATGAAACACAGAAATTGAATCGGGATTGATTACAACAGTCACCATCCGCACTTTCCTCCATGGGAGTAATGTCTCAAAGAGTCTACGCTTTGATCGTTCCCTGGAAGACCAGTAGTAGTTACCGATGCACATCTGGAGGCATTCTGTAATCTGTGGACTATCAGAGTGAGGATGAAACACAGAAATTGTATCGGTATTGAATACAACAGTCACCATGCGCAATTTCCTCCATGGGAGTAATGTCTCTAACAGTCTACGCTTTTGATCCTTCCCTGGAAGACCAGTAGTAGTTACCGATGCACATATGGAGGCATTCTGTAATCTGTGGACTATCAGAGGGTTAATGAAACACAGAAATTGCATTGGTAATGAATACATCAACCACAATGCGCACTTTCCTCCATGGGAGTAATGTCTCTAACAGTCTACGCTTCGATCATTCCGTGGAAGACCAGTAGTAGTTTCCGATGCACATCTCGTGGCATTCTGTAATGTGTGGACTATCAGAGTGCTGATGAAACAAAGAAATTGCATCGGGATTGAATACAACAGTCACCATGCGCACTTTCCTCCACGGGAGTAATATCGCAAACAGTCTACACTTTGATCGTTCCCTGGTAGACCAGTAGTAGTTTCCGATGCACATCTGGTGGCATTCTGTAATCTGAGGACTATCACAGTGTTGATGAAATACAGAAATTGAATCGGAATTGAATACAATAGTCACCATGCGCACTTTACTCCATGGGAGTAATGTCTCAAAGAGTCTACGCTTTGATCGTTCCGTGGAAGACCAGTAGTAGTTTCCGATGCACATCTGGTGGCATTCTGTAATCTGAGGACTCTCACAGTGTTGATGAAACACAGAAATTGCATCGGGATTGAATACAACAGTCACCATCCGCAATTTTCTCCATGGGAGTAATGTCTGAAATAGTCTACGCTTTGATCGTTCCCAGGAAGACCAGTAGTAGTTTCCGATTCACATCTCGTGGCATTCTGTAATCTGTGGACAATCAGAGTGTTGATGAAACACAGAAATTGCATTGGGAATGAATACATCAGTCACAGTGCGCACTTTCCTCCATTTGAGTAATGTCTCTAACAGTCGACGCTTCGATCATTCCCTGGAAGACCAGTAGTAGTTTCCGATGCACATCTGGTGGCATTCTGTAATCTGTGGACTATAAGAGTATTGATGAATCACAGAAATTGCATCGAGATTGAATACAACAGTCACCATGCCCACTTTCATCCACGGGAGTAATGTCTCAAACAGTCTACGCTTTGATCTTTCCGTGGAAGACCAGTAGTAGTTTCCGATGCACATCTGGTGGCATTCTGTAATCTGTGGATTATCAGAGTGTTGATGAAACACAGAAATTGAATCGGAATTGAATACCACTGTCACCATGCGCACTTCCCTCCACGGGAGTAATGTCTCAAACAGTCTACACTTTAATCGTTCCCTGGAAGACCAGTAGTAGTTTCCGACGCACATCTTGTGGCATTCTATAATCTGTGGACTATCAGAGTGTTGATGAAACACAGAAATTGCATCGGGATTGAATACAACAGTCACCATCCGCCATTTTCTCCATGGGAGTAATGTCTGAAACAGTCTACGCTTTGATCGTTCCCCGGAAGACCATTAGTAGTTTCCGATGCACATCTCGTGGCATTCTGTAATGTGTGGACTATCATAGTGTTGATAAAACAAAGAAATTGCATCGGGATTGAATACAACAGTCACCATGCCCACTTTCATCCACGGGAGTAATGTCTCAAACAGTCTACGCTTAGATCTTTCCGTGTAAGACCAGTAGTAGTTTCCGATGCACGTCTGGTGGCATTCTGTAATCTGTGGATTATCAGAGTGTTGATGAAACACAGAAATTGAATCGGAATTGAATACCACTGTCACCATGCGCACTTCCCTCCACGGGAGGAATGTCTCAAACAGTCTACACTTTGATCGTTCACTGGAAGACCAGTAGTAGTTTCCGATGCACATCTGGAGGTAATTTGTAATGTGTGGACTATCAGAGCGTTGATGAAACACAGAAATTGCATCGGGATTGAATACTACAGTCACCATCCGCACTTTCCTCCATGGGAGTAATGTCTCAAAGAGTCTACGCTTTGATCGTTCCCTGGAAGACCAGTAGTAGTTACCGAAGCACATCTGGAGGCATTCTGTAATCTGTGGACTATCAGAGTGAGGATGAAACACAGATATTGTATCGGTATTGAATACAACAGTCACCATGCCCAATTTCCTCCATGGGAGTAATGTCTCTAACAGTCTACGCTTTTGATCCTTCCCTGGAAGACCAGTAGTAGTTACCGATGCACATATGGAGGCATTCTGTAATCTGTGGACTATCAGAGGGTTAATGAAACACAGAAATTGCATTGGTAATGAATACGACAGTCACAATGCGCACTTTTCTCCATGGGAGTAATGTCTCTAACAGTCTACGCTTCGATCATTCCCTGGAAGACCAGTAGTAGTTTCCGATGCACATCTGGTGGCATTCTATAATCTGTGGACAATCAGAGTGTTGATGAAACACAGAAATTGCATCGGGATTGAATACAACAGTCACCATCCGCCATTTTCTCCATGTGAGTAATTTCTGAAACAGTCTACGCTTTGATCGTTCCCAGGAAGACCATTAGTAGTTTCCGATGCACATCTCGTGGCATTCTGTAATGTGTGGACTATCATAGTGTTGATAAAACAAAGAAATTGCATCGGGATTGAATACAACAGTCACCATGCGCACTTTCCTCCATGGGAGTAATGTCTCAAACAGTCTACACTTTGATCGTTCCCTGGAAGACCAGTAGTAGTTTCCGATGCACATCTGGAGGCTTCTGTAATCTGTGGACTATCAGAGTGTTGATGAAACACAGGAATTGGATCGGAATTGAATACAACAGTCAGCATGCGCACTGTCCTCCATGGGAGTAATGTCTCAAACAGTCTATACTTTGATCGTTCACTGGAAGACCAGTAGTAGTTTCCGATGCACATCTGCGGGCAATCTGTAATGTGTGGACTATCAGAGCGTTGATGAAACACAGAAATTGCATCGGGATTGATTACAACAGTCACCATCCGCACTTTCCTCCATGGGAGTAATGTCTCAAAGAGTCTACGATTTGATCGTTCCCTGGAAGACCAGTAGTAGTTACCGATGCACATCTGGAGGCATTCTGTAATCTGTGGACTATCAGAGTGAGGATGAAACACAGAAATTGTATCGGTATTGAATACAACAGTCACCATGCGCAATTTCCTCCATGGGAGTAATGTCTCTAACAGTCTACGCTTTTGGTCCTTCCCTGGAAGACCAGTAGTAGTTACCGATGCACATATGGAGGCATTCTGTAATCTGTGGACTATCAGAGGGTTAATGAAACACAGAAATTGCATTGGTAATGAATACATCAGTCACAATGCGCAATTTCCCCCATGGGAGTAATGTCTCTAACAGTCTACGCTTCGATCATTCCGTGGAAGACCAGTAGTAGTTTCCGATGCACATCTCGTGGCATTCTGTAATGTGTGGACTATCAGAGTGTTGATGAAACAAAGAAATTGCATCGGGATTGAATACAACAGTCACCATGCGCACTTTCCTCCACGGGAGTAATGTCTCAAACAGCCTACGCTTTGATCATCCCTGGAAGACCAGTAGTAGTTTTCGATGCACATCTGGAGGTATTCTGTAATCTGAGGACTATCACAGTGTTGACGAAATACAGAAATTGAATCGGAATTAAATACAACAGTCACCATGCTCACTTTCCTCCATGGGAGTAATGTCTCAAACAGTCTACGCTTTGATCGTTCCCTGGAAGACCAGTAGTAGTTTCCGATGCACATCTGGTGGCTTTCTGTAATCTGAGGACTATCATAGTGTTTATGAAACACAGAAATTGCATCGGGATTGAATACAACAGTCACCATGCGCACTTTCCTCCATGGGAGTAATGTCTCTAACAGTCGACGCTTCGATCATTCCCTGGAAGACCAGTAGTAGTTTCCGATGCACATCTGGTGTCATTCTGTAATCTGTTTACTATCAGAGTGTGCATGAAACACAGAAATTGCATCGGGATTGAATACAACAGTCACCATGCGCACTTTCCTCCACAGAGGTATGTCTCAAACTGTCTACGCTTTGATCGTTCCCTGGAAGACAAGTAGTAGTTTCCAATGCACATCTGGTGGCATTCTGTAATATGTGGACTATCACAGTGTTGATGAAACACAGAAATTGAATCGGAATTGAATTCAACAGTCACCATGCGCACTGTCCTCCATGGGAGTAATGTCTCAAACAGTCTACACTTTGATCGTTCCCTGGAAGACCATTAGTAGTTTCCGATGCACATCTCGTGGCATTCTGTAATGTGTGGACTATCATAGTGTTGATAAAACAAAGAAATTGCATTGGGATTGATTACAACAGTCACCATGCGCACTTTCCTCCATGGGAGTAATTTCTGAAACAGTCTACGCTTTGATCGTTCCCAGGAAGACCATTAGTAGTTTCCGATGCACATCTCGTGGCATTCTGTAATGTGTGGACTATCATAGTGTTGAAAAAACAAATAAATTGCATCGGGATTGAATACAACAGTCACCATGCGCACTTTCCTCCATGGGAGTAATGTCTCAAACAGTCTACACTTCGATCCTTCCCGGAAGACCGGTAGTAGATTCCGATGCACATCTGGTGGCATTCTACAATCTGTGGACTATCAGAGTGTTGATGAAACACAGAAATTGCATCGGGATTGAATACAACAGTCACCATCCGCCATTTTCTCCATGTGAGTAATGTCTGAAACAGTATACGCTTTGATCGTTCCCAGGACGACCATTAGTAGTTTCCGATGCACATCTCGTGGCATTCTGTAATGTGTGGACTATCATAGTGTTGATAAAACAAAGAAATTGCATTGGGATTGATTACAACAGTCACCATGCGCACTTTCCTCCATGGGAGTAATGTCTCAAACAGCCTACGCTTTGATCATCCCTGGAAGAGCAGTAGTAGTTTCCGATGCACATCTGGAGGCATTCTGTAATCTGAGGACTATCACAGTGTTGATGAAACACAGAAATTGCATTGGGAATGAATACATCAGTAACAGTGCGCACTTTCCTCCATGGGAGTAATGTCTCTAACAGTCGACGCTTCGATCATTCCCTGGAAGACCAGTAGTAGTTTCCGATGCACATCTGGTGGCATTCTGTAATCTGTGGACTATAAGAGTATTGATGAAACACAGAAATTGCATCGAGATTGAATACAACAGTCACCATGCTCACTTTCATCCACGGGAGTAATGCCTCAAACAGTCTACGCTTTGATCTTTCCGTGGAAGACCAGTAGTAGTTTCCGATGCACATCTGGTGGCATTCTGTAAGCTGTGGATTATCAGAGTGTTGATGAAACACAGAAATTGAATCGGAATTGAATACCACTGTCACCATGCGCAATTCCCTCCACGGGAGTAATGTCTCAAACAGTCTACACTTTGATCGTTCCGTGGAAGACCAGTAGTAGTTTCCGATGCACATCTGGTGGCATTCTGTAAACTGTGGACAATCAGAGTGTTGATGAAACACAGAAATTGTATTGGGAATGAATACATCAGTCACAGTGCGCACTTTCCTCCATGGGAGTAATGTCTCTAACAGTCGACGCTTCGATCATTCCCTGGAAGACCAGTAGTAGTTTCCGATGCACATCTGGTGTCATTCTGTAATCTGTTTACTATCAGAGTGTGCATGAAACACAGAAATTGCATCGGGATTGAATACAACAGTCACCATGCGCACTGTCCTCCATGGGAGTAATGTCTCAAACAGTCTACACTTTGATCGTTCCCTGGAAGACCAGTAGTAGTTTCCGATGCACATCTGGTGGCATTCTATAATCTGTGGACTATCAGAGTGTTGATGAAACACAGAAATTGCATCGGGATTGAATAGAACAGTCACCATCCGTCATTTTCTCCATGGGAGTAATTTCTGAAACAGTCTACGCTTTGATCGTTCCCAGGAAGACCATTAGTAGTTTCCGATGCACATCTCGTGGCATTCTGTAATGTGTGGACTATCATAGTGTTGATAAAACAAAGAAATTGCATCGGGATTGAATACAACAGTCACCATGCGCACTTTCCTCCATGGGAGTAATGTCTCAAACAGTCTACACTTTGATCCTTCCCTGGAAGACCGGTAGTAGTTTCCGATGCACATCTGGAGGCATTCTGTAATCTGTGGATTATCACAGTGAGGATGAAACACAGAAATTGTATAGGTATTGAATACAACAGTCACCATGCGCAATTTCCTCCATGGGTGTAATGTCTCTAACAGTCTACGCATTTGATCCTTCCCTGGAAGACCAGTAGTAGTTTCCGATGCACATCTGGTGCCATTCTATAATCTGTGGACTATCAGAGTGTTGATGAAACACAGAAATTGCATTGGGAATGAATACATCAGTCACAGTGCGCACTTTCCTCCATGGGAGTAATGTCTCTAACAGTCGACGCTCCGATCATTCCCTGGAAGACCAGTAGTAGTTTCCGATGCACATCTGGTGGCATTCTATAATCTGTGGACTATCAGAGTGTTGATGAAACACAGAAATTGCATCGGGATTGAATACAACAGTCACCATCTGCCATTTTCTCCATGGGAGTAATGTCTGAAACAGTCTACGCTTTGATCGTTCCCAGGAAGACCATTAGTAGTTTCCGATGCACATCCCGTGGCATTCTGTAATGTGTGGACTATCATAGTGTTGATAAAACAAAGAAATTGCATCGGGATTGAATACAACAGTCGCCATGCGCACTTTCCTCCATGGGAGTAATGTCTCAAACAGCGTACGCTTTGATCATCACTGGAAGACCAGTAGTAGTTTCCGATGCACATCTGTAGGCATTCTGTAATCTGAGGACTATCACAGTGTTGATGAAATACAGAAATTGAATCGGAATTGAATACAACAGTCACCATGCTCACTTTCCTCCATGGGAGTAATGTCTCAAACAGTCTACGCTTTGATCGTTCCCTGGAAGACCAGTAGTAATTTCCGATGCACATCTGGTGGCATTCTGTAATCTGAGGACTATCACAGTGTTGATGAAACATAGAAATTGCGTCGGGATTGAATACAACTGTCTCCATCTGCAATTTTCTCCATGGGAGTAATGTCTGAAATAGTCTACGCTTTGATCGTTCCCAGGAAGACCAAGAGTAGTTTCCGATGCACATCTCGTGGCATTCTGTAATCTGTGGACAATCAGAGTGTTGATGAAACACAGAAATTGCATTGGGAATGAATACATCAGTCACAGTGCGCACTTTCCTCCATGGGAGTAATGTCTCTAACAGTCGACGCTTCGATCATTCCCTGGAAGACCAGTAGTAGTTTCCGATGCACATCTGGTGGCATTCTGTAATCTGTGGACTATAAGAGTATTGATGAAACACAGAAATTGCATCGAGATTGAATACAACAGTCACCATGCTCACTTTCATCCACGGGAGTAATGCCTCAAACAGTCTACGCTTTGATCTTTCCGTGGAAGACCAGTAGTAGTTTCCGATGCACATGTGGTGGCATTCTGTAATCTGTGGATTATCAGAGTGTTAATGAAACACAGAAATTGAATCGGAATTGAATACCACTGTCACCATGCGCAATTCCCTCCACGGGAGTAATGTCTCAAACAGTCTACACTTTGATCGTTCCCTGGAAGACCAGTAGTAGTTTCCGATGCACATCTGGTGGCATTCTGTAAACTGTGGACAATCAGAGTGTTGATGAAACACAGAAATTGTATTGGGAATGAATACATCAGTCACAGTGCGCACTTTCCTCCATGGGAGTAATGTCTCTAACAGTCGACGCTTCGATCATTCCCTGGAAGACCAGTTGTAGTTTCCGATGCACATCTGGTGTCATTCTGTAATCTGTTTACTATCAGAGTGTGCATGAAACACAGAAATTGCATCGGGATTGAATACAACAGTCACCATACGCACTTTCCTCCACGGAGGTATGTCTCAAACTGTCTACGCTTTGATCGTTCCCTGGAAGACAAGTAGTAGTTTCCGATGCACATCTGGTGGCATTCTGTAATCTGTGGACTATCACAGTGTTGATGAAACACAGAAAATGAATCGGAATTGAATTCAACAGTCACCATGCGCACTGTCCTCCATGGGAGTAATGTCTCAAACAGTCTACACTTTGATCGTTAGCTGGATGACCAGTAGTAGTTTCCGATGCACATCTGGTGGCATTCTATAATCTGTGGAGTATCAGAGTGTTGATGAAACACAGAAATTGCATCGGGATTGAATACAACAGTCACCATCCGCCATTTTCTCCATGGGAGTAATGTCTGAAACAGTCTACGCTTTTGATCCTTCCCTGGAAGACCAGTAGTAGTTACCGATGCACATATGGAGGCATTCTGTAATCTGTGGACTATCAGAGGGTTATAGAAACACAGAAATTGCATTGGTAATGAATACATCAGTCACAATGCGCACTTTCCTCCATGGGAGTAATGTCTCTAACAGTCTACGCTTCGATCATTCCGTGGAAGACCAGTAGTAGTTTCCGATGCACATCTCGTGGCATTCTGTAATGTATGGACTATCAGAGTGTTGATGAAACAAAGAAATTGCATCGGGATTGAATACAACAGTCACCATGCGCACTTTCCTCCATGGGAGTAATGTCTCAAACAGTCTACGCTATGATCGTTCCTTGGTAGACCAGTAGTAATTTCCTATGCACATCTGGTGGCATTTTGTAATCTGTGGACTATCAGAGTGTTGATGAAACACAGAAAATGCATCGGGATTGAATACAACAGTCACCATGCGCACTTTCCACCATGGAAGTAATGTCTCAAAGAGTTTGCGCTTTGATCGTTCCCTGGAAGACCGGTAGTAGTTTCCGATGCACATCTCGTGGCATTCTGTAATATGTGGACTATCAGAGTGTTGATGAAACACAGAAATTGAAACGGGGTTGTTTACAACAGTCACCATGCGCACCTTCCTCCATGGGAGTAATGTCTCTAACAGTCTACGCTTTTGATCGTTCCCTGGAAGGCCAGCAGTAGTTACCGATGCACATCTGGAGGCATTCTGTAATCTGTGGACCATCAGAGTGTTGATTAAACACAGAAATTGCATTGGGAATGAATACATCAGTCACAATGACACTTTCCTCCATGGGAGTAATGTCTCTTACAGTCTACGCTTCGATCATTCCGTGGAAGACCAGTAGTAGTTTCCGATGCACATCTGGTATCATTCTGTAATCTGTGGACTATCAGAGTGTTGATGAAACACAGAAATTGCATCGGGATTGAATACAACAGTCACCTCCGCAATTTTCTCCATGGGAGTAATGTCTGAAACAGTCTACGCTTTGATCGTTCCCAGGAAGACCAGTAGTAGTTTCCGATGCACATCTCGTTTCATTCTGTAATGTGTGGACTATCAGAGTGTTGATGAAACAAAGAAATTGCATCGGGATTGAATACAACAGTCACCATGCGCACTTTCCTCCACGGGAGTAATGTCTCAAAGAGTTTACGCTTTCATCGTTCCCTGGAAGACCAGTAGTAGTTTCCGATGCACATCTGGATACTTTCTGTAATCTGTGGACTATCATAGTGTTGATAAAACAAAGAAATTGCATCGGGATTGAATACAACAGTCGCCATGCGCACTTTCCTCCATGGGAGTAATGTCTCAAACAGCGTACGCTTTGATCATCACTGGAAGACCAGTAGTAGTTTCCGATGCACATCTGTAGGCATTCTGTAATCTGAGGACTATCACAGTGTTGATGAAATACAGAAATTGAATCGGAATTGAATACAACAGTCACCATGCTCACTTTCCTCCATGGGAGTAATGTCTCAAACAGTCTACGCTTTGATCGTTCCCTGGAAGACCAGTAGTAATTTCCGATGCACATCTGGTGGCATTCTGTAATCTGAGGACTATCACAGTGTTGATGAAACATAGAAATTGCGTCGGGATTGAATACAACTGTCTCCATCTGCAATTTTCTCCATGGGAGTAATGTCTGAAATAGTCTACGCTTTGATCGTTCCCAGGAAGACCAAGAGTAGTTTCCGATGCACATCTCGTGGCATTCTGTAATCTGTGGACAATCAGAGTGTTGATGAAACACAGAAATTGCATTGGGAATGAATACATCAGTCACAGTGCGCACTTTCCTCCATGGGAGTAATGTCTCTAACAGTCGACGCTTCGATCATTCCCTGGAAGACCAGTAGTAGTTTCCGATGCACATCTGGTGGCATTCTGTAATCTGTGGACTATAAGAGTATTGATGAAACACAGAAATTGCATCGAGATTGAATACAACAGTCACCATGCTCACTTTCATCCACGGGAGTAATGCCTCAAACAGTCTACGCTTTGATCTTTCCGTGGAAGACCAGTAGTAGTTTCCGATGCACATGTGGTGGCATTCTGTAATCTGTGGATTATCAGAGTGTTAATGAAACACAGAAATTGAATCGGAATTGAATACCACTGTCACCATGCGCAATTCCCTCCACGGGAGTAATGTCTCAAACAGTCTACACTTTGATCGTTCCCTGGAAGACCAGTAGTAGTTTCCGATGCACATCTGGTGGCATTCTGTAAACTGTGGACAATCAGAGTGTTGATGAAACACAGAAATTGTATTGGGAATGAATACATCAGTCACAGTGCGCACTTTCCTCCATGGGAGTAATGTCTCTAACAGTCGACGCTTCGATCATTCCCTGGAAGACCAGTTGTAGTTTCCGATGCACATCTGGTGTCATTCTGTAATCTGTTTACTATCAGAGTGTGCATGAAACACAGAAATTGCATCGGGATTGAATACAACAGTCACCATACGCACTTTCCTCCACGGAGGTATGTCTCAAACTGTCTACGCTTTGATCGTTCCCTGGAAGACAAGTAGTAGTTTCCGATGCACATCTGGTGGCATTCTGTAATCTGTGGACTATCACAGTGTTGATGAAACACAGAAAATGAATCGGAATTGAATTCAACAGTCACCATGCGCACTGTCCTCCATGGGAGTAATGTCTCAAACAGTCTACACTTTGATCGTTAGCTGGATGACCAGTAGTAGTTTCCGATGCACATCTGGTGGCATTCTATAATCTGTGGAGTATCAGAGTGTTGATGAAACACAGAAATTGCATCGGGATTGAATACAACAGTCACCATCCGCCATTTTCTCCATGGGAGTAATGTCTGAAACAGTCTACGCTTTTGATCCTTCCCTGGAAGACCAGTAGTAGTTACCGATGCACATATGGAGTCATTCTGTAATCTGTGGACTATCAGAGGGTTATAGAAACACAGAAATTGCATTGGTAATGAATACATCAGTCACAATGCGCACTTTCCTCCATGGGAGTAATGTCTCTAACAGTCTACGCTTCGATCATTCCGTGGAAGACCAGTAGTAGTTTCCGATGCACATCTCGTGGCATTCTGTAATGTATGGACTATCAGAGTGTTGATGAAACAAAGAAATTGCATCGGGATTGAATACAACAGTCACCATGCGCACTTTCCTCCATGGGAGTAATGTCTCAAACAGTCTACGCTATGATCGTTCCTTGGTAGACCAGTAGTAATTTCCTATGCACATCTGGTGGCATTTTGTAATCTGTGGACTATCAGAGTGTTGATGAAACACAGAAAATGCATCGGGATTGAATACAACAGTCACCATGCGCACTTTCCACCATGGAAGTAATGTCTCAAAGAGTTTGCGCTTTGATCGTTCCCTGGAAGACCGGTGGTAGTTTCCGATGCACATCTCGTGGCATTCTGTAATATGTGGACTATCAGAGTGTTGATGAAACACAGAAATTGAAACGGGGTTGTTTACAACAGTCACCATGCGCACTTTCCTCCATGGGAGTAATGTCTCTAACAGTCTACGCTTTTGATCGTTCCCTGGAAGGCCAGCAGTAGTTACCGATGCACATCTGGAGGCATTCTGTAATCTGTGGACCATCAGAGTGTTGATTAAACACAGAAATTGCATTGGGAATGAATACATCAGTCACAATGACACTTTCCTCCATGGGAGTAATGTCTCTTACAGTCTACGCTTCGATCATTCCGTGGAAGACCAGTAGTAGTTTCCGATGCACATCTGGTATCATTCTGTAATCTGTGGACTATCAGAGTGTTGATGAAACACAGAAATTGCATCGGGATTGAATACAACAGTCACCTCCGCAATTTTCTCCATGGGAGTAATGTCTGAAACAGTCTACGCTTTGATCGTTCCCAGGAAGACCAGTAGTAGTTTCCGATGCACATCTCGTTTCATTCTGTAATGTGTGGACTATCAGAGTGTTGATGAAACAAAGAAATTGCATCGGGATTGAATACAACAGTCACCATGCGCACTTTCCTCCACGGGAGGTATGTCTCAAACAGTCTACGCTTTGATCGTTCCCTGGAAGACCAGTAGTAGTTTCCGATGCACATCTGGATTCCTTCTGTAATCTGTGGACGTTCAAAGTGTGGATTGAAACACAGAAATTGCCTCGTGATTGAATACAACAGTCACCATGCGCACTTTCATCCATGGGAGTAATGTCGCAAACAGTCTACAATTTGATCGTGCCCTGGAAGACCAGTAGTAGTTACCGATGCACATCAGGAGTCATTCTGTAATCTGTGGACTATCAGAGTGTTGATAAAATACAGAAATTGTATCGGGATTGAATACAACAGTCACCATGCGCACTTTCCTCCATGGGAGTAATGTCTCTAACAGTCTACGCTTTGATCGTTAACTGGAAGACCAGTAGTAGTTTCCGATGCACATCTCGTGGCATTCTGTAATGTGTTTACTATCAGAGTGTTGATGAAACACAGAAATTGCATTGGGATTGAATACAACAGTCACCATGCACACTTGCCTCAACGGGAGTAATGTCTCAAACAGTCTACGCTTTGATCGTTCCCTGGAAGACCAGTAGTAGTCTCCGATGCACATCTGGTGGCCTTCTGTAATCTGTTGACTATCAGAGTGTTGATAAAACACAGAAATTGCGTCGGGATTGAATACAACAGTCACCATGCCCACTTTCCTCCACGGGAGTAATGTCTCAAACAGTCTACGACTTGATCCTTCCCTGGAAGACCAGTAGTAGTTTCCGATGCACGTCTGGTGGCATTCTGTAATCTGTGGACTATCAGAGTGTTGATGAAACACAGAAATAGCATCGGGATTGAATAAGACAGTCACCATGCGCACTTTCCTCCATGGGAGTAATCCTGAAACAGTCTACGCTTTAATCGTTCCCTGGAAGACCGGTAGCAGTTTCCGATGCACATCTGGAGGCATTCTGTAATCTGTGGACTATCAGAGTGTTGATGAAATACAGAAAATGCATCGGGATTGAATACAACAGTCACCATGCGCACTTTCCTCCATGGGAGTAATGTCTCAAAGAGTTTACGCTTTGATCGTTCCCTGGAAGACCAGTAGCAGTGTCCGATGCACATCTGGAAGCATTCTGTAATCTGTGGACTATCAGAGTGTTGATGAAACACAGAAATAGCATCAGGATTGAATACAACAGTCACCATGCGCACTTTCCTCCATGGGAGTAATGTCTCAAACAGTGTATGCTTTGATCGTTCCCTGGAAGACTAGTAGTAGTTTCCGATGCACATCAGGAAGCATTCTATAATCTATGGAGTATCAGAGTGTTGATGAAACCCAGACATTGTATCGGGATAGAATAAAAAAGTCAACATGCGCACATTCATTCATGGGAGTAATGTCTCTATCAGTCTACAGTTTGATCGTTCCCTGGAAGACCATTAGTAGTTACCGATGTACATCTGGAGGTATTCTGTAATCTGTGGACTAACAGAGTGTTGATGAAACACAGAAATTGAATCGGGATTGATTACAACAGTCACCATGCGCACTGTCCTCCATGGGAGTAATGTCTCAAACAGTCTACGCTTTGATCGTTCCGTGGAAGACCAGTAGTAGTTTCCGATGCACATCTGGTGGCATTTTATAATCTGTGGACTATCAGAGTGTTGATGAAGCACAGAAAATGCATCGGGATTGAATACAACAGTCACCATGCGCACGTTCCTCCATGGGAGTAATGTCTGAAACAGTCTACGCTTTGATCGTTCCCTGGAAGACCAGTAGTTATTTCCGATGCACATCTGGTGGCATTCTGTAATCTGTGGACTATCAGAGTGTTGATGAAACACGAAATTGCATCGGGATTGAATACAACCGTCACCCTGCAAACTTTCCTCCATGGGAGTATATCTCAAACAGTCTACGCTTTGATCGTTCCCTGGAAGACCAGTAGTAGTTTCCGATGCACATCTGGATTCCTTCTGTAATCTGTGGACCTTCAAAGTGTGGATTGAAACACAGAAATTGCCTCGGGATTGAATACAACAGTCACCATGCGCACGTTCCTCCATGGGAGTAATGTATCAAACAGTCTACGCTTTGATCGTTCCCTGGTAGACCAGTAGTAGTTACCGATGCACAATCGGAGGCATTCTGTAATCTGTGGACTATCAGAGTGTTGATAAAAAACAGAAATTGTATTGGGATTTAATACAACAGTCACCATGCGCACTTTCCTCTATGGGAGTAATGTCTCTAACAGTCTACGCTTTTGATCGTTCCCTGGAAGACCAGTAGTAGTTACCGATGCACATCTGGAGGCATTCTGTAATCTGTGGACTATCAGAGTGTTGATGAAACACAGAAAATGCATTGGGAATGAATACATCAGTCACAATGCGCACTTTCCTCCATGGGAGTAATGTCTCTAACAGTCAACGCTTCGATCATTCCCTGGAAGACCAGTAGTAGTTTCCGATGCACATCTGGTGCCATTCTGTAATCTGTGGACTATCAGAGTGTTGATGAAACCCAGAAATTGAATCGGGATTGATTACAACAGTCACGATGCGCACTTTCCTCCACGGGAGGTATGTCTCAAACAGTCTACGCTTTGATCGATTCCTGGAAGACCAGTAGTAGTTTCCGATGCACATCTGGTGGCTTTCTGTAATCTGTGGACTATCACATTGTTGATGAAACACAGAAATTGCATCGAGATTGAATACAACAGTCACCATGCGCACCTTCCTCCATGGGAGTAATAGCTCAAACAGTCTATGCTTTGATCGTTCCCTGGAAGACTAGTAGTAGTTTCCGATGCACATCAGGAGGCATTCTGTAATCTGTGGACTATCAGAGTGTTGATGAAACACAGAAATTGAATCGGAATTGAATACAACAGTCACCATGCGCACTTTCCTCCATGGGAGTAATGTCTCAAACAGTCTACGCTTTGATCGTTCCCTGGAAGACCAGTAGTAGTTACCGATGCACATCTGGAGGCATTCTGTAATCTGTGGACAATGAGAGTGTTGATGAAACACAGAAATTGTATCGGGATTGAATACAAAAGTCACCATTAGCACATTCCTCCATGGGAGTAATGTCTCTAACAGCCTACGCTTTGATCTTTCCCTGGAAGACCAGTAGTAGTTTCCGATGCACATCTGGATTCCTTCTGTAATCTGTGGACCTTCAATGTGTGGACTGAAACACAGAAATTGCCTCGGGATTGAATACAACAGTCACCATGCGCACGTTCCTCTATGGGAGTAATGCCTCTAACAGTCTACGCTTTTGATCGTTCCCTGGAGGACCAGTAGAAGTTACCGATGCACATCTGGAGGCATTCTGTAATCTGTGGACTATCAGAGTGTTGATGAAACACAGAAAATGTATTGGGAATGAATACATCAGTCACAATGCGCACTTTCCTCCATGGGAGTAATGTCTCTAACAGTCTACGCTTCGATCATTCGCCGGAAGACCAGTAGTAGTTTCCGATGCACATCTGGTGCCATTCTGTAATCTGTGGACTATCAGAGTGTTGATGAAACCCAGAAATAGAATCGGGATTGATTACAACAGTCACGATGCGCACTTTCCTCCACGGGAGGTATGTCTCAAACAGTCTACGCTTTGATCGTTCCCTGGAAGACCAGTAGTAGTTTCCGATGCACATCTGGTGCCATTCTGTAATCTGTGGACTATCAGAGTGTTGATCAAACACAGAAATTGAATCGGGATTGATTACAACAGTCACCATGCTCACTTTGCTCCACGGCAGGTATGTCTTATACAGTCTACGCTTTGATCGTTCCCTGGAAGACCAGTAGTAGTTTCCGATGCACATCTGGTGGCATTCTGTAATCTGTGGACTATCACAGTGTTGATGAGGCACAGAAATTGAATCGGAATTGAATACAACAGTCACCATGCGCACATTCCTCCATGGGAGTAATGTCTCTAACAGTCTACGCTTTTATCGTTCACTGGAAGACCAGTAGTATTCTCCGATGCACATCTGGTGGCCTTCTGTAAATTGTGTTCTATTAGAGTGTTGATGAAATACAGAAATTGCATTCAGATTGAATACAACAGTCACCATGCCCACTTTCCTCCATGGGACTAATGTCTCAAACAGACTACGCTTTGATCGTTCCCTGGAAGACCAGTAGTAGTTTCCGATGCACATCTGGAGGCATTCTGTAATCTGTAGACTATCAGAGTGTTGATGAAACACAGAAAATGCATCGTAATTGAATACGACAGTCACCATGCCCACTTTCCTCCATGGGAGAAATTCTCAAACAGTCTACGCTTTGATCGTTCCCTGGAAGACCAGTAGTAGTTTCCGATGCACATCTGGATTCCTTCTGTATTCTGTGGACGTTCAAAGCGTGGATTGAAACACAGATATTGCCTCGTGATTGAATACGACAGTCAGCATGCGCACTTTCATCCATGGGAGAAATGTCGCAAACAGTCTACAATTTGATAATGCCCTGGAAGACCAGTACTAGTTACAGATGCACATCAGGAGGCATTCTGTAATCTGTGGACTATCAGAGTGTTGATGAAACACAGAAATTGTATCGGGATTGAATACACAGTCACCATGCGCACTTTCCTCCATGGGAGTAATGTCTCTAACAGTCTACGCTTTGATCGTTCACTGGAAGACCAGTAGTAGTTTCCGATGCTCATCTCGTGGCATTCTGTAATGTGTGGACTATCAGAGTGTTGATGAAACACAGAAGTTGCATTGGGATTGAATACAACAGTCACCATGCACACTTTCCTCCTCGGGAGTAATGTCTCAAACAGTCTACGCTTTGATCGTTCCCTGGAAGACCAGTAATATTCTCCGATGCACATCTGGTGGCCTTCTGTAATCTGTTGACTATCAGAGTGTTGATAAAACACAGAAATTGCATCGGGATTGAATACAATCGTCACCATGCCCACTTTCCTCCACGGAGTAATGTCTCAAAGAGTCTACGACTTGATCGTTCCCTGGAAGACCAGTAGCAGTTTCCGATGCACATCTGGAGGCATTCTGTAATCTGTGGACTATCAGAGTGTTGATGAAATGCAGAAAATGCATCGGGATTGAATACAACAGTCACCATGCGCACTTTCCTCCAAGGGAGTAATGTCTCAAAGACTTTACGCTTTGATCGTTCCCTGGAAGACCAGTAGCAGTGTCCGATGCACACCTGGAGGCTTTCTGTAATCTGTGGACTATCAGAGTGTTGATGAAACACAGAAATTGCATCGGGATTGAATACAACGGTCACCATGCTCACTTTCCTCCATGGGAGTAATGTCTCAAACAGTCTATGCTTTGATCGTTCCCTGGAAGACTAGTAGTAGTTTCCGATGCACTTCAGGAAGCATTCTATAATCTATGGAGTATCAGAGTGTTGATGAAACCCAGACATTGTATCGGGATAGAATAAAAAAGTCAACATGCGCACATTCATCCATGGGAGTAATGTCTCTATCAGTCTACAGTTTGATCGTTCCCTGGAAGACCATTAGTAGTTACCGATGTACATCTGGAGGTATTCTGTAATCTGTGGACTAACAGAGTGTTGATGAAACACAGAAATTGAATCGGGATTGATTACAACAGTCACCATGCGCACTGTCCTCCATGGGAGTAATGTCTCAAACAGTCTACGCTTTGATCGTTCCGTGGAAGACCAGTAGTAGTTTCCGATGCACATCTGGTGGCATTTTATAATCTGTGGACTATCAGAGTGTTGATGAAACACAGAAAATGCATCGGGATTGAATACAACAGTCACCATGCTCACGTTCCTCCATGGGAGTAATGTCTCAAAGAGTTTACGCTTTCATCGTTCCCAGGAAGACCAGTAGTAGTTTCCGATGCACATCTCGTGGCATTCTGTAATGTGTGGACTATCAGAGTGTTGATGATACAAAGAAATTGAATCGGGATAGAATACAACAGTCACCATGCGCACTTTCCTCCACGGGAGTAATGTCTCAAAGAGTTTACGCTTTCATCGTTTCCTGGAATACCAGTAGTAGTTTCCGATGCACATCTGGAGACTTTCTGTAATCTGTGGACTATCAGAGTGTTGATGAAACACAGAAATTCTATCGGGATTGATTACAACAGTCACCATGCGCACTTTCCTAAACGGGAGGTATGTCTCAAACAGTCTACGCTTTGATCGTTCCCTGGAAGACCAGTAGTAGTTTCCGATGCACATCTGGTGGCATTCCTTAATCTGTGGACTATCAGAGTGTTGATAAAACACAGAAATTGCATCGGGATTGAATACGACAGTCACCATCCGCACTTTCCTCCATGGGAGTAATGTCTGAAACAGTCTACGCTTTGATCGTTCCCTGGAAGACCAGTAGTAATTTCCGATGCACATCTGGATTCCTTCTGTAATCTGTGGACCTTTAAAGTGTGGATTGAAACGCAGAAATTGCCTCGGGATTGAATACAACAGTCACCATGCGCACGTTCCTCCATGGGAGTAATGTATCAAACAGTCTACGCTTTGATCGTTCCCTGGTAGACCAGTAGTAGTTACCGATGCACAATCGGAGGCATTCTGTAATCTGTGGACTATCAGAGTGTTGATAAAAAACAGAAATTGTATCGGGATTTAATACAACAGTCACCATGCGCACTTTCCTCTATGGGAGTAATGTCTCTAACAGTCTACGCTTTTGATCGTTCCCTGGAAGACCAGTAGTAGTTACCGATGCACATCTGGAGGCATTCTGTAATCTGTGGACTATCAGAGTGTTGATGAAACACAGAAAATGCATTGGGAATGAATACATCAGTCACAATGCGCACTTTCCTCCATGGGAGTAATGTCTCTAACAGTCTACGCTTCGATCATTCCCTGTAAGACCAGTAGTAGTTTCCGATGCACATCTGGTGCCATTCTGTAATCTGTGGACTATCAGAGTGTTGATGAAACCCAGAAATTGAATCGGGATTGATTACAACAGTCACGATGCGCACTTTCCTCCACGGGAGGTATGTCTCAGTCTACGCTTTGATCGATTCCTGGAAGACCAGTAGTTGTTTCCGATGCACATCTGGTGGCTTTCTGTAATCTGTGGACTATCACATTGTTGATGAAACACAGAAATTGCATCGAGATTGAATACAACAGTCACCATGTGCACTTTCCTCCATGGGAGTAATGTCTCAAACAGTCTATGCTTTGATCGTTCCCTGGAAGACTAGTAGTAGTTTCCGATGCACATCTGGAGGCATTCTGTAATCTGTGGACTATCAGAGTGTTGATGAAACACAGAAATTGAATCGGAATTGAATACAACATTCACCATGCGCACTTTCCTCCACGGGAGAAATGTCTCAAACTGTCTACACTTTGATCGTTCCCTGGAAGACCAGTAGTAGTTTCCGATGCACATCTGGTGGCATTCTGTAATCTGTGGACTATCAGAGTGTTGATGAAACACAGAAATTGCATCGGGATTGAATACAACAGTCACCATGCGGAACTTTCCTCCATGGGAGTAATGTCTCAAACAGTCTACGCTTTGATCGTTCCCTGGAAGACCAGTAGTAGTTACCGATGCACATCTGGAGGCATTCTGTAATCTGTGGACAATGAGAGTGTTGATGAAACACAGAAATTGTATCGGGATTGAATACAAAAGTCACCATTAGCACATTCCTCCATGGGAGTAATGTCTCTAACAGTCTACGCTTTGATCTTTCCCTGGAAGACCAGTAGTAGTTTCCGATGCACATCTGGATTCCTTCTGTAATCTGTGGACCTTCAATGTGTGGATTGAAACACAGAAATTGCCTCGGGATTGAATACAACAGTCACCATGCGCACGTTCCTCTATGGGAGTAATGCCTCTAACAGTCTACGCTTTTGATCGTTCCCTGGAGGACCAGTAGAAGTTACCGATGCACATCTGGAGGCATTCTGTAATCTGTGGACTATCAGAGTGTTGCTGAAACACAGAAAATATATTGGGAATGAATACATCAGTCACAATGCGCACTTTCCTCCATGGGAGTAATGTCTCTAACAGTCTACGCTTCGATCATTCGCCGGAAGACCAGTAGTAGTTTCCGATGCACATCTGGTGCCATTCTGTAATCTGTGGACTATCAGAGTGTTGATGAAACCCAGAAATAGAATCGGGATTGATTACAACAGTCACGATGCGCACTTTCCTCCACGGGAGGTATGTCTCAAACAGTCTACGCTTTGATCGTTCCCTGGAAGACCAGTAGTAGTTTCCGATGCACATCTGGTGCCATTCTGTAATCTGTGGACTATCAGAGTGTTGATGAAACACAGAAATTGAATCGGGATTGATTACAACAGTCACCATGCTCACTTTGCTCCACGGCAGGTATGTCTTATACAGTCTACGCTTTGAACGTTCCCTGGAAGACCAGTAGTAGTTTCCGATGCACATCTGTTGGCATTCTGTAATCTGTGGACTATCACAGTGTTGATGAAGCACAGAAATTGAATCGGAATTGAATACAACAGTCACCATGCGCACATTCCTCCATGGGAGTAATGTCTCTAACAGTCTACGCTTTTATCGTTCACTGGAAGACCAGTAGTATTCTCCGATGCACATCTGGTGGCCTTCTGTAAATTGTGTTCTATTAGAGTGTTGATGAAATACAGAAATTGCATTCAGATTGAATACAACAGTCACCATGCCCACTTTCCTCCATGGGACTAATGTCTCAAACAGACTACGCTTTGATCGTTCCCTGGAAGACCAGTAGTAGTTTCCGATGCACATCTGGAGGCATTCTGTAATCTGTAGACTATCAGAGTGTTGATGAAACACAGAAAATGCATCGGGATTGAATACGACAGTCACCATGCCCACTTTCCTCCATGGGAGAAATTCTCAAACAGTCTACGCTTTGATCGTTCCCTGAAAGACCAGTAGTAGTTTCCGATGCACATCTGGATTCCTTCTGTATTCTGTGGACGTTCAAAGCGTGGATTGAAACACAGATATTGCCTCGTGATTGAATACAACAGTCACCATGCGCACTTTCATCCATGGGAGTAATGTCGCAAACAGTCTACAATTTGATAATGCCCTGGAAGACCAGTACTAGTTACCGATGCACATCAGGAGGCATTCTGTAATCTGTGGACTATCAGAGTGTTGATGAAACACAGAAATTGTGTCGGGATTGAATACACAGTCACCATGCGCACTTTCCTCCATGGGAGTAATGTCTCTAACAGTCTACGCTTTGATCGTTCACTGGAAGACCAGTAGTAGTTTCCGATGCACATCTCGTGGCATTCAGTAATGTGTGGACTATCAGAGTGTTGATAAAACACAGAAATTGCATCGGGATTGAATACAATCGTCACCGTGCCCACTTTCCTCCACGGAGTAATGTCTCAAACAGTCTACGACTTGATCGTTCCCTGGAAGACCAGTAGCAGTTTCCGATGCACATCTGGAGGCATTCTGTAATCTGTGGACTATCAGAGTGTTGATGAAACACAGAAATTGCATCGGGATTCAATACAACAGTCACCATGCGCACTATCCTCAATGGGAGTAATGTCTCAAACAGTCTACTCTTTCATCGTTCCCTGGAAGACCAATTGTAGTTTCCGATGCACATCTGGTGGCATTCTGTAATCTGTGGACTATCAGAGTGTTGATGAAACAAAGTAATTGCATCGGGATTGAATACAACAGTCACCATCCGCAATTTTCTCCATGGGAGTAATGTCTGAATCAATCTACCCTTTGATCGTTCCCAGGAAGACCAGTAGTAGTTTCCGATGCATATCTCGTGGCATTCTGTAATGTATGAACTATCAGAGTGTTGATGAAGCAAAGAAATTGCAACGGGATTGAATACAACAGTCACCATGCGCACTTTCGTCCATGGGAGTAATGTCTCAAACAGTCTACGCTTTGATCGTTCCCTGGAAGACCAGTAGTAGTTTCCGATGCACATCTGGTGGCATTCTGTAATCTGTGGACTATCAGAGTGTTGATGAAACACAGAAATTGCATCGGGATTGAATACAACAGTCACCATGCGCACTTTCCTCCATGGGAGTAATGTCTCAAACAGTCTACGCTTTGATCGTTCCCTGGAAGACCAGTAGTAGTTACCGATGCACATCTGGAGGCATTCTGTAATCTGTGGACAATGAGAGTGTTGATGAAACACAGAAATTGTATCGGGATTGAATACAAAAGTCACCATTAGCACATTCCTCCATGGGAGTAATGTCTCTAACAGTCTACGCTTTGATCTTTCCCTGGAAGACCAGTAGTAGTTTCCGATGCACATCTGGATTCCTTCTGTAATCTGTGGACCTTCAATGTGTGGATTGAAACACAGAAATTGCCTCGGGATTGAATACAACAGTCACCATGCGCACGTTCCTCTATGGGAGTAATGCCTCTAACAGTCTACGCTTTTGATCGTTCCCTGGAAGACCAGTAGAAGTTACCGATGCACATCTGGAGGCATTCTGTAATCTGTGGACTATCAGAGTGTTGATGAAACACAGAAAATGTATTGGGAATGAATACATCAGTCACAATGCGCACTTTACTCCATGGGAGTAATGTCTCTAACAGTCTACGCTTCGATCATTCGCCGGAAGACCAGTAGTAGTTTCCGATGCACATCTGGTGCCATTCTGTAATCTGTGGACTATCAGAGTGTTGATGAAACCCAGAAATAGAATCGGGATTGATTACAACAGTCACGATGAGCACTTTCCTCCACGGGAGGTATGTCTCAAACAGTCTACGCTTTGATCGTTCCCTGGAAGACCAGTAGTAGTTTCCGATGCACATCTGGTGCCATTCTGTAATCTGTGGACTATCAGAGTGTTGATGAAACACAGAAATTGAATCGGGATTGATTACAACAGTCACCATGCTCACTTTGCTCCACGGCAGGTATGTCTTATACAGTCTACTCTTTGATCGTTCCCTGGAAGACCGGTAGTAGTTTCCGATGCACATCTGGTGGCATTCTGTAATCTGTGGACTATCAGATTGTTTATGAAACAAAGAAATTGCATCGGGATTGAATACAACAGTCACCATGCGCACTTTCATCCATGGGAGTAATGTCGCAAACAGTCTACAATTTGATAATGCCCTGGAAGACCAGTACTAGTTACCGATGCGCATCAGGAGGCATTCTGCAATCTGTGGACTATCAGAGTGTTGATGAAACACAGAAATTGTATCGGGATTGAATACACAGTCACCATGCGCACTTTCCTCCATGGGAGTAATGTCTCTAACAGTCTACGCTTTGATCGTTCACTGGAAGACCAGTAGTAGTTTCCGATGCACATCTCGTGGCATTCTGTAATGTGTGGACTATCAGAATGTTGAAGAAACACAGAAGTTGCATTGGGATTGAACACAACAGTCACCATGCACACTTTCCTCCTCGGGAGTAATGTCTCAAACAGTCTACGCTTTCATCGTTCCCTGGAAGACCAGTAATATTCTCCGATGCACTTCTGGTGGCCTTCTGTAATCTTTTGACTATCAGAGTGTTGATAAAGCAGAGAAATTGCATCGGGATTGAATACAATCGTCACCATGCCCACTTTCCTCCACGGAGTAATGTCTCAAACAGTCTACGACTTGATCGTTCCCTGGAAGACCAGTAGCAGTTTCCGATGCACATCTGGAGGCATTCTGTAATCTGTGGACTATCAGAGTGTTAATGAAACACAGAAATTGCATCGGGATTCAATACAACAGTCACCATGCGCACTTTCCTCAATGGGTAGTAATGTCTCAAACAGTCTACTCTTTCATCGTTCCCTGGAAGACCAATTGTAGTTTCCGATGCACATCTGGTGGCATTCTGTAATGTATGAACTATCAGAGTGTTGATGAAGCAAAGAAATTGCAACGGGATTGAATACAACAGTCACCATGCGCACTTTCCTCCATGGGAGTAATGTCTCAAACTGTCTACGCTTTGATCGTTCCCTAGAAGACCAGTAGTAGTTTCCGATGCACATGTGGTGGCATTCTGTAATCTGTGGACTATCAAAGTATTGATGAAACACAGAAATTGCATCGAGATTGAATGCAACAGTCACCATGCCCACTTTCATCCATGGGAGTAATGTCTCAAACAGTCTACGCTTTGATCGTTCCGTGGAAGACCAGTAGTAGTTTCCGATGCACATCTGGTGGCATTTTATAATCTGTGGACTATCAGAGTGTTGATGAAACACAGAAAATGCATCGGGATTGAATACAACAGTCACCATGCGCACTTTCCTCCATGGGAGTAATGTCTCAAAGAGTTTACGCTTTGATCGTTCCCTGTAAGACCAGTAGCAGTGTCCGATGCACATCTGGAGGCATTCTGTAATCTGTGGACTATCAGCGTGTTGATGAAACACAGAAATTGCATCGGGATTGAATACGACAGTCACCATCCGCACTCTCCTCCATGGGAGTAATGTCTGAAACAGTCTACGCTTTGATCGTTCCTTGGAAGACCAGTAGTAATTTCCGATGCACATCTGGTGGCATTCTGTAATCTGTGGACTATCAGAGTGTTGTTGAAACACAGATATTTCATCGGGATTGAATACAACAGTCACCCAGCAAACTTTCCTCCATGGGAGTATATCTCAAACAGTCTACGCTTTGATCGTTCCGTGGAAGACCAGTAGTAGTTTCCGATGCGCATCTGGTGGCATTTTATAATCTGTGGACTATCAGAGTGTTGATGAAACACAGAAATTGCATCGGGATTGAATACAACAGTCACCCTGCAAACTTTCCTCCATGGGAGTATATCTCCAACAGTCTACGCATTGATCGTTCCCTGGAAGACCAGTAGTAGTTTCCGATGCACATCTGGATTCCTTCTGTAATCTGTGGACCTTCAAAGTGTGGATTGAAACACAGAAATTGCCTCGGGATTGAATACAACAGTCACCATGCGCACGTGCCTCCATGGGAGTAATGTCTCAAACAGTCTACGCTTTGATCGTTCCCTGGAAGACCAGTAGTAGTTACCGATGCACATCTGGAGGCATTCTGTAATCTGTGGACTATCAGAGTGTTGATAAAAAACAGAAATTGTATCGGGATTTAATACAACAGTCACCATGCACACTTTCCTCTATGGGAGTAATGTCTCTAACAGTCTACGCTTTTGATCGTTCCCTGGAAGACCAATAGTAGTTACCGATGCACATCTGGAGGCATTCTGTAATCTGTGGACTATCAGAGTGTTGATGAAACCCAGAAATTGAATCGGGATTGATTACAACAGTCACGATGCGCCCTTTTTCCACGGGAGGTATGTCTCAAACAGTCTACGCTTTGATCGTTTCTTGGAAGACCAGTACTAGTTTCCGATGCACATCTGGTGGCATTCTGTAATCTGTGGACTATCACATTGTTGATGAAACACAGAAATTGCATCGAGATTGAATACAACAGTCACCATGCGCACTTTCCTCCATGGGAGTAATGTCTCAAACAGTCTATGCTTTGATCGTTCTCTGGAAGACTAGTAGTAGTTTATGATGCACATCAGGAGGCATTCTGTAATCTGTGGACTATCAGAGTGTTGATGAAACACAGAACTTGAATCGGAATTGAATACAACATTCACCATGCGCACTTTCCTCCACGGGAGAAATGTCTCAAACTGTCTACACTTTGATCGTTCCCTGGAAGACCAGTAGTAGTTTCCGATGCACATCTGGATTCCTTCTGTAATCTGTGGACCTTCAAAGTGTGGATTGAAACACAGAAATTGCCTCGGGATTGAATACAACAGTCACCATGCACACTTTCCTCTATGGGAGTAATGTCTCTAACAGTCTACGCTTTTGATCGTTCCCTGGAAGACCAATAGTAGTTACCGATGCACATCTGGAGGCATTCTGTAATCTGTGGACTATCAGAGTGTTGATGAAACCCAGAAATTGAATCGGGATTGATTACAACAGTCACGATGCGCCCTTTTTCCACGGGAGGTATGTCTCAAACAGTCTACGCTTTGATCGTTTCCTGGAAGACCAGTACTAGTTTCCGATGCACATCTGGTGGCATTCTGTAATCTGTGGACTATCACATTGTTGATGAAACACAGAAATTGCATCGAGATTGAATACAACAGTCACCATGCGCACTTTCCTCCATGGGAGTAATGTCTCAAACAGTCTATGCTTTGATCGTTCTCTGGAAGACTAGTAGTAGTTTATGATGCACATCAGGAGGCATTCTGTAATCTGTGGACTATCAGAGTGTTGATGAAACACAGAAATTGTGTCGGGATTGAATACACAGTCACCATGCGCACTTTCCTCCATGGGAGTAATGTCTCTAACAGTCTACGCTTTGATCGTTCACTGGAAGACCAGTAGTAGTTTCCGATGCACATCTCGTGGCATTCAGTAATGTGTGGACTATCAGAGTGTTGATAAAACACAGAAATTGCATCGGGATTGAATACAATCGTCACCGTGCCCACTTTCCTCCACGGAGTAATGTCTCAAACAGTCTACGACTTGATCGTTCCCTGGAAGACCAGTAGCAGTTTCCGATGCACATCTGGAGGCATTCTGTAATCTGTGGACTATCAGAGTGTTGATGAAACACAGAAATTGCATCGGGATTCAATACAACAGTCACCATGCGCACTATCCTCAATGGGAGTAATGTCTCAAACAGTCTACTCTTTCATCGTTCCCTGGAAGACCAATTGTAGTTTCCGATGCACATCTGGTGGCATTCTGTAATCTGTGGACTATCAGAGTGTTGATGAAACAAAGTAATTGCATCGGGATTGAATACAACAGTCACCATCCGCAATTTTCTCCATGGGAGTAATGTCTGAATCAATCTACCCTTTGATCGTTCCCAGGAAGACCAGTAGTAGTTTCCGATGCATATCTCGTGGCATTCTGTAATGTATGAACTATCAGAGTGTTGATGAAGCAAAGAAATTGCAACGGGATTGAATACAACAGTCACCATGCGCACTTTCGTCCATGGGAGTAATGTCTCAAACAGTCTACGCTTTGATCGTTCCCTGGAAGACCAGTAGTAGTTTCCGATGCACATCTGGTGGCATTCTGTAATCTGTGGACTATCAGAGTGTTGATGAAACACAGAAATTGCATCGGGATTGAATACAACAGTCACCATGCGCACTTTCCTCCATGGGAGTAATGTCTCAAACAGTCTACGCTTTGATCGTTCCCTGGAAGACCAGTAGTAGTTACCGATGCACATCTGGAGGCATTCTGTAATCTGTGGACAATGAGAGTGTTGATGAAACACAGAAATTGTATCGGGATTGAATACAAAAGTCACCATTAGCACATTCCTCCATGGGAGTAATGTCTCTAACAGTCTACGCTTTGATCTTTCCCTGGAAGACCAGTAGTAGTTTCCGATGCACATCTGGATTCCTTCTGTAATCTGTGGACCTTCAATGTGTGGATTGAAACACAGAAATTGCCTCGGGATTGAATACAACAGTCACCATGCGCACGTTCCTCTATGGGAGTAATGCCTCTAACAGTCTACGCTTTTGATCGTTCCCTGGAAGACCAGTAGAAGTTACCGATGCACATCTGGAGGCATTCTGTAATCTGTGGACTATCAGAGTGTTGATGAAACACAGAAAATGTATTGGGAATGAATACATCAGTCACAATGCGCACTTTACTCCATGGGAGTAATGTCTCTAACAGTCTACGCTTCGATCATTCGCCGGAAGACCAGTAGTAGTTTCCGATGCACATCTGGTGCCATTCTGTAATCTGTGGACTATCAGAGTGTTGATGAAACCCAGAAATAGAATCGGGATTGATTACAACAGTCACGATGAGCACTTTCCTCCACGGGAGGTATGTCTCAAACAGTCTACGCTTTGATCGTTCCCTGGAAGACCAGTAGTAGTTTCCGATGCACATCTGGTGCCATTCTGTAATCTGTGGACTATCAGAGTGTTGATGAAACACAGAAATTGAATCGGGATTGATTACAACAGTCACCATGCTCACTTTGCTCCACGGCAGGTATGTCTTATACAGTCTACTCTTTGATCGTTCCCTGGAAGACCGGTAGTAGTTTCCGATGCACATCTGGTGGCATTCTGTAATCTGTGGACTATCAGATTGTTTATGAAACAAAGAAATTGCATCGGGATTGAATACAACAGTCACCATGCGCACTTTCATCCATGGGAGTAATGTCGCAAACAGTCTACAATTTGATAATGCCCTGGAAGACCAGTACTAGTTACCGATGCGCATCAGGAGGCATTCTGCAATCTGTGGACTATCAGAGTGTTGATGAAACACAGAAATTGTATCGGGATTGAATACACAGTCACCATGCGCACTTTCCTCCATGGGAGTAATGTCTCTAACAGTCTACGCTTTGATCGTTCACTGGAAGACCAGTAGTAGTTTCCGATGCACATCTCGTGGCATTCTGTAATGTGTGGACTATCAGAATGTTGAAGAAACACAGAAGTTGCATTGGGATTGAACACAACAGTCACCATGCACACTTTCCTCCTCGGGAGTAATGTCTCAAACAGTCTACGCTTTCATCGTTCCCTGGAAGACCAGTAATATTCTCCGATGCACTTCTGGTGGCCTTCTGTAATCTTTTGACTATCAGAGTGTTGATAAAGCAGAGAAATTGCATCGGGATTGAATACAATCGTCACCATGCCCACTTTCCTCCACGGAGTAATGTCTCAAACAGTCTACGACTTGATCGTTCCCTGGAAGACCAGTAGCAGTTTCCGATGCACATCTGGAGGCATTCTGTAATCTGTGGACTATCAGAGTGTTAATGAAACACAGAAATTGCATCGGGATTCAATACAACAGTCACCATGCGCACTTTCCTCAATGGGTAGTAATGTCTCAAACAGTCTACTCTTTCATCGTTCCCTGGAAGACCAATTGTAGTTTCCGATGCACATCTGGTGGCATTCTGTAATGTATGAACTATCAGAGTGTTGATGAAGCAAAGAAATTGCAACGGGATTGAATACAACAGTCACCATGCGCACTTTCCTCCATGGGAGTAATGTCTCAAACTGTCTACGCTTTGATCGTTCCCTAGAAGACCAGTAGTAGTTTCCGATGCACATGTGGTGGCATTCTGTAATCTGTGGACTATCAAAGTATTGATGAAACACAGAAATTGCATCGAGATTGAATGCAACAGTCACCATGCCCACTTTCATCCATGGGAGTAATGTCTCAAACAGTCTACGCTTTGATCGTTCCGTGGAAGACCAGTAGTAGTTTCCGATGCACATCTGGTGGCATTTTATAATCTGTGGACTATCAGAGTGTTGATGAAACACAGAAAATGCATCGGGATTGAATACAACAGTCACCATGCGCACTTTCCTCCATGGGAGTAATGTCTCAAAGAGTTTACGCTTTGATCGTTCCCTGTAAGACCAGTAGCAGTGTCCGATGCACATCTGGAGGCATTCTGTAATCTGTGGACTATCAGCGTGTTGATGAAACACAGAAATTGCATCGGGATTGAATACGACAGTCACCATCCGCACTCTCCTCCATGGGAGTAATGTCTGAAACAGTCTACGCTTTGATCGTTCCTTGGAAGACCAGTAGTAATTTCCGATGCACATCTGGTGGCATTCTGTAATCTGTGGACTATCAGAGTGTTGTTGAAACACAGATATTTCATCGGGATTGAATACAACAGTCACCCAGCAAACTTTCCTCCATGGGAGTATATCTCAAACAGTCTACGCTTTGATCGTTCCGTGGAAGACCAGTAGTAGTTTCCGATGCGCATCTGGTGGCATTTTATAATCTGTGGACTATCAGAGTGTTGATGAAACACAGAAATTGCATCGGGATTGAATACAACAGTCACCCTGCAAACTTTCCTCCATGGGAGTATATCTCCAACAGTCTACGCATTGATCGTTCCCTGGAAGACCAGTAGTAGTTTCCGATGCACATCTGGATTCCTTCTGTAATCTGTGGACCTTCAAAGTGTGGATTGAAACACAGAAATTGCCTCGGGATTGAATACAACAGTCACCATGCGCACGTGCCTCCATGGGAGTAATGTCTCAAACAGTCTACGCTTTGATCGTTCCCTGGAAGACCAGTAGTAGTTACCGATGCACATCTGGAGGCATTCTGTAATCTGTGGACTATCAGAGTGTTGATAAAAAACAGAAATTGTATCGGGATTTAATACAACAGTCACCATGCACACTTTCCTCTATGGGAGTAATGTCTCTAACAGTCTACGCTTTTGATCGTCCCCTGGAAGACCAATAGTAGTTACCGATGCACATCTGGAGGCATTCTGTAATCTGTGGACTATCAGAGTGTTGATGAAACCCAGAAATTGAATCGGGATTGATTACAACAGTCACGATGCGCCCTTTTTCCACGGGAGGTATGTCTCAAACAGTCTACGCTTTGATCGTTTCCTGGAAGACCAGTACTAGTTTCCGATGCACATCTGGTGGCATTCTGTAATCTGTGGACTATCACATTGTTGATGAAACACAGAAATTGCATCGAGATTGAATACAACAGTCACCATGCGCACTTTCCTCCATGGGAGTA
The DNA here is from genome assembly GCF_023897955.1 of Schistocerca gregaria. Classification (NCBI taxonomy): domain Eukaryota; kingdom Metazoa; phylum Arthropoda; class Insecta; order Orthoptera; family Acrididae; genus Schistocerca; species Schistocerca gregaria. The sequence goes on from NC_064927.1 coordinate 2,803,907, forward strand.
ATGTCTCAAACAGTCTATGCTTTGATCGTTCTCTGGAAGACTAGTAGTAGTTTATGATGCACATCAGGAGGCATTCTGTAATCTGTGGACTATCAGAGTGTTGATGAAACACAGAACTTGAATCGGAATTGAATACAACATTCACCATGCGCACTTTCCTCCACGGGAGAAATGTCTCAAACTGTCTACACTTTGATCGTTCCCTGGAAGACCAGTAGTAGTTTCCGATGCACATCTGGTGGCATTCTGTAATCTGTGGACTATCAGAGTGTTGATGAAACACAGAAATTGCATCGGGATTGAATACAACAGTCACCATGCGCACTTTCCTCCATGGGAGTAATGTCTCAAACAGTCTACGCTTTGATCGTTCCCTGGAAGACCAGTAGTAGTTACTGATGCACATCTGGAGGCATTCTGTAATCTGTGTACAATGAGAGTGTTGATGAAACACAGAAATTGCCTCGGGATTGAATACAACAGTCACCATGCGCACGTTCCTCTATGGGAGTAATGTCTCTAACAGTCTACGCTTTTGATCGTTCCCTGGAAGACCAGTAGTAGATACCGATGCACATCTGGAGGCATTCTGTAATCTGTGGACTATCAGAGTGTTGATGAAACACAGAAAATGCATTGGGAAAGAATACATCAGTCACAATGCGCACTTTCCTCCATGGGAGTAATGTCTCTAACAGTCTACGCTTCGATCATTCCCCGGAAGACCAGTAGTAGTTTCCGATGCACATCTGGTGCCATTCTGTAATCTGTGGACTAACAGAGTGTTGATGAAACCCAGAAATTGAATCGGGATTGATTACAACAGTCACGATGCGCACTTTCCTCCACGGGAGGTATGTCTCAAACGGTCTACGCTTTGATCGTGCCCTGGAAGACCAGTAGTAGTTTCCGATGCACATCTGGTGGCATTCTGTAATCTGTGGACTATCACATTGTTGATGAAACACAGAAAATGCATCGGGATTGAATACAACAGTCACCATGCGCACTTTCCTCCATGGGAGTAATGTCTCAAAGAGTCTATGCTTTGATCGTTCCCTGGAAGACTAGTAGTAGTTTCCGATGCACATCAGGAGGCTTTCTGTAATCTTTGGACTATCAGAGTGTTGATGAAACACAGAAATTGAATCGGAATTGAATACAACAGTCACCATGCGCACTTTTCTCCACGGGAGAAATGTCTCAAACTGTCTACACTTTGTTCGTTCCCTGGAAGACCAGTAGTAGTTTTCGATGCACATCTGGTGGCATTCTGTAATCTGTGGACTATCAGAGTGTTGATGAAACACAGAAATTGCATCCGGATTCAATACAGCAGTCACCATGCGCACTTCCCTCCATGGGAGTAATGTCTCAAACAGTCTACGCTTTGATCGTTCCCTGGAAGACCAGTAGTAGTTACCGATGCACATCTTGAGGCATTCTGCAATCTGTGGACTATCAGAGTGTTGAAGAAACACAGAAATGGCATTGGGAATGAATACATCAGTCACAATGCGCACTTTCCTCCATGGGAGTAATGTCTCTAACATTCTAGGCTTCGATCATTCCGTGGAAGACCAGTAGTAGTTTCCGATGCACATCTTGTGCCATTCTGTAATCTGTGGACTATCAGAGTGTTGATGAAACACAGAAATTGAATCGGGATTGATTACAACAGTCACCATGCTCACTTTCCTCCACGGCAGGTATGTCTTATACTGTCTACGCTTTGATCGTTCCCTGGAAGACCAGTAGTAGTTTCCGATGCACATCTGGTGGCATTCTGTAATCTGTGGACTATCACAGTGTTGATGAAACACAGAAATTGAATCGGAATTGAATACAACAGTCACCATGCGCACTTTCCTCCATGGGAGAAATTGTCAAACAGTCTACGCTTTGATCGTTCCCTGGAAGACCAGTAGCAGTTTCCGATGCACATCTGGATTCCTTCTGTAATCTGTGGACGTTCAAAGCGTGGATTGACACACAGAAATTGCTTCGTGATTGAATACAACAGTCACCATGCGCAGTTTCATCCATGGGAGTATTGTCGCAAAAAGTCTACAATTTGATAATGCCCTGGAAGACCAGTACTAGTTACCGATGCACATCAGGAGGCATTCTGTAATCTGTGGACTATCAGAGTGTTGATGAAACACAGAAATTGTATCGGGATTGAATACACAGTCACCATGCGCACTTTCCTCCATGGGAGTAATGTCTCTAACGGTCTACGCTTTGATCGTTCACTGGAGGACCAGTAGCAGTGTCCGATGCACATCTGGAGGCTTTCTGTAGTCTGTGGACTATCAGAGTGTTGATGAAACACAGAAATTGCATCAGGATTCAATACAACAGTCACCACGCGCACTTTCCTCAATGGGAGTAATGTCTCAAACAGTCTACGCTTTCATCGTTCCCTGGAAGACCAATTGTAGTTTCCGATGCACATCTGGTGGCATTCTGTAATCTGTGGACTATCAGAGTGTTGATGAAACACAGAAAATGCATCGGGATTGAATACAACAGTCACCATGCGCACTTTCCTCCATGGGAGTAATGCCTCAAAGAGTTTACGCTTTGATCGTTCCCTGGAAGACTAGTAGCAGTGTCCGATGCACATCTGGAGGCTTTCTGTAATCTGTGTACTATCAGAGTGTTGATGAAACACAGAAATTGCATCGGGAATCAATACGACAGTCACCATGCGCACTTTCCTCAATGGGACTAATGTCTCAAACAGTCTACGCTTTGATCGTTCCGTGGAAGACCAGTAGTAGTTTCCGATGCACATCTGGTGCCATTCTGTAATCTGTGGGCTATCAGAGTGTTGATGAAATGCAGAAAATGCATCGGGATTGAATACAACAGTCACCATGCGCACTTTCCTCCATGGGAGTAATCTCTCAAAGAGTTTACGCTTTGATCGTTCCCTGGAAGACCAGTAGCAGTGTCCGATGCACATCTGGAGGCATTCTGTAATCTGTGGAATATAAGCGTGTTGATGAAACACAGAAATTGCATCGGGATTGAATACAACAGTCACCATGCGCACTTTCCTCCATGGGAGTAATGTCTCTAACAGTCTACGCTTTGATCGTTCACTGGAAGACCAGTAGTAGTTTCCGATGCACATCTGGCGGCATTCTGTAATCTGTAGACTATCAGAATGTTGATGAAGCACAGAAAATGCATCGGGATTGAATACGACAGTCACCATGCGCACTTTCCTCCTTGGGAGAAATTCTCAAACAGTCTACGCTTTGATCGTTCCCTGGAAGACCAGTAGTAGTTTCCGATGCACATCTGGATTCCTTCTGTAATCTGTGGATATTCAAAGCGTGGATTGAAACACAGAAATTGCCTCTTGATTGAATACAACAGCCACCATGCGCACTTTCATCCATGGGAGTAATGTCGCAAACAGTCTACAATTTGATAATGCCCTGGAAGACCAGTACTATATACCGATGCACATCAGGAGGCATTCTGTAATCTGTGGACTATCAGAGTGTTGATGAAACACAGAAAATGTATCGGGATTGAATACACAGTCACCATGCGCACTTTCCTCCATGGGAGTAGTGTCTCTAACAGTCTACGCTTTGATCGTTCACTGGAAGACCAGTAGTAGTTTCCGATGCACATCTCGTGGCATTCTGTAATGTGTGGACTATCAGAGTGTTGATGAAACACAGAAGTTACATTGGGATTGAATACAACAGTCACCATGCACACTTTCCTCAATGGGAGTAATGTCTCAAACAGTCTACGCTTTGATCGTTCCCTGGATGACCAGTAATATTCTCCGATGCACATCTGGTGGCCTTCTGTAATCTGTTGACTATCAGAGTTTTGATAAAACACAGAAATTGCATAGGGATTGATTACAATCGTCACCAGGCCCACTTTCCTCCACGGAGTAATGTCCCAAACAGTCTACGACTTGATCGTTCCCTGGAAGACCAGTAGCAGTTTCCGATGCACATCTGGAGGCATTCTGTAATCTGTGGACTATCAGAGTGTTGATGAAATGCAGAAAATGCATCGGGATTGAATACAACAGTCACCATGCGCACTCCCTCTATGGGAGTAATGTCTCAAAGAGTTTACGCTGTGATCGTTCCTTGGAAGACCAGTAGCAGTGTCCGATGCACATCTGGAGGCTTTCTGTAGTCTGTGGACTATCAGAGTGTTGATGAAACACAGAAATTGCATCGGGATTCAATACAACAGTCACCATGCGCACTTTCCTCAATGGGAGTAATGTCTCAAACAGTCTACGCTTTCATCGTTCCCTGGAAGACCAATTGTAGTTTCCGATGCACATCTGGTGGCATTCTGTAATCTGTGGACTATCAGAGTATTGATGAACCACAGAAATTGCATCGAGATTGAATGCAACAGTCACCATGCACACTTTCATCCATGGGAGTAATGTCTCAAACAGTCTACGCTTTGATCGTTCCGTGGAAGACCAGTAGTAGTTTCCGATGCACATCTGGTGGCATTTTATAATCTGTGGACTATCAGAGTGTTGATGAAACACGGAAAATGCATCGGGATTGAATACAACAGTCACCATGCGCACTTTCCTCCATGGGAGTAATGTCTCAAAGAGTTTACGCTTTCACCGTTCCCTGGAAGACCAGTAGTAGTTTCCGAGCACATCTTGAGGCTTTCTGTAATCTGTGGACTGTCAGAGTGTTGATGAAACACAGAAATTGCTTTGGGAATGAATACATCAGTCACAATGCGCACTTTCCTGCATGGGAGTATTGTCTCTAACAGTCTACTCTTTGATCATTCCGTGGAAGACCAGTAGTAGTTTCCGATGCACATCTGGTGCCATTCTGTAATCTGTGGGCTATCAGAGTGTTGATGAAATGCAGAAAATGCATCGGGATTGAATACAACAGTCACCATGCGCACTTTCCTCCATGGGAGTAATGTCTCAAAGAGTTTACGCTTTGATCTTTTCCCTGGAAGACCAGTAGCAGTGTCCGATGCACATCTGGAGGCATTCTGTAATCTGTGGAATATAAGCGTGTTGATGAAACACAGAAATTGCATCGGGATTGAATACAACAGTCACCATGCGCACTTTCCTCCATGGGAGTAATGTCTCTAACAGTCTACGCTTTGATCATTCACTGGAAGACCAGTAGTAGTTTCCGATGCACATCTGGCGGCATTTTGTAATCTGTAGACTATCAGAGTGTTGATGAAGCACAGAAAATGCATCGGGATTGAATACGACAGTCACCATGCGCACTTTCCTCCTTGGGAGAAATTCTCAAACAGTCTACGCTTTGATCGTTCCCTGGAAGACCAGTAGTAGTTTCCGATGCACATCTGGATTCCTTCTGTAATCTGTGGATATTCAAAGCGTGGATTGAAACACAGAAATTGCCTCGTGATTGAATACAACAGCCACCATGCGCACTTTCATCCATGGGAGTAATGTCGCAAACAGTCTACAATTTGATAATGCCCTGGAAGACCAGTACTATATACCGATGCACATCAGGAGGCATTCTGTAATCTGTGGACTATCAGAGTGTTGATGAAACACAGAAATTGTATCGGGATTGAATACACAGTCACCATGCGCACTTTCCTCCATGGGAGTAGAGTCTCTAACAGTCTACGCTTTGATCGTTCACTGGAAGACCAGTAGTAGTTTCCGATGCACATCTCGTGGCATTCTGTAATGTGTGGACTATCAGAGTGTTGATGAAACACAGAAGTTGCATTGGGATTGAATACAACAGTCACCATGCACACTTTCCTCAATGGGAGTAATGTCTCAAACAGTCTACGCTTTGATCGTTCCCTGGATGACCAGTAATATTCTCCGATGCACATCTGGTGGCCTTCTGTAATCTGTTGACTATCAGAGTGTTGATAAAACACAGAAATTGCATAGGGATTGATTACAATCGTCACCAGGCCCACTTTCCTCCACGGAGTAATGTCCCAAACAGTCTACGACTTGATCGTTCCCTGGAAGACCAGTAGCAGTTTCCGATGCACATCTGGAGGCATTCTGTAATCTGTGGACTATCAGAGTGTTGATGAAATGCAGAAAATGCATCGGGATTGAATACAACAGTCACCATGCGCACTCTCCTCTATGGGAGTAAAGTCTCAAAGAGTTTACGCTTTGATCGTTCCCTGGAAGACCAGTAGCAGTGTCCGATGCACATCTGGAGGCTTTCTGTAGTCTGTGGACTATCAGAGTGTTGATGAAACACAGAAATTGCATCGGGATTCAATACAACAGTCACCATGCGCACTTTCCTCAATGGGAGTAATGTCTCAAACAGTCTACGCTTTCATCGTTCCCTGGAAGACCAATTGTAGTTTCCGATGCACATCTGGTGGCATTCTGTAATCTGTGGACTATCAGAGTATTGATGAAACACAGAAATTGCATCGAGATTGAATGCAACAGTCACCATGCGCACTTTCCTCCATGGGAGTAATGTCTCTAACAGTCTACGCTTTGATCGTTCACTGGAAGACCAGTAGTAGTTTCCGATGCACATCTGGCGGCATTCTGTAATCTGTAGACTATCAGAGTGTTGATGAAGCACAGAAAATGCATCGGGATTGATTACAACAGTCACCATGCGCACTTTCCTCCTTGGGAGAAATTCTCAAACAGTCTACGCTTTGATCGTTCCCTGGAAGACCAGTAGTAGTTTCCGATGCACATCTGGTGGCATTCTGTAATCTGTGGACTATCACATTGTTGATGAAACACAGAAAATGCATCGGGATTGAATACAACAGTCACCATGCGCACTTTCCTCCATGGGAGTAATGTCTCAAAGAGTCTATGCTTTGATCGCTCCCTGGAAGACTAGTAGTAGTTTCCGATGCACATCAGGAGGCTTTCTGTAATCTTTGGACTATCAGAGTGTTGATGAAACACAGAAATTGAATCGGAATTGAATACAACAGTCACCATGCGCACTTTTCTCCACGGGAGAAATGTCTCAAACTGTCTACACTTTGTTCGTTCCCTGGAAGACCAGTAGTAGTTTTCGATGCACATCTGGTGGCATTCTGTAATCTGTGGACTATCAGAGTGTTGATGAAACACAGAAATTGCATCCGGATTCAATACAACAGTCACTATGCGCACTTCCCTCCATGGGAGTAATGTCTCAAACAGTCTACGCTTTGATCGTTCCCTGGAAGACCAGTAGTAGTTACCGATGCACATCTTGAGGCATTCTGCAATCTGTGGACTATCAGAGTGTTGAAGAAACACAGAAATGGCATTGGGAATGAATACATCAGTCACAATGCGCACTTTCCTCCATGGGAGTAATGTCTCTAACATTCTAGGCTTCGATCATTCCGTGGAAGACCAGTAGTAGTTTCCGATGCACATCTTGTGCCATTCTGTAATCTGTGGACTATCAGAGTGTTGATGAAACACAGAAATTGAATCGGGATTGATTACAACAGTCACCATGCTCACTTTCCTCCACGGCAGGTATGTCTTATACTGTCTACGCTTTGATCGTTCCCTGGAAGACCAGTAGTAGTTTCCGATGCACATCTGGTGGCATTCTGTAATCTGTGGACTATCACAGTGTTGATGAAACACAGAAATTGAATCGGAATTGAATACAACAGTCACCATGCGCACTTTCCTCCATGGGAGAAATTGTCAAACAGTCTACGCTTTGATCGTTCCCTGGAAGACTAGTAGTAGTTTCCGATGCACATCTGGATTCCTTCTGTAATCTGTGGACGTTCAAAGCGTGGATTGACACACAGAAATTGCTTCGTGATTGAATACAACAGTCATCATGCGCAGTTTCATCCATGGGAGTATTGTCGCAAAAAGTCTACAATTTGATAATGCCCTGGAAGACCAGTACTAGTTACCGATGCACATCAGGAGGCATTCTGTAATCTGTGGACTATCAGAGTGTTGATGAAACACAGAAATTGTATCGGGATTGAATACACAGTCACCATGCGCACTTTCCTCCATGGGAGTAATGTCTCTAACGGTCTACGCTTTGATCGTTCACTGGAGGACCAGTAGCAGTGTCCGATGCACATCTGGAGGCTTTCTGTAGTCTGTGGACTATCAGAGTGTTGATGAAACACAGAAATTGCATCGGGATTCAATACAACAGTCACCACGCGCACTTTCCTCAATGGAAGTAATGTCTCAAACAGTCTACGCTTTCATCGTTCCCTGGAAGACCAATTGTAGTTTCCGATGCACATCTGGTGGCATTCTGTAATCTGTGGACTATCAGAGTATTGATGAAACACAGAAATTGCATCGAGCTTGAATGCAACAGTCACCATGCACACTTTCATCCATGGGAGTAATGTCTCAAACAGTCTACGCTTTGATCGTTCCGTGGAAGACCAGTAGTAGTTTCCGATGCACATCTGGTGGCATTTTATAATCTGTGGACTATCAGAGTGTTGATGAAACACAGAAAATGCATCGGGATTGAATACAACAGTCACCATGCGCACTTTCCTCCATGGGAGTAATGCCTCAAAGAGTTTACGCTTTGATCGTTCCCTGGAAGACTAGTAGCAGTGTCCGATGCACATCTGGAGGCTTTCTGTAATCTGTGTACTATCAGAGTGTTGATGAAACACAGAAATTGCATCGGGAATCAATACGACAGTCACCATGCGCACTTTCCTCAATGGGACTAATGTCTCAAACAGTCTACGCTTTCATCGTTCCCTGGAAGACCAGTAGTAGTTTCCGATGCACATCTGGTGGCATTCTCTAATCTGTGGACTATCAGAGTATTGATGAAACACAGAAATTGCATCGAGATTGAATGCAACAGTCACCATGCCCACTTTCATCCATGGGAGTACTGTCTCAAACATTCTACGCTTTGATCGTTCCGTGGAAGACCAGTAGTAGTTTCCGATGCACATCTGGGGGCATTTTATAATCTGTGGACTATCAGAGTGTTGATGATCACAGAAAATGCATCGGGATTGAATACAACAGTCACCATGCGCACTTTCCTCCATGGGAGTAATGTCTCAAAGAGTTTACGCTTCGCCGTTCCCTGGAAGACCAGTAGTAGTTTCCGAGCACATCTTGAGGCTTTCTGTAATCTGTGGACTATCAGAGTGTTGATGAAACACAGAAATTGCTTTGGGAATGAATACATCAGTCACAATGCGCACTTTCCTGCATGGGAGTATTGTCTCTAACAGTCTACGCTTTGATCATTCCGTGGAAGACCAGTAGTAGTTTCCGATGCACATCTGGTGCCATTCTGTAATCTGTGGGCTATCAGAGTGTTGATGAAATGCAGAAAATGCATCGGGATTGAATACAACAGTCACCATGCGCACTTTCCTCCATGGGAGTAATCTCTCAAAGAGTTTACGCTTTGATCGTTCCCTGGAAGACCAGTAGCAGTGTCCGATGCACATCTGGAGGCATTCTGTAATCTGTGGAATATAAGCGTGTTGATGAAACACAGAAATTGCATCGGGATTGAATACAACAGTCACCATGCGCACTTTCCTCCATGGGAGTAATGTCTCTAACAGTCTACGCTTTGATCGTTCACTGGAAGACCAGTAGTAGTTTCCGATGCACATCTGGCGGCATTCTGTAATCTGTAGACTATCAGAGTGTTGATGAAGCACAGAAAATGCATCGGGATTGAATACGACAGTCACCATGCGCACTTTCCTCCTTGGGAGAAATTCTCAAACAGTCTACGCTTTGATCGTTCCCTGGAAGACCAGTAGTAGTTTCCGATGCACATCTGGATTCCTTCTGTAATCTGTGGATATTCAAAGCGTGGATTGAAACACAGAAATTGCCTCTTGATTGAATACAACAGCCACCATGCGCACTTTCATCCATGGGAGTAATGTCTCTAACAGTCTACAATTTGATAATGCCCTGGAAGACCAGTACTATATACCGATGCACATCAGGAGGCATTCTGTAATCTGTGGACTATCAGAGTGTTGATGAAACACAGAAATTGTATCGGGATTGAATACACAGTCACCATGCGCACTTTCCTCCATGGGAGTAGTGTCTCTAACAGTCTACGCTTTGATCGTTCACTGGAAGACCAGTAGTAGTTTCCGATGCACATCTCGTGGCATTCTGTAATGTGTGGACTATCAGAGTGTTGATGAAACACAGAAGTTGCATTGGGATTGAATACAACAGTCACCATGCACACTTTCCTCAATGGGAGTAATGTCTCAAACAGTCTACGCTTTGATCGTTCCCTGGATGACCAGTAATATTCTCCGATGCACATCTGGTGGCCTTCTGTTATCTGTTGACTATCAGAGTGTTGATAAAACACAGAAATTGCATAGGGATTGATTACAATCGTCACCAGGCCCACTTTCCTCCACGGAGTAATGTCCCAAACTGTCTACGACTTGATCGTTCCCTGGAAGACCAGTAGCAGTTTCCGATGCACATCTGGAGGCATTCTGTAATCTGTGGACTATCAGAGTGTTGATGAAATGCAGAAAATGCATCGGGATTGAATAAAACAGTCACCATGCGCACTCCCTCTATGGGAGTAATGTCTCAAAGAGTTTACGCTTTGATCGTTCCCTGGAAGACCAGTAGCAGTGTCCGATGCACATCTGGAGGCTTTCTGTAGTCTGTGGACTATCAGAGTGTTGATGAAACACAGAAATTGCATCGGGATTCAATACAACAGTCACCATGCGCACTTTCCTCAATGGGAGTAATGTCTCAAACAGTCTACGCTTTCATCGTTCCCTGGAAAACCAATTGTAGTTTCCGATGCACATCTGGTGGCATTCTGTAATCTGTGGACTATCAGAGTATTGATGAACCACAGAAATTGCATCGAGATTGAATGCAACAGTCACCATGCACACTTTCATCCATGGGAGTAATGTCTCAAACAGTCTACGCTTTGATCGTTCCGTGGAAGACCAGTAGTAGTTTCCGATGCACATCTGGTGGCATTTTATAATCTGTGGACTATCAGAGTGTTGATGAAACACGGAAAATGCATCGGGATTGAATGCAACAGTCACCATGCACACTTTCATCCATGGGAGTAATGTCTCAAACAGTCTACGCTTTGATCATTCCGTGGAAGACCAGTAGTAGTTTCCGATGCACATCTGGTGCCATTCTGTAATCTGTGGGCTATCAGAGTGTTGATGAAATGCAGAAAATGCATCGGGATTGAATACAACAGTCACCATGCGCACTTTCCTCCATGGGAGTAATGTCTCAAAGAGTTTACGCTTTGATCGTCCCCTGGAAGACCAGTAGCAGTGTCCGATGCACATCTGGAGGCATTCTGTAATCTGTGGAATATAAGCGTGTTGATGAAACACAGAAATTGCATCGGGATTGAATACAACAGTCACCATGCGCACTTTCCTCCATGGGAGTAATGTCTCTAACAGTCTACGCTTTGATCGTTCACTGGAAGACCAGTAGTAGCTTCCGATGCACATCTGGCGGCATTCTGTAATCTGTAGACTATCAGAGTGTTGATGAAGCACAGAAAATGCAATGGGATTGAATACGACAGTCACCATGCGCACTTTCCTCCTTGGGAGAAATTCTCAAACAGTCTACGCTTTGATCGTTCCCTGGAAGACCAGTAGTAGTTTCCGATGCACATCTGGATTCCTTCTGTAATCTGTGGATATTCAAAGCGTGGATTGAAACACAGAAATTGCCTCGTGATTGAATACAACAGCCACCATGCGCACTTTCATCCATGGGAGTAATGTCGCAAACAGTCTACAATTTGATAATGCCCTGGAAGACCAGTACTATATACCGATGCACATCAGGAGGCATTCTGTAATCTGTGGACTATCAGAGTGTTGATGAAACACAGAAATTGTATCGGGATTGAATACACAGTCACCATGCGCACTTTCCTCCATGGGAGTAGAGTCTCTAACAGTCTACGCTTTGATCGTTCACTGGAAGACCAGTAGTAGTTTCCGATGCACATCTCGTGGCATTCTGTAATGTGTGGACTATCAGAGGGTTGATGAAACACAGAAGTTGCATTGGGATTGAATACAACAGTCACCATGCACACTTTCCTCAATGGGAGTAATGTCTCAAACAGTCTACGCTTTGATCGTTCCCTGGATGACCAGTAATATTCTCCGATGCACATCTGGTGGCCTTCCGTAATCTGTTGACTATCAGAGTGTTGATAAAACACAGAAATTGCATAGGGATTGATTACAATCGTCACCAGGCCCACTTTCCTCCACGGAGTAATGTCCCAAACAGTCTACGACTTGATCGTTCCCTGGAAGACCAGTAGCAGTTTCCGATGCACATCTGGAGGCATTCTGTAATCTGTGGACTATCAGAGTGTTGATGAAATGCAGAAAATGCATCGGGATTGAATACAACAGTCACCATGCGCACTCTCCTCTATGGGAGTAATGTCTCAAAGAGTTTACGCTTTGATCGTTCCCTGGAAGACCAGTAGCAGTGTCCGATGCACATCTGGAGGCTTTCTGTAGTCTGTGGACTATCAGAGTGTTGATGAAACACAGAAATTGCATCGGGATTCAATACAACAGTCACCATGCGCACTTTCCTCAATGGGAGTAATGTCTCAAACAGTCTACGCTTTCATCGTTCCCTGGAAGACCAATTGTAGTTTCCGATGCACATCTGGTGGCATTCTGTAATCTGTGGACTATCAGAGTATTGATGAAACACAGAAATTGCATCGAGATTGAATGCAACAGTCACCATGCACACTTTCATCCATGGGAGTAATATCTCAAACAGTCTACGCTTTGATCGTTCCGTGGAAGACCAGTAGTAGTTTCCGATGCACATCTGGTGGCATTTTATAATCTGTGGACTATCAGAGTGTTGATGAAACACAGAAAATGCATCGGGATTGAATACAACAGTCACCATGCGCACTTTCCTCCATGGGAGTAATGTCTCAATGAGTTTACGCTTTGATCGTTCCCTGGAAGACCAGTAGCAGTGTCCGATGCACATCTGGAGGCATTCTGTAATCTGTCTGTAATCTGTGGACTATCAGCGTGTTGAAGAAACACAGAAATTGCATCGGGATTCAATACAACAGTCACCATGCACACTTTCCTCCATGGGAGTAATGTCTCAAACAGTCTACGCTTTGATCGTTCCCTGGAAGACCAGTAGTAGTTTCCGATGCACATCTGGAGTCATTCTGTAATCTGTGGACTATCAGAGTGTTGATGAAACACAGAAATTGCATCGGGATTGAATACAACAGTCACCATGCGCACTTTCCTCCATAGGAGTAACTCTCAAACAGTCTACGCTTTGATCTTTCCCTGGAAGACCAGTAGTAGTTTCCGATTCACATCTGTATTATTTTTGTAATCTGTGGACTTTCAAAGTGTGGATTGAAACACAGAAATTGCCTCGAGATTGAATACAACAGTCACCATGCGCACTTTCCTCCATGGGAGTAATGTCTCAAACAGTCTATGCTTTGATCGTTCCTTGGAAGACTAGTAGTAGTTTCCGATGCACATCAGGAGGCATTCTGTAATCTATGGAGTATCAGAGTGTTGATGAACCACAGAAATTGTATCGAGATAGAATACAACAGTCAACATGCGCACTTTCATCCATGGGAGTAATGTCTCTAACAGTCTACACTTTGATCGTTCCCTGGAAGACCATTAGTAGTTACCGATGCACATCTGGAGCCATTCTGTAATCTGTGGACTATCAGAGTGTTGATGAAACACAGAAATTGCGTCGGGATTGATTACTACAGTCACCATGCCCACTTTCCTCAATGGGAGTAATGTCTCAAACAGTCTACGCTTTCATCGTTCCCTGGAGACCAGCAGTAGTTTCCGATGCACATCTGGTGAAATTCTGTAATCTGTGGACTATCAGATTGTTTATGAAACAAAGAAATTGCATCGGGATTGAATACAACAGTCACCATCCGCAATTTTCTCCATGGGAGTAATGTCTGAAACAGTCTACGCTTTGATCGTCCCCAGGAAGACCAGTAGTAGTTTCCGATGCACATCTCGTGGCATTCTGTAATGTGTGGACTATCAGAGTGTTGATGAAGCAAAGAAATTGCATCGGGGTTGAATACAACAGTCACCATGCGCACTTTCTTCCATGGGAGTAATGTCTCAAACAGTCTACGCTTTGATCGTTCCCTGGAAGACCAGTAGTAGTTTCCGATGCACATCTGGTGGCATTCTGTAATCTGTGGACTATCAGAGTATTGATGAAACACAGAAATTGCATCGAGATTGAATACAACAGTCACCATTCCCACTTTCATCCATGGGAGTAATGTCTCAAACAGTCTACGCTTTGATCGTTCCGTGGAAGACCAGTAGTAGCTTCCGATGCACATCTGGTGGCATTTTATAATCTGTGGACTATCAGAGTGTCGATGAAACACAGAAAATGCATCGGGATTGAATACAACAGTAACCATGCGCACTTTCCTCCATGGGAGTAATGTCTCAAAGGGTTTACGCTTTCATCGTTCCCTGGAAGACCAGTAGTAGTTTCCGATGCACATCTGGAGGCTTTCTGTAATCTGTGGACTATCAGAATGTTGATGAAACACAGAAATTGTATCGGGATTGAATACAACATTCACCATGCGCACTTTCCTCCATGGGAGTAGTGTCTCTAACAGTCTACGCTTTTGATCCTTCCCTGGAAGACCAGTAGTAGTTACCGATGCACATCTGGAGGCGTTCTGTAATCTGTTTACTATCAGAGAGTTGATGAAACACAGAAATTGCATTATGAATGAATACATCAGTCGCAATGCGCACTTTCCTCCATGGGAGTAATGTCTCTAACAGTCTACGCTTCGATCATTCCGTGGAAGACCAGTAGTAGTTTCCGATGCACATCTGGTGCCATTCGGTAATCCGTGGACTATCAGAGTGTTGATGAATCACAGAAATTGAATCGGGATTGATTACAACAGTCACCATGCGCACTTTCCTCCACGCTAGTAATGTCTCAAATAGTCTACACTTTGATCGTTCCCTGGAAGACCAGTAGTAGTTTCCGATGAACATCTGGTGGCATTCTGTAATCTGTGGACTATTAGAGTGTTGATGAAATACAGAAATTGCATTCGGATTGAATACAACAGTCACCATGCCCACTTTCCTCCACGGGAGTAATGTCTCAAACAGTCTACGCATTGATCGTTCCCTGGAAGACCAGTAGTAGTTTCCGATGCACGTGTGGTGGCATTCTGTAATCTGTGGACTATCAAAGTGTTGATGAAACACAGAAATTGCTTCGGAATTGAATAAAACAGTCACCATGCGCACCTTATTCAATGGGAGTAACCCTGAAACAGTCTACGCTTTAATCGTCCCCTGGAAGACCAGTAGTAGTTTCCGATGCACATCTGGCGGCATTCTGTAATCTGTATACTATCAGAGTGTTGATGAAACACAGAAAATGCATCGGGATTGAATATAATAGTCACCATGCCCACTTTCCTCCAAAGGAGTAATGTCTCATACAGTCTACGACTTGATCGTTCCCTGGAAGACCAGTAGTAGTTTCCGATGCACGTCTGGTAGCATTCTGTTATCTCTGGACTATCAGAGTGTTGATGAAACACAGAAATTGCATCGGGATTGAATAAAACAGTCACAATGCGCACTTTCCTCCATGGGAGTAATCCTGAAACAGTCTACGCTTTAATCGTTCCCTGGAAGACCAGTAATTGTTTCCGATGCACATCTGGATTCATTCTGTAATCTGTGGACTATCAGAGTGTTGTTTTAATGCAGATAATGCATCGGGATTGAATACAACAGTGACCATGCGCACTTTCCTCCATGGGAGTAATGTCTCAAAGAGTTTACGGTTTGATCGTTCCCTGGAAGACCAGTAGCAGTGTGATGCACATCTGGAGGCATTCTGCAATATGTGAACTATCAGAGTGTTGATGAAACACAAAAATTGCATCGGGATTCAATACAACAGTCACCATGCACACTTTCCTCCATGGCAGTAATGTCTCAAACAGTCTACGACTTGATCCTTCCCTGGAAGCCCAGTAGTAGTTTCCGATGCACGTCTGGTGGCATTCTGTAATCTGTGGACTATCAGAGTGTTGATGAAACACAGAAATAGCATCGGGATTGAATAAAACAGTCACCATGCGCACTTTCCTCCATGGGAGTAATCCTGAAACAGTCTACGCTTTAATCGTTCCCTGGAAGACCGGTAGCAATTTCCGATGCACATCTGGAGGCATTCTGTAATCTGTGGACTATCAGAGTGTTGATGAAATACAGAAAATGCATCGGGATTGAATACAACAGTCACCATGCGCACTTTCCTCCATGGGAGTAATGTCTCAAAGAGTTTACGCTTTT
Organism: Schistocerca gregaria; assembly: GCF_023897955.1. Lineage (NCBI taxonomy): Eukaryota > Metazoa > Arthropoda > Insecta > Orthoptera > Acrididae > Schistocerca > Schistocerca gregaria. The sequence continues at coordinate 2,820,338 of NC_064927.1, forward strand.
ATCGTTCCCTGGAAGACCAGTAGTAGTTTCCGATGCACATCTGGATTATTTCTGTAATCTGTGGACCTTCAAAGTGTGGACTGAAACACAGAAATTGCCTCGGGATTGAATACAACAGTCACCATGCGCACTTTCCTCCATGGGAGTAATGTCGCAAACAGTCTATGCTTTGATCGTTCCCTGGAAGACTAGTAGTAATTTCCGATGCACATCAGGAGGCATTCTGTAATCTATGAACAATCAGAGTTTTGATGAACCACAGAAATTGTATCGAGATAGAATACAACAGTCAACATGCGCACTTTCATCCATGGGAGTAATGTCTCTAACAGTCTACACTTTAATCGTTCCCTGGAAGACCATTAGTAGTTACCGATGCACATCTGGAGGCATTCTGTAATCTGTGGACTATCAGAGCGTTGATGAAACACAGAAATTGCATCGGGATTGATTACAACAGTCACCATGCGCACTTCCCTCAATGGGAGTAATGTCTCAAACAGTCTACGCTTTCATCGTTCCCTGGAGACCAGCAGTAGTTTCCGATGCACATCTGGTGGCATTCTGTAATCTGTGGACTATCAGAGTGTTGATGAAACAAAGAAATTGCATCGGGATTGAATACAACAGTCACCATCCGCAATTTTCTCCATGGGAATAATGTCTGAAACAGTCTACGCTTTGATCGTTCCCAGGAAGACCAGTAGTAGTTTCCGATGCACATCTCGTGGCATTCTGTAATGTGTGGACTATCACAGTGTTGATGAAGCAAAGAAATTGCATCGGGGTTGAATACAACAGTCACCATGCGCACTTTCCTCCATGGGAATAATGTCTCAAACACTCTACGCTTTGATCGTTCCCTGGAAGACCAGTAGTAGTTTCCGATGCACATCTGTTGGCATTCTGTAATCTGTGGACTATCAGAGTATTGATGAAACACAGAAATTGAATCGGGATTGATTACAACAGTCACCATGCGCACTTTCCTCCACGCTAGTAATGTCTCAAACAGTCTACACTTTGATCGTTCCCTGGAATGAAACACAGAAATTGCTTCGGAATTGAATAAAACAGTCACCATGCGCACCTTATTCAATGGGAGTAACCCTGAAACAGTCTACGCTTTAATCGTCCCCTGGAAGACCAGTAGTAGTTTCCGATGCACATCTGGCGGCATTGTGTAATCTGTGGACTATCAGAGTGTTGATGAAAGACAGAAAATGCATCGGGATTGAATACAACGGTCACAATGCGCACTTTCCTCCATGGGAGAAATTCTCAAACAGTTTACGCTTTGATCGTTCCCTGGAAGACCAGTAGTAGTTTCCCTTGCACATCTGGATTCCTTCTGTAATCTGTGGACGTTCAAAGTGTGGATTGAAACACAGAAATTGCCTCGTGATTGAATACAACAGTCACCATGCGCACTTTCATCCATGGGAGTAATGTCGCAAACAGTCTACAATTTGATCGTTCCCTGGAAGACCAGTAGTAGTTACCAATGCATATCAGGAGGCATTCTGTAATCTGTGGACTATCAGAGTGTTGATGAAACACAGAAATTGTATCGGGATTGAATACAACAGTCACCATGCGCACTTTCCTCCATGGGAGTAATGTCTCTAACAGTCTACGCTTTGATCGTTCACTGGAAGACCAGTAGTAGTTTCCGATGCACATCTCGTGGCATTCTGTAATGTGTGGACTATCAGAGTGTTGATGAAACAAAGAAATTGCATCGGGATTGAATACAACAGTCACCATGCACTCTTTCCTCCATGGGAGTAATGTCTCAAACAGTCTACGCTTTGATAGTTCCCTGGAAGACCAATAGAAGTTTCCGATGCACATCTCGTGGCATTATGTAATGTGTGGACTATCAGAGTGTTGATGAAACAAAGAAATTGCATCGGGATTGAATACAACAGTCACCATGCGTTCTTTCCTCCATGGGAGTAATGTCTCAAACAGTCTACGATTTGATCGTTCCCTGGAAGACCAATAGTAGTTTCCGATGCACATATGGTGGCATTCTGTAATCTGTGGACTATCAGAGTGTTGATAAAACACAGAAAATGCATCGGGATTGAATATAATAGCCACCATGCCCACTTTCCTCCAAAGGAGTAATGTCTCATACAGTCTACGACTTGATCGTTCCCTGGAAGACCAGTAGTAGTTTCCGATGCACGTCTGGTAGCATTCTGTTATCTCTGGACTATCAGAGTGTTGATGAAACACAGAAATTGCATCGGGATTGAATAAAACAGTCACAATGCGCACTTTCCTCCATGGGAGTAATCCTGAAACAGTCTACTCTTTAATCGTTCCCTGGAAGACCAGTAGCTGTTTCCGATGCACATCTGGATTCATTCTGTAATCTGTGGACTATCAGAGTGTTGATTAAATGCAGATAATGCATCGGGATTGAATACAACAGTGACCATGCGCACTTTCCTCCATGGGAGTAATGTCTCAAAGAGTTTACGGTTTGATCGTTCCCTGGAAGACCAGTAGCAGTGTGATGCACATCTGGAGGCATTCTGTAATATGTGAACTATCAGAGTGTTGATGAAACACAAAAATTGCATCGGGATTCAATGCAACAGTCACCATGCACACTTTCCTCCATGGCAGTAATGTCTCAAACAGTCTACGACTTGATCCTTCCCTGGAAGACCAGTAGTAGTTTCCGATGCACGTCTGGTGGCATTCTGTAATCTGTGGACTATCAGAGTGTTGATGAAACACAGAAATAGCATCGGGATTGAATAAAACAGTCACCATGCGCACTTTCCTCCATGGGAGTAATCCTGAAACAGTCTACGCTTTAATCGTTCCCTGGAAGACCGGTAGCAATTTCCGATGCACATCTGGAGGCATTCTGTAATCTGTGGACTATCAGAGTGTTGATGAAATACAGAAAATGCATCGGGATTGAATACAACAGTCACCATGCGCACTTTCCTCCATGGGAGTAATGTCTCAAAGAGTTTACGCTTTGATCGTTCCCTGTAAGACCAGTAGTAGTTTCCGATGCACATCTGGATTATTTCTGTAATCTGTGGACCTTCAAAGTGTGGACTGAAACACAGAAATTGCCTCGGGATTGAATACAACAGTCACCATGCGCACTTTCCTCCATGGGAGTAATGTCTCAAACAGTCTATGCTTTGATCGTTCCCTGGAAGACTAGTAGTAATTTCCGATGCACATCAGGAGGCATTCTGTAATCTATGAACTATCAGAGTTTTGATGAACCACAGAAATTGTATCGAGATAGAATACAACAGTCAACATGCGCACTTTCATCCATGGGAGTAATGTCTCTAACAGTCTACACTTTAATCGTTCCCTGGAAGACCATTAGTAGTTACCGATGCACATCTGGAGGCATTCTGTAATCTGTGGACTATCAGAGCGTTGATGAAACACAGAAATTGCATCGGGATTGATTACAACAGTCACCATGCGCACTTCCCTCAATGGGAGTAATGTCTCAAACAGTCTACGCTTTCATCGTTCCCTGGAGACCAGCAGTAGTTTCCGATGCACATCTGGTGGCATTCTGTAATCTGTGGACTATCAGAGTGTTGATGAAACAAAGATATTGCATCGGGATTGAATACAACAGTCACCATCCGCAATTTTCTCCATGGGAATAATGTCTGAAACAGTCTACGCTTTGATCGTTCCCAGGAAGACCAGTAGTAGTTTCCGATGCACATCTCGTGGCATTCTGTAATGTGTGGACTATCACAGTGTTGATGAAGCAAAGAAATTGCATCGGGGTTGAATACAACAGTCACCATGCGCACTTTCCTCCATGGGAATAATGTCTCAAACACTCTACGCTTTGATCGTTCCCTGGAAGACCAGTAGTAGTTTCCGATGCACATCTGTTGGCATTCTGTAATCTGTGGACTATCAGAGTATTGATAAAACACAGAAATTGCATCGAGATTGAATACAACAGTCACCATGCCCACTTTCATCCATGGGAGTAATGTCTCAAACAGTCTACGCTTTGATCGTTCCGTGGAAGACCAGTAGTAGTTTCCGATGCACATCTGGTGGCATTTTATAATCTGTGGACTATCAGAGTGTTGATGAAACACAGAAAATGCATCGGGATTGAATACAACAGTCACCATGCGCACTTTCCTCCATGGGAGTAATGTCTCTAACTGTCTACGCTTTGATCGTTCCCTGGAAGACCATTAGTAGTTTCCGATGCACATCTGGTGGCATTCTGTAATGTGTGGACTATTAGAGTGTTGATGAAATACAGAAATTGCATTCGGATTGAATACAACAGTCACCATGCCCACTTTCCTCCACGAGAGTAATGTCTCAAACAGTCTACGCTTTGTTCGTTCCCTGGAAGACCAGTAGTAGTTTCCGATGCACATCTGGATTCCTTCTGTAATCTGTGGACGTTCAAAGTGTGGATTGAAACACAGAAATTGCCTCGTGATTGAATACAACAGTCACCATGCGCACTTTCATCCATGGGAGTAATGTCGCAAAGAGTCTACGCTTTGATCGTTCCGTGGAAGACCAGTAGTAGTTTCCGATGCACATCTGGTGGCATTTTATAATCTGTGGACTATCAGAGTGTTGATGAAACAAAGAAATTGCATCGGGATTGAATACAACAGTCACCATGCGCTCTTTCCTCCATGGGAGTAATGTCTCAAACAGTCTACGCTTTGATCATTCCCTGGAAGACCAGTAGTAGTTTCCGAAGCACATCTGGTGGCATTCTGTAATGTGTGGACTATCAGAGTGTTGATGAAACAAAGAAATTGCATCGGGATTGAATACAACAGTCACCATGCGCTCTTTCCTCCATGGGGGTAATGTCTCAAACAGTCTACGCTTTGATCATTCCCTGGAACACCAGTAGTAGTCTCCGATGCACATCTGGTGGCCTTCTGTAATCTGATGACTACCAGAGTGTTGATAAAACACAGAAATTGCATCGGGATTGAATATAATAGTCACCATGCCCACTTTCCTCCACAGGAGTAATGTCTCATACAGTCTACGACTTGATCGTTCCCTGGAAGACCAGTAGTAGTTTCCGATGCACGTCTGGTGGCATTCTGTAATCTCTGGACTATCAGAGTGTTGATGAAACACAGACATTGCATCGGGATTGAATAAAACAGTCACAATGCGCACTTTCCTCCATGGGAGTAATCCTGAAACAGTCTACGCTTTAATCGTTCCCTAGAAGACCAGTAGCAGTTTCCGATGCACATCAGGATGCATTCTGTAATCTATGGACTATCAGAGTGTTGATGAACCACGGAAATTGTATCGGGATAGAATACAACAGACAATATGCGCACTTTCATCCATGGGAGTAATGTCTCTAACAGTCTACACTTTGATCGTTCCCTGGAAGACCATTAGTAGTTACCGATGCACATCTGGAGGCATTCTGTAATCTGTGGACTATCAAAGTGTTGATGAAACACAGAAATTGCATCGGGATTGATTACAAGAGTCACCATGCGCACTTTCCTCAATGTGAGTAATGTCTCAAACAGTCTATGCTTTGATCGTTCCCTGGAAGACCAGTAGTAGTTTCCGATGCACGTCTGGTGGCATTCTGTAATCTGTGGACTATCAAAGTGTTGATGAAACACAGAAATTGCTTCGGAATTGAATAAAACAGTCACCATGCGCAGATTATTCAATGGGAGTAACCATGAAAAAGTCTACGCATTAATCGTTCCCTTGAAAACCAGTAGTAGTTTCCGATGCACATCTGGCGGCATTCTATAGTCTGTGGACTATCAGAGTGTTGATGAAAAACAGAAAATGCATCGGGATTGAATACAACAGTCACAATGCGCACTTTCCTCCATGGGAGAAAGTCTCAAACAGTCTACGATTTGATCGTTCCCTGGAAGACCAGTAGTAGTTTCCGATGCACATCTGGATTCCTTCTGTAATCTGTGGACGTTCAAAGTGTGGATTGAAACACAGATATTGCCTCGTGATTGAATACAACAGTCACTATGCGCACTTTCATCCATGGGAGTAATGTCGCAAACATGCTACAATTTGATTGTTCCCTGGAAGTCCAGTAGTAGTTACCAATGCATATCAGGTGGCATTCTGTAATCTGTGGACTATCAGAGTGTTGATGAAATGCAGAAAATGCATCAGGATTGAATACAACAGTCACCATGCGCACTTTCCTCCATGGGAGTAACATCTCAAAGAGTTTACGGTTTGATCGTTCCCTGGAAGACCAGTAGCAGTGTGATGCACATCTGGAGGCATTCTGTAATCTAAGGACTATCAGAGTGTTGATGAAACACAGAAATTGCATCGGGATTCAATACAACAGTCACCATGCACACTTTCCTCCATGGGAGTAATGTCTCAAACAGTCTACGCTTTGATCGTTCCCTGGAAGACTAGTAGCAGTTTCCGATGCACATCAGGAGGCATTCTGTAATCTATGGACTATCAGAGTGTTGATGAACCACAGAAATTGTATCGGGATAGAATACAACAGTCAACATGATCACTTTCATCCATGGGAGTAATATCTCTAACAGTCTACACTTTGATCGTTCCCTGGAAGACCATTAGTAGTTACCGATGCACATCTGGAGGCAATCTGTAATCTGTGGACTATCAGAGTGCTGATGAAACACAGAAATTGCATCGGGATTGATTACAACAGTCACCATGCGCACTTTCCTCAATGGGAGTAATGTCTCAAACAGTCTATGCTTTGATCGTTCCCTGGAAGACCAGTAGTAGTTTCCGATGCACGTCTGGTGGCATTCTGTAATCTGTGGACTATCAAAGTGTTGATGAAACACAGAAATTGCTTCGGAATTGAATAAAACAGTCACCATGCGCACTTTATTCAATGGGAGTTACCCTGAAACAGTCCACGCTTTAATCGTTCCCTGGAAGACCAGTAGTAGTTTCCGATGCACGTCTGGTGGCATTCTGTAATCTGTGGACTATCAAAGTGTTGATGAAACACAGAAATTGCTTCGGAATTGAATAAAACTGTCACCATGCGCAGCTTATTCAATGGGAGTAACTATGAAACAGTCTACGCTTTAATCGTTCCCTGGAAGACCAGTAGTTGTTTCCGGTGCACATCTGGATTCCTTCTGTATTCTGTGGACGTTCAAAGCGTGGATTGAAACCCAGAAATTGCCTCGTGATTGAATACAACAGTCATCATGCGCACTTTCATCCATGGGAGTAATGTCGCAAACAGTCTACAATTTGATAATGCCCTGGCAGACCAGTACTAGTTACCGATGCACATCAGGAGGCATTCTGTAATCTGTGGACTATCAGAGTGTTGATGAAACACAGAAATTGTATCGGGATTGAATACACAGTCACCATGCACACTTTCCTCCACGGGAGTAATGTCTCAAACAGTCTACGCTTTGATCGTTCCCTGGAAGACCAGTAATATTCTCCGATGCACATCTGGTGGCCTTCTGTAATCTGTTCACTATCAGAGTGTTGATAAAACACAGAAATTGCATCGGGATTGAATACAATCGTCACCATGCCCACTTTCCTCCACGGAGTAATGTCCCAAACAGTCTACGACTTGATCGTTCCCTGGAAGACCAGTAGTAGTTTCCGATGCACGTCTGGTGGCTTTCTGTAATCTGTGGACTATCAAAGTGTTGATGAAACAAAGAAATTGCTTCGGAATTGAATAAAACAGTCACCATGCGCACTTTATTCAATGGGAGTTACCCTGAAACAGTCTACGCTTTAATCTTTCCCTGGAAGACCAGTAGTAGTTTCCGATGCACGTCTGGTGGCATTCTGTAATCTGTGGACTATCAAAGTGTTGATGAAACACAGAAATTGCTTCGGAATTGAATAAAACTGTCACCATGCGCAGCTTATTCAATGGGAGTAACTATGAAACAGTCTACGCATTAATCGTTCCCTGGAAGACCAGTAGTAGTTTCCGATGCACATCTGGATTCCTTCTGTATTCTGTTAACGTTCAAAGCGTGGATTGAAACCCAGAAGTTGCCTCGTGATTGAATACAACAGTCATCATGCGCACTTTCATCCATGGGAGTAATGTCGCAAACAGTCTACAATTTGATGATGCCCTGGAAGCTCAGTACTAGTTACCGATGCACATCAGGAGGCATTCTGTAATCTGTGGACTATCAGAGTGTTGATGAAACACAGAAATTGTATCGGGATTGAATACACAGTCGCCATGCGCACTTTCCTCCATGGGAGTAATGTCTCTAACAGTCTACGCTTTGATCGTTCACTGGAGGACCAGTAGTAGTTTCCGATGCACATCTCGTGGCATTCTGTAATGTGTGGACTATCAGAGTGTTGATGAAACACAGAAGTTGCATTGGGATTGAATACAACAGTCACCATGCACACTTTCCACCACGGGAGTAATGTCCCAAACAGTCTACGACTTGATCGTTCCCTGGAAGACCAGTAGCAGTTTCCGATGCACATCTGGAGGCATTCTGTAATCTGTGGACTATCAGAGTATTGATGAAATGCAGAAAATGCATCGGGATTGAATACAAAAGTCACCATGCGCACTTTCCTCCATGGGAGTAATGCCTCAAAGAGTTTACGCTTTGATCGTTCCCTGGAAGACCAGTAGCAGTGTCCGATGCACATCTGGAGGATTTCTGTAATCTGTGTATTATCAGAGTGTTGATGAAACACAGAAATTGCAACGGGATTCAATACAACAGTCACCATGCGCACTTTCCTCAATGGGAGTATTGTCTCGACAAGTCTACGCTTTCATCGTTCCCTGGAAGACCAATTGTAGTTTCCGATGCACATCTGGTGGCATTCTGTAATCTGTGGACTATCAGAGTATTGATGAAACACAGAAATTGCATCGAGATTGAATGCAACAGTCACCATGCCCACTTTCATCCATGGGAGTAATGTCTCAAACAGTCTACGCTTTGATCGTTCCGTGGAAGACCAGTAGTAGTTTCCGATGCACATCTGGTGGCATTTTATAAGCTGTGGACTATCAGAGTGTTGATGAAACACAGAAAATGCATCGGGATTGAATACAACAGTCACCATGCGCTCTTTCCTCCATGGGAGTAATGTCTCAAACAGTCTACGCTTTGATCATTCCCTGGAAGACCAGTAGTAGTTTCCGAAGCACATCTGGTGGCATTCTGTAATGTGTGGACTATCAGAGTGTTGATGAAACAAAGAAATTGCATCGGGATTGAATACAACAGTCACCATGCGCTCTTTCCTCCATGGGGGTAATGTCTCAAACAGTCTACGCTTTGATCATTCCCTGGAACACCAGTAGTAGTCTCCGATGCACATCTGGTGGCCTTCTGTAATCTGATGACTACCAGAGTGTTGATAAAACACAGAAATTGCATCGGGATTGAATATAATAGTCACCATGCCCACTTTCCTCCACAGGAGTAATGTCTCATACAGTCTACGACTTGATCGTTCCCTGGAAGACCAGTAGTAGTTTCCGATGCACGTCTGGTGGCATTCTGTAATCTCTGGACTATCAGAGTGTTGATGAAACACAGACATTGCATCGGGATTGAATAAAACAGTCACAATGCGCACTTTCCTCCATGGGAGTAATCCTGAAACAGTCTACGCTTTAATCGTTCCCTAGAAGACCAGTAGCAGTTTCCGATGCACATCAGGATGCATTCTGTAATCTATGGACTATCGGAGTGTTGATGAACCACGGAAATTGTATCGGGATAGAATACAACAGTCAATATGCGCACTTTCATCCATGGGAGTAATGTCTCTAACAGTCTACACTTTGATCGTTCCCTGGAAGACCATTAGTAGTTACTGATGCACATCTGGAGGCATTCTGTAATCTGTGGACTATCAGAGTGTTGATGAAACACAGAAATTGCATCGGGATTGATTACAAGAGTCACCATGCGCACTTTCCTCAGTGTGAGTAATGTCTCAAACAGTCTATGCTTTGATCGTTCCCTGGAAGACCAGTAGTAGTTTCCGATGCACGTCTGGTGGCATTCTGTAATCTGTGGACTATCAAAGTGTTGATGAAACACAGAAATTGCTTCGGAATTGAATAAAACAGTCACCATGCGCAGCTTATTCAGTGGGAGTAACCATGAAAAAGTCTACGCTTTAATCGTTCCCTTGAAAACCAGTAGTAGTTTCCGATGCACATCTGGCGGCATTCTATAATCTGTGGACTATCAGAGTGTTGATGAAAGACAGAAAATGCATCGGGATTGAATACAACAGTCACAATGCGCACTTTCCTCCATGGGAGAAAGTCTCAAACAGTCTACGATTTGATCGTTCCCTGGAAGACCAGTAGTAGTTTCCGATGCACATCTGGATTCCTTCTGTAATCTGTGGACGTTGAAAGTGTGGATTGAAACACAGATATTGCCTCGTGATTGAATACAACAGTCACTATGCGCACTTTCATCCATGGGAGTAATGTCGCAAACATGCTACAATTTGATTGTTCCCTGGAAGTCCAGTCGTAGTTAACAATGCATATCAGGTGGCATTCTGTAATCTGTGGACTATCAGAGTGTTGATGAAATGCAGAAAATGCATCAGGATTGAATACAACAGTCACCATGCGCACTTTCCTCCATGGGAGTAACATCTCAAAGAGTTTACGGTTTGATCGTTCCCTGGAAGACCTGTAGCAGTGTGATGCACATCTGGAGGCATTCTGTAATCTGTGGACTATCAGAGTGTTGATGAACCACAGAAATTGTATCGGGATAGAATACAACAGTCAACATGATCACTTTCATCCATGGGAGTAATATCTCTAACAGTCTACACCTTGATCGTTCCCTGGAAGACCATTAGTTGTTACCGATGCACATCTGGAGGCATTCTGTAATCTGTGGACTATCAGAGTGCTGATGAAACACAGAAATTGCATCGGGATTGATTACAACAGTCACCATGCGCACTTTCCTCAATGGGAGTAATGTCTCAAACAGTCTATGCTTTGATCGTTCCCTGGAAGACCAGTAGTAGTTTCCGATGCACGTCTGGTGGCATTCTGTAATCTGTGGACTATCAAAGTGTTGATGAAACACAGAAATTGCTTCGGAATTGAATAAAACAGTCACCATGCGCACTTTATTCAATGGGAGTTACCCTGAAACAGTCCACGCTTTAATCGTTCCCTGGAAGACCAGTAGTAGTTTCCGATGCACGTCTGGTGGCATTCTGTAATCTGTGGACTATCAAAGTGTTGATGAAACACAGAAATTGCTTCGGAATTGAATAAAACTGTCACCATGCGCAGCTTATTCAATGGGAGTAACTATGAAACAGTCTACGCTTTAATCGTTCCCTGGAAGACCAGTAGTAGTTTCCGGTGCACATCTGGATTCCTTCTGTATTCTGTGGACGTTCAAAGCGTGGATTGAAACCCAGAAATTGCCTCGTGATTGAATACAACAGTCATCATGCGCACTTTCATCCATGGGAGTAATGTCGCAAACAGTCTACAATTTGATAATGCCCTGGCAGACCAGTACTAATTACCGATGCACATCAGGAGGCATTCTGTAATCTGTGGACTATCAGAGTGTTGATGAAACACAGAAATTGTATCGGGATTGAATACACAGTCACCATGCGCACCTTCCTCCATGGGAGTAATGTCTCTAACAGTCTACGCTTTGATCGTTCACTGGAGGACCAGTAGTAGTTTCCGATGCACATCTCTTGGCATTCTGTAATGTGTGGACTATCAGAGTGTTGATGAAACACAGAAGTTGCATTGGGATTGAATACAACAGTCACCATGCACACTTTCCTCCACGGGAGTAATGTCTCAAACAGTCTACGCTTTGATCGTTCCCTGGAAGACCAGTAATATTCTCCGATGCACATCTGGTGGCCTTCTGTAATCTGTTCACTATCAGAGTGTTGATAAAACACAGAAATTGCATCGGGATTGAATACAATCGTCACCATGCCCACTTTCCTCCACGGAGTAATGTCCCAAACAGTCTACGACTTGATCGTTCCCTGGAAGACCAGTAGTAGTTTCCGATGCACGTCTGGTGGCTTTCTGTAATCTGTGGACTATCAAAGTGTTGATGAAACAAAGAAATTGCTTCGGAATTGAATAAAACAGTCACCATGCGCACTTTATTCAATGGGAGTTACCCTGAAACAGTCTACGCTTTAATCTTTCCCTGGAAGACCAGTAGTAGTTTCCGATGCACGTCTGGTGGCATTCTGTAATCTGTGGACTATCAAAGTGTTGATGAAACACAGAAATTGCTTCGGAATTGAATAAAACTGTCACCATGCGCAGCTTATTCAATGGGAGTAACTATGAAACAGTCTACGCATTAATCGTTCCCTGGAAGACCAGTAGTAGTTTCCGATGCACATCTGGATTCCTTCTGTATTCTGTGGACGTTCAAAGCGTGGATTGAAACCCAGAAACTGCCTCGTGATTGAATACAACAGTCATCATGCGCACTTTCATCCATGGGAGTAATGTCGCAAACAGTCTACAATTTGATAATGCCCTGGAAGCTCAGTACTAGTTACCGATGCACATCAGGAGGCATTCTGTAATCTGTGGACTATCAGAGTGTTGATGAAACACAGAAATTGTGTCGGGATTGAATACACAGTCACCATGCGCACTTTCCTCCATGGGAGTAATGTCTCTAACAGTCTACGCTTTGATCGTTCACTGGAGGACCAGTAGTAGTTTCCGATGCACATCTCGTGGCATTCTGTAATGTGTGGACTATCAGAGTGTTGATGAAACACAGAAGTTGCATTGGGATTGAATACAACAGTCACCATGCACACTTTCCTCCACGGGAGTAATGTCTCAAACAGTCTACGCTTTGATCGTTCCCTGGAAGACCAGTAATATTCTCCGATGCACATCTGGTGGCCTTCTGTAATCTGTTCACTATCAGAGTGTTGATAAAACACAGAAATTGCATCGGGATTGAATACAATCGTCACCTTGCCCACTTTCCTCCACGGAGTAATGTCCCAAACAGTCTACGACTTGATCGTTCCCTGGAAGACCAGTAGCAGTTTCCGATGCACATCTGGAGGCATTCTGTAATCTGTATACTATCAGAGTGTTGATGAAATGCAGAAAATGCATCGGGATTGAATACAAAAGTCACCATGCGCACTTTCCTCCATGGGAGTAATGCCTCAAAGAGTTTACGCTTTGATCGTTCCCTGGAAGACCAGTAGCAGTGTCCGATGCACATCTGGAGGATTTCTGTAATCTGTGTACTATCAGAGTGTTGATGAAACACAGAAATTGCATCGGGATTCAATACAACAGTCACCATGCGCACTTTCCTCAATGGGAGTATTGTCTCGAACAGTCTACGCTTTCATCGTTCCCTGGAAGAACAATTGTAGTTTCCGATGCACATCTGGTGGCATTCTGTAATCTGTGGACTATCAGAGTATTGATGAAACACAGAAATTGCATCGAGATTGAATGCAACAGTCACCATGCCCACTTTCATCCATGGGAGTAATGTCTCAAACAGTCTACGCTTTGATCGTTCCGTGGAAGACCAGTAGTAGTTTCCGATGCACATCTGGTGGCATTTTATAAGCTGTGGCCTATCAGAGTGTTGATGAAACACAGAAAATGCATCGGGATTGAATACAACAGTCACCATGCGCACTTTCCTCCATGGGAGTCATGTCTCAAAGAGTTTACGCTTTCACCGTTCCCTGGAAGACCAGTAGTAGTTTCCGAGCACATCTTGAGGCTTTCTGTAATCTGTGGACTATCAGAGTGTTGATGAAACACAGAAATTGCTTTGGGAATGAATACATCAGTCACAATGCGCACTTTCCTGCATGGGAGTATTGTCTCTAACAGTCTACTCTTTGATCATTCCGTGGAAGACCAGTAGTAGTTTCCGATGCACATCTGGTGCCATTCTGTAATCCGTGGGCTATCAGAGTGTTGATGAAATGCAGAAAATGCATCGGGATTGAATACAACTGTCACCATGCGCACTTTCCTCCATGGGAGTAACGTCTCAAAGAGTTTACGCTTTGATCGTTCCCTGGAAGACCAGTAGCAGTGTCCGATGCACATCTGGAGGCATTCTGTAATCTGTGGACTATAAGCGTGTTGATGAAACACAGAAATTGCATCGGGATTCAATACAACAGTCACCATGCACACTTTCCTCCATGGGACTAATGTCTCAAACAGTCTACGCTTTGATCGTTCCCTGGAAGACCAGTAGTAGTTTCCGATGCACATCTGGAGTCATTCCGTAATCTGTGGACTATCAGAGTGTTGATGAAACACAGAAATTGCATCGGGATTGAATACAACAGTCACCATGCGCACTTTCCTCCATGGGAGTAATGTCTCAAAGAGTTTACGCTTTCACCGTTCCCTGGAAGACCAGTAGTAGTTTCCGAGCACATCTTGAGGCTTCTCAAACAGTCTACGCTTTGATCGTTCCCTGGAAGACCAGTAGTAGTTTCCGAAGCACATCTGGATTCCTTCTGTAATCTGTGGACGTTCAAAGTGTGGATTGAAACACAGAAATTGCCTCGTGATTGAATACAACAGTCACCATGCGCACTTTCATCCATGGGAGTAATGTCGCAAACAGTCTACAATTTGATCGTTCCCTGGAAGACCAGTAGTAGTTACCAATGCATATCAGGAGGCATTCTGTAATCTGTGGACTATCAGAGTGGTGATGAAACACAGAAATTTTATCGGGATTGAATACAACAGTCACCATGCGCACTTTCCTCCATGGGAGTAATGTCTCTAACAGTCTACGCTTTGATCGTTCACTGGAAGACCAGTAGTAGTTTCCGATGCACATCTGGCGCCATTCTGTAATCTGTAGACTATCAGAGTGTTGATGAAGCACAGAAAATGCATCGGGATTGAATACGACAGTCACCATGCGCACTTTCCTCCTTGGGAGAAATTCTCAAACAGTCTACGCTTTGATCGTTCCCTGGAAGACCAGTAGTAGTTTCCGATGCACATCTGGATTCCTTCTGTAATCTGTGGATGTTCATTGCGTGGATTGAAACACAGAAATTGCCTCGTGATTGAATACAACAGCCACCATGCGCACTTTCATCCATGGGAGTAATGTCGCAAACAGTCTACAATTTGATAATGCCCTGGAAGACCAGTACTATATACCGATGCACATCAGGAGGCATTCTGTAATCTGTGGACTATCAGAGTGTTGATGAAACACAGAAATTGTATCGGGATTGAATACACAGTCACCATGCGCACTTTCCTCCATGGGAGTAATGTCTCTAACAGTCTACGCTTTGATCGTTCACTGGAAGACCAGTAGTAGTTTTCGATGCACATCTCGTGGCATTCTGTAATGTGTGGACTATCAGAGTGTTGATGAAACACAGAAGTTGCATTGGGATTGAATACAACAGTCACCATGCACACTTTCCTCCACGGGAGTAATGACTCAAACAGTGTACGCTTTGATCGTTCCCTGGAAGACCAGTAATATTCTCCGATGCGCATCTGGTGGCCTTCTGTAATCTGTTGACTATCAGAGTGTTGATAAAACACAGAAATTGCATAGGGATTGAATACAATCGTCACCAGGCCCACTTTCCTCCACGGAGTAATGTCCCAAACAGTCTACGACTTGATCGTTCCCCGTAAGACCAGTAGTATTTTCCGATTCACATCTGGAGGCATTCTGTAATCTGTGGACTATCAGAGTGTTGATGAAATGCAGAAAATGCATCGGGATTGAATACAACAGTCACCATGCGCACTTTCCTCTATGGGAGTAATGTCTCAAAGAGTTTACGCTTTGATCGTTCCCTGCAAGACCAGTAAAAGTGTCCGATGCACATCTGGAGGCTTTCTGTAGTCTGTGGACTATCAGAGTGTTGATGAAACACAGAAATTGCATCGGGATTCAATACAACAGTCACCATGCGCACTTTCCTCAATGGGAGTAATGTCTCGAACAGTCTACGCTTTCATCGTTCCCTGGAAGACCAATTGTAGTTTCCGATGCACATCTGGTGGCATTCTGTAATCTGTGGACTATCAGAGTATTGATGAAACACAGAAATTGCATCGAGATTGAATGCAACAGTCACCAAGCCCACTTTCATCCATGGGAGTAATGTCTCAAACAGTCTACGCTTTGATCGTTCCGTGGAAGACCTGTAGTAGTTTCCGGTGCACATCGGGTGGCATTTTATAATCTGTGGACTATCAGAGTGTTGATTAAACACAGAAAATACATCGGGATTGAATACAACAGTCACCATGCGCACTTTCCTCCATGGGAGTAATGTCTCAAAGAGTTTACGCTTTCACCGTTCCCTGGAAGACCAGTAGTAGTTTCCGAGCACATCTTGAGGCTTTCTGTAATCTGTGGACTATCAGAGTGTTGATGAAACACAGAAATTGCTTTGGGAATGAATACATCAGTCACAATGCGCACTTTCCTGCATGGGAGTAATGTCTCTAACAGTCTACGCTTTGATCATTCCGTGGAAGACCAGTAGTAGTTTCCGATGCACATCTGGTGCCATTCTGTAATCCGTGGACTATCAGAGTGTTGATGAAATGCAGAAAATGCATCGGGATTGAATACAACTGTCACCATGCGCACTTTCCTCCATGGGAGTAATGTCTCAAAGAGTTTACGCTTTGATCGTTCCCTGGAAGACCAGTAGCAGTGTCCGATGCACATCTGGAGGCATTCTGTAATCTGTGGACTATCAGCGTGTTGATGAAACACAGAAATTGCATCGGGATTCAATACAACAGTCACCATGCACACTTTCCTCCATGGGAGTAATGTCTCAAACAGTCTACGCTTTGATCGTTCCCTGGAAGACTAGTAGTAGTTTCCGATGCACATCTGGAGTTATTCTGTAATCTGTGGACTATCAGAGTGTTGATGAAACACAGAAATTGCATCGGGATTGAATGCAACAGTCACCATGCGCACTTTCCTCCATAGGAGTAATTCTCAAACAGTCTACGCTTTGATCGTTCCCTGGAAGACCAGTAGTAGTTTCCGATGCACATCTGTATTATTTCTGTAATCTGTGGACTTTCAAATTATGGATTGAAACACAGAAATTGCCTCGGGATTGAATACAACAGTCACCATGCGCACTTTCCTCCATGGGAGTAATGTCTCAAACAGTCTATGCTTTGATCGTTCCCTGGAAGACTAGTAGTAGTTTCCGATGCACATCTGGTGGCATTCTGTAATCTGTGGACTATCAGAGTATTGATGAACCACAGAAATTGTATCGAGATAGAATACAACAGTCAACATGCGCACTTTCATCCATGGGAGTAATGTCTCTAACAGTCTACACTTTGATCGTTCCCTGGAAGACCATTAGTAGTTATCGATGCACATCTGGAGGCATTCTGTAATCTGTGGACTATCAGAGTGTTGATGAAACACAGAAATTGCTTCGGGATTGATTACAACAGTCACCATGCGCACTTTCCTCAATGGGAGTAATGTCTCAAACAGTCTACGCTTTCATCGTTCCCTGGAGACCAGCAGTAGTTTCCGATGCACATCTGGTGAAATTCTGTAATCTGTGGACTATCAGAGTGTTTATGAAACAAAGAAATTGCATCGGGATTGAATACAACAGTCACCATCCGCAATTTTCTCCATGGGAGTAATGTCTGAAACAGTCTACGCATTGATCGTCCCCAGGAAGACCAGTAGTAGTTTCCGATGCACATCTCGTGGCATTCTGTAATGTGTGGACTATCAGAGTGTTGATGAAGCAAAGAAATTGCATCGGGGTTGAATACAAGAGTCACCATGCGCACTTTCCTCCATGGGAGTAATGTCTCAAACAGTCTACGCTTTGATCGTTCCCTGGAAGACCAGTAGTAGTTTCCGATGCACATCTGGTGGCATTCTGTAATCTGTGGACTATCAGAGTATTGATGAAACACAGAAATTGCATCGAGATTGAATACAACAGTCACCATTCCCACTTTCATCCATGGGAGTAATGTCTCAAACAGTCTACGCTTTGATCGTTCCGTGGAAGACCAGTAGTAGTTTCCGATGCACATCTGGTGGCATTTTATAATCTGTGGACTATCAGAGTGTCGATGAAACACAGAAAATGCATCGGGATTGAATACAACAGTCACCATGCGCACTTTCCTCCATGGCAGTAATGTCTCAAAGAGTTTACGCTTTCATCGTTCCCTGGAAGACCAGTAGTAGTTTCCGATGCACATCTGGAGGCTTTCTGTAATCTGTGGACTATCTGAATGTTGATGAAACACATAAATTGTATCGGGATTGAATACAACATTCACCATGCGCACTTTCCTCCATGGGAGTAGTGTCTCTAACAGTCTACGCATTTGATCCTTCTCTGGAAGACCAGTAGTAGTTACCGATGCACATCTGGAGGCGTTCTGTAATCTGTTTACTATCAGAGTGTTGATGAAACACAGAAATTGCATTATGAATGAATACATCAGTCACAATGCGCACTTTCCTCCATGGGAGTAATGTCTCTAACAGTCTACGCTTCGATCATTCCGTGGAAGACCAGTAGTAGTCTCCGACGCACATCTGGTGGCATTCTGTAATCTGTTGACTATCAGAGTGTTGATAAAACACAGAAAATGCATCGGGATTGAATATAATAGTCACCATGCCCACTTTCCTGCAAAGGAGTAATGTCTCATACAGTCTACGACTTGATCGTTCCCTGGAAGACCAGTAGTAGTTTCCGATGCACGTCTGGTAGCATTCTGTAATCTCTGGACTATCAGAGTGTTGATGAAACACAGAAATTGCATCGGGATTGAATAAAACAGTCACAATGCGCACTTTCCTCCATGGGAGTAATCCTGAAACAGTCTACGCTTTAATCGTTCCCTGGAAGACCAGTAGCAGTGTGATGCACATCTGGAGGCATTCTGTAATATGTGAACTATCAGAGTGTTGATGAAACACAGAAATTGCATCGCGATTCAATACAACAGTCACCATGCACACTTTCCTCCATGGGAGTATTGTCTCAAACAGTCTACGACTTGATCGTTTCCTGGAAGACCAGTAGTAGTTTCCGATGCACGTCTGGTGGCATTCTGTAATCTGTGGACTATCAGAGTGTTGATGAAACACAGAAAATGCATCGGGATTGAATACAACAGTCACCATGCGCACTTTCCTCAATGGGAGTAATGTCTCAAAGAATTTAAGCTTTGATCGTTCCCTGGAAGACCAGTAGTAGTTTCCGATGCACATCTGGAGGCATTCTGTAATCTGTGGACTATCAGAGTGTTGATGAAACACAGAAATTGCATCGGGATTGAATACAACAGTCACCATGCGCACTTTCCTCCATAGGAGTAATTCTCAAACAGTCTACGCTTTGATCGTTCCCTGGAAGACCAGTAGTAGTTTCCGATGCACATCTGGACTTTTTCTGTAATCTGTGGACCTTCAAAGTGTGGACTGAAACACAGAAATTGCCTCGGGATTGAATACAGCAGTCACCATGCGCACTTTCCTCCATGGGAGCAATGTCTCAAACAGTCTATGCTTTGATCGTTCCCTGGAAGACTAGTAATAATTTCCGATGCACATCAGGAGGCATTCTGTAATCTATGGACTATCAGAGTTTTGATGAACCACAGAAATTGTATCGAGATAGAATACAACAGTCAACATGCGCACTTTCATCCATGGGAGTAATGTCTCTAACAGTCTACACTTTGATCGTTCCCTGGAAGACCATTAGTAGTTACCGATGCACATCTGGAGGCATTCTGTAATCTGTGGACTATCAGAGTGTTGATGAAACACAGAAATTGCATCGGGATTGATTACAACAGTCACCATGCGCACTTTCCTCAATGGGAGTAATGTCCCAAACAGTCTACGCTTTCATCGTTCCCTGGAGACCAGCAGTAGTTTCCGATGCACATCTGGTGGCATTCTGTAATCTGTGGACTATCAGAGTGTTGATGAAACAAAGAAATTGCATCGGGATTGAATACAACAGTCACCATCCGCAATTTTCTCCATGGGAATAATGTCTGAAACAGTCTACGCTTTCATCGTTCCCAGGAAGACCAGTAGTAGTTTCCGATGCACATCTCGTGGCATTCTGTAATGTGTGGACTATCACAGTGTTGATGAAGCAAAGAAATTGCATCGGGGTTGAATACAACAGTCACCATGCGCTCTTTCCTCCATGGGAGTAATGTCTCTAACAGTCTACGCTTTGATCGTTCACAGGAAGACCAGTAGTAGTTTCCGATGCACATCTGGCGGCATTCTGTAATCTGCAGACTATCAGAGTGTTGATGAAGCACAGAAAATGCATCGGGATTGAATACGACAGTCACCATGCGCACTTTCCTCCTTGGGAGAAATTCTCAAACAGTCTACGCTTTGATCGTTCCCTGGAAGACCAGTAGTAGTTTCCGATGCACATCTTGATTATTTCTGTAATCTGTGGATGTTCAAAGCGTGGATTGAAACATAGAAATTGCCTCGTGATTGAATACAACAGCCACCATGCGCACTTTCATCCATGGGAGTAATGTCGCAAACAGTCTACAATTTGATAATGCCCTGGAAGACCAGTACTATATACCGATGCACATCAGGAGGCATTCTGTAATCTGTGGACTATCAGAGTGTTGATGAAACACAGAAATTGTATCGGGATTGAATACACAGTCACCATGCGCACTTTCCTCCATGGGAGTAATGTCTCTAACAGTCTACGCTTTGATCGTTCCCTGGAAGACCAGTAATATTCTCCGATGCACATCTGGTGGCCTTCTGTAATCTGTTGACTATCAGAGTGTTGATAAAACACAGAAATTGCATAGGGATTGAATACAATCGTCACCAGGCCCACTTTCCTCCACGGAGTAATGTCCCAAAGAGTCTACGACTTGATCGTTCCCTGGACGACCAGTAGCAGTTTCCGATGCACATCTGGAGGCATTCTGTAATCTGTGGACTATCAGAGTGTTGATGAAATGCAGAAAATGCATCGGGATTGAATACAACAGTCACCATGCGCACTTTCCTCTATGGGAGTAATGTCTTAAAGAGTTTACGCTTTGATCGTTCCCTGCAAGACCAGTAGCAGTGTCCGATGCACATCTGGAGGCTTTCTGTAGTCTGTGGACTATCAGAGTGTTGATGAAACACAGAAATTGCATCGGGATTCAATACAACAGTCACCATGCGCACTTTCCTCAATGGGAGTAATGTCACGAACAGTCTACGCTTTCATCGTTCCCTGGAAGACCAATTGTTGTTTCCGATGCACATCTGGAGTCATTCTGTAATCTGTGGACTATCAGAGTGTTGATGAAACACAGAAATTGCATCGGGATTGAATACAACAGTCACCATGCGCACTTTCCTCCATAGGAGTAATTCTCAAACAGTCTACGCTTTGATCGTTCCCTGGAAGACCAGTAGTAGTTTCCGATGCACATCTGTATTATTTCTGTAATCTGTGGACTTTCAAAGTGTGGATTGAAACACAGAAATTGCCTCGCGATTGAATACAACAGTCACCATGCGCACTTTCCTCCATGGGAGTAATGTCTCAAACAGTCTATGCTTTGATCGTTCCCTGGAAGACTAGTAGTAGTTTCCGATGCACATCAGGAGGCATTCTGTAAACTATGGACTATCAGAGTGTTGATGAACCACAGAAATTGTATCGAGATAGATTACAACAGTCAACATGCGCACTTTCATCCATGGGAGTAATGTCTCTAACAGTCTACACTTTGATCGTTCCCTGGAAGACCATTAGTAGTTATCGATGCACATCTGGAGGCATTCTGTAATCTGTGGACTATCAGAGTGTTGATGAAACACAGAAATTGCGTCGGGATTGATTACAACAGTCACCATGCACACTTTCCTCAATGGGAGTAATGTCTCAAACAGTCTACGCTTTCATCGTTCCCTGGAGACCAGCAGTAGTTTCCGATGCACATCTGGTGAAATTCTGTAATCTGTGGACTATCAGAGTGTTTATGAAACAAAGAAATTGCATCGGGATTGAATACAACAGTCACCATCCGCAATTTTCTCCATGGGAGTAATGTCTGAAACAGTCTACGCTTTGATCGTCCCCAGGAAGACCAGTAGTAGTTTCCGATGCACATCTCGTGGCATTCTGTAATGTGTGGACTGTCAGAGTATTGATGAAGCAAAGAAATTGCATCGGGGTTGAATACAACAGTCACCATGCGCACTTTCCTCCATGGGAGTAATGTCTCAAACAGTCTACGCTTTGATCGTTCCCTGGAAGACCAGTAGTAGTTTCCGATGCACATCTGGTGGCATTCTGTAATCTGTGGACTATCAGAGTATTGATGAAACACAGAAATTGCATCGAGATTGAATACAACAGTCACCATTCCCACTTTCATCCATGGGAGTAATGTCTCAAACAGTCTACGCTTTGATCGTTCCGTGGAAGACCAGTAGTAGTTTCCGATGCACATCTGGTGGCATTTTATAATCTGTGGACTATCAGAGTGTCGATGAAACACAGAAAATGCATCGGGATTGAATACAACAGTCACCATGCGAACTTTCCTCCATGGCAGTAATGTCTCAAAGAGTTTACGCTTTCATCGTTCCCTGGAAACCAGTAGTAGTTTCCGATGCACATCTGTAGGCTTTCTGTAATCTGTGGACTATCAGAATGTTGATGAAACACATAAATTGTATCGGGATTGAATACAACATTCACCATGCGCACTTTCCTCCATGGGAGTATTGTCTCTAACAGTCTACGCTTTTGATCCTTCCCTGGAAGACCAGTAGTAGTTACCGATGCACATCTGGAGGCGTTCTGTAATCTGTTTACTATCAGAGTGTTGATGAAACACAGAAATCGAATTATGAATGAATACATCAGTCACAATGCGCACTTTCCTACATGGGAGTAATGTCTCTAACAGTCTACGCTTCGATCATTCCGTGGAAGACCAGTAGTAGTTTCCGATGCACATCTGGTGCCATTCTGTAATCCGTGGACTATCAGAGTGTTGATGAATCACAGAAATTGAATCGGGATTGATTACAACAGTCACCATGCGCACTTTCCTCCACGCTAGTAATGTCTCAAACAGTCTACACTTTGATCGTTCCCTGGAAGACCAGTAGTAGTTTCCGATGAACATCTGGTGGCATTCTGTAATTTGTGGACTATTAGTGTGTTGATGAAATACAGAAATTGCATTCGGATTGAATACAACAGTCACCATGCCTACTTTCCTCCACGGGAGTAATGTCTCAAACAGTCTACGCTTCGATCGTTCCCTGGAAGACCAGTGGTAGTCTCCGATGCACATCAGGTGGCCTTCTGTAATCTGTTGACTATCAGAGTGTTGATAAAACACAGAAAATGCATCGGTATTGAATATAATAGTCACCATGCCCACTTTCCTCCAAAGGAGTAATGTCTCATACAGTCTACGACTTGATCGTTCCCTGGAAGACCAGTAGTAGTTTCCGATGCACGTCTGGTAGCATTCTGTAATCTCTGGACTATCAGAGTGTTGATGAAACACAGAAATTGCATAGGGATTGAATAAAACAGTCACAATGCGCACTTTCCTCCATGGGAGTAATCCTGAAACAGTCTACGCTTTAATCGTTCCCTGGAAGACCAGTAGCAGTGTGATGCACATCTGGAGGCATTCTGTAATATGTGAACTATCAGAGTGTTGATGAAACACAGAAAATGCATCGGGATTCAATACAACAGTCACCATGCACACTTTCCTCCATGGGAGTAATGTCTCAAACAGTCTACGACTTGATCGTTTCCTGGAAGACCAGTAGTAGTTTCCGATGCACGTCTGGTGGCGTTCTGTTATCTGTGGACTATCAGAGTGTTGATGAAACACAGAAAATGCATCGGGATTGAATACAACAGTCACCATGCGCACTTTCCTCAATGGGAGTAATGTCTCAAAGAATTTACGCTTTGATCGTTCCCTGGAAGACCAGTAGTAGTTTCCGATGCACATCTGGAGGCATTCTGTAATCTGTGGACTATCAGAGTGTTGATGAAACACAGAAATTGCATCGGGATTGAATACAACAGTCACCATGCGCACTTTCCTCCATAGGAGTAATTTTCAAACAGTCTACGCTTTGATCGTTCCCTGGAAGACCAGTAGTAGTTTCCGATGCACATCTGGATTATTTCTGTAATCTGTGGACCTTCAAAGTGTGGACTGAAACACAGAAATTGCCTCGGGATTGAATACAGCAGTCACCATGCGCACTTTCCTCCATGGGAGTAATGTCTCAAACAGTCTATGCTTTGATCGTTCCCTGGAAGACTAGTAGTAATTTCCGATGCACATCAGGAGGCATTCTGTAATCTATGGAATATCAGAGTTTTGATGAACCACAGAAATTGTATCGAGATAGAGTACAACAGTCAACATGCGCACTTTCATCCATGGGAGTAATGTCTCTAACAGTCTACACTTTGATCGTTCCCTGGAAGACCATTAGTAGTTACCGATGCACATCTGTAGGCATTCTGTAATCTGTGGACTATCAGAGTGTTGATGAAACACAGAAATTGCATCGGTATTGATTACAACAGTCACCATGCGCACTTTCCTCAATGGGAGTAATGTCTCAAACAGTCTACGCTTTCATCGTTCCCTGGAGACCAGCAGTAGTTTCCGATGCACATCTGGTGGCATTCTGTAATATGTGGACTATCAGAGTGTTGATGAAACAAAGAAATTGCATCGGGATTGAATACAACTGTCACCATCCGCAATTTTCTCCATGGGAATAATGTCTGAAACAGTCTACGCTTTGATCGTTCCCAGGAAGACCAGTAGTAGTTTCCGATGCACATCTCGTGGCATTCTGTAATGTGTGGACTATCACAGTGTTGATGAAGCAAAGAAATTGCATCGGGGTTGAATACAACAGTCACCATGCGCACTTTCCTCCATGGGAATAATGTCTCAAACACTCTACGCTTTGATCGTTCCCTGGAAGACCAGTAGTAGTTTTCGATGCACATCTGTTGGCATTCTGTAATCTGTGGACTATCAGAGTATTGATAGAACACAGAAATTGCATCGAGATTGAATACAACAGTCACCATGCCCACTTTCATCCATGGGAGTAATGTCTCAAACAGTCTACGCTTTGATCGTTCCGTGGAAGACCAGTAGTAGTTTCCGATGCACATCTGGTGGCATTTTATAATTTGTGGACTATCAGAGTGTTGATGAAACACAGAAAATGCATCGGGATTGAATACAACAGTCACCATGCGCACTTTCCTCCATGGGAGTAATGTCTCAAAGAGTTTACGCTTTCATCGTTCCCTGGAAGACCAGTAGTAGTTTCCGATGCACATCTGGAGGCTTTCTGTAATCTGTGGACTATCAGAGTGTTGATGAAACACAGAAATTGTATCGGGATTGAATACAACATTCACCATGCGCACTTTCCTCCACGGGCGTAATGTCTCTAACTGTCTACGCTTTGATCGTTCCCTGGAAGACCAGTAGTAGTTTCCGATGCACATCTGGTGGCCTTCTGTAATCTGATGACTATCAGAGTGTTGATGAAATACAGAAATTGCATTCGGATTGAATACAACAGTCACCATGCCCACTTTCCTCCACGAGAGTAATGTCTCAAACAGTCTACGCTTTGTTCGTTCCCTGGAAGACCAGTAGTAGTTTCCGATGCACGTCTGGTGGCATTCTGTAATCTGTGGACTATCAGAGTATTGATAAAACACAGAAATTGCATCGAGATTGAATACAACAGTCACAATGCGCACTTTCCTCCATGGGAGAAATTCTCAAACAGTCTACGCTTTGATCGTTCCCTGGAAGACCAGTAGTAGTTTCCGATGCACATCAGGATTCCTTCTGTAATCTGTGGACGTTCAAAGTGTGGATTGAAACACAGAAATTGCCTCGTGATTGAATACAACAGTCACCATGCGCACTTTCATCCATGGGAGTAATGTCGCAAAGAGTCTACAATTTGATCGTTCCCTGGAAGACCAGTAGTAGTTACCAATGCATATCAGGAGGCATTCTGTAATCTGTGGACTATCAGAGTGTTGATGAAACACAGAAATTGTATCGGGATTGAATACAGCAGTCACCATGCGCACTTTCCTCCATGGGAGTAATGTCTCTAACAGTCTACGCTTTGATCGTTCACTGGAAGGCCAGTAGTAGTTTCCGATGCACATCTAGTGGCATTCTGTAATGTGTGGACTATCAGAGTGTTGATGAAACAAAGAAATTGCATCGGGATTGAATACAACAGTCACCATGCGCTCTTTCCTCCATGGGAGTAATGTCTCAAACAGTCTACGCTTTGATCATTCCCTGGAAGACCAGTAGTAGTTTCCGATGCACATCTGGTGGCATTCTGTAATGTGTGGACAATCAGAGTGTTGATGAAACAAAGAAATTGCATCGGGATTGAATACAACAGTCACCATGCGCTCTTTCCTCCATGGGAGTAATGTCTCAAACAGTCTACGCTTTGATCATTCCCTGGAAGACCAGTAGTAGTCTCCGATGCACATCTGGTGGCCTTCTGTAATCTGATGACTATCAGAGTGTTGATAAAACACAGAAATTGCATCGGGATTGAATATAATAGTCACCATGCCCACTTTCCTCCACAGGAGTAATGTCTCATACAGTCTACGACTTGATCGTTCCCTGGAAGACCAGTAGTAGTTTCCGATGCACGTCTGGTGGCATTCTGTAATCTGTGGACTATCAGAGTGTTGATGAAACACAGACATTGCATCGGGATTGAATAAAACCGTCACAATGCGCACTTTCCACCATGGGAGTAATCCTGAAACAGTCTACGCTTTAATCGTTCCCTAGAAGACCAGTAGTAGTTACCGATGCACATCAGGAGGCATTCTGTAATCTATGGACTATCAGAGTGTTGATGAACCACGGAAATTGTATCGGGATAGAATACAACAGTCAATATGCGCACTTTCATCCATGGGAGTAATGTCTCTAACAGTCTATGCTTTGATCGTTCCCTGGAAGACCAGTAGTAGTTTCCGATGCACGTCTGGTGGCATTCTGTAATCTGTGGACTATCAAAGTGTTGATGAAACACAGAAATTGCTTCGGAATTGAATAAAACAGTCACCATGCGCAGCTTATTCAATGGGAGTAACCATGAAACAGTCTACGCTTTAATCGTTACCTGGAAAACCAGTAGTAGTTTCCGATGCACATCTGGCGGCATTCTATAATCTGTGGACTATCAGAGTGTTGATGAAAGACAGAAAATGCATCGGGATTGAATACAACAGTCACAATGCGCACTTTCCTCCATGGGAGAAAGTCTCAAACAGTCTACGATTTGATCGTTCCCTGGAAGACCAGTAGTAGTTTCCGATGCACATCTGGATTCCTTCTGTAATCTGTGGACGTTCAAAGTGTGGATTGAAACACAGAAATTGCCTCGTGATTGAATACAAAAGTCACCATGCGCACTTTCATCCATGGCAGTAATGTCGCAAACAGTCTACAATTAGATCGTTCCCTGGAAGTCCAGTAGTAGTTACCAATGCATATCAGGAGGCATTCTGTAATCTGTGGACTATCAGAGTGTTGATGAAACATAGAAATTGAATCGGGATTGAATACAACAGTCACCATGCCCACTTTCATCCATGGGTGTAATGTCTCTAACAGTCTACGCTTTGATCGTTCACTGGAAGACCAGTAGTGTTTCCGATGCACATCTGGAGGCTTTCTGTAATCTGTGGACTATCAGAGTGTTGATAAAACACAGAAATTGCATCGAGATTGAATACAACAGTCACCATGCACACTTTCCTCCACGGGAGTAATGTCTCAAACAGTCTACGCTTTGATCGTTCCCAGGAAGACCAGTAGTAGTCTCCGATGCACATGTGGTGGCCTTCTGTAATCTGTTGACTATCAGAGTGTTGATGAAACACAGAAATTGCATCGGGATTGAATATAATAGTCACCATGCCCACTTTCCTCCACAGGATTAATGTCTCATACAGTCTACGACTTGATCGTTCCCTGGAAGACCAGTAGTAGTTTCCGATGCACGTCTGGTGGCATTCTGTAATCTCTGGACTATCAGAGTGTTGATGAAACACAGAAATTGCATCGGGATTGAATAAATCAGTCACAATGCGCACTTTCCTGCATGGGAGTAATCCTGCAACAGTCTACGCTTTAATCGTTCCCTGGAAGACCAGTAGCAGTTTCCGATGCACATCTGGAGGCATTCTGTAATCTGTGGACTATCAGAGTGTTGATGAAACACAGAGACTGCATCGGGATTGAATACAACAGACACCATGCGCACTTTCCTCCATGGGAGTAATTCTCAAACAGTCTACGATTTGATCGTTCACTGGAAGACCAGTAGTAGATTCCGATGCACATCTGGATTATTTCTGTAATCTGTGGACCTTCAAAGTGTGGATTGAAACACAGAAATTGCATCGGGATTGATTACAACAGTCACCATGCGCACTTTCCTCAATGGGAGTAATGTCTCAAACAGTCTATGCTTTGATCGTTCCCTAGAAGACTAGTAGCAGTTTCCGATGCACATCAGGAGGCATTCTGTAATCTATGAACTATCAGAGTGTTGATGAACCACAGAAATTGTATCGGGATAAAATACAACAGTCAACATGCGCACTTTCATCCATGGGAGTAATGTCTCTAACAGTCTACACTTTGATCGTTCCCTGGAAGACCATTAGTACTTACCGATGCACATCTGGAGGCATTCTGTAATCTGTGGACTATCAGAGTGCTGATGAAACACAGAAATTGCATCGGGATTGATTACAACAGTCACCATGCGCACTTTCCTCAATGGGAGCAATGTCTCAAACAGTCTATGCTTTGATCGTTCAGTGGAAGACCAGTAGTAGTTTCCGATGCACGTCTGGTGGCATTCTGTAATCTGTGGACTATCAAAGTGTTGATGAAACACAGAAATTGCTTCGGAATTGAATAAAACAGTCACCATGCGCACCTTATTCAATGGGAGTTACCCTGAAACAGTTTACGCTTTAATCGTTCCCTGGAAGACCAGTAGTAGTTTCCGATGCACGTCTGGTGGCATTCTGTAATCTGTGGACTATCAAAGTGTTGATGAAACACAGAAATTGCTTCGGAATTGAATAAAACTGTCACCATGCGCAGCTTATTCAATGGGAGTAACTATGAAACAGTCTACGCTTTAATCGTTCCCTGGAAGTCCAGTAGTAGTTTTTGATGCACATCTGGCGGCATTCTGTAATCTGTGGACTATCAGAGTGTTGATGAAAGACAGAAAATGCATCGGGATTGAATACAACTGTCACAATGCGCACTTTCCTCCATGGGAGAAATTCTCAAACAGTCTACGACTTGATCGTTCCCTGGAAGACCAGTAGTAGTTTCCGATGCACATCTGGATTCCTTCTGCAATCTGTGGACGTTCAAAGTGTGGATTGAAACACAGAAATTGCCTCGTGATTGAATACAACAGTCACCATGCGCACTTTCATCCATGGGAGTATTGTCGCAAACAGTCTACAATTTGATCGTTCCCTGGAAGACCAGTAGTAGTTAATAACGCATATCAGGAGGCATTCTGTAATCTGTGGACTATCAGAGTGTTGATGTAACACAGAAATTGTATCGGGATTGAATACAACAGTCACTATGCGCACTTTCCTCCATGGGAGTAATGTCTCTAACAGTCTACGCTTTGATCGTTCACTGGAAGACCAATAGTAGTTTCCGATGCACATCTCGTGGCATTCTGTAATGTGTGGACTATCAGAGTGTTGATGAAACAAAGAAATTGCATCGGGATTGAATACAACAGTCACTATGCGCACTTTCCTCCATGGGAGTAAACCTGAAACAGTCTACGCTTTAATCGTTCCCTGGAAGACCAGTAGCAGTTTCCGATGCACATCTGGAGGCATTCTGTAATCTGTGGACTATCAGAGTGTTGATAAAACACAGAAATTGTATCGGGATTGGATACAACAGTCACCATGCCCACTTTCATCCATGGGTGTAATGTCTCTAACAGTCTACGCTATGATCGTTCACTGGAAGACCAGTAGTGTTTTCCGATGCACATCTGGAGGCTTTCTGTAATCTGTGGACTATCAGAGTGTTGATAAAACACAGAAATTGCATCGAGATTGAATACAACAGTCACCATGCACACTTTCCTCCACGGGAGTAATGTCTCAAACAGTCTACGCTTTGATCGTTCCCAGGAAGACCAGTAGTAGTCTCCGATGCACATGTGGTGGCCTTCTGTAATCTGTTGACTATCAGAGTGTTGATAAAACACAGAAATTGCATCGGGATTGAATATAATAGTCACCATGCCCACTTTCCTCCACAGGAGTAATGTCTCATACAGTCTACGACTTGATCGTTCCCTGGAAGACCAGTAGTAGTTTCCGATGCACGTCTGGTGGCATTCTGTAATCTCTGGACCATCAGAGTGTTGATGAAACACAGAAATTGCATCGGGATTGAATAAATCAGTCACAATGCGCACTTTCCTGCATGGGAGTAATCCTGTAACAGTCTACGCTTTAATCGTTCCCTGGAAGACCAGTAGCAGTTTCCGATGCACATCTGGAGGCATTCTGTAATCTGTGGACTATCAGAGTGTTGATGAAATGCAGGAAATGCATCAGGATTGAATACAACAGTCACCATGCGCACTTTCCTCCATGGGAGTAATATCTCAAAGAGTTTACGGTTTGATCGTTCCCTGGAAGACTAGTAGCAGTGTGATGCACATCTGGAGGCATTCTGTAATCTGTGGACTATCAGAGTGTTGATGAAACACAGAAATTGCATCGGGATTCAATACAACAGTCACCATGCACACTTTCCTCCATGGGAGTAATGTCTCAAACAGTCTACGCTTTGATCGTTCCCTGGAAGACTAGTAGTAGTTTCCGATGCACATCTGGAGTCATTCTGTAATCTGTGGACTATCAGAGTGTTGATGAAACACAGAGACTGCATCGGGATTGAATACAACAGACACCATGCGCACTTTCCTCCATGGGAGTAATTCTCAAACAGTCTACGATTTGATCGTTCACTGGAAGACCAGTAGTAGTTTCCGATGCACATCTGGATTATTTCTGTAATCTGTGGACCTTCAAAGTGTGGATTGAAACACAGAAATTGCATCGGGATTGATTACAACAGTCACCATGCGCACTTTCCTCAATGGGAGTAATGTCTCAAACAGTCTATGCTTTGATCGTTCCCTGGAAGACTAGTAGCAGTTTCCGATGCACATCAGGAGGCATTCTGTAATCTATGGACTATCAGAGTGTTGATGAACCACAGAAATTGTATCGGGATAGAATACAACAGTCAACATGCGCACTTTCATTCATGGGAGTAATGTCTCTAACAGTCTACACTTTGATCGTTCCCTGGAAGACCATTAGTAGTTACCGATGCACATCTGGAGGCATTCTGTAATCTGTGGACTATCAGAGTGCTGATGAAACACAGAAATTGCATCGGGATTGATTACAACAGTCACCATGCGCACTTTCCTCAATGGGAGCAATGTCTCAAACAGTCTATGCTTTGATCGTTCCCTGGAAGACCAGTAGTAGTTTCCGATGCACGTCTGGTGGCATTCTGTAATCTGTGGACTATCAAAGTGTTGATGAAACACAGAAATTGCTTCGGAATTGAATAAAACAGTCACCATGCGCACCTTATTCAATGGGAGTTACCCTGAAACAGTCT
This sequence comes from Schistocerca gregaria, assembly GCF_023897955.1. Lineage (NCBI taxonomy): Eukaryota > Metazoa > Arthropoda > Insecta > Orthoptera > Acrididae > Schistocerca > Schistocerca gregaria. The sequence goes on from NC_064927.1 coordinate 2,852,262, forward strand.
ACGCTTTAATCGTTCTCTGGAAGACCAGTAGTAGTTTCCGATGTACGTCTGGTGGCATTCTGTAATCTGTGGACTATCAAAGTGTTGATGAAACACAGAAATTGCTTCGGAATTGTATAAAACTGTCACCATGCGCAGCTTATTCAATGGGAGTAACTATGAAACAGTCTACGCTTTAATCGTTCCCTGGAAGACCAGTAGTAGTTTCTGATGCACATCTGGCGGCATTCTGTAATCTGTGGACTATCAGAGTGTTGATGAAAGACAGAAAATGCATCGGGATTGAATACAACAGTCACAATGCGCACTTTCCTCCATGGGAGAAATTCTCAAACAGTCTACGATTTGATCGTTCCCTGGAAGACCAGTAGTAGTTACCAACGCATATCAGGAGGCATTCTGTAATCTGTGGACTATCAGAGTGTTGATGTAACACAGAAATTGTATCGGGATTGAATACAACAGTCACCATGCGCACTTTCATCCATGGGAGTAATGTCTCTAACAGTCTACGCTTTGATCGTTCACTGGAAGACCAATAGTAGTTTCCGATGCACATCTCGTGGCATTCTGTAATGTGTGGACTATCAGAGTGTTGATGAAACAACGAAATAGCATCGGGATTGAATACAACAGTCACCATGCGCACTTTCCTCCATGGGAGTAATGTCTCTAACAGTCTACGACTTGATCTTTCCCTGGAAGACCAGTAGTAGTTTCCGATGCACGTCTGGTGGCATTCTGTAATCTCTGGACTATCAGATTGTTGATGAAACACAGAAATTGCATCGGGATTGAATAAAACAGTCACAATGCGCACTTTCCTCCATGGGAGTAAACCTGAAACAGTCTACGCTTTAATCGATCGCTGGAAGACCAGTAGCAGTTTCCGATGCACATCTGGAGGCATTCTGTAATCTGTAGACTATCAGAGTGTTGATGAAATGCAGAAAATGCATCAGGATAGAATACAACAGTCACCATGCGCACTTTCCTCCATGGGAGTAATATCTCAAAGAGTTTACGGTTTGATCGTTCCCTGGAAGACCAGTAGCAGTGTGATGCACATCTGGAGGCATTCTGTAATCTGTGGACTATCAGAGTGTCGATGAAACACAGAAATTGCATCGGGATTCAATACAACAGTCACCAAGCACACTTTCCTCCATGGTAGTAATGTCTCAAACAGTCTACGCTTTGATCGTTCCCTGGAAGACCAGTAGTAGTTTCCGATGCACATCTGGAGTCATTCTGTAATCTGTGGACTATCAGAGTGTTGATGAAACACAGAGATTGCATCGGGATTGAATACAACAGACACCATGCGAACTTTCCTCCATGGGAGTAATTCTCAAACAGTCTACGATTTGATCGTTCCCTGGAAAACCAGTAGTAGTTTCCGATGCACATCTGGATTATTTCTGTAATCTGTGGACCTTCAAAGTGTGGATTGAAACACAGAAATTGCCTCGGGATTGAATACAACAGTCACCATGCGCACTTTCCTCCATGGGAGTAATGTCTCAAACAGTCTATGCTTTGATCGTTCCCTGGAAGACTAGTAGCAGTTTCCGATGCACATCAGGAGGCATTCTGTAATCTATGGACTATCAGAGTGTTGATGAACCACAGAAATTGTTTCGGGATAGAATACAACACTCAACATGCGCACTTTCATCCATGGGAGTAATGTCTCAAACAGTCTACGCTTTGATCGTTCCCTGGAAGACTAGTAGTAGTTTCCGATGCACATCTGGAGTCATTCTGTAATCTGTGGACTATCAGAGTGTTGATGAAACACAGAGACTGCATCGGGATTGAATACAACAGACACCATGCGCACTTTCCTCCATGGGAGTAATTCTCAAACAGTCTACGATTTGATCGTTCACTGGAAGACCAGTAGTAGTTTCCGATGCACATCTGGATTATTTCTGTAATCTGTGGACCTTCAAAGTGTGGATTGAAACACAGAAATTGCATCGGGATTGATTACAACAGTCACCATGCGCACTTTCCTCAATGGGAGTAATGTCTCTAACAGTCTACACTTTGATCGTTCCCTGGAAGACCATTAGTCGTTACCGATGCACATCTGGAGGCATTCTGTAATCTGTGGACTATGAGAGTTATGATGAAACACAGAAATTGCATCGGGATTGATTACAACAGTCACCATGCGCACTTTCCTCAATGGGAGCAATGTCTCAAACAGTCTATGCTTTGATCGTTCCCTGGAAGACCAGTAGTAGTTTCCGATGCACGTCTGGTGGCATTCTGTAATCTGTGGACTATCAAAGTGTTGATGAAACACAGAAATTGCTTCGGAATTGAATAAAACAGTCACCATGCGCACCTTATTCAATGGGAGTTACCCTGAAACAGTCTACGCTTTAATCGTTCTCTGGAAGACCAGTAGTAGTTTCCGATGCACGTCTGGTTCCATTCTGTAATCTGTGGACTATCAAAGTGTTGATGAAACACAGAAATTGCTTCGGAATTGAATAAAACTGTCACCATGCGCAGCTTATTCAATGGGAGTAACTATGAAACAGTGTACGCTTTAATCGTTCCCTGGAAGACCAGTAGTAGTTTCTGATGCACATCTGGCGGCATTCTGTAATCTGTGGACTATCAGAGTGTTGATGAAAGACAGAAAATGCATCGGGATTGAATAACACAGTCGCAATGCGCACTTTCCTCCATGGGAGAAATTCTCAAACAGTCTACGATTTGATCGTTCCCTGGAAGACCAGTAGTAGTTTCCGATGCACATCTGGATTCCTTCTGCAATCTGTGGACGTTCAAAGTGTGGATTGAAACACAGAAATTGCCTCGTGATTGAATACAACAGTCACCATGCGCACTTTCATCCATGGGAGTATTGTCGCAAACAGTCTACAATTTGATCGTTCCCTGGAAGACCAGTAGTAGTTACCAACGCATATCAGGAGGCATTCTGTAATCTGTGGACTATCAGAGTGTTGATGTAACACAGAAATTAAATCGGGATTGAATACAACAGTCACTATGCACACTTTCCTCCATGGGAGTAATGTCTCTAACAGTCTACGCTTTGATCGTTCACTGGAAGACCAGTAGTAGTTTCCGAAGCACATCTGGATTATTTCTGTAATCTGTGGACCTTCAAAGTGTGGATTGAAACACAGAAATTGCCTCGGGATTGAATACAACAGTCACCATGCGCACTTTCCTCCATGGGAGTAATGTCTCAAACAGTCTATGCTTTGATCGTTCCCTGGAAGACGAGTAGTAGTTTCCGATGCACATCTCGTGGCATTCTGTAATGTGTGGACTATCAGAGTGTTGATGAAACAAAGAAATTGCATCGGGATTGAATACAACAGTCACCATGCGCACTTTCCTCCATGGGAGTAATGTCTCTAACAGTCTACGACTTGATCTTTCCCTGGAAGACCAGTAGTAGTTTCCGATGCACGTCTGGTGGCATTCTGTAATCACTGGACTATCAGATTGTTGATGAAACACAGAAATTGCATCGGGATTGAATAAAACAGTCACAATGCGCACTTTCCTCCATTGGAGTAAACCTGAAACAGTCTACGCTATAATCGATCCCTGGAAGACCAGTAGCAGTTTCCGATGCACATGTGGAGGCATTCTGTAATCTGTGGACTATCAGAGTGTTGATGCAACACAGAGATTGCATCGGGATTGAATACAACAGACACCATGCGAACTTTCCTCCATGGGAGTAATTCTCAAACAGTCTACGATTTGATAGTTCCCTGGAAGACCAGTAGTAGTTTCCGATGCACATCTGGATTATTTCTGTAATCTGTGGACCTTCAAAGTGTGGATTGAAACACAGAAATTGCCTCGGGATTGAATACAACAGTCACCATGCGCACTTTCCTCCATGGGAGTAATGTCTCAAACAGTCTATGCTTTGATCGTTCCCTGGAAGACTAGTAGCAGTTTCCGATGCACATCAGGAGGCATTCTGTAATCTATGGACTATCAGAGTGTTGATGAACCACAGAAATTGTTTCGGGATAGAATACAACAGTCAACATGCGCACTTTCATCCATGGGAGTTATGTCTCTAACAGTCTACACTTTGATCCATCCCTGGAAGACCATTAGTAGTTACCGATGCACATCTGGAGGCATTCTGTATACTGTGGACTATCAGAGTGCTGATGAAACACAGAAATTGCATCGGGATTGATTACAACAGTCACCATGCGCACTTTCCTCAATGGGAGTAATGTCTCAAACAGTCTATGCTTTGTCGTTCCCTGGAAGACCAGTAGTAGTTTCCGATGCACGTCTGGTGGCATTCTGTAATCTGTGGACTATCAAAGTGTTGATGAAACACAGAAATTGCTTCGGAATTGAATAAAACAGTCACCATGCGCACCTTATTCAATGGGAGTAACCCTGAAACAGTCTACCCTTTAATCGTTCCCTGGAAGACCAGTAGTAGTTTCCGATGCGCATCTGGCGGCATTCTGTAATCTGTGGACTATCAGAGTGTTGATGAAAGACAGAAAATGCATCGGGATTGAATACAACAGTCACAATGCGCACTTTCCTCCATGGGAGAAATTCTCAAACAGTCTACGCTTTGATCGTTCCCTGGAAGACCAGTAGTAGTTTCCGATGCACATCTGGATACCTTCTGTAATCTGTGGACGTTCAAAGTGTGGATTGAAACACAGAAATCGCATCGGGATTGATTACAACAGTCACCATGCGCACTTTCCTCAATGGGAGTAATGTCTCAAACAGTCTATGCTTTGATCGTTCCCTGGAAGACTAGTAGCAGTGTCCGATGCACATCTGGAGGCATTCTGTAATCTGTGGACTATCAGAGTGTTGATGAAACACATAAATTGCATCGGGATTCAATACAACAGTCACCATGCACACTTTCCTCCATGGGAATAATGTCACAAACAGTCTACGCTTTGATCGTTCCCTGGAAGACCAGTAGTACTTTCCGATGCACATCTGGAGTCATTCTGTAATCTGTGGACTATCAGAGTGTTGATGAAACACAGAAATTGCATCGGGATTGAATACAACAGTCACCATGCGCACTTTCCTCCATAGGAGTAATTCTCAAACAGTCTACGCTTTGATCGTTCCCTGGAAGACCAGTAGTAGTTTCCGAAGCACATCTGGATTATTTCTGTAATCTGTGGACCTTCAAAGTGTGGATTGAAACACAGAAATTGCCTCGGGATTGAATACAACAGTCACCATGCGCACTTTCCTCCATGGGAGTAATGTCTCAAACAGTCTATGCTTTGATCGTTCCCTGGAAGACGAGTAGTAGTTTCCGATGCACATCTCGTGGCATTCTGTAATGTGTGGACTATCAGAGTGTTGATGAAGCAAAGAAATAGCATCGGGGTTGAATACAACAGTCACCATGCGCACTTTCCTCCATGGGAGTAATGTCTCAAACACTCTACGCTTTGATCGTCCCCTGGAAGACCAGTAGTAGTTTCCGATGCACATCTGGTGGCATTCTGTAATCTGTGGACTATCAGAGTACTGATGAAACACAGAAATTGCATCGAAATTGAATACAACAGTCACCATGCCCACTTTCATCCATGGGAGTAATGTCTCAAACAGTCTACGCTTTGATCGTTCCGTGGAAGACCAGTAGTAGTTTGCGATGCACATCTGTTGGCATTTTATAGTCTGTTTACTATCAGAGTGTTGATGAAACACAGAAAATGCATCGGGATTGAATACAACAGTCACCATGCGCACTTTCCTCCATGGGAGTAATGTCTCAAAGAGTTTACGCTTTCATCGTTCCCTGGATGACCAGTAGTAGTTTCCGATGCACATCTGGAGGCTTTCTGTAATCTGTGGACTATCAGAGTGTTGATGAAACACAGAAATTGTATCGGGATTGAATACAACATTCACCATGCGCACTTTCCTCCATGGGACTAATGTCTCTAACAGTCTACGCTTTTGATCGTTCCCTGGAAGACCAGTAGTAGTTACCGATGCACATCTGGAGGCATTCTGTAATCTGTTTACTATCAGAGTGTTGATGACACACAGAAATTGCATTGGGAATGAATACATCAGTCACAATGCGCACTTTCCTCCATGGGAGTAATGTCTCTAACAGTCTACGCTTCGATCATTCCGTGGAAGACCAGTAGTAGTTTCCGATGCACATCTGGTGCCATTCTGTAATCCGTGGACTATCAGAGTGTTGATGAAACACAGAAATTGAATCGGGATTGATTACAACAGTCACCATGCGCACTTTCCTCCACGGGAGTAATGTCTCAAACAGTCTACACTTTGATCGTTCCCTGGAAGACCAGTAGTAGTTTCCGATGCACATCTAATGGCATTCTGTAATCTGTGGACTATTACAGTGTTGATGAAATACAGAAATTGCATTCGGATTGAATACAACAGTCACCATGCCCACTTTCCTCCACGGGAGTAATGTCTCAAACAGTCTACGCTTTGATCGTTCCCTGGAAGACCAGTAGTAGTTTCCGATGCACGTCTGGTGGCATTCTGTAATCTGTGGACTATGAAAGTGTTGATGAAACACAGAAATTGCTTCCGAATTGAATAAAACAGTCACCATGCGCACCTTATTCAATGGGAGTAACCCTGAAACAGTCTACGCTTTAATCGTTCCCTGGAAGACCAGTAGTAGTTTCCGATGCACATCTGGAGGCATTCTGTAATCTGTTTACTATCAGAGTGTTGATGACACACAGAAATTGCATTGGGAATGAATACATCAGTCACAATGCGCACTTTCCTCCATGGGAGTAATGTCTCTAACAGTCTACGCTTCGATCATTCCGTGGAAGACCAGTAGTAGTTTCCGATGCACATCTGGTGCCATTCTGTAATCCGTGGACTATCAGAGTGTTGATGAAACACAGAAATTGAATCGGGATTGATTACAACAGTCACCATGCGCACTTTCCTCCACGGGAGTAATGTCTCAAACAGTCTACACCTTGATCGTTCCCTGGAAGACCAGTAGTAGTTTCCGATGCACATCTCGTGGCATTCTGTAATGTGTGGATTATCAGAGTGTTGTTGAAACAAAGAAATTGCATCGGGATTGAATACAACAGTCACCATGCCGACTTTCTTCCATGGGAGTAATGTCTCAAACAGTCTACGCTTTGATCGTTCCGTGGAAGACAGTAGTGGTTTCCGATGCACATCTGGTGGCATTTTATAATCTGTGGACTATCAGAGTTTTGATGAAACACAGAAAATGCATCGGGATTGAATACAACAGTCACCAGGCACACTTTCCTCCACGGGAGTAATGTCTCAAACAGTCTACGTTTTGATCGTTCCCTGGAAGACCAGTAGTAGTCTCCGATGCACATCTGGTGGCCTTCTGTAATCTGTTGACAATCAGAGTGTTGATAAAAAACAGAAATTGCATCGGGATTGAATATAATAGTCACCATGCGCACTTTCCTCTATAGGAGTAATTCTCAAACAGTCTACGCTTTGATCGTTCCCTGGAAGACCAGTAGTAGTTTCCGAAGCACATCTGGATTATTTCTGTAATCTGTGGACCTTCAAAGTGTGGATTGAAACACAGAAATTGCCTCGGGATTGAATACAACAGTCACCATGCGCACTTTCCTCCATGGGAGTAATGTCTCAAACAGTCTATGCTTTGATCGTTCCCTGGAAGACTAGTAGTAGTTTCCAATGCACATCTCGTGGCATTCTGTAATGTGTGGACTATCAGAGTGTTGATGAAGCAAAGAAATAGCATCGGGGTTGAATACAACAATCACCATGCGCACTTTCCTCCATGGGAGTAATGTCTCAAACACTCTACGCTTTGATCGTTCCCTGGAAGACCAGTAGTAGTTTCCGATGCACATCTGGTGGCATTCTGTAATCTGTGGACTATCAGAGTATTGATGAAACACAGAAATTGCATCGAGATTGAATACAACAGTCACCATGCCCACTTTCATCCATGGGAGTAATGTCTCAAACAGTCTACGATTTGATCGTTCTGTGGAAGACCAGTAGTAGTTTGCGATGCACATCTGTTGGCATTTTATAGTCTGTTTACTATCAGAGTGTTGATGAAACGCAGAAAATGCATCGGGATTGAATACAACAGTCACCATGCGCACTTTCCTCCATGGGAGTAATGTCTCAAAGAGTTTACGCTTTCATCGTTCCCTGGAAGACCAGTAGTAGTTTCCGATGCACATCTGGAGGCTTTCTGTAATCTGTGGACTATCAGAGTGTTGATGAAACACAGAAATTGTATCGGGATTGAATACAACATTCACCATGCGCACTTTCCTCCATGGGACTAATGTCTCTAACAGTCTACGCTTTTGATCGTTCCCTGGAAGACCAGTAGTAGTTACCGATGCACATCTGGAGGCATTCTGTAATCTGTTTACTATCAGAGTGTTGATGACACACAGAAATTGCATTGGGAATGAATACATCAGTCACAATGCGCACTTTCCTCCATGGGAGTAATGTCTCTAACAGTCTACGCTTCGATCATTCCGTGGAAGACCAGTAGTAGTTTCCGATGCACATCTGGTGCCATTCTGTAATCCGTGGACTATCAGAGTGTTGATGAAACACAGAAATTGAATCGGGATTGATTACAACAGTTACCATGCGCACTTTCCTCCACGGGAGTAATGTCTCAAACAGTCTACACTTTGATCGTTCCCTGGAAGACCAGTAGTAGTTTCCGATGCACATCTAGTGGCATTCTGTAATCTGTGGACTATTAGAGTGTTGATGAAATACAGAAATTGCATTCGGATTGAATACAACAGTCACCATGCCCACTTTCCTCCACGGGAGTAATGTCTCAAACAGTCTACGCTTTGATCGTTCCCTGGAAGACCAGTAGTAGTTTCCGATGCACGTCTGGTGGCATTCTGTAATCTGTGGACTATGAAAGTGTTGATGAAACACAGAAATTGCTTCGGAATTGAATAAAACATTCACCATGCGCAACTTATTCAATGGGAGTAACCCTGAAACAGTCTACGCTTTAATCGTTCCCTGGAAGACCAGTAGTAGTTTCCGATGCACATCTGGCGGCATTCTGTAATCTGTGGACTATCACAGTTTTGATGAAAGACAGAAAATGCATCGGGATTGAATACAACAGTCACAATGCGAACTTTCCTCCGTGGGAGAAATTCTCAAACAGTCTACGCTTTGATCGTTCCCTGGAAGACCAGTAGTAGTTTCCGATGCACATCTGGATTCCTTCTGTAATCTGTGGACGTTCAAAGTGTTAATTGAAACACAGAAATTGTCTCGTGATTGAATACAACAGTCACCATGCGCACTTTCATCCATGGGAGTAATGTCGCAAACAGTCTACAATTTGATCGTTCCCTGGAAGACCAGTAGTAGTTACCAATGCATATCAGGAGGCATTGTGTAATCTGTGGACTATCAGAGTGTTGATGAAACACAGAAATTCTATAGGGATTGAATACAACAGTCACCATGCGCACTTTCCTCCATGGGAGTAATGTCTCTAACAGTCTACGCTTTGATCGTTCACTGGAAGACCAGTAGTAGTTTCCGATGCACATCTCGTGGCATTCTGTAATGTGTGGACTATCAGAGTGTTGTTGAAACAAAGAAATTGCATCGGGATTGAATACAACAGTCACCATGCCGACTTTCATCCATGGGAGTAATGTCTCAAACAGTCTACGCTTTGATCGTTCCGTGGAAGACAGTAGTGGTTTCCGATGCACATCTGGTGGCATTTTATAATCCGTGGACTATCAGAGTGTTGATGAAACACAGAAAATGCATCGGGATTGAATACAACAGTCACCAGGCACACTTTCCTCCACGGGAGTAATGTCTCAAACAGTCTACGATTTGATCGTTCCCTGGAAGACCAGCAGTAGTCTCCGATGCACATCTGGTGGCCTTCTGTAATCTGTTGACAATCAGAGCGTTGATAAAAAACAGAAATTGCACCGGGATTGAATATAATAGTCACCATGCCCACTTTCCTCCACAGGAGTAATGTCTCATACAGTCTACGACTTGATCGTTCCCTGGAAGACCAGTAGTAATTTCCGATGCACGTCTGGTGGCATTCTGTAATCTCTGGACTATCAGAGTGTTGATGAAACACAGAAATTGCATCGGGATTGAATAAAACAGTCACAATGCGCACTTTCCTCCATGGGAGTAATCCTGAAACAGTCTACGCTTTAATCGTTCCCTGGAAGACCAGTAGCAGTTTCCGATGCACATCTGGAGGCATTCTGTAATCTGTGGACTATCAGAGTGTTGATGAAATGCAGAAAATGCATCGGGATTGAATTCAACAGTCACCATGCGCACTTTCCTCCATGGGAGTAATGTCTCAAAGAGTTTACGGTTTGATCGTTCCCTGGAAGACCAGTAGCAGTGTAGTGCACATCTGGAGGCATTCTGTAATCTGTGGACTATCAGAGTGTTGATGAAACACAAAAATTGCATCGGGATTCAATACAACAGTCACCATGCACACTTTCCTCAATGGGAGTAAAGTCTCAAACAATCTACGACTTGATCGTTCCCTGGAAGACCAGTAGTAGTTTCCGATGCACGTCTTGTTTCAATCTGTAATCTGTGGACTATCAGAGTGTTGATGAAACACAGAAATTGCATCGGGATTGAATACAACAGTCACCATTCGCACTTTCCTCAATGGGAGTAATGTCTCAAAGAATTTACGCTTTGATCGTTCCCTGGAAGACCAGTAGTAGTTTCCGATGCACATCTGGATTATTTCTGTAATCTGTGGACCTTCAAAGTGTGGATTGAAACACAGAAATTGCCTCGGGATTGAATACAACAGTCACCATGCGCACTTTCCACAATGGGAGTAATGTCTCAAACAGACTATGCTTGGATCTTTCCCTGGAAGACTAGTAGTAGTTTCCGATGCACGTCTGGTGGCATTCTGTAATCTGTGGACTATCCAAGTGTTGATGAAACACAGAAATTGCATCGAGATTGAATACAACAGTCATCATGCGCACTTTCATCCATGGGAGTAATGTCTCTAACTGTCTACACTTTGATCGTTCCCTGGAAGACCATTAGTAGTTACCGATGCACATCTGGAGGCATTCTGTAATCTGTGGACTATCAGAGTGTTGATGAAACACAGAAATTGCATCGGGATTGATTACAACAGTCACCATGCGCAATTTCCTCAATGGGAGTAATGTCTCAAACAGTCTATGCTTTGATCGTTCCCTGGAAGACCAGTAGTAGTTTCCGATGCACGTCTGGTGGCATTCTGTAATCTGTGGACTATCAGAGTGTTGATGAAAGACAGAAAATGCATCGGGATTGAATACAACAGTCACCATGCGCACTTTCCTCCATGGGAGTAATGTCTCAAAGAGTTTACGCTTTCATCGGTCCCTGGAAGACCAGTAGTGTTTTCCGATGCACATTTGGAGGCTTTCTGTAATCTGTGGACTATCAGAGTGTTGATAAAACACAGAAATTGCATCGAGATTGAATACAACAGTCACCATGCACACTTTCCTCCACAGGAGTAATGTCTCAAACAGTCTACGCTTTGATCGTTCCCAGGAAAACCAGTAGTAGTCTCCGATGCACATGTGGTGGCCTTCTGTAATCTGTTGACTATCAGAGTGTTGATAAAACACAGAAATTGCATCGGGATTGAGTATAATAGTCACCATGCCCACTTTCCTTCACAGGAGTAATGTCTCATACAGTCTACGACTTGATCGTTCCCTGGAAGACCAGTAGTAGTTTCCGATGCACGTCTGGTGGCATTCTGTAATCTCTGGACTATCAGAGTGTTGATGAAACACAGAAATTGCATCGGGATTGAATAAAAGAGTCACAATGCGCACTTTCCTCCATGGGAGTAATCCTGAAACAGTCTACGCTTTAATCGTTCCCTGGGAGGCCAGTAGCAGTTTCCGATGCACATCTGGAGGCATTCTGTAATCTGTGGACTATCAGAGTGTTGAAGAAATGCATAAAATGCATCAGGATTGAATACAACAGTCACCATGCGCACTTTTCTCCATAGGAGTAATGTCTCAAACAGTCAACGCTATGATCGTTCCCTGGAAGACCAGTAGCAGTGTGATGCACATCTGGAGGCATGCTGTAATCTGTGGACTATCAGAGTGTTGATGAAACACAGAAATTGCATCGGGATTCAATACAACAGTCACCATGCACACTTTCCTCCATGGGAGTAATGTCTCAAACAGTCTACGCTTTGATCGTTCCCTGGAAGACAAGTAGTAGTTTCCGATGCACATCTGGAGTCATTCTGTAATCTGTGGACTATCATAGAGTTGATGAAACACAGAGATTGCATCGGGATTGAATACAACATACACCATGCGCACTTTCCTCCATGGGAGTAATTCTCAAACAGTCTACGATTTGATCGTTCCCTGGAAGACCAGTAGAATTTTCCGATGCACATTTGGCGGCATTCTCTAATCTGTGGACTATCAGTGTGTTGATGAAAGACAGAAAATGCATCGGGATTGAATACAACAGTCACCATGCGCACTTTCCTCCATGGGAGTAATGTCTCTAACAGTCTACGCTTTTGATCGTTCCCTGGAAGACCAGTAGTAGTTACCGATGCACATCTGGAGGCATTCTGTAATCTGTTTAGTATCAGAGTGTTGATGACACACAGAAATTGCATTGGGAATGGATACATCAGTCACAATGCGCACTTTCCTCCATGGGAGTAATGTCTCTAACAGTCTACGCTTCGATCGTTCCGTGGAAGACCAGTAGTAGTTTCCGATGCACATCTGGTGCCATTCTGTAATCCGTGGACTATCAGAGTGTTGATGAAACACAGAAATTGAACCGGGATTGATTACAACAGTCACCATGCGCACTTTATTCCACGGGAGTAATGTCTCAAACAGTCTACACTTTGATCGTTCCCTGGAAGACCAGTAGTAGTTTCCGATGCACATCTAGTGGCATTCTGTAATCTGTGGACTATTAGAGTGTTGATGAAATACAGAAATTGCATTCGGATTGAATACAACAGTCACCATGCCCACTTTCCTCCACGGGAGTAATGTCTCAAACAGTCTACGCTTTGATCGTTCCCTGGAAGACCAGTAGTAGTTTCCGATGCACGTCTGGTGGCATTCTGTAATCAGTGGACTATGAAAGTGTTGATGAAACACAGAAATTGCTTCGGAATTGAATAAAAGAGTCACCATGCGCACCTTATTCAATGGGAGTAACCCTGAAACAGTCTACGCCTTAATCGTTCCCTGGAAGACCAGTAGCAGTTTCCGATGCACATCTGGAGGCATTCTGTAATCTGTGCACTATCAGAGTGTTGATGAAATGCAGAAAATGCATCGGGATTGAATTCAACAGTCACCATGCGCACTTTCCTCCATGGGAGTAATGTCTCAAAGAGTTTACGGTTTGATCGTTCCCTGGAAGACCAGTAGCAGTGTAGTGCACATCTGGAGGCATTCTGTAATCTGTGAACTATCAGAGTGTTGATGAAACACAGAAATTGCATCGGGATTCAATACAACAGTCACCATGCACACTTTCCTCAATGGGAGTAAAGTCTCAAACAATCTACGAATTGATCGTTCCCTGGAAGACCAGTAGTAGTTTCCGATGCACGTCTTGTTTCATTCTGTAATCTGTGGACTATCAGAGTGTTGATGAAACACAGAAATTGCATCGGGATTGAATACAACAGTCACCATTCGCACTTTCCTCAATGGGAGTAATGTCTCAAAGAATTTACGCTTTGATCGTTCCCTGGAAGACCAGTAGTAGTTTCCGATGCACATCTGGATTATTTCTGTAATCTGTGGACCTTCAAAGTGTGGATTGAAACACAGAAATTGCCTCGGGATTGAATACAACAGTCACCATGCGCACTTTCCACAATGGGAGTAATGTCTGAAACAGACTATGCTTTGATCTCTCCCTGGAAGACTAGTAGTAGTTTCCGATGCACGTCTGGTGGCATTCTGTAATCTGTGGACTATCCAAGTGTTGATGAAACACAGAAATTGCATCGAGATTGAATACAACAGTCATCATGCGCACTTTCATCCATGGGAGTAATGTCTCTAACAGTCTACACTTTGATCGTTCCCTGGAAGACCATTAGTAGTTACCGATGCACATCTGGAGGCATTCTGTAATCTGTGGACTATCAGAGTGTTGATGAAACACAGAAATTGCATCGGGATTGATTACAACAGTCACCATGCGCACTTTCCTCAATGGGAGTAATGTCTCAAACAGTCTATGCTTTGATCGTTCCCTGGAAGACCAGTAGTAGTTTCCGATGCACGTCTGGTGGCATTCTGTAATCTGTGGACTATCAGAGTGTTGATGAAAGACAGAAAATGCATCGGGATTGAATACAACAGTCACCATGCGCACTTTCCTCCATGGGAGTAATGTCTTAAAGAGTTGACGCTTTCTTCGGTCCCTGGAAGACCAGTAGTGTTTTCCGTTGCACATCTGGAGGCTTTCTGTAATCTGTGGACTATCAGAGTGTTGATAAAACACAGAAATTGCATCGAGATTGAATGCAACAGTCACCATGCACACTTTCCTCCATGGGAGTAATGTCTCAAACAGTCTACGCTTTGATCGTTCCCAGGAAGACCAGCAGTAGTCTCCGATGCACATGTGGTGGCCTTCTGTAATCTGTTGACTATCAGAGTGTTGATAAAACACAGAAATTGCATCGGGATTGAGTATAATAGTCACCATGCCCACTTTCCTCCACAGGAGTAATGTCTCATACAGTCTACGACTTGATCGTTCCCTGGAAGACCAGTAGTAGGTTCCGATGCACGTCTGGTGGCATTCTGTAATCTCTGGACTATCAGAGTGTTGATGAAACACAGAAATTGCATCGGGATTGAATAAAACAGTCACAATGCGCGCTTTCCTCCATGGGAGTAATCCTGAAACAGTCTACGCTTTAATCGTTCCCTGGAAGGCCAGTAGCAGTTTCCGATGCACATCTGGAGGCATTCTGTAATCTGTGGACTATCAGAGTGTTGAAGAGATGCATAAAATGCATCAGGATTGAATACAACAGTCACCATGCGCACTTTCCTCCATAGGAGTAATGTCTCAAACAGTCTACGCTATGATCGTTCCCTGGAAGACCAGTAGCAGTGTGATGCACATCTGGAGGCATTCTGTAATCTGTGGACTATCAGAGTGTTGATGAAACGCAGAAATTGCATCGGGATTCAATACAACAGTCACCATGCACACTTTCCTCCATGGGAGTAATGTCTCAAACAGTCTACGCTTTGATCGTTCCCTGGAAGACCAGTAGTAGTTTCCGATGCACATCTGGAGTCATTCTGTAATCTGTGGACCATCATAGTGTTGATGAAACACAGAGATTGCATCGGGATTGAATACAACATACACCATGCGCACTTTCCTCCATGGGAGTAATTCTCAAACAGTCTACGATTTGATCGTTCCCTGGAAGACCAGTAGTAGCTTCCGATGCACATCTGGATTATTTCTGTAATCTGTGGACCTTCAAAGTGTGGATTGAAACACAGAAATTGCCTCGGGATTGAATACAACAGTCACCATGCGCACTTTCCTCCATGGGTGTAATGTCTCAAACAGTCTATGCTTTGATCGTTCCCTGGAAGACTAGTAGCAGTTTCCGATGCACATCAGGAGGCATTCTGTAATCTATGGACTATCAGAGTGTTGATGAACCACAGAAAATGTATCGGAATAGAATACAACAGTCAACAGGCGCACTTTCATCCATGGGAGTAATGTCTCTAACAGTCTACACTTTGATCGTTTCCTGGAAGACCATTAGTAGTTACCGATGCACATCTGGAGGCATTCTGTAATCTGTGGACTATCAGAGTGCTGATGAAACACAGAAATTGCATCGGGATTGATTACAACAGTCACCATGCGCACTTTCCTCAATGGGAGTAATGTCTCAAACAGGCTATGCTTTGATCGTTCCCTGGAAGACCAGTAGTAGTTTCCGATGCACATCTGGTGGCATTCTGTAATCTGTGGACTATCAAAGTAATGATGAAACACAGAAATTGCTTCGGAATTGAATAAAACAGTCACCATGCGCACCTTATTCAATGGGAGTAACCCTGAAACAGTCTACGCTTTAATCGTTCCCTGGAAGACCAGTAGTAGTTTCCGATGCACATCTGGCGGCATTCTGTAATCTGTGGACTATCAGAGTGTTGATGAAAGACAGAAAATGCATCGGGATTGAATACAACAGTCACAATGCGCACTTTCATCCATGGGAGTAATGTCGCAAACAGTCTACAATTTGATCGTTCCCTGGAAGACCAGTAGTAGTTACCAATGCATATCAGGAGGCATTCTGTAATCTGTGGACTATCAGATTGTTGATGAAACACAGAAATTGTATCGGGATTGAATACAACAGTCACCATGCGCACTTTCCTCCATGGGAGTAATGTCTCTAACAGTCTACGCTTTGATCGTTCACTGGAATACCAATAGTACTTTCCGATGCACATCTCGTGGCATTCTGTAATGTGTGGACTATCAGAGTGTTGATGAAACACAGAAATTGCATCGGGATTGAATACAACAGTCACCATGCGCTCTTTCCTCCATCGGAGTAATGTCTCAAACAGACTACGCTTCGATCGTTACCTGGAAGACCAGTAGTAGTTTCCGATGCACATCTGGTGGCATTCTGTAATCTGTGGACTATGAGAGTGTTGATGAAACACAGAAAATGCATCGGGATTGAATACAACAGTCACCATGCGCACTTTCGTCCATGGGAGTAATGTCTCAAAGAGTCTACGCTTTCATCGGTCCCTGGAAGACCAGTAGTAGTTTCCGATGCACATCTGACGGCTTTCTGTAATCTGTGGACTATCAGAGTGTTGATGAAAGACAGAAAATGCATCGGGATTGATTACAACAGTCACAATGCGCACTTTCCTCCGTGGGAGAAATTCTCAAACAGTCTACGCTTTGATCGTTCCCTGGAAGACCAGTAGTAGTTTCCGATGTACATCTGGATTCCTTCTGTAATCTGTGGACGTTCAAAGTGTGGATTGAAACACAGAAATTGCCTCGTGATTGAATACAACAGTCACCATGCGCACTTTCATCCATGGGAGTAATGTCGCAAACAGTCTACAATTTGATCGTTCCCTGGAAGACCAGTAGTAGTTACCAATGCATATCAGGAGGCATTCTGTAATTTGTGGACTATCAGAGTGTTGATGAAACACAGAAATTGTGTCGGGATTGAATACAACAGTCACCATGCGCACTTTCCTCCATGGGAGTAATGTCTCAAAGAGTTTACGGTTTGATCGTTCCCTGGAAGACCAGTAGCAGTGTGATGCACATCTGGAGGCATTCTGTAATCTGTGGACTATCAGAGTGTTGATGAAACACAGAAATTGCATCGGGATTCAATACAACAGTCACCATGCACACTTTCCTCCATGGGAGTAATGTCTCAAACAGTCTACGCTTTGATCGTTCACTGGAAGACCAGTAGTAGTTTCCGATGCACATCTGGAGTCATTCTGTAATCTGTGGACTATCAGAGTGTTGATGAAACACATAGATTGCATCGGGATTGAATACAACAGACACCATGCGCACTTTCCTCCATGGGAGTAATTCTCAAACAGTCTACGACTTGATCGTTCCCTGCAAGACCAGTAGTAGTTTCCGATGCACATCTGGATTATTTCTGTAATCTGTGTACCTTCAAAGTGTGGATTGAAACACAGAAATTGCCTCGGGATTGAATACAACAGTCACCATGCGCACTTTCCTCCATGGGAGTAATGTCTCAAACAGTCTATGCTTTGATCGTTCCCTGGATGAGTAGTAGCAGTTTCCGATGCACATCAGGAGGCATTCTGTAATCTATGGACTATCAGAGTGTTGATGAACCACAGAAATTGTATCGGGATAGAATACAACAGTCAACATGCGCACTTTCATCCATGGGAGTAATGTCTTTAACAGTCTACACTTTGATCGTACCCTGGAAGACCATTAGTAGTTACCGATGCACATCCGGAGGCATTCTGTAATCTGTGGACTATCAGAGTGCTGATGAAACACAGAAATTGCATCGGGATTGATTACAACAGTCACCATGCGCACTTTCCTCAATGGGAGTAATGTCTCCAACAGTCTATGCTTTGATCGTTCCCTGGAAGACCAGTAGTAGTTTCCGATGCACATCTGGTGGCATTCTGTAATCTGTGGACTATCAAAGTGTTGATGAAACACAGAAATTGCTTCGGAATTGAATAAAACAGTCACCATGCGCAGCTTATTGAATGGGAGTAACCATGAAACAGTCTACGATTTAATCGTTCCCTGGAAGACTAGTAGTAATTTCCGATGCACATCTGGCGGCATTCTGTAATCTCTGGACTATCAGAGTGTTGATGAAAGACAGAAAATGCATCGGGATTGAATACAACAGTCACAATGCGCACTTTCCTCCATGGGAGAAATTCTCAAACAGTCTACGCTTTGATCGTTCCCTGGAAGACAAGTAGTAGTTTCCGATGCACATCTGGATTCCTTCTGTAATCTGTGGACGTTCAAAGTGTGGATTGAAACACAGAAATTGCCTCGTGATTGAATACAACAGTCACGATGCGCACTTTCATCCATTGGAGTAATGTCGCAAACAGTCTACAATTTGATCGTTCCCTGGAAGACCTGTAGTAGTTACCAATGCATATCAGGAGGCATTCTGTAATCTGTGGACTATCAGAGTGTTGATGAAACAGAGAAATTGTATCGGGATTGAATACAACAGTCACCATGCGCACTTTCCTCCATGGGAGTAATGTCTCTAACAGTCTACGCTTTGGTCGTTTACTGGAAGACCAATAGTAGTTTCCGATGCACATCTCGTGGCATTGTGTAATGTGTGGACTATCAGAGTGTTGATGAAACAAAGAATTTGCATCGGGATTTAATATAACAGTCACCATGCGCTCTTACCTCCATGGGAGTAATGTCTCAAACAGTCTACGCTTTGATCGTTCCCTGGAAGACCAGTAGTAGTTTCCGATGCACGTCTGGTGGCATTCTGTAATCTCTGGACTATCAGAGTGTTGATGAAACACAGAAATTGCATCGGGATTGAATAAAACAGTCACAATGCGCACTTTCCTCCATGGGAGTAATCCTGAAACAGTCTACGCTTTAATCGTTCCCTGGAAGACCAGTAGCAGTTTCCGATGCACATCTGGAGGCATTCTGTAATCTGTGGACTATCAGAGTGATGATGAAATGCATAAAATGCATCAGGATTGAATACAACAGTCACCTTGCGCACTTTCCTCCATGGGAGTAATGTCTCAAAGAGTTTACGGTTTGATCGTTCCCTGGAAGACCAGTAGCAGTGTGATGCACATCTGGAGGCATTCTGTAATCTGTGGACTATCAGAGTGTTGATGAAACACAGAAATTGCATCGGGATTCAATACAACAGTCACCATGCACACTTTCCTCCATGGGAGTAATGTCTCAAACAGTCTACGCTTTGATCGTTCCCTGGAAGACCAGTAGTAGTTTCCGATGCACATCTGGAGTCATTCTGTAATCTGTGGACTGTCAGAGTGTTGATGAAACACAGAGATTGCATCGGGATTGAATACAACAGAAACCATGCGCACTTTCCTCCATGGGAGTAATTCTCAAACAGTCTATGCTTTGATCGTTCCCTGGAAGACTAGTAGCAGTTTCCGATGCACATCAGGAGGCATTCTGTAATCTATGGACTATCAGAGTGTTGATGAACCACAGAAATTGTATCGGGATAGAATACAACAGTCAACATGCGCACTTTCATCCATGGGAGTAATGTCTCTAACAGTCTACACTTTGATCGTTCCCTGGAAGACCATTAGTAGTTACCGATGCACATCCGGAGGCATTCTGTAATCTGTGGACTATCAGAGTGCTGATGAAACACAGAAATTGCTTCGGAATTGAATAAAACAGTCACCATGCGCACCTTATTCAATGGGAGTAACCCTGAAACAGTCTACGCTTTAATCGTTCCCTGGAAGACCAGTAGTAGTTTCCGATGCACATCTGGCGGCATTCTGTAATCTGTGGACTATCAGAGTGTTGATGAAAGACAGAAAATGCATCGGGATTGAATACAACAGTCACAATGCGCACTTTCCTCCATGGGAGAAATTCTCAAACAGTCTACGCTTTGATCGTTCCCTGGAAGACCAGTAGTAGTTTCCGATGCACATCTGGATTCCTTCTGTAATCTGTGGACGTTCAAAGTATGGATTGAAACACAGAAATTGCATCGGGATTGATTACAACAGTCACCATGCGCACTTTGCTCAATGGGAATAATGTCTCAAACAGTCTATGCTTTGATCGTTCCCTGGAAGACTAGTAGCAGTGTCCGATGCACATCTGGAGGCATTCTGTAATCTGTGGACTATCAGAGTGTTGATGAAACACAGAAATTGCATCGGGATTCATTACAACAGTCACCATGCACACTTTCCTCCATGGGAGTAATGTCACAAACAGTCTACGCTTTGATCGTTCCCTGGAAGACCAGTAGTACTTTCCGATGCACATCTGGAGTCATTCTGTAATCTGTGGACTATCAGAGTGTTGATGAAACACAGAAATTGCATCGAGATTGAATACAACAGTCACCATGCGCACTTTCCTCCATAGGAGTAATTCTCAAACAGTCTACGCTTTGATCGTTCCCTGGAAGACTAGTAGTAGTTTCCGATGCACATCTGGATTATTTCTGTAATCTGTGGACCTTCAAAGTGTGGATTGAAACACAGAGATTGCCTCGGGATTGAATACAACAGTCACCATGCGCACTTTCCTCCATGGGAGTAATGTCTCAAACAGTCTATGCTTTGATCGTTCCCTGGAAGACTAGTAGTAGTTTCCGATGCACATCAGGAGGCATTCTGTAATCTATGGACTATCAGAGTGTTGATGAAACAAAGAAATTCTATCGGGATTGAATACAACAGTCACCATGCGCACTTTCCTCCACGGGAGTAATGTCTCAAACACTCTACGCTTTGATCGTTCCCTGGAAGACCAGTAGTAGTTTCCGATGCACATCTGGTGGCATTCTGTAATCTGTGGACTATCAGAGTATTGATGAAACACAGAAATTGCATCGAGATTGAATACAACAGTCACCATGCCCACTTTCATCCATGGGAGTAATGTCTCAAACAGTCTACGCTTTGATCGTTCCGTGGAAGACCAGTAGTAGTTTCCGATGCACATCTGTTGGCATTTTATAATCTGTGGACTATCAGAGTGTTGATGAAACACAGAAAATGCATCGGGATTGAATACAACAGTCACCATGCGCACTTTCCTCCATGCGAGTAATGTCTCAAAGAGTTTACGCTTTCATTGTTCCCTGGCAGACCAGTAGTAGTTTCCGATGCACATCTGGAGGCTTTCTGTAATCTGTGGACTATCAGAGTGTTTATGAAACACAGATATTTTACCGGGATTGAATACAACATTCACCATGCGCACTTTCCTCCATGGGAGTAATGTCTCTAACAGTCTACGCTTTTGATCGTTCCCTGGAAGACCAGTAGTAGTTACCGATGAACATCTGGGGGCATTCTGTAATGTGTGGTCTATCAGAGTGTTGATGAAACACAGAAATTGCATTGGGAATGAATATATCAGTCACAATGCGCTCTTTCTTCCATGGGAGTAATGTCTCTAATACTCTACGCTTCGATCATTCCGTGGAAGACCAGTAGTAGTTTCCGATGCACATCTGGTGCCATTCTGTAATCCGTGGAATATCTGAGTGTTGATGAAACACAGAAATTGAATCGGGATTGATTACAACAGTCACCATGCGCACTTTCCTCCACGGGAGTAACGTCTCAAACAGTCTACACTTTGATCGTTCCCTCGAAGACCAGTAGTAGTTTCCGATGCACATCTGGTGGCATTTTTTAATCGGTGGACTATCAGAGTGTTGATGATACACAGAAAATGCATCGGGATTGAATAAAACAGTCACAATGCGCACTTTCCTCCATGGGAGTAATCCTGAAACAGTCTACGCTTTAATCGTTCCCTGGAAGACCAGTAGCAGTTTCCGATGCACATCTGGAGGCATTCTGTAATCTGTGGACTATCAGAGTGTTGATGAAATGCAGAAAATGCATCGGGATTGAATACAACAGTCACCATGCGCACTTTCCTCCATGGGAGTAATGTCTCAAAGAGTTTACGGTTTGATCGTTCCCTGGAAGACCAGTAGCAGTGTGATGCACATCTGGAGGCATTCTGTAATCTGTGGACTATCAGAGTGTTGATGAAACACAGAAATTGCTTCGGGATGCAATACAACAGTCACCATGCATACATTCCTCCATGGGAGTAATGGCTCAAACAATCTACGACTTGATCGTTCCCTGGAAGACCAGTAGTAGTCATTCTGTAATCTGTGGACTATCAGAGTGTTGATGAAAGACGGAAAATGCATCGGGATTGAATACAACAGTCACAATGCGCACTTTTCTATATGGGAGAAATTCTCAAACAGTCTACGATTTGGTCGTTCCCTGGAAGACCAGTAGTAGTTTCGGATGCACATCTGGATTCCTTCTGTAGTCTGTGGACGTTCAAAGTGTGTACTGAAATACAGAAATTGCCTCGTGATTGAATACAACAATCACCATGCGCACTTTCATCCATGGGAGTAATGTCGCAAACAGTCTACAATTTGATCGTTCCCTGGAAGACCAGTAGTAGTTACCAATGCATATCAGGAGGCATTCTGTAATCTGTGGACTATCAGAGTGTTGATGAAACAAAGAAATTGCATCGGGATTGAATACAACAGTCACCATCCGCAATTTTCTCCATGGGAATAATGTCTGAAACAGTCTACGCTTTGATCGTTCCCAGGAAGACCAGTAGTAGTTTCCGATGCACATCTCGTGGCATTCTGTAATGTGTGGACTATCACAGTGTTGATGAAGCAAAGAAATTGCATCGGGGTTGAATACAACAGTCACCATGCGCTCTTTCCTCCATGGGAGTAATGTCTCTAACAGTCTACGCTTTGATCGTTCACTGGAAGACCAGTAGTAGTTTCCGATGCACATCTGGCGGCATTCTGTAATCTGCAGACTATCAGAGTGTTGATGAAGCACAGAAAATGCATCGGGATTGAATACAACAGTCACCATGCGCACTTTCCTCCATGGGAGTAATGTCTCAAAGAGTTTCCGCTTTCATCGGTCCCTGGAAGACCAGTAGTAGTTTCCGATGCACATCTGGAGTCATTCTGTAATCTGTGGACTATCAGAGTGTTGATGAAACACAGAGATTGCATCGGGATTGAATACAACAGACACCATGCGCACTTTCCTCCATGGGAGTAATTCTCAAACAGTCTATGCTTTGATCGTTCCCTGGAAGACTAGTAGATGTTTCCGATGCACATCAGGAGGCATTCTGTAATCTATGGACTATCAGAGTGTTGATGAACCACAGAAATTGTATCGGGATAGAATACAACAGTCAACATGCGCACTTTCATCCATGGGAGTAATGTCTCAAAGAGTTTACGGTTTGATCGTTCGCTGGAAGACCAGTAGCAGTGTGATGCACATCTGGAGGCATTCTGTAATCTGTGGACTATCAGAGTGTTGATGAAACAAAGAAATTCTATCGGGATTGAATACAACAGTCACCATCCGCAATTTTCTCCATGGGAGTAATGTCTGAAACAGTTTACGCTTTGATCGTTCCCAGGAAGACCAGTAGCAGTTTCCGATGCACATCTCGTGGAATTCTGTAATGTGTGGACTATCAGAGTGTTGATGAAGCAAAGAAATAGCATCGGGGTTGAATACAACAGTCACCATGCGCACTTTCCTCCATGGGAGTAATGTCTCAAACACTCTACGCTTTGATCGTTCCCTGGAAGACATGTAGTAGTTTCCGATGCACATCTGGTGGCATTCTGTAATCTGTGGACTATCAGAGTATTGATGAAACACAGAAATTGCATCGAGATTGAATACAACAGTCACCATGCCCACTTTCATCCATGGGAGTAATGTCTCAAACAATCTACGCTTTGATCGTTCCGTGGAAGGCCAGTAGTAGTTTCCGATGCACATCTGTTGGCATTTTATAATATGTGGACTATCAGAGTGTTGATGAAACACAGAAAATGCATCGGGATTGAATACAACAGTCACCATGCGCACTTTCCTCCATGGGAGTAATGTCTCAAAGAGTTTACGCTTTCATCGTTCCCTGGAAGACCAGTAGTAGTTTCCGATGCACATCTGGAGGCTTTCTGTAATCTGTGGACTATCAGAGTGTTGATGAAACACAGAAATTTTATCGGGATTGAATACAACATTCACCATGCGCACTTTCCTCCATGGGAGTAATGTCTCTAACAGTCTACGCTTTTGATCGTTCCCTGGAAGACCAGTAGTAGTTACCGATGAACATCTGGAGGCATTCTGTAATCTGTTTACTATCAGAGTGTTGATGAAACACAGAAATTGCATTGGGAATGAATATATCAGTCACAATGCGCTCTTTCTTCCATGGGAGTAATGTCTCTAACAGTCTACGCTTCGATCATTCCGTGGAAGACCAGTAGTAGTTTCCGATGCACATCTGGTGCCATTCTGTAATCCGTGGACTATCAGAGTGTTGATGAAACACAGAAATTGAATCGGGATTGATTACAACAGTCACCAAGCGCACTTTCCTCCACGGGAGTAATGTCTCAAACAGTCTACACTTTGATCGTTCCCTGGAAGACCAGTAGTAGTTTCCGATGCACATCTAGTGGCATTCTGTAATCTGTGGACTATTAGAGTGTTGATGAAATACAGAAATTGCATTCGGATTGAATACAACAGTCACCATGCCCACTTTCCTCCACGGGAGTAATGTCTCAAACAGTCTACGCTTTGATCGTTCCCTGGAAGACCAGTAGTAGTTTCCGATGCACATCTGGCGGCATTCTGTAATCTGTGGACTATCACAGTGTTGATGAAAGACAGAAAATGCATCGGGATTGAATACAAAAGTCACAATGCGAACTTTCCTCCATGGGAGAAATTCTCAAACAGTCTACGCTTTGATCGTTCCCTGGAAGACCAGTAGTAGTTTCCGATACACATCTGGTTTCCTTCTGTAATCTGTGGACGTTCAAAGTGTGGATTGAAACACAGAAATTGCCTCGTGATTGAATACAACAGTCACCATGCGCACTTTCATCCATGGGAGTAATGTCGCAAACAGTCTACAATTTGATCGTTCCCTGGAAGACCAGTAGTAGTTACCAATGCACATCTGGAGGCATTCTGTAATCTGTGGACTATCAGAGTGTTGATGAAATGCAGAAAATGGATCGGGATTGAATACAACAGTCACCATGCGCACTTTCCTCCATGGGAGTAATGTCTCAAAGAGTTTACGGTTTGATCGTTCCCTGGAAGACCAGTAGCAGTGTGATGCACATCTGGAGGCATTCTGTAATCTGTGGACTATCAGAGTGTTGATGAAACACAGAAATTGCATCGGGATGCAATACAACAGTCACCATGCACACTTTCCTCCATGGGAGTAATGGCTCAAACAATCTACGACTTGATCGTTCCCTGGAAGACAAGTAGTAGTCATTCTGTAATCTGTGGACTATCAGAGTGTTGATGAAAGACAGAATATGAATCGGGATTGATTACAACAGTCACAATGCGCACTTTCCTATATGGGAGAAATTCTCAAACAGTCTACGATTTGATCGTTCCCTGGAAGACCAGTAGTAGTTTCGGATGCACATCTGGATTACTTCTGTAGTCTGTGGACATTCAAAGTGAGTATTGAAACACAGAAATTGCCTCGTGATTGAATACAACAGTCACCATGCGCACTTTCATCCATGGGAGTAATGTCGCAAACAGTCTACAATTTGATCGTTCCCTGGAAGACCAGTAGTAGTTACCAATGCATATCAGGAGGCATTCTGTAATCTGTGGACTATCAGAGTGTTGATGAAACACAGAAATTGTATCGGGATTGAATACAACAGTCACCGTACGCACTCTCCTCCATGGGAGTAATGTCTCTAACAGTCTACGCTTTGATCGTTCACTGGAAGACCAGTAGTAGTCTCCGATGCAGATCTCGTGGCATTCTGTAATGTGTGGACTATCAGAGTGTTGATGAAACAAAGAAATTGCATCGCGATTGAATACAACAGTCACCATGCGCTCTTTCCTCCATGGGAGTAATGTCTCAAACAGTCTACGCTTTGATCGTTCCCTGGTAGACCAGTAGTAGTTTCCGATGCACATCTGGTGGCATTCTGTAATCTGTGGACTATCAGAGTATTGATGAAACACAGAAATTGCATCGAGATTGAATACAACAGTCACCATGCGCACTTTCCTCCATGGGAGTAATGTCTCAAAGAGTTTACGCTTTCATCGGTCCCTGGAAGACCAGTAGTAGTTTCCGATGCACATCTGGAGGCTTTCTGTAATCTGTGGACTATCAGAGTGTTGATAAAACACAGAAATTGCATCGAGATTGAATACAACTGTCACCATGCACACTTTCCTCCACGGGAGTAATGTCTCAAACTGTCTACGCTTTGATCGTTCCCAGGAAGAACAGTAGTAGTCTCCGATGCCCATCTGGTGGCCTTCTGTATTCTGTTGACTATCAGAGTGTTGATAAAACACAGAAATTGCATCGGGATTGAATATAATGGTCACCATGCCCACTTTCCTCCACAGGAGTAATGTCTCATACAGTCTACGTCTTGATCGTTCCCTGGAAGACCAGAAGTAGTTTCCGATGCACGTCTGGTGTCATTCTGTAATCTGTGGACTATCAGAGTGTTGATGAAACACAGAAATTGCATCGGGATTGAATAAAACAGTCACAATGCTAACTTTGCTCCATGGGAGTAATCCTGAAAAAGTCTACGATTTGATCGTTCCCTGGAAGATCAGTAGTAGTTTCCGATGCACATCTGGATTATTTCTGTAATCTGTGGACCTTCAAAGTGTGGATTGAAATACAGAAATTGCCTCGGGATTGAATACAACAGTCACCATGCGCACTTTCCTCCATGGGAGTAATGTCTCAAACAGTCTATGCTTTGATCGTTCCCTGGAAGACTAGTAGCAGTTTCCGATGCACATCAGGAGGCATTCTGTAATCTATGGACTATCAGAGTGTTGATGAACCACAGAAATTGTATCGGGATAGAATACAACAGTCAACTTGCGCACTTTCATCCATGGGAGTAATGTCTCTAACAGTCTACACTTTGATCGTTCCCTGGAAGACCATTAGTAGTTACCGATGCACATCTGGAGGCATTCTGTAATTTGTGGACTATCAGAGTGTTGATGAAACACAGAAATTGCATTGGGATTGATTACAACAGTCACCACGCGCACTTTCCTCTATGGGAGTAATGTCTCAAACAGTCTACGACTTGATCGTTCCCTGGAAGACCAGTAGTAGTTTCCGATGCACGTATGGTGGCATTCTGTAATCTGTGGACTATCCGACTGTTGATGAAACACAGAAATTGCATCGGGATTGAATAAAACAGTCACCATGCGCACTTTCCTCCATGGGAGTAATCCTGAAACAGTCTAAGCTTTAATCGTTCCCTGGAAGACCAGTAGCAGTTTCCGGTGCACATCTGGACGCATTCTGTAATCTGTGGACTATCAGAGTTTTGATGAAATGATGAAAATGCATCGGGATTGATTACAACAGTCACCATGCGCACTTTCCTCCAAGGGAGAAATGTCTCAAAGAGTTTACGCTTTGATCGTTCCCTCGAAGACCAGTAGCAGTGTGATACACATCTGGAGGCATTCTGTAATCTGTGGACTATCAGAGTGTTGATGAAACACAGAATTTGCATCGGGATTCAATACAACAGTCACCATGCACACTTTATTCCATGGGAGTAATGTCTCAAACAGTCTACGCTTTGATCGTCCCCTGTAAGACCAGTAGTAGTTTCCGATGCACATCTGGAGTCATTCTGTAATCTGTGGACTATCAGAGTGTTGATGAAACACAGAAATTGCTTCGAGATTGAATACAACAGTCACCATGCCCACTTTCATAAATGGGAGTGATGTCTCAAACAGTCTATGCTTTGATCGTTCCCTGGAAGACTAGTAGTAGTTTACGATGCACATCTGGAGGCATTCTGTAATCTGTGGACTATCAGAGTGTTGATGAAACACAGAAATTGCATCGGGATTGAATACAACAGTCACCATGCGCACTTTCCTCCATGGGAGTAATGTCTCAAACAGTCTATGCTTTGATCGTTCCCTGGAAGACTAGTAGTAGTTTACGATGCACATCTGGAGGCATTCTGTAATCTGTGGACTATCAGAGTGTTGATGAAACACAGAAATTGCATCGGGACTGATTACAACAGTCACCATGCGCACTTTCCTCCATGGGAGTAATGTCTCAAAGAGTTTACGCTTTCATCGGTCCCTGGAAGACCAGTAGTAGTTTCTGATGCACATTTGGAGGCTTTCTGTAATCTGTGGACTATCAGAGTGTTGATAAAACACAGAAATTGCATCGAGATTGAATACAACAGTCACCAGGCACACTTTCTTCCACGGGAGTAATGTCTCAAACAGTCTACGCTTTGATCGTTCCCTGGAAGACCAGTAGTATTCTCCGATGCACATCTGGTGGCCTTCTGTAATCTGTTGACTATCAGAGTGTTGATAAAACACAGAAATTGCATCGCGATTGAATATAATAGTCACCATGCCCACTTTCCTCCACAGGAGTAATGTCTCATACAGTCTACGACTTGATCGTTCCCTGGAAGACCAGTAGTAATTTCCGATGCACGTCTGGTGGCATTCTGTAATCTCTGGACTATCAGAGTGTTGATGAAACACAGAAATTGCATCGGGATTGAATAAAACAGTCACAATGCGCACTTTCCTCCATGGGAGTAATCCTGAAACAGTCTACGCTTTAATCGTTCCCTGGAAGACCAGTAGCAGTTTCCGATGCACATCTGAAGGCATTCTGTAATCTGTGGACTATCAGAGTGTTGATGAAATGCAGAAAATGCATCGGGATTGAATACAACAGTCACCATGCGCACTTTCCTCCATGGGAGTAATGTCTCAAAGAGTTTACGGTTTGATCGTTCCCTGGAAGACCAGTAGCAGTGTGATGCACATCTGGAGGCATTCTGTAATCTGTGGACTATCAGAGTGTTGATGAAACACAGAGATTGCATCGGGATGCAATACAACAGTCACCATGCACACTTTCCTCCATAGGAGTAATGGCTCAAACAATCTACGACTTGATCGTTCCCTGGAAGACCAGTAGTAGTCATTCTGTAATCTGTGGACTATCAGAGTGTTGATGAAAGACAGAATATGAATCGGGATTGAATACAACAGTCACAATGCGCACTTTCCTATATGGGAGAAATTCTCAAACAGTCTACGATTTGATCGTTCCCTGGAAGACCAGTAGTAGTTTCGGATGCACATCTGGATTACTTCTGTAGTCTGTGGACATTCAAAGTGTGTATTGAAACACAGAAATTGCCTCGTGATTGAATACAACAGTCACCATGCGCACTTTCATCCATGGGAGTAATGTCGCAAACAGTCTACAATTTGATCGTTCCCTGGAAGACCAGTAGTAGTTACCAATGCATATCAGGAGGCATTCTGTAATCTGTGCACTATCAGAGTGTTGATGAAACACAGAAATTGTATCGGGATTGAATACAACAGTCACCATACGCACTTTCCTCCATGGGAGTAATGTCTCTAACAGTCTACGCTTTGATCGTTCACTGGAAGACCAGTAGTAGTCTCCGATGCACATCTCGTGGCATTCTGTAATGTGTGGACTATCAGAGTGTTGATGAAACAAAGAAATTGCATCGCGATTGAATACAACAGTCACCATGCGCTCTTTCCTCCATGGGAGTAATGTCTCAAACAGTCTACGCTTTGATCGTTCCCTGGTAGACCAGTAGTAGTTTCCGATGCACATCTGGTGGCATTCTGTAATCTGTGGACTTTCAGAGTATTGATGAAACACAGAAATTGCATCGAGATTGAATACAACAGTCACCATGCGCACTTTCCTCCATGGGAGTAATGTCTCAAAGAATTTACGCTTTCATCGGTCCCCGGAAGACCAGTAAGAGTTTCCGATGCACATCTGGAGGCTTTCTGTAATCTGTGGACTATCAGAGTGTTGATAAAACACAGAAATTGCATCGAGATTGAATACAACTGTCACCATGCACACTTTCCTCCACGGGAGTAATGTCTCAAACAGTCTACGCTTTGATCGTTCCCAGGAAGAACAGTAGTAGTCTCCGATGCCCATCTGGTGGCCTTCTGTATTCTGTTGACTATCAGAGTGTTGATAAAACACAGAAATTGCATCGGGATTGAATATAATGGTCACCATGCCCACTTTCCTCCACAGGAGTAATGTCTCATACAGTCTACGTCTTGATCGTTCCCTGGAAGACCAGTAGTAGTTTCCGATGCACGTCTGGTGTCATTCTGTAATCTGTGGACTATCAGAGTGTTGATGAAACACAGAAATTGCATCGGGATTGAATAAAACAGTCACAATGCTAACTTTGCTCCATGGGAGTAATCATGAAACAGTCTACGCTTTAATCGTTCACTGGAAGACCAGTAGCAGTTTCCGATGCACATCTGGAGGCATTCTGTTATCTGTGGACTATCAGAGTGTTGATGAAATGCAGAAAATGCATCGGGATTGAATACAACAGTCACCATGCGCACTTTCCTCCATGGGAGTAATGTCTCAAAGGGTTTACGGTTTGATCGTTCCCTGGAAGACGAGTAGCAGTGTGATGCACATCTGGAGGCATTCTGTAATCCGTGGACTATCAGAGTGTTGATGAAACACAGAAATTGCATCGGGATTCAATACAACAGTCACCATGCGCACTTTCCTCCATGGGAGTAATTCTCAAACAGTCTACGATTTGATCGTTCCCTGGAAGATCAGTAGTAGTTTCCGATGCACATCTGGATTATTTCTGTAATCTGTGGACCTTCAAAGTGTGGATTGAAATACAGAAATTGCCTCGGGATTGAATACAACAGTCACCATGCGCACTTTCCTCCATGGGAGTAATGTCTCAAACAGTCTATGCTTTGATCGTTCCCTTGAAGACTAGTAGCAGTTTCCGATGCACATCAGGAGGCATTCTGTAATCTATGGACTATCAGAGTGTTGATGAACCACAGAAATTGTATCGGGATAGAATACAACAGTCACCATGCGCACTTTCCTCCATAGGAGTAATGTCTCAAAGGGTTTACGGTTTGATCGTTCCCTGGAAGACGAGTAGCAGTGTGATGCACATCTGGAGGCATTCTGTAATCTGTGGACTATCAGAGTGTTGATGAAACACAGAAATTGCTTCGAGATTGAATACAACAGTCACCATGCCCACTTTCATAAATGGGAGTGTTGTCTCAAACAGTCTATGCTTTGATCGTTCCCTGGAAGACTAGTAGTAGTTTACGATGCACATCTGGAGGCATTCTGTAATCTGTGGACTATCAGAGTGTTGATGAAACACAGAAATTGCATCGGGATTGAATACAACAGTCACCATGCGCACTTTCCTCCATGGGAGTAATGTCTCAAACAGTCTATGCTTTGATCGTTCCCTGGAAGACTAGTAGTAGTTTACGATGCACATCTGGAGGCATTCTGTAATCTGTGGACTATCAGAGTGTTGATGAAACACAGAAATTGCATCGGGACTGATTACAACAGTCACCATGCGCACTTTCCTCCATGGGAGTAATGTCTCAAAGAGTTTACGCTTTCATCGGTCCCCGGAAGACCAGTAGTAGTTTCTGATGCACATTTGGAGGCTTTCTGTAATCTGTGGACTATCAGAGTGTTGATAAAACACAGAAATTGCATCGAGATTGAATACAACAGTCACCAGGCACACTTTCTTCCACGGGAGTAATGTCTCAAACAGTCTACGCTTTGATCGTTCCCTGGAAGACCAGTAGTATTCTCCGATGCACATCTGGTGGCCTTCTGTAATCTGTTGACTATCAGAGTGTTGATAAAACACAGAAATTGCATCGCGATTGAATATAATAGTCACCATGCCCACTTTCCTCCACAGGAGTAATGTCTCATACAGTCTACGACTTGATCGTTCCCTGGAAGACCAGTAGTAATTTCCGATGCACGTCTGGTGGCATTCTGTAATCTCTGGACTATCAGAGTGTTGATGAAACACAGAAATTGCATCGGGATTGAATAAAACAGTCACAATGCGCACTTTCCTCCATGGGAGTAATCCTGAAACAGTCTACGCTTTAATCGTTCCCTGGAAGACCAGTAGCAGTTTCCGATGCACATCTGGAGGCATTCTGTAATCTGTGGACTATCAGAGTGTTGATGAAATGCAGAAAATGCATCGGGATTGAATACAACAGTCACCATGCGCACTTTCCTCCATGGGAGTAATGTCTCAAAGAGTTTACGTTTTGATCGTTCCCTGGAAGACCAGTAGCAGTGTGATGCACATCTGGAGGCATTCTGTAATCTGTGGACTATCAGAGTGTTGATGAAACACAGAAATTGCATCGGGATGCAATACAACAGTCACCATGCACACTTTCCTCCATGGGAGTAATGGCTCAAACAATCTACGACTTGATCGTTCCCCGGAAGACCAGTAGTAGTCATTCTGTAATCTGTGGACTATCAGAGTGTTGATGAAAGACAGAAAATGCATCGGGATTGAATACAACAGTCACAATGCGCACTTTCCTATATGGGAGAAATTCTAAAACAGTCTACGATATGATCGTTCCCTGGAAGACCAGTAGTAGTTTCGGATGCACATCTGGATTCCTTCTGTAGTCTGTGGACATTCAAAGTGTGTATTGAAACACAGAAATTGCCTCGTGATTGAATACAACAGTCACCATGCGCACTTTCATCCATGGAAGTAATGTCGCAAACAGTCTACAATTTGATCGTTCCCTGGAAGACCAGTAGTAGTTACCAATGCATATCAGGAGGCATTCTGTAATCTGTGGACTATCAGAGTGTTGATGAAACACAGAAATTGTATCGGGATTGAATACAACAGTCACCATGCGCACTTTCCTCCATGGGAGTAATGTCTCTAACAGTCTACGCTTTGATCGTTCACTGGAAGACCAGTAGTAGTCTCCGATTCACATCTCGTGGCATTCTGTAATGTGTGGACTATCAGAGTGTTGATGAAACAAAGAAATTGCATCGCGATTGAATACAACAGTCACCATGCGCTCTTTCCTCCATGGGAGTAATGTCGCAAACAGTCTACGCTTTGATCGTTCCCTGGTAGACCAGTAGTAGTTTCCGATGCACATCTGGTGGCATTCTGTAATCTGTGGACTATCAGAGTATTGATGAAACACAGAAATTGCATCGAGATTGAATACAACAGTCACCATGCCCACTTTTATCCATGGGAGTAATGTCTCTTACAGTCTACGCTTTGATCGTTCCGTGGAAGACCAGTAGTAGTTTCCGATGCACATCTGGTGGCATTTTATAATCTGTGGACTATCAGAGTGTTGATGAAACACAGAAAATGCATCGGGATTGAATACAACAGTCACCATGCGCACTTTCCTCCATGGGAGTAATGTCTCAAAGAGTTTACGCTTTCATCGGTCCCTGGAAGACCAGTAGTAGTTTCCGATGCACATCTGGAGCCTTTTTGTAATCTGTGGACTATCAGAGTGTTGATAAAACACAGAAATTGCATCGAGATTGAATACAACTGTCACCATGCACACTTTCCTCCACGGGAGTAATGTCTCAAACAGTCTACGCTTTGATCGTTCCCAGGAAGAACAGTAGTAGTCTCCGATGCCCATCTGGTGGCCTTCTGTATTCTGTTGACTATCAGAGTGTTGATAAAACACAGAAATTGCATCGGGATTGAATATAATGGTCACCATGCCCACTTTCCTCCACAGGAGTAATGTCTCATACAGTCTACGTCTTGATCGTTCCCTGGAAGACCAGTAGTAGTTTCCGATGCACATCTGGAGGCATTCTGTTATCTGTGGACTATCAGAGTGTTGATGAAATGCAGAAAATGCATCGGGATTGAATACAACAGTCACCATGCGCACTTTCCTCCATGGGAGTAATGTCTCAAAGGGTTTATTGTTTGATCGTTCCCTGGAAGACGAGTAGCAGTGTGATGCACATCTGGAGGCATTCTGTAATCTGTGGACTATCAGAGTGTTGATGAAACACAGAAATTGCATCGGGATTCAATACAACAGTCACCATGCGCACTTTCCTCCATGGGAGTAATTCTCAAACAGTCTACGATTTGATCGTTCCCTGGAAGATCAGTAGTAGTTTCCGATGCACATCTGGTTTATTTCTGTAATCTGTGGACCTTCAAAGTGTGGATTGAAATACAGAAATTGCCTCGGGATTGAATACAACAGTCACCATGCGCACTTTCCTCCATGGGAGTAATGTCTCAAACAGTCTATGCTTTGATCGTTCCCTGGAAGACTAGTTGCAGTTTCCGATGCACATCAGGAGGCATTCTGTAATCTATGGACTATCAGAGTGTTGATGAACCACAGAAATTGTATCGGGATAGAATACAACAGTCAACTTGCGCACTTTCATCCATGGGAGTAATGTCTCTAACAGTCTACACTTTGATCGTTCCCTGGAAGACCATTAGTAGTTACCGATGCACATCTGGAGGCATTCTGTAATTTGTGGACTATCAGAGTGTTGATGAAACACAGAAATTGCATCGGGATTGATTACAACAGTCACCATGCGCACTTTAATCTATGGGAGTAATGTCTCAAACAGTCTACGACTTGATCGTTCCCTGGAAGACCAGTAGTAGTTTCCGATGCACGTATGGTGGCATTCTGTAATCTGTGGACAATCCGAGTGTTGATGAAACACAGAAATTGCATCGGGATTGAATAAAACAGTCACCATGCGCACTTTCCTCCATGGGAGTAATCCTGAAACAGTCTAAGCTTTAATCGTTCCCTGGAAGACCAGTAGCAGTTTCCGGTGCACATCTGGAGGCATTCTGTAATCTGTGGACTATCAGAGTTTTGATGAAATGATGAAAATGCATCGGGATTGAATACAACAGTCACCATGCGCACTTTCCTCCATGGGAGTAATGTCTCAAAGAGTTTACGCTTTGATCGTTCCCTCGAAGACCAGTAGCAGTGTGATGCACATCTGGAGGCATTCTGTAATCTGTGGACTATCAGAGTGTTGATGAAACACAGAAATTGCATCGGGATTCAATACAACAGTCACCATGCACACTTTATTCCATGGGAGTAATGTCTCAAACAGTCTACGCTTTGATCGTCCCCTGTAAGACCAGTAGTAGTTTCCGATGCACATCTGGAGTCATTCTGTAATCTGTGGACTATCAGAGTGTTGATGAAACACAGAAATTGCATCGAGATTGAATACAACAGTCACCATGCCCACTTTCATCCATGGGAGTGATGTCTCAAACAGTCTACGCTTTGATCGTTCCGTGGAAGACCAGTAGTAGTTTCCGATGCATATCTGGGTTATTTCTGTAATTTGTGGACCTTCAAAGTGTGGATTGAAACACAGAAATAGTCTCGGGATTGAATACAACAGTCACCATGCGCACTTTCCTCCATGGGAGTAATGTCTCAAACAGTCTATGCTTTGATCGTTCCCTGGAAGACTAGTAGTAGTTTACGATGCACTTCTGGAGGCATTCTGTAATCTGTGGACTATCACAGTGTTGATGAAAAACAGAAATTGCATCGGGATTGATTACAACAGTCACCATGCGCACTTTCCTCCATGGGAGTAATGTTTCAAACAGTCTTCGCTTTCATCGTTCCCTAAAGACCAGTAGTAGTTTCCGATGCACATCTGGTGGCATTCTGTAATCTGTGGACTATCAGAGTGTTGATGAAACAAAGAAATTTCATCGGGATTGAATACAACAGTCACCATCCGCAATTTTCTCCATGGGAGTAATGTCTGAAACAGTTTACGATTTGATCGTTCCCAGGAAGACCAGTTGTAGTTTCCGATGCACATCTCGTGGCATTCTGTAATGTGTGGACTATCAGAGTGTTGACGAAACACAGAAATTGCATCGGGATTCAATACAACAGTCACCATGCACACTTTATTCAATGGGAGTAATGTCTCAAACGGTCTACGCTTTGATCGTTCCCTGGAAGACTAGTAGTAATTTCCGATGCACATCTGGTGGCATTCTGAAATCTGTGGACTATCAGAGTATTGATGAAACACAGAAATTGCTTCGAGATTGAATACAACAGTCACCATGCGCACTTTACTCCATGGGAGTAAGGTCTCAAAGTATTTACGCTTTCATCGTTCCCTGGAAGACCAGTAGTAGTTTCCGATGCACATCTGGTGGCTTTCTGTAATCTGTGGTCTATCAGAGTGTTGATGAAACACAGAAATTTCATTGGGATTGAATACAACAGTCACCATGCGCACTTTCCTCCAAGGGAGTAATGTCTCTAACAGTCTACGCTTTTGATCGTTCCCTGGAAGACCAGTAGTAGTTACCGATGCACATCTGGTGGCATTCTGCAATCTGTGGACTATCAGAGTGTTGATGAAACACAGAAATTGAATCGGAATTGAATACAACAGTCACCATGCGCTCTTTCCTCCACAGGGGTAATGTGTCAAACAGTCTACACTTTGATCGTTCCCTGGAAGACCAGTGTTAGTTTCCGATGCACATCTGGTGGCATTCTGTAATATGTCGACTATCAGAGTGTTGACGAAACACAGAAATTGCATCGGGATTGAATACAACAGTCACCATGCGCACTTTCCTCCATGGAGGTAATGTCTGAAACAGTCTACGCTTTGATCGTTCCCTGGAAGACCAGTAGTAGTTACCGATGCACATCTGGAGGCATTCTGTAATCTGTGGACTATCAGAGTGTTGATGAAACACAGAAATTGCATTGGGAATGAATACATCAGTCACAATGCGCACTTTCCACCATGGGAGTAATGTCTCTAACAGTCTACGCTTCGATCATTCCGTGGAAGACCAGTAGTAGTTTCCGATGCACATCTGGTGCCATTCTGTAATCTGTGGACTATCAGAGTGTTGATGAAACACAGAAATTGAATCGGGATTGATTACAACAGTCACCATGTGCACTTTCCTCCACGGGAGTAATGTCTCAATCAGTCTACACTTTGATCGTTCCCTGGAAGACCAGTAGTAGTTTCCGATGCACATCTGGTGGCATTCTGTAATCTGTGGACTATTAGAGTGTCGGTGAAATACAGAAATTACATTCGGATTGAATACAACAGTCACCATGCCCACTTTCCTCCACGGGAGTAATGTCTCAAACAGTCTACGCTTTGATCGTACCCTGGAAGACCAGTAGTAGTTTCCGATGCACGTCTGGTGGCATTCTGTAATCTATGGACTATCAAAGTGTTGATGAAACACAGAAATTGCTTCGGAATTGAATAAAACAGTCACCATGCGCACCTTATTCAATGGGAGTAACCCTGAAACAGTCTACACTTTAATCGTTCCCTGGAAGACCAGTAGTAGTTTCCGATGCACATCTGGCGGCATTCTGTAATCTGTGGACTATCAGAGTGTTGATGAAACACAGAAAATGCATCGGGATTGAATACAACAGTCACCATGCGCACTTTCCTCCATGGGAGTAATTCTCAAACAGTCTACGCTTTGATCGTTGCCTGGAAGACCAGTGGTAGTTTCCGATGCACATCTGCATTCCTTCTGTAATCTGTGTACGTTCAAAGTGTGGATTGAAACACAGAAATTGCCTCGTGATTGAATACAACAGTCACCATGCGCACTTTATTCCATGGGAGTAATCCTGAAACAGTCTACGCTTTTATCGTTTACTGGAAGACCAGTAGTAGTTTCCGATGCACGTCTGGTGGCATTCTGTAATCTGTGGACTATCAGAGTGTTGATGAAACACAGAAATTGCATCGGGATTGAATAAAACAGTCACAATGCGCACTTTATTCCATGGGAGTAATCCTGAAACAGCCTACGCTTTGATCGTTTACTGGAAGACCAGTAGTAGTTTCCGATGCACATCTCGTGGCATTCTGTAATGTGTGGACTATCAGAGTGTTGATGAAACACAGAAACTGCATTGGGATTGAATACAACAGTCACCATGCGCACTTTCCTCCACGGGAGTAATGTCTCAAACAGTCTACGATTTGATCGTTCCCTGGAAGACCAGTAGTAGTTTCCGATGCACATCTGGTGGCATTCTGTAATCTGTTGACTATGAGAGTGTTAATGAAACACAGAAATTGCATCGGGATTGAATACAACAGCCACCATGCCCACTTTCCTCCACGGGAGTAATGTCTCAAACAGTCTACGCCTTGATTGTTCCCTGGAAGACCAGTAGTAGTTTACGATGCACGTATGGAGGCATTCTGTAAGCTGTGGACTATCAGAGTGTTGATGAAACACAGAAAATGCATCGGGATTGAATACAACAGTCACCATGCGCACTTTCCTCTATGGGAGTAGTTCTCAAACATTTTACGCTTTGATCGTTCCCTGGAAGACCAGTAGCAGTGTCCGATGCACATCTGGAGGCACTCTGTAATCTGTGGACTATCAGAGTGTTGATGAAACACAGAAATTGCATCGGGATTGATTACAAAAGTCACCATGCGCACTTTCCCCGACGGGAGGTATGTCTCAAACAGTCTACGCTTTGATCTTTCCCTGGAAGAACAATAGTAGTTTCCGTTGCACATCTGGTGGCATTCTGTAATCTATGGACTATCAGAGTGTTGATAAAATTCACAAATATCATCGGGATTGAATACAAAGGTCACCATCCGCACTTTCCTCCATGGGAGTAATGTCTGAAACAGTCTACGCTTTGATCGTTAACTGGAAGACCAGTAGTAGTTTCCGATGCACATCTGGTGTCATTCTGAAATCTGTGGACTATCAGAGTGTTGATGAAACACAGAAATGGAATCGGAATTGAATACAACAGTCACAATACGCACTTTCCTCCAAGGGAGTAATGTCTCAAACAGTCTACACTTTGATCGATCCTGGGAAGGCCAGTAAGAGTTTCCGATGCACGTCTGGTGGCATTCTGTAATCTGTGGACTATCAGAGTCTTGATGAAACACAGAAAATCCATCGGGATTGAATACAACAGTCACCATGCGCACTTTCCTCCATGGGAGTAATATCTCAAAGAGTTTACGATTTGATCGTTCCCTGGAAGAGCAGTAGTATTTTCCGATGTACATCTGGGGGCATTCTGTAATCTGTGGACTATCAGAGTGTTGATGAAACACAGAAATCTAATCGGGATTGATTACAACAGTCACCATGCACACTTTCCTCCACGGGAGGTATGTCTCAAAAAGTCTACGATTTGATCGTTCCCTTGAATACCAGTAGTAGTTTCCAATGCACATCTGGTGGCATTCTGTAATCTGTGGACTATCAGAGTGTTGATGAAACACAGAAATTGCATCGGGATTTAATACAACAGTCACCATGCGCACTTTCCTCCATGGGAGTATATCTCAAACAGTTTACACTTTGATCGTTCCCTGGAAGACCTGCAGTAGTTTCCGATGCACATCTGGATTCCTTCTGTAATCTGTGGACCTTCAAAGTGTGGTTTGAAACACAGAAATTGCCTCGGGATTGAATACAACAGTAACCATGCGCACTTTCCTCCATGGGAGTTATGTCTCTAACAGTGTACGCTTTGATCGTTCCCTGGAAGACCAGTAGTAGTTTCTGATGCACGTCTGGTGGCATTCTGTAATCTGTGGACTATCAGAGTGTTGATGAAACACAGAAATTGGATCGGAATTGAATAAAACAGTCACCATGCGCACTTTCCTCCATGGGAGAAACCCTAAATCAGTCTACGCTTTAATAGTTCCCTGGAAGACCAGTAGTAGTTTCCGATGCACATCTGGAGGCATTCTGTTATCTGTGGACTATCAGAGTGTTGATGAAACACAGAAATTGCATCGGGATTGAATACAAAAGTCACAATCCGCACTTTCCTCCATGGGAGAAATGTCTGAAACAGTCTAGGCTTTGATGGTTCCCTGGAAGACCAGTAGTAATTTCCGATGCACATCTGGTGGCATTCTGTAATCTGTGGACTAT
Organism: Schistocerca gregaria; assembly: GCF_023897955.1. Taxonomy (NCBI): domain Eukaryota; kingdom Metazoa; phylum Arthropoda; class Insecta; order Orthoptera; family Acrididae; genus Schistocerca; species Schistocerca gregaria. The sequence continues at coordinate 2,892,727 of NC_064927.1, forward strand.
CAGAGCGTTGATGAAACACAGAAATTGCATCGGGATTGAGTACAACAGTCACCATGCGCACTTTCCTCCAATGGAGTAATCTCAAACAGTTTACACTTTGATCGTTCCCTGGAGGACCTGCAGTAGTTTCCGATGCACATCTGGATTCCTTCTGTAATCTGTGGACCTTCAAAGTGTGGTTTGAAACACAGACATTGCCTCGGGATTGAATACAACAGTCACCATGCGCACTTTCCTCCATGGGAGTAATGTCTCTAACAGTCTACGCTTTGATCGTTCCCTGGAAGACCAGTAGTAGTTTCCGATGCACGTCTGGTGGCATTCTGTAATCTGTGGACTATCAGAGTGTTGATGAAATACAGAAATTGGATCGGAATTGAATAAAACAGTCACCATGCGCACTTTCCTCCATGGGAGAAACCCTAAAACAGTCTACGCTTTAATCGTTCCCTGGAAGACCAGTAGTAGTTTCCGATGCACATCTGGCGGCACTCTGTAATCTGTGGACTATCAGAGTGTTGATGAAACGCAGAAAATGCATCGGGATTGAATACAACAGTCACCAATGCGCACTTTCCTCCATGGGAGTAATGTCTCTAACAGTCTACGCTTTGATCATAACCAGGAAGACCAGTAGTAGTTACCGATATACATCTGGAGGCATTCTGTAATCTGTGGACTATCAGAGTGTTGATGAAATACAGAAAATGCATCGGGATTGAATACAACAGTCACCATCCGCACTTTCCTCCATGGGAGTAATGTCTGAAACAGTCTACGCTTTGATCGTTAACTGGAAGACCAGTAGTAGTTACCGATGCACATCTGGAGGCATTCTGTAATCTGTGGACTATCAGAGTGTTGATGAAACACAGAAATTATTTCGGGATTGAATACAACAGTCACCATGCGCACTTTCCTCCATGGGAGTAATGTCTCTAACAGTCTACCTTTTTGATCGTTCCCTGGAAGACCAGTAGGAGTTACCGATGCACATCTGGAGGCATTCTGTAATCTGTGGACTATCAGAGTGTTGATGAAACACAGAAATTGCATCGGGAATGAATACATCAGCACAATGCGCACTTTCCTCCATGGGAGTAATGTCTCTGACAGTCTACGCTTCGATCATTCCCTGGAAGACCAGTAGTAGTTTCCGATGCACATCTGTTGCCATTCTGTAATCTGTGGACTATCAGAGTGTTGATGAAACACAGTAATTGAATCGGGATTGATTACAACAGTCACCATGCGCACTTTTCTCCACGGGAGGTATGTCTCAAGCAGTCTACGCTTTGATCGTTCCCTGGAAGACCAGTAGTAGTCTTCGATGCACATCTGGTGGCAATCTGTAATCTGTGGACTATCAGAGTGTTGATGAAACACAGAAATTGCATTGGGATTCAATACAACAGTCACCATGCGCACTTTCCTCCATGGGAGTAATTCTCAAACAGTCTACGCTTTGATCGTTCCCTGGCAGACCAATAGTAGTTTCCGATGCACATCTGGATTCCTTCTGTAATCTGTGGACCTTCAAAGTGTGGATTGAGAGACAGAAATTGCCTCGGGATTGAATACTACAGTCACCATGCGCACTTTCCTCCATGTGAGTAATGTCTCAAAGGGTTTACGATTTGATCGTTCCCTGGAAGACCAGTAGTAGTTTCCGATGCACATCTGGAGGCATTCTGTAATCTGTGGACTATCAGAGTGTTGATGAACACAGAAATTGAATCGGGATTCATTACAACAGGCACCATGTGCACTTTCCTCCATAGGAGTAATGTCTGAAACAGTCTAGGATTTTATCCTTCCCTGGTAAGACCAGTAGTAGTTTCCGATGCACATCTGGTGGCATTCTGTAATCTGTGACTAATAGAGTGTTGATGAAACAACAGAAATTGCCTCGTGATTGAATACAACAGTCACCATGCGCACTTTATTCCATGGGAGTAATCCTGAAACAGTCTACGCTTTTATCGTTTACTGGAAGACCAGTAGTAGTTTCCGATGCACGTCTGGTGGCATTCTGTAATTTGTGGACTATCAGAGTGTTGATGAAACACAGAAATTGCATCGGGATTGAATAAAACAGTCACAATGCGCACTTTATTCCATGGGAGTAATCCTGAAACAGCCTACGCTTTGATCGTTTACTGGAAGACCAGTAGTAGTTTCCGATGCACATCTCGTGGCATTCTGTAATGTGTGGACTATCAGAGTGTTGATGAAACACAGAAACTGCATTGGGATTGAATACAACAGTCACCATGCGCACTTTCCTCCACGGGAGTAATGTCTCAAACAGTCTACGATTTGATCGTTCCCTGGAAGACCAGTAGTAGTTTCCGATGCACATCTGGTGGCATTCTGTAATCTGTTGACTATGAGAGTGTTAATGAAACACAGAAATTGCATCGGGATTGAATACAACAGCCACCATGCCCACTTTCCTCCACGGGAGTAATGTCTCAAACAGTCTACGCCTTGATTGTTCCCTGGAAGACCAGTAGTAGTTTACGATGCACGTATGGAGGCATTCTGTAATCTGTGGACTATCAGAGTGTTGATGAAACACAGAAAATGCATCGGGATTGAATACAACAGTCACCATGCGCACTTTCCTCTATGGGAGTAGTTCTCAAACATTTTACGCTTTGATCGTTCCCTGGAAGACCAGTAGCAGTGTCCGATGCACATCTGGAGGCACTCTGTAATCTGTGGACTATCAGAGTGTTGATGAAACACAGAAATTGCATCGGGATTGATTACAAAAGTCACCATGCGCACTTTCCCCGACGGGAGGTATGTCTCAAACAGTCTACGCTTTGATCTTTCCCTGGAAGAACAATAGTAATTTCCGTTGCACATCTGGTGGCATTCTGTAATCTGTGGACTATCAGAGTGTTGATAAAATTCACAAATTGCATCGGGATTGAATACAACGGTCACCATCCGCACTTTCCTCCATGGGAGTAATGTCTGAAACAGTCTACGCTTTGATCGTTAACTGGAAGACCAGTAGTAGTTTCCGATGCACATCTGGTGTCATTCTGAAATCTGTGGACTATCAGAGTGTTGATGAAACACAGAAATGGAATCGGAATTGAATACAACAGTCACCATACGCACTTTCCTCCAAGGGAGTAATGTCTCAAACAGTCTACACTTTGATCGATCCTGGGAAGGCCAGTAAGAGTTTCCGATGCACGTCTGGTGGCATTCTGTAATCTGTGGACTATCAGAGTCTTGATGAAACACAGAAAATCCATCGGGATTGAATACAACAGTCACCATGCGCACTTTCCTCCATGGGAGTAATATCTCAAAGAGTTTACGATTTGATCGTTCCCTGGAAGAGCAGTAGTATTTTCCGATGTACATCTGGAGGCATTCTGTAATCTGTGGACTATCAGAGTGTTGATGAAACACAGAAATCTAATCGGGATTGATTACAACAGTCACCATGCACACTTTCCTCCACGGGAGGTATGTCTCAAAAAGTCTACGATTTGATCGTTCCCTTGAATACCAGTAGTAGTTTCCAATGCACATCTGGTGGCATTCTGTAATCTGTGGACTATCAGAGTGTTGATGAAACACAGAAATTACATCGGGATTTAATACAACAGTCACCATGCGCACTTTCCTCCATGGGAGTATATCTCAAACAGTTTACACTTTGATCGTTCCCTGGAAGACCTGCAGTAGTTTCCGATGCACATCTGGATTCCTTCTGTAATCTGTGGACCTTCAAAGTGTGGTTTGAAACACAGAAATTGCCTCGGGATTGAATACAACAGTAACCATGCGCACTTTCCTCCATGGGAGTTATGTCTCTAACAGTGTACGCTTTGATCGTTCCCTGGAAGACCAGTAGTAGTTTCTGATGCACGTCTGGTGGCATTCTGTAATCTGTGGACTATCAGAGTGTTGATGAAACACAGAAATTGGATCGGAATTGAATAAAACAGTCACCATGCGCACTTTCCTCCATGGGAGAAACCCTAAATCAGTCTACGCTTTAATAGTTCCCTGGAAGACCAGTAGTAGTTTCCGATGCACATCTGGAGGCATTCTGTTATCTGTGGACTATCAGAGTGTTGATGAAACACAGAAATTGCATCGGGATTGAATACAAAAGTCACAATCCGCACTTTCCTCCATGGGAGAAATGTCTGAAACAGTCTAGGCTTTGATGGTTCCCTGGAAGACCAGTAGTAATTTCCGATGCACATCTGGTGGCATTCTGTAATCTGTGGACTATCAGAGTGTTGATGAAACACAGAAATTGCATCGGGATTGAGTACAACAGTCACCATGCGCACTTTCCTCCAATGGAGTAATCTCAAACAGTTTACACTTTGATCGTTCCCTGGTGACCTGCAGTAGTTTCCGATGCACATCTGGATTCCTTCTGTAATCTGTGGACCTTCAAAGTGACGTTTGAAACACAGACATTGCCTCGGGATTGAATACAACAGTCACCATGCGCACTTTCCTCCATGGGAGTAATGTCTCTAACAGTCTACGCTTTGATCGTTCCCTGGAAGACCAGTAGTAGTTTCCGATGCACGTCTGGTGGCATTCTGTAATCTGTGGACTATCAGAGTGTTGATGAAATACAGAAATTGGATCGGAATTGAATAAAACAGTCACCATGCGCACTTTCCTCCATGGGAGAAACCCTAAAACAGTCTACGCTTTAATCGTTCCCTGGAAGACCAGTAGTAGTTTCCGATGCACATCTGGCGGCACTCTGTAATCTGTGGACTATCAGAGTGTTGATGAAACGCAGAAAATGCATCGGGATTGAATACAACAGTCACCAATGCGCACTTTCCTCCATGGGAGTAATGTCTCTAACAGTCTATGCTTTGATCATAACCAGGAAGACCAGTAGTAGTTACCGATATACATCTGGAGGCATTCTGTAATCTGTGGACTATCAGAGTGTTGATGAACACAGAAATTGAATCGGGATTCATTACAACAGGCACCATGTGCACTTTCCTCCATGGGAGTAATGTCTGAAACAGTCTACGCTTTGATCGTTAACTGGAAGACCAGTAGTAGTTACCGATGCACATCTGGAGGCATTCTGTAATCTGTGGACTATCAGAGTGTTGATGAAACACAGAAATTATTTCGGGATTGAATACAACATTCACCATGCGCACTTTCCTCCATGGGAGTAATGTGTCTAACAGTCTACCTTTTTGATCGTTCCCTGGAAGACCAGTAGGAGTTACCGATGCACATCTGGAGGCATTCTGTAATCTGTGGACTATCAGAGTGTTGATGAAACACAGAAATTGCATCGGGAATGAATACATCAGCACAATGCGCACTTTCCTCCATGGGAGTAATGTCTCTGACAGTCTACGCTTCGATCATTCCCTGGAAGACCAGTAGTAGTTTCCGATGCACATCTGTTGCCATTCTGTAATCTGTGGACTATCAGAGTGTTGATGAAACACAGAAATTGAATCGGGATTGATTACAACAGTCACCATGCGCACTTTTCTCCACGGGAGGTATGTCTCAAGCAGTCTACGCTTTGATCTTTCCCTGGAAGACCAGTAGTAGTCTTCGATGCACATCTGGTGGCAATCTGTAATCTGTGGACTATCAGAGAGTTGATGAAACACAGAAATTGCATTGGGATTCAATACAACAGTCACCATGCGCACTTTCCTCCATGGGAGTAATTCTCAAACAGTCTACGCTTTGATCGTTCCCTGGCAGACCAGTAGTAGTTTCCGATGCACATCTGGATTCCTTCTGTAATCTGTGGACCTTCAAAGTGTGGATTGAGACACAGAAATTGCCTCGGGATTGAATACTACAGTCACCATGCGCACTTTCCTCCATGTGAGTAATGTCTCAAAGAGTTTACGATTTGATCGTTCCCTGGAAGACCAGTAGTAGTTTCCGATGCACATCTGGAGGCATTCTGTAATCTGTGGACTATCAGAGTGTTGATGAACACAGAAATTGAATCGGGATTCATTACAACAGGCACCATGTGCACTTTCCTCCATGGGAGTAATGTCTGAAACAGTCTAGGATTTTATCCTTCCCTGGTAAGACCAGTAGTAGTTTCCGATGCACATCTGGTGGCATTCTGTAATCTGTGACTAATAGAGTGTTGATGAAACACAGAAATTGCATCGGGATTGAATACAACAGTCACCAATGCGCACTTTCCTCCATGGGAGTAATGTCTCTAACAGTCTACGCTTTCATCATAACCTGGAACACCAGTAGTAGTTACCGATGCACATCTGGAGGCATTCTGTAATCTGTGGACTATCAGTGTGTTGATGAAACAAAGAAATTGTATCGGGCTTCAATACAACAGTCACCAATGCGCACTTTCCTCCATGGGAGTAATGTCTCTAACAGTCTACGCTTTCATCATAACCTGGAACACCAGTAGTAGTCTCCGATGCACATCTGGAGGCATTCTGTAATCTGTGGACCATCAGAGTGTTGATGAAACACAGAAATGGCATCGGGAATGAATACATCAGTCACAATGCGCACTTTCCTCCATGGGAGTAATGTCTCTGACAGTCTACGCTTCGATCATTCTCTGGAAGACCAGTAGTAGTTTCCGATGCACATCTGGTGCCATTCTGTAATCTGTGGACTATCAGAGTGTTGACGAAACACAGAAATTGAATCGGGATTGATCACAACAGTCACCATGCGCACTTTTCTCCACGGGAGGTATGTCTCAAGCAGTCTACGCTTTGATCGTTCCCTGGAAGACCAGTAGTAGTTTCCGATGCACATCTGGATTCCTTCTGTAATCTGTGGACCTTCAAAGTGTGGATTGAGACACAGAAATTGCCTCGGGATTGAATACTACAGTCACCATGCGCACTTTCCTCCATTGGAGTAATGTCTCAAAGAGTTTACGATTTGATCGTTCCCTGGAAGACCAGTAGTAGTTTCCGATGCACATCTGGAGGCATTCTGTAATCTGTGGACTATTAGAGTGTTGATGAACACAGAAATTGAATCGGGATTCATTACAACAGGCACCATGTGCACACTCCTCCACGGGAGGAATGTCACAAACAGTCTACGCTTTGATCGTTCCCTGGAATACCAGTAGTAGTTTCCGATGCACATCTGATGGCATTCGGTAATCTGTGGACAATCAGAGAGTAAATAAAACACAGAAATTGCATCGGGATTGAATACAACAATCACCATCCGCACTTTCCTCCATGGGAGTAATGTCTGAAACAGTCTAGGCTTTTATCGTTCCCTGGTAAGACCAGTAGTAGTTTCCGGTGCACATCTGGTGGCATTCTGTAATCTGTGACTAATAGAGTGTTGATGAAACACAGAAATTGCATCGGGATTGAATACAACAGTCACCAATGCGCACTTTCCTCCATGGGAGTAATGTCTCTAACAGTCTACGCTTTGATCATAACCTGGAAGACCAGAAGTAGTTACCGATGCACATCTGGAGGCATTCTGTAATCTGTGGACTATCAGAGTGTTGATGAAACACAGACATTGAATCGGGCTTGTATACAACAGTCACCAATGCGCACTTTCGTCCATGGGAGTAAAGTCTCTAACAGCCTACGCATTGATCATAACCTGGAAGACCAGTAGTAGTTACCGATGCACATCTGGAGGCATTCTGTAATCTGTGGACTATCAGAGTCTTGATGAAACACAGAAAATCCATCGGGATTGAATACAACAGTCACCGTGCGCACTTTCCTCCATGGGAGTAATATTTCAAAGAGTTTACGATTTGATCGTTGCCTGGAAGAGCAGTAGTAGTTTCCGATGCACATCTGGAGGCATTCTGTAATCTGTGGACTATCAGAGTGTTGATGAAACACAGAAATTGAATCGGGATTGATTACAACAGTCACCATGCACACTTTCCTCCACGTGAGGTATGTCTCAAACAGTCTACGATTTGATCGCTCCCTGGAATACCAGTAGTAGTTTCCAATGCACATCTGGTGGCATTCTGTAATCTGTGGACTATCAGAGTGTTGATGAAACACAGAAATTGCATCGGGATTGAATACAAAAGTCACCATCCGCACTTTCCTCCATGGGAGAAATGTCTGAAACAGTCTAGGCTTTGATGGTGCCTGGAAGACCAGTAGTAGTTTCCTATGCACGTCTGGTGGCATTCTGTAATCTGTATACTATCAGAGTGTTGATGAAACACAGAAATTGGATCGGAATTGAATAAAACATTCACCATGCGCACTTTCTTCCATGGGACAAACCCTAAAACAGTCTACGCTTAAATCTTTCCCTGGAAGACCAGTAGTAGTTTCCGATGCACATCTGGCGGCATTCTGTAATCTGTGGACTATCAGAGTGTTGATGAAACACAGAAAATGCATCGGGATTGAATACAACAGTCGCCATGCGCACTTTCCTCCATGGGAGTAATTCTCAAACAGTCTACGCTTTGATCGTTCCTTGCAAGACCATTAGTAGTTTCCGATGCACATCTGAATTCCTTCTGTAATCTGTGGACCTTCAAAGTGAGGATTGAAACACAGAAATTGGCTCGGGATTGAATACAACAATCAACATGCGCACTTTCCTCCATGGGAGTAATGTCTCAAAGAGTATATGCTTTGATCGTTCCCTTGAAGACCAGTAGTAGTTACCGATGCACATCTGCTGGCATTCTGTAAACTGTGGACTATCAGAGTGTAGATGAAACACAGAAATTGTATCGGGATTGAATACAACAGTCACCAATGCTCACTTTCCTCCATGGGAGTAATGTCTCTAACAGTCTACGCTTTGATCATAACCTGGAAGACCAGTAGTAGTTACCGATGCACATCTGGAGGCAATCTGTAATCCGTGGACTATCAGAGTGTTGATGAAATACAGAAAATGCATCGGGATTGAATACAACAGTCACCATCCGCACTTTCCTCCATGGGAGTAATGTCTGAAACTGTCTAGGTTTTGATCGTTCCCTGGAAGACCAGTAGTATTTACCGATGCACACCTGGAGGCATTCTGTAATCTGTGGACTATCAGAGTGTTGATGAAACACAGAAATTATATCTGGATTGAATACAACAGTCTCCATGCTCATTTTCCTCTATGGGAGTAATGTCTCTAACAGTCTACGCTTTTCATCGTTCCCTGGAAGACCAGTAGGAGTTACCGATGCACATCTGGAGGCATTCTGTAATCTGTGGACTATCAGAGTGTTGATGAAACACAGAAATTGCATCGGGAATGAATACATCAGTCACAACGCGCACTTTCCTCCATGGGAGTAATGTCTCTGACAGTCTACGCTTCGATCATTTCCTGGAAGACCAGTAGTAGTTTCCGATGCACATCTGGTACCATTCTGTAATCTGTGGACTATCAGAGTTTTGATGAAACACAGAAATTGAATCGGGATTGATTACAACAGTCACCATGCGCACTTTTCTCCAATAGAGGTATGTCTCAAGCAGTCTACGCTTTGATCGTTGCCTGGAAGACCAGTAGAAGTTTCCGATGCACATCTGGATTCCTTCTGTAATCTGTGGACCTTCTAAGTGTGGATTGAAACACAGAAATTGCCTCGGGATTGAATACAACAGTCACCATGCGCACTTTCCTCCATTGGAGTAATGTCTCAAATAGTTTACGGTTTGATTGTTCCCCTTTAAGACCAGTAGTAGTTTCCGATGCACATCTGGAGGCATTCTGTAATCTGTGGACTATCAGAGTGTTGATGAACACAGAAATTTAATCGGGATTCATTACAACAGGCACCATGTGCACTTTCCTCCACGGGAGCAATGTCTCAAACAGTCTACGATTTGATCGTTCCCTGGAATACCAGTAGTAGGTTCCGATGCACATCTGATGGCATTCTGTAATCTGTGGACTATCAGAGAGTAAATAAAACACAGAAATTGCATCGGGATTGAATACAACAGTCACCATCCGCACTTTCCTCCATGGGAGTAATGTCTGTAACAGTCTACGCTTTGATCATAACCTGGAAGACCAGTAGTAGTTACCGATGCACATCTGGAGGCATTCTGTAATCTGTGGACTATCAGAGTGTTGATGAAATACAGAAAATGCATCGGGATTGAACACAACAGTCACCATCCGCAGTTTCGTCCATGAGAGTAATGTCTGAAACAGTCCAGGCTTTGTACGTTCCCTGGAAGACCAGTAGTAGTGTCCGATGCACGTCTGGTGGCATTCTGTAATATGTGGACTATCAGAGTGTTGATGAAACAGAGAAATTGCATCGGAATTGAATAAAACAGTCACCATGCGCACTTTCCTATATGGGAGAAACCCTAAAACAGTCTACGTTTTAATCGTCCCCTGGAAGACCAGTAGTAGTTTCCGATGCACATCTGGCGGCATTCTGCAATCTGTGGACTATCAGAGAGTTGGTCAAACACAGAAAATGCATCGGGATTGAATACAACAGTCACCATGCGAACTTCCTCCATGGGAGTAATTCTCAAACAGTCTACCCTTTGATCGTTCCCTGCAAGACCAGTAGTAGTTTCCGATGCACATCTGGATTCTTTCTGTATTCTGTGGACCTTCAAAGTGTGGATTGAAACACAGAAATTGCCTCGGGATTGAATACAACAGTCACCATGCGCACTTGCCTCCATGGGAGTAATGTCTCAAACAGTGTATGCTTTGATCGTTCATTGGAAGCCATGTAGTAGTTACCGATGCACATCTGGAGGCATTCTGTAATCTGTGGACTATCAGAGTGTTGACGAAACACAGAAATTGTATCGGGATTAAATACAACAGTCACCAATGTGCACTTTCCTCCATGGGAGTAGTGTCTCTAACAGTCTACGCTTTGATCATTACCTGGAAGACCAGTAGTAGTTACCGATGCACATCTGGAGGCATTCTGTAATCTGTGGACTATCAGAGTGTTGATGAAATACAGAAAATGCATCGGGATTGAATACAACAGTCACCATCCGCACTTTCCTCCATGGGAGTAATGTCTGAAACAGTCTATTCTTTGATCGTTCCCTGGAAGACCAGTAGTAGTTACTGATGCACATCTGGAGGCATTGTGTAATCTGTGGACTATCAGGGTGTTGATGTAACACAGAAATTGTATCGGGATTGAATACAACAGTCACCATGCGCACTTTCCTCCATGGGAGTAATGTCTCTAACAGTCTACAATTCGATCATTCCCTGGAAGACCAGTAGTAGTTTCCGATGCACGACTGGATTCCTTCTGTAATCTGTGGACTTTCAAAGTGTGGATTGAAACACAGAAATTGCCTCGTGATTGATTGCAACAGTCACCATTCGCACTTTCCTCCACGGGAGTTATGTCTCAAACAGTCTACGCTTTGATCGTTCCCTGGAAGACTAGTAGTAGTTTCCGGTGCACATCAGGAGGCATTCTGTAATCTATGGACTATCAGAGTGTTGATGAAACACAGAAATTGTATCGGGATAGAATACAACACTCAACATGCGCACTTTCCTCCATGGGAGTAATGTCTCTAACAGTCTACGCTTTGATCGTTCCCTGGAAGACCATTAGTAGTTTCCGAAGCACATCTGGAGGCATTCCGTAATCTGTGGACTATCAGAGTGTTGATGAAACACAGAAATTGCATCGTGATTGATTGCAACAGTCACCATTCGCACTTTCCTCCACGGGAGATATGTCTCAAAGAGTCTACGTTTTGATCGATCCCTGGAAGACCAATAGTAGTTTCCGATGCACATCTTGTGGCATTCTGTAATCTGTGGACTATCAGAGTGTTGATGAAACACAGAAATTGCGTCGGGATTGAATACAACAGTCACCATCCGCACTTGCCTCCACGGGAGTAATATCTGAAAAATTCTACACTTTGATCGTTCCCTGGAAGGCCAGTAGTAGTTTCCAATGCACATCTGGTGGCATTCTGTAATCTGTGGATTATCAGAGTGTTGATGAAATACAGAAATTGCATCGGGATTGAATACAACAGTCACCATCCGCACTTTCCTCCACGCGAGAAATGTCTCAAACAGTCTACGCTTGGATCGTTCCCTGGAATACCAGTTGTAGTTTCCGATGCACATCTGATGGTATTCCGTAATCTGTGACTACTAGAGTGTTGATGAAACACATAAATTGCATCGGGATTGAATACAACAGTCACCATCCGCAGTTTCGTCCATGGGAGTAATGTCTGAAACAGTCTAGGCTTTGATCGTTCCCTGGAAGACCAGTAGAAGTTTCCGATGCACGTCTGGTGGCATTCTGTAATATGTGGACTATCAGAGTGTTGATGAAACACAGAAATTGCCTCGGAATTGAATAAAGAGTCGCCATGCGCACTTTCGTCCATGGGAGAAACCCTAAAACAGACTACGATTTAATCGTTCCCCGGAAGACCAGTAGTAGTCTCCGATGCACATCTGGCGGGATTCTGTAATCTGTGGACTATCAGAGTGTTGATGAAACACAGAAATGCATCGGGATTGAATACAACAGTCACCATGCGCACTTTCCTCCATGGGAGTAAATCTCAAAGAGTCTACGCTTTGATAGTTCCCTGCAAGACCAGTAGTAGTTTCCGATGCACATCTGGATTCCTTCTGTAATCGGTCTACCTTCAAAGTGTGGATTGAAACACAGAAATTGCCTCGGGATTGAATACAACACTCACCATGCGCACTTCCCTCCATGGGAGTAATGTCTCAAACAGTCTATGCTTTGATCATTCCCTGGAAGACAAGTAATAGTTATCGATGCACATCTGGAGGCTTTCTGTAATCTGTGGACTATCAGAGTGTTGATGAAACACATAAATTGTATCGGGATTGAATACAACAGTCACCATGCGCACTTTCTTCCATGGGAGTAATGTCTCTAACAGTCTACGCTTCGATCATTCCCTGGAAGACCAGTAGTAGTTTCCGATGCACATCTGGTGCCATTCTGTAATCAGTGGATTATCAGAGTGTTGATGAAACACAGAAATTGAATCGGGATTGATTACAACAGTCACCATGCGCACTATTCTCCGCGGGAGGTATGTCTCAAGCAGTCTACGCTTTGATCCTTCCCTGGAAGACCAGTAGTAGTCTCCGATGCACATCTGGTGGAATTCTGTAATCTGTGGACTATCAGAGTGTTGATGAAACACAGAAATTGCATCGGGATTCAATACAACAGTCACCATGCGCACTTTCCTCCATGGGAGTAAATCTCAAACAGTCTACGCTTTGATCGTTCCCTGGAAGACCAGTAGTAGTTTCCGATGCACATCTGGATTCCTTCTGTAATCTGTGGACCTTCAAAGTGTGGATTGAAACACAGAAATTGCCTCGGGATTGAATACAACAGACACCATGCGCACTTTCCTCCATTGGAGTAATGTCCCAAAGAGTTTACGAATTGATCGTTCCCTGGAAGACTAGTAGTAGTTTCCGATGCACATCTGGAGGCATTCTGTAATCTGTGGACTATCAGAGTGTTGATGAACACAGAAATTGAATCGGGATTGATTACAACAGGCACCATGTGCACTTTCCTCCACGGAAGGTATGTCTCAAACAGTCTACGCTTTGATCGTTCCCTGGAATACCAGTTGTAGTTTCCGATGCACATCTGATGGCATCCTGTAATCTATGTCTATTAGAGTGTTGATGAAACACATAAATTGCATCGGGATTGAATACAACAGTCACCAATGCACACTTTCCTCCATGGGAGTAATGTCTCTAACAGTCTACGCTTTGATCATAACCTGGAAGACCAGTAGTAGTTACCGATGCACATCTGGAGGCATTCTGTAATCTGAGGACTATCAGAGTGTTGATGAAATACAGAAAATGCATCGGGATTGAATACAACAGTCACCATCCGCAGTTTCGTCCATGGGAGTAATGTCTGAAACAGTCTAGGCTTTGATCGTTCCCTGGAAGACCAGTAGAAGTTTCCGATGCACGTCTGGTGGCATTCAGTAATATGTGGACTATCAGAGTGTTGATGAAACACAGAAATTGCTTCGGAATTGAAAAAACAGTCGCCATGCGCACTTTCGTCCATTGGAGAAACCCTAAAACAGACTACGATTTAATCGTTCCCTGGAAGACCAGTAGTAGTTTCCGATGCACATCTGGCGGCATTCTGTAATCTGTGCACTATCAGAGTATTGATGAAACACAGAAAATGCATCGGGATTGAATACAACAGTCACCATGCGCTCTTTCCTCCATGGGAGTAAATCTCAAAGAGTCTACACTTTGATAGTTCCCTGCAAGACCAGTAGTAGTTTCCGATGCACATCTGGATTCCTTCTGTAATCTGTCTACCTTCAAAGTGTGGATTGAAACACAGAAATTGCCTCGGGATTGAATACAACACTCACCATGCGCACTTGCCTCCATGGGAGTAATGTCTCAAACAGTCTATGCTTTGATCATTCCCTGGAAAACAAGTAATAGTTATCGATGCACATCTGGAGGCATTCTGTAATCTGTGGACTATCAGAGTGTTGATGAAACACAGAAATTGTATCGGGATTAAATACAACAGTCACCAATGCGCACTTTCCTCCATGGGAGTAGTGTCTCTAACAGTCTACGCTTTGATCATAACCTGGAAGACCAGTAGTAGTTACCGATGCACATCTGGAGGCATTCTGTAATCTGTGGACTATCAGAGTGTTGATGAAACACAGAAATTGCGTGGGGATTGAATACAACAGTCACCATCCGCACTTTTCTGCATGGGAGTAATGTCTGAAACAGTCTAGCCTTTGATCGTTCCCTGCAAGACCAGTAGTAGCTACCGATGCACATCTGGAGGCATTCTGTAATCTGTGGACTATCAGAGTGTTGATGAAACACATAAATTGTATCAGGATTGAATACAACCTTCACCATGCGCACTTTCTTCCATGGGTGTAATGTCTCTAACAGTCTACGCTTCGATCATTCCCTGGAAGACCAGTAGTAGTTTCCGATGCACATCTGGTGACATTCTGTAATCTGTGGATTATCAGAGTGTTGATGAAACACAGAAATTGAATCGGGATTGATTACAACAGTCACCATGCGCACTTTTCTCCACGGGAGGTATGTCTCAAGCAGTCTACGCTTTGATCGTTCCCTGGAAGACCAGTAGTAGTCTCCGATGCACATCTGGTGGAATTCTGTAATCTGTGGACTATCAGAGTGTTGATGAAACTCAGAAATTGCATCGGGATTCAATACAACAGTCACCATGCGCACTTTCCTCCATGGGAGTAATTCTCAAAGAGTCTACGCTTTGATCGTTCCCTGGAAGACCAGTAGTAGTTTCCGATGCACATCTGGATTCCTTCTGTAATCTGTGGACCTTCAAAGTGTGGATTGAAACACAGCAATTGCCTAGGGATTGAATACAACAGACACCATGCGCACTTTCCTCCATTGGAGTAATGTCTCAAAGAGTTTACGAATTGATCGTTCCCTGGAAGACAAGTGGTAGTTTCCGATGCACATCTGGAGGCATTCTGTAATCTGTGGACTATCAGAGTGTTGATGAAACACAGCAATTGCATCGGGATTCAATACAACAGTCACCATGCGCACTTTCCTCCATGGGAGTAATTCTCAAAGAGTCTACGCTTTGATCGTTCCCTGGAAGACCAGTAGTAGTTTCCGATGCACATCTGGATTCCTTCTGTAATCTGTGGACCTTCAAAGTGTGGATTGAAACACACCAATTGCCTAGGGATTGAATACAACAGACACCATGCGCACTTTCCTCCATTGGAGTAATGTCTCAAAGAGTTTACGAATTGATCGTTCCCTGGAAGACAAGTGGTAGTTTCCGATGCACATCTGGAGGCATTCTGTAATCTGTGGACTATCAGAGTGTTGATGAGACACAGCAATTGCATCGGGATTCAATACAACAGTCACCATGCGCACTTTCCTCCATGGGAGTAATTCTCAAAGAGTCTACGCTTTGATCGTTCCCTGGAAGACCAGTAGTAGTTTCCGATGCACATCTGGATTCCTTCTGTAATCTGTGGACCTTCAAAGTGTGGATTGAAACACAGCAATTGCCTAGGGATTGAATACAACAGACACCATGCGCACTTTCCTCCATTGGAGTAATGTCTCAAAGAGTTTACGAATTGATCGTTCCCTGGAAGACAAGTGGTAGTTTCCGATGCACATCTGATGGCATTCTGTAATCTATGTCTATTAGAGTGTTGATGAAACACATATATTGCATCGGGATTGAATACAACAGTCACCAATGCACACTTTCCTCCATGGGAGTAATGTCTCTAACAGTCTACGCTTTGATCATAACCTGGAAGACCAGTAGTAGTTACCGATGCACATCTATAGGCATTCTGTAATCTGTGGACTATCACAGTGTTGATGAAACACAGAAATTGTATCGGGATTGAATACAGCAGTCACCAATGCGCACTTTCCTCCATGGGAGTAATGTCTCTAACAGTCTACGCTTTGATCATAACCTGGAAGACCAGTAGTAGTTACCGATGCACATCTGGAGGCATTGTGTAATCTGTGGACTATCAGAGTGTTGATGAAATACAGATAATGCATCGGGATTGAATACAACAGTCACCATCCGCAGTTTCGTCCATGGGAGTAATGTCTTAAACAGTCTAGGCTTTGATCGTTCCCTGGAAGACCAGTAGAAGTTTCCGATGCACGTCTGGTGGCATTCTGTAATATGTGGACTATCAGAGTGTTGATGAAACACAGAAATTGCATCGGAATTGAAAAAACAATCACCATGCGCACTTTCGTCCATGGGAGAAACCCTGAAACAGACTACGATTTAATCGTTCAGTGGAAGACCAGTAGTAGTTTCCGATGCACATCTGGCGGCATTCTGTAATCTGTGGACTATCAGAGTGTTCATGAAACAAAGAAAATGCATCGGGATTGAATACAACAGTCACCATGCGCACTTTCCTCCATGGGAGTAATTCTCAAAGAGTCTACGCTTTGATAGTTCCCTGCAAGACCAGTAGTAGTTTCCGATGCACATCTGGATTCCTTCTGTAATCTGTCTACCTTCAAAGTGTGGATTGAAACACAGAAATTGCCTCGGGATTGAATACAACACTCACCATGCGCACTTGCCTCCATGGTAGTAATGTCTCAAACAGTCTATGCTTTGATCATTCCCTGGAAGACAAGTAATAGTTATCGATGCACATCTGGAGGCTTTCTGTAATCTGTGGACTATCAGAGTGTTGATGAAACACAGAAATTGTATCGGGATTAAATACAACAGTCACCAATGCGCACTTTCCTCCATGGGAGTAGTGTCTCTAAAAGTCTACGCTTTGATCATAACCTGGAAGACCAGTAGTAGTTACCGATGCACATCTGGAGGCATTCTGTAATCTGTGGACTATCAGAGTGTTGATGAAATACAGAAAATGCATCGGGATTGAATACAACAGTCACCATCCGCACTTTCCTCCATGGGAGTAATGTCTGAAACAGTCTAGGCTTTGATCGTTCCCTGGAAGACCAGTAGTAGCTACCGATGCACATCTGGAGGCATTCTGTAATCTGTGGACTATCAGAGTGTTGATGAAACACATAAATTGTATCGGGATTGAATACAACAGTCACCATGCGCATTTTCCTCCATGGGAGTAATGTCTCTAACAGTCTACGCTTCGATCATTCCCTGGAAGACCAGTAGTAGTTTCCGATGCACATCTGTTGCCATTCTGTAATTTGTGGACTATAGGAGTGTTGATGAAACACAGAAATTGAATCGGGATTGATTACAACAGTCACCATCAGCACATTTCCCCACGGGAGGTATGTCTCAAACAGTCTACGCTTTGTTCGTTCCCTGGAAGACCAGTAGTAGTTTCCGATGCACATCTGGTGGCATTCTGTAATCTGTGGTCTATCAGAGTGTTGATGAAACGAAGAAATTGCATCGGGATTGAATACAACAGTCACCATGCGCACTTTACTCCTCGGGAGTAATGTCTCAAACTGTCTACGCTTTGATCGTTCCCTGGAAGACCAGTAGTAGTTTCCGATGCACGTCTGGTGGCATTCTGTGATATGTGGACTATTAGAGTGTTGATGAAACACAGAAATTGCATCGGAATTGAAAAAGCAGTCACCATGCGCACTTTCGTCCATGGGAGAAACCCTTAAACAGAGTACGATTTAATCGTTCCCTGGAAGACCAGTAGTAGTTTCCGATGCACATCTGGCGGCATTCTGTAACCTGTGTACTATCAGAGTGTTGATGAAACACAGAAAATGCTTTGGGTTTGAATACAACAGTCACCATGCGCACTTTCCTCCATGGGAGTAATTCTCAAAGAGTCTACGCTTTGATCGTTCCCTGCAAGACCAGTAGTAGTTTCCGATGCACATCTGGATTCCTTCTGTAATCTGTCTACCTTCAAAGTGTGGATTGAAACACAGAAATTGCCTCCGGATTGAATACAAGAGTCAGCATGCGCACTTGCCTCCATGGGAGTAATGTCTCAAACAGTCTATGCTTTGATCGTTCCCTGGAAGACAAGTAGTAGTTATCGATGCACATCTGGAGGCTTTCTGTAATCAGTGGACTATCAGAGTGTTGATGAAACACAGAAATTGTATCGGGATTAAATACAACAGTCACCAATGCACACTTTCCTCCGTGGGAGTAGTGTCTCTAACAGTCTACGCTTTGATCATAACCTGGAAGACCAGTAGCAGTTACCGATGCACATCTGGAGGCATTCTGTAATCTGTGGACTATCAGAGTGTTGATGAAATACAGAAAATGCATCGGGATTGAATACAACAGTCACCATGCGCACTTTCCTCCATGGGAGTAATGTCTGTAACAGTCTACGCTTCGATCATTCCCTGGAAGACCAGTAGTAGTTTCCGATGCACATCTGGTGCCATTCTGTAATCTGTGGACTATAGGAGTGTTGATGAAACACAGAAATTGAATCGGGATTGATTGCAACAGTCACCATAAGCACTTTTCTCCACGGGAGGTATGTCTCAAACAGTCTACGCTTTGATCGTTCCCTGGAAGACCAGTAGTAGTTTCCGATACACAAATGGTGGCATTCTGTAATCTGTGGACTATCAGAGTGTGATGAAACGAAGAAATTGCATCGGGATTGAATACAACAGTCACCATGCGCCACTTTACTCCTCGGGAGTAATGTCTCAAACAGTCTACGCTTTGATCGTTCCCTGGAAGACCAGTAGTATTTTTCGATGCACATCTGGTGGCATTCTGTAATCTGTGGACAATTAGAGTGTTGATGAAACACAGAAATTGTGTCGGGATTGAATACAACAGTCACCATGCCCACTTTCCTCCATGGGAATTATGTCTCAAACTGTTTACGCTTTGATCGTTCCCTGGAAGACCAGTAGTAGTTTCCGATGCACGTCTGGTTGCATTCTTTAATCTGTGGACTATCAGAGTGTTAATGAAACACAGATATTGCATCGGAATTGAATAAAACAGTCACCATGCGCACTTTCCACAATGGGAGTAACCCTAAAACAGTCTACGCTTTAATCGTTCCCTGGAAGACCAGAGGTAGTTTCCGATGCACATCTGGCTTCATTCTGTAATCTGTGGACTATCAGAGTGTTGATGAAACACAGAAAATGCATCGGGATTGAATACAACAGTCACCATGCGCACTTTGCTCCACGGGAGAATTGTCTCAAACAGTCTACGCTTTGATCGTTCCCTGCAAGACCTGTAGTAGTTTCCGATGCACGTCTGGATTCCTTCTGTAATCTGTGGACCTTCAAAGTGTGGATTTAAACACAGAAATTGCCTCGGGATTGAATACAACAGTCACCATGCGCACTTTCCTCCATGGGAGTAATGTCTCTAACAGTCTACGCTTCGATCATTCCCTGGAAGACCAGTAGTAGTTTCCGATGCACATATGGTGCCATTCTGTAATCTGTGGACTATCAGAGTGTTGATGAAACACAGAAATTGAATCGGGATTGATTACAACAGTCACCATGCGCAATTTTCTCCACGGGAGGTATGTCTCAAGCAGTCTACGATTTGATCGTTCCCTGGAAGACCAGTAGTAGTCTCCGATGCACATCTGGTGGCATTCTGTAATCTGTGGACTATCAGAGTGTTGATGAAACGCAGAAATTGCATCGGGATTATATACAACAGTCACCATGCGCACTTTCCTCCGTGGGAGTAATTCTCAAAGAGTTTACGAATTGATCGTTCCCTGGAAGACCAGTAGTAGTTTCCGATGCACATCTGGAGGCATTCTGTAATCTGTGGACTATCAGAGTGTGAATGAAACACAGAAAATGCATCGGAATTGAAAAAACAGTCACCACGCGCACTTTCGTCCATGGGAGAAACCCTAAAACAGAGTACGATTTAATCGTTCCCTGGAAGACCAGTAGTAGTTTCCGATGCACATCTGGCGGCATTCTGTAACCTGTGGACTATCAGAGTGTTGATGAAACACAGAAAATGCATTGGGTTTGAATACAACAGTCACCATGTGCACTTTCCTACGCTTTGATCGTTCCCTGCAAGACCAGTAGTATTTTCCGATGCACATCTGGATTCCTTCTGTAATCTGTCTACCTTCAAAGTGTGGATTGAAACACAGAAATTGCCTCGGGATTGAATACAACAGTCACCATGCGCACTTGCCTCCATGGGAGTAATGTCTCAAACAGTCTATGCTTTGATCGTTCCCTGGAAGACAAGTAGTAGTTATCGATGCACATCTGGAGGCTTTCTGTAATCAGTGGACTATCAGAGTGTTGATGAAACACAGAAATTGTATCGGGATTAAATACAACAGTCACCAATGCACACTTTCCTCCATGGGAGTAGTGTCTCTAACAGTCTACGCTTTGATCATAACCTGGAAGACCAGTAGTAGTTACCGATGCACATCTGGAGGCATTCTGTAGTCTGTGGACTATCAGAGTGTTGATGAAATACAGAAAATGCATCGGGATTGAATACAACTGTCACCATCCGCACTTTCCTCCATCCGAGTAATGTCTGTAACAGTCTACGCTTCGATCATTCCCTGGAAGACCAGTAGTAGTTTCCGATGCACATCTGGTGCCATTCTGTAATCTGTGGACTATAGGAGTGTTGATAAAACAGAGAAATTGAATCGGGATTGATTGCAACAGTCACCATAAGCACTTTCCTCCACGGGAGGTATGTCTCAAACAGTCTACGCTTTGATCGTTCCCTGGAAGACAAGTAGTAGTTTCCGATGCACGTCTGGTTGCATTCTGTAATCTGTGGACTATCAGAGTGTTGATGAAACACAGAAATTGTGTCGGGATTGAATACAACAGTCACCATGCGCACTTTCCTCCATGGGAGTAATGTCTCTAACAGTCTACGCTTCGATCGTTCCCTGGAAGACCAGTAGTAGTTTCCGATGCACATATGGTGCCATTCTGTAATCTGTGGACCTTCAAAGTGTGGATTGAAACACAGAAATTGCCTCGGGATTGAATACAACAATCACCATGCGCACTTTCCTCCATGGGAGTAATGTCTGTAACAGTCTACGCTTCGATCATTCCCTGGAAGACCAGTAGTAGTTTCCGATGCACATCTGGTGCCATTCTGTAATCTGTGGACTATAGGAGTGTTGATGAAACACAGAAATTGAATCGGGATTGATTGCAACAGTCACCATAAGCACTTTTCTCCACGGGAGGTATGTCTCAAACAGTCTACGCTTTGATCATTCCCTGGAAGACCAGTAGTAGTTTCCGATACACAAATGGTGGCATTCTGTAATCTGTGGACTATCAGAGTGTGATGAAACGAAGAAATTGCATCGGGATTGAATACAACAGTCACCATGCGCAATTTACTCCTCGGGAGTAATGTCTCAAACAGTCTACGCTTTGATCGTTCCCTGGAAGACCAGTAGTAGTTTCCGATGCACATCTGGTGGCATTCTGTAATCTGTGGACAATTAGAGTGTTGATGAAACACAGAAATTGTGTCGGGATTGAATACAACAGTCACCATGCCCACTTTCCTCCATGGGAATTATGTCTCAAACTGTTTACGCTTTGATCGTTCCCTGGAAGACCAGTAGTAGTTTCCGATGCACGTCTGGTTGCATTCTTTAATCTGTGGACTATCAGAGTGTTAATGAAACACAGATATTGCATCGGAATTGAATAAAACAGTCACCATGTGCACTTTCCACAATGGGAGTAACCCTATAACAGTCTACGCTTTAATCGTTCCCTGGAAGACCAGAGGTAGTTTCCGATGCACATCTGGCTTCATTCTGTAATCTGTGGACTATCAGAGTGTTGATGAAACACAGAAAATGCATCGGGATTGAATACAACAGTCACCATGCGCACTTTGCTCCACGGGAGAATTGTCTCAAACAGTCTACGCTTTGATCGTTCCCTGGAAGACCTGTAGTAGTTTCCGATGCACGTCTGGATTCCTTCTGTAATCTGTGGACCTTCAAAGTGTGGATTGAAACACAGAAATTGCCTCGGGATTGAATACAACAGTCACCATGCGCACTTTCCTCCATGGGAGTAATGTCTCTAACAGTCTACGCTTCGATCATTCCCTGGAAGACCAGTAGTAGTTTCCGATGCACATATGGTGCCATTCTGTAATCTGTGGACTATCAGAGTGTTGATGAAACACAGAAATTGAATCGGGATTGATTACAACAGTCACCATGCGCAATTTTCTCCACGGGAGGTATGTCTCAAGCAGTCTACGATTTGATCGTTCCCTGGAAGACCAGTAGTAGACTCCGATGCACATCTGGTGGCATTCTGTAATCTGTGGACTATCAGAGTGTTGATGAAACACAGAAACTGCATCGGGATTATATACAACAGTCACCATGCGCACTTTCCTCCGTGGGAGTAATTCTCAAAGAGTTTACGAATTGATCGTTCCCTGGAAGACCAGTAGTAGTTTCCGATGCACATCTGGAGGCATTCTGTAATCTGTGGACTATCAGAGTGTGGATGAAACACAGAAAATGCATTGGGTTTGAATACAACAGTCACCATGTGCACTTTCCTCCATGGGAGTAATTCTCAAAGAGGCTACGCTTTGATCGTTCCCTGCAAGACCATTAGTAGTTTCCGATGCACATCTGGATTCCTTCTGTAATCTGTCTACCTTCAAAGTGTGGATTGAAACACAGAAATTGCCTCGGGATTGAATACAACAGTCACCATGCGCACTTGCCTCCATGGGAGTAATGTCTCAAACAGTCTATGCTTTGATCGTTCCCTGGAAGACAAGTAGTAGTTATCGATGCACATCTGGAGGCTTTCTGTAATCAGTGGACTATCAGAGTGTTGATGAAACACAGAAATTGTATCGGGATTAAATACAACAGTCACCAATGCACACTTTCCTCCATGGGAGTAGTGTCTCTAACAGTCTACGCTTTGATCATAACCTGGAAGACCAGTAGTAGTTACCGATGCACATCTGGAGGCATTCTGTAATCTGTGGACTATCAGAGTGTTGATGAAATACAGAAAATGCATCGGGATTGAATACAACTGTCACCATCCGCACTTTCCTCCATCGGAGTAATGTCTGTAACAGTCTACGCTTCGATCATTCCCTGGAAGACCAGTAGTAGTTTCCGATGCACATCTGGTGCCATTCTGTAATCTGTGGACTATAGGAGTGTTGATAAAACAGAGAAATTGAATCGGGATTGATTGCAACAGTCACCATAAGCACTTTCCTCCACGGGAGGTATGTTTCAAACAGTCTACGCTTTGATCGTTCCCTGGAAGACAAGTAGTAGTTTCCGATGCACGTCTGGTTGCATTCTGTAATCTGTGGACTATCAGAGTGTTGATGAAACACAGAAATTGTGGCGGGATTGAATACAACAGTCACCATGCGCACTTTCCTCCATGGGAGTAATGTCTCTAACAGTCTACGCTTCGATCAATCCCTGGAAGACCAGTAGTAGTTTCCGATGCACATATGGTGCCATTCTGTAATCTGTGGACTTTCAGAGTGTTGATGAAATACAGAAATTGAATCGGGATTGATTGCAACAGTCACCATGCGCAATTTTCTCCACGGGAGCTATGTCTCAAGCAGTCTACGATTTGATCGTTCCCTGGAAGACCAGTAGTAGTCTCCGATGCACATCTGGTGGCATTCTGTAATCTGTGGACTATCAGAGTGTTGATGAAACACAGAAATTGCATCGGGATTATATACAACAGTCACCATGCGCACTTTCCTCCATGGGAGTTATTCTCAAACAGTCTACGCTTTGATCGTTCCCTGGAAGACCAGTTGTAGTTTCCGAGGCACATCTGGATTCCTTCTGTAATCTGTGGACCTTCAAAGTGTGGATTGAAACACAGAAATTGCCTCGGGATTGAATACAACAGACACAATGCGCACTTTCCTCCATTGGAGTAATGTCTCAAAGAGTTTACGAATTGATCGTTCCCTGGAAGACCAGTAGTAGTTTCCGATGCACATCTGGAGGCATTCTGTAATCTGTGGACTATCAGTGTGTTGATGAAATACAGAAAATGCATCGGGATTGAATACAACAGTCACCATCCGCAGTTTCGTCCATGGGAGTAATGTCTTAAACAGTCTAGGCTTTGATCGATCCCTGGAAGACCAGTACAAGTTTCCGATGCACGTCTGGTGGCATTCTGTAATATGTGGACTATCAGAGTGTTGATGAAACACAGAAATGCATCGGAATTGAAAAAACAATCACCATGCGCAAATTCGTCCATGGGAGAAACCCTAAAACAGACTACGATTTAATCGTTCAGTGGAAGACCAGTAGTAGTTTCCGATGCACATCTGGCGGCATTCTGTAATCTGTGGACTATCAGAGTGTTGATGAAACAAAGAAAATGCATCGGGATTGAATACAACAGTCACCATGCGCACTTTCCTCCATGGGAGTAATGTCTGAAACAGTCTAGGCTTTGATCGTTCCCTGGAAGACCAGTAGTAGCTACCGATGCACATCTGGAGGCATTCTGTAATCTGTGGACTATCAGAGTGTTGATGAAACACATAAATTGTATCGGGACTGAATACAAAAGTCACCATGCGCATTTTCCTCCATGGGAGTAATGTCTCTAACAGTCTACGCTTCGATCATTCCCTGGAAGACCAGTAGTAGTTTCCGATGCACATCTGTTGCCATTCAGTAATTTGTGGACTATAGGAGTGTTGATGAAACACAGAAAATGCATCGGGATTGAATACAACAGTCACCATGCGCACTTTCCTCCATGGGAGTAATTCTCAAACAGTCTACGCTTTGATCGTTCCCTGGAAGACCAGTAGTAGTTTCCGATGCACGTCTGGATTCCTTCTGTAATCTGTGGACCTTCAAAGTGTGGATTGAAACACAGAAATTGCCTCGGGATTGAATACAACAGTCACCATGCGCACTTTCCTCCATGGGAGTAATGTCTCTAACAGTCTACGCTTCGATCATTCCCTGGAAGACCAGTAGTAGTTTCCGATGCACATATGGTGCCATTCTGTAATCTGTGGACTATCAGGGTGTTGATGAAACACAGAAATTGCATCGGGATTATATACAACAGTCACCATGCGCACTTTCCTCCATGGGAGTAATTCTCAAACAGTCTACGCTTTGATCGTTCCCTGGAAGACCAGTAGTAGTTTCCGAGGCACATCTGGATCCCTTCTGTAATCTGTGGACCTTCAAAGTGTGGATTGAAACACAGAAATTGCCTCGGGATTGAATACAACAGACACCATGCGCACTTTCCTCCATTGGAGTAATGTCTCAAAGAGTTTACGAATTGATCGTTCCCTGGAAGACCAGTAGTAGTTTCCGATGCACATCTGGAGGCATTCTGTAATCTGTGGACTATCAGAGTGTTGATGAAACACAGAAATTGTATCGGGATTGAATACAACAGTCACCATGCGCACTTTCCTCCATGGGAGTAATGTCTGTAACAGTCTACGCTTCGATCATTCCCTGGAAGATCAGTAGTAGTTTCCGATGCACATCTGGTGCCATTCTGTAATCTGTGGACTATAGGAGTGTTGATGAAACACAGATATTGAATCGGGATTGATTGCAACAGTCACCATAAGCACTTTTCTCCACGGGAGGTATGTCTCAAACAGTCTACGCTTTGATCGTTCCCTGGAAGACCAGTAGTAGTTTCCGATACACAAATGGTGGCATTCTGTAATCTGTGGACTATCAGAGTGTTGATGAAACGAAGAAATTGCATCGGGATTGAATACAACAGTCACCATGCGCACTTTACTCCTCGGGAGTAATGTCTCAAACAGTCTACGCTTTGATCGTTCCCTGGAAGACCAGTAGTAGTTTCCGATGCACATCTGGTGGCATTCTGTAATCTGTGGACAATTAGAGTGTTGATGAAACACAGAAATTGTGTCGGGATTGAATACAACAGTCACCATGGCCACTTTCCTCCATGGGAATTATGTCTCAAACTGTTTACGCTTTGATCGTTCCCTGGAAGACCAGTAGTAGTTTCCGATGCACGTCTGGTTGCATTCTGTAATCTGTGGACTATCAGAGTGTTAATGAAACACAGATATTGCATCGGAATTGAATAAAACAGTCACCATGCGCACTTTCCACAATGGGAGTAACATTAAAACAGTCTACGCTTTAATCGTTCCCTGGAAGACCAGAGGTAGTTTCCGATGCACATCTGGCTTCATTCTGTAATCTGTGGACTATCAGAGTGTTGATGAAACACAGAAAATGCATCGGGATTGAATACAACAGTCACCATGCGCACTTCCCTCCATGGGAGTAATTCTCAAACAGTCTCTGCTTTGATCGTTCCCTGGGAGACCTGTAGTAGTTTCCGATGCACGTCTGGATTCCTTCTGTAATCTGTGCACCTTCAAAGTGTGGATTGAAACACAGAAATTGCCTCGGGATTGAATACAACAGTCACCGTGCGCACTTTCCTCCATGGGGTAATGTCTCTAACAGTCTACGCTTCGATCATTCCCTGGAAGACCAGTAGTAGTTTCCGATGCACATATGGTGCCATTCTGTAATCTGTGGACTATCAGAGTGTTGATGAAACACAGAAATTGAATCGGGATTGATTACAACAGTCACCATGCGCAATTTTCTCCACGGGAGGTATGTCTCAAGCAGTCTACGATTTGATCGTTCCCTGGAAGACCAGTAGTAGTCTCCGATGCACATCTGGTGGCATTCTGTAATCTGTGGACTATCAGAGTGTTGATGAAACACAGAAATTGCATCGGGATTATATACAACAGTCACCATGCGCACTTTCCTCCATGGGAGTAATTCTCAAAGAGTTTACGAATTGATCGTTCCCTGGAAGACCAGTAGTAGTTTCCGATGCACATCTGGAGGCATTCTGTAATCTGTGGACTATCAGAGTGTGGATGAAACACAGAAAATGCATCGGAATTGAAAAAACAGTCACCAGGCGCACTTTCGTCCATGGGAGAAACCCTAAAACAGAGTACGATTTAATCGTTCCCTGGAAGACCAGTAGTAGTTACCGATGCACATCTGGAGGCATTCTGTAATCTGTGGACTATCAGAGTGTTGATGAAATACAGAAAATGCATCGGGATTGAATACAACAGTCACCATCCGCACTTTCCTCCATGGGAGTAATGCCTGAAACAGTCTAGCCTTTGATCGTTCCCTGGAAGACCAGTAGTAGTTACCGATGCACATCTGGAGGCATTCTGTAATCTGTGGACTATCGGAGTGTTGATGAAACACAGAAATTGTATCGGGATTGAATACAACAGTCACCATGCGCACTTTCCTCCATGGGAGTAATGTCTGTAACAGTCTACGCTTCGATCATTCCCTGGAAGATCAGTAGTAGTTTCCGATGCACATCTGGTGCCATTCTGTAATCTGTGGACTATAGGAGTGTTGATGAAACACAGAAATTGAATCGGGATTGATTGCAACAGTCACCATAAGCACTTTTCTCCACGGGAGGTATGTCTCAAACAGTCTACGCTTTGATCGTTCCCTGGAAGACCAGTAGTAGTTTCCGATACACAAATGGTGGCATTCTGTAATCTGTGGACTATCAGAGTGTTGATGAAACGAAGAAATTGCATCGGGATTGAATACAACAGTCACCATGCGCACTTTACTCCTCGGGAGAAATGTCTCAAACAGTCTACGCTTTGATCGTTCCCTGGAAGACCAGAGGTAGTTTCCGATGTACATCTGGCTTCATTCTGTAATCTGTGGACTATCAGAGTGTTGATGAAACACAGAAAATGCATCGGGATTGAATACAACAGTCACCATGCGCACTTTCCTCCATGGGAGTAATTCTCAAACAGTCTCTGCTTTGATCGTTCCCTGGGAGACCTGTAGTAGTTTCCGATGCACGTCTGGATTCCTTCTGTAATCTGTGCACCTTCAAAGTGTGGATTGAAACACAGAAATTGCCTCGGGATTGAATACAACAGTCACCATGCGCACTTTCCTCCATGGGGTAATGTCTCTAACAGTCTACGCTTCGATCATTCCCTGGAAGACCAGTAGTAGTTTCCGATGCACATATGGTGCCATTCTGTAATCTGTGGACTATCAGAGTGTTGATGAAACACAGAAATTGAATCGGGATTGATTACAACAGTCACCATGCGCAATTTTCTCCACGGGAGGTATGTCTCAAGCAGTCTACGATTTGATCGTTCCCTGGAAGACCAGTAGTAGTCTCCGATGCACATCTGGTGGCATTCTGTAATCTGTGGACTATCAGAGTGTTGATGAAACACAGAAATTGCATCGGGATTATATACAACAGTCACCATGCGCACTTTCCTCCATGGGAGTAATTCTCAAAGAGTTTACGAATTGATCGTTCCCTGGAAGACCAGTAGTAGTTTCCGATGCACATCTGGAGGCATTCTGTAATCTGTGGACTATCAGAGTGTGGATGAAACACAGAAAATGCATCGGAATTGAAAAAACAGTCACCACGCGCACTTTCGTCCATGGGAGAAACCCTAAAACAGAGTAAAATTTAATCGTTCCCTGGAAGACCAGTAGTAGTTTCCGATGCACATCTGGTGGCATTCTGTAATCTGTGGACTATCAGAGTGTTGATGAAACACAGAAATTGCATCGGGATTATATACAACAGTCACCATGCGCACTTTCCTCCATGGGAGTAATTCTCAAACAGTCTACGCTTTGATCATTCCCTGGAAGACCAGTAGTAGTTTCCGATGCACATCTGGTGCCATTCTGTAATCTGTGGACTATAGGAGTGTTGATAAAACAGAGAAATTGAATCGGGATTGATTGCAACAGTCACCATAAGCACTTTCCTAAACGGGAGGCATGTCTCAAACAGTCTACGCTTTGATCGTTCCCTGGAAGACAAGTAGTAGTTTCCGATGCTAGTCTGGTTGCATTCTGTAATCTGTGGACTATCAGAGTGTTGATGAAACACAGAAATTGTGTCGGGATTCAATACAACAGTCACCATGCGCACTTTCCTCCATGGGAGTAATGTCTCTAACAGTCTACGCTTCGATCATTCCCTGGAAGACCAGTAGTAGTTTCCTATGCACATATGGTGCCATTCTGTAATCTGTGGACTTTCAGAGTGTTGATGAAATACAGAAATTGAATCGGGATTGATTACAACAGTCACCATGCGCAATTTTCTCCACGGGAGCTATGTCTCAAGGAGTCTACGATTTGATCGTTCCCTGGAAGACCAGTAGTACTCTCCGATGCACATCTGGTGGCATTCTGTAATCTGTGGACTATCAGAGTGTTGATGAAACACAGAAATTGCATCGGGATTATATACAACAGTCACCATCCGCAGTTTCGTCCAAGGGAGTAACGTCTTAAACAGTCTAGGCTTTGATCGTTCCCTGGAAGACCAGTAGAAGTTTCCGATGCACGTCTGGTGGCATTCTGTAATATGTGGACTATCAGAGTGTTGATGAAACACAGAAACTGTATCGGGATTGAATACAAAAGTCACCATGCGCATTTTCCTCCATGGGAGTAATGTCTCTAACAGTCTACGCTTCGATCATTCCCTGGAAGACCAGAGGTAGTTTCCGATGCACATCTGGCTTCATTCTGTAATCTGTGGACTATCAGAGTGTTGATGAAACACAGAAAATGCATCGGGATTGAATACAACAGTCAACATGCGCACTTTCCTCCATGGGAGTAATTCTCAAACAGTCTACGCTTTGATCGTTCCCTGGGAGACCTGTAGTAGTTTCCGATGCACGTCTGGATTCCTTCTGTAATCTGTGGACCTTCAAAGTGTGGATTGAAACACAGAAATTGCCTCGGGATTGAATACAACAGTCACCATGCGCACTTTCCTCCATGGGGTAATGTCTCTAACAGTCTACGCTTCGATCATTCCCTGGAAGACCAGTAGTAGTTTCCGATGCACATATGGTGCCATTCTGTAATCTGTGGACTATCAGAGTGTTGATGAAACACAGAAATTGAATCGGGATTGATTACAACAGTCACCATGCGCAATTTTCTCCACGGGAGGTATGTCTCAAGCAGTCTACGATTTGATCGTTCCCTGGAAGACCAGTAGTAGTCTCCGATGCACATCTGGTGGCATTCTGTAATCTGTGGACTATCAGAGTGTTGATGAAACACAGAAATTGCATCGGGATTATATACAACAGTCACCATGCGCACTTTCCTCCATGGGAGTAATTCTCAAAGAGTTTACGAATTGATCGTTCCCTGGAAGACCAGTAGTAGTTTCCGATGCACATCTGGAGGCATTCTTTAATCTGTGGACTATCAGAGTGTGGATGAAACACCGAAAATGCATCGGAATTGAAAAAACAGTCACCACGCGCACTTTCGTCCATGGAAGAAACCCTAAAACAGAGTACGATTTAATCGTTCCCTGGAAGACCAGTAGTAGTTTCCGATGCACATCTGGTGGCATTCTGTAATCTGTGGACTATCAGAGTGTTGATGAAACACAGAAATTGCATCGGGATTATATACAACAGTCACCATGCGCACTTTCCTCCATGGGAGTAATTCTCAAACAGTCTACGCTTTGATCATTCCCTGGAAGACCAGTAGTAGTTTCCGATGCACATCTGGTGCCATTCTGTAATCTGTGGACTATAGGAGTGTTGATAAAACAGAGAAATTGAATCGGGATTGATTGCAACAGTCACCATAAGCACTTTCCTCCACGGGAGGTATGTCTCAAACAGTCTACGCTTTGATCGTTCCCTGGAAGACAAGTAGTAGTTTCCGATGCACGTCTGGTTGCATTCTGTAATCTGTGGACTATCAGAGTGTTGATGAAACACAGAAATTGTGTCGGGATTGAATACAACAGTCACCATGCGCACTTTCCTCCATGGGAGTAATGTCTCTAACAGTCTACGCTTCGATCATTCCCTGGAAGACCAGTAGTAGTTTCCGATGCACATATGGTGCCATTCTGTAATCTGTGGACTTTCAGAGTGTTGATGAAATACAGAAATTGAATCTGGATTGATTACAACAGTCACCATGCGCAATTTTCTCCACGGGAGGTATGTCTCAAGCAGTCTACGATTTGATCGTTCCCTGGAAGTCCAGTAGTAGTCCCCGATGCACATCTGGTGGCATTCTGTAATCTGTGGACTATCAGAGTGTTGATGAAACACAGAAATTGCATCGGGATTATATACAACAGTCACCATGCGCACTTTCCTCCATGGGAGTAATTCTCAAACAGTCTACGCTTTGATCGTTCCCTGGAAGACCAGTAGTAGTTTCCGAGGCACATCTGGATCCCTTCTGTAATCTGTGGACCTTCAAAGTGTGGATTGAAACACAGAAATTGCCTCGGGATTGAATACAACAGACACCATGCGCA
The DNA here is from genome assembly GCF_023897955.1 of Schistocerca gregaria. Classification (NCBI taxonomy): domain Eukaryota; kingdom Metazoa; phylum Arthropoda; class Insecta; order Orthoptera; family Acrididae; genus Schistocerca; species Schistocerca gregaria. The sequence continues at coordinate 2,924,707 of NC_064927.1, forward strand.
CTTTCCTCCATTGGAGTAATGTCTCAAAGAGTTTACGAATTGATCGTTCCCTGGAAGACCAGTAGTAGTTTCCGATGCACATCTGGAGGCATTCTGTAATCTGTGGACTATCAGAGTGTTGATGAAACACAGAAAATGCATCGGGATTGAATACAACAGTCACCATGCGCACTTTCCTCCATGGGAGTAATTCTCAAACAGTCTACGCTTTGATCGTTCCCTGGGAGACCTGTAGTAGTTTCCGATGCACGTCTGGATTCCTTCTGTAATCTGTGGACCTTCAAAGTGTGGATTGAAACACAGAAATTGCCTCGGGATTGAATACAACAGTCACCATGCGCACTTTCCTCCATGGGGTAATGTCTCTAACAGTCTACGCTTCGATCATTCCCTGGAAGACCAGTAGTAGTTTCCGATGCACATATGGTGCCATTCTGTAATCTGTGGACTATCAGAGTGTTGATGAAACACAGAAATTGAATCGGGATTGATTACAACAGTCACCATGCGCAATTTTCTCCACGGGAGGTATGTCTCAAGCAGTCTACGATTTGATCGTTCCCTGGAAGTCCAGTAGTAGTCTCCGATGCACATCTGGTGGCATTCTGTAATCTGTGGACTATCAGAGTGTTGATGAAACACAGGAATTGCATCGGGATTATATACAACAGTCACCATGCGCACTTTCCTACATGGGAGTAATTCTCAAAGAGTTTACGAATTGATCGTTCCCTGGAAGACCAGTAGTAGTTTCCGATGCACATCTGGAGGCATTCTGTAATCTGTGGACTATCAGAGTGTGGATGAAACACAGAAAATGCATCGGAATTGAAAAAACAGTCACCACGCGCACTTTCGTCCATGGGAGAAACCCTAAAACAGAGTACGATTTAATCGTTCCCTGGAAGACCAGTAGTAGTTTCCGATGCACATCTGGTGGCATTCTGTAATCTGTGGACTATCAGAGTGTTGATGAAACACAGAAATTGCATCGGGATTATATACAACAGTCACCATGCGCACTTTCCTCCATGAGAGTAATTCTCAAACAGTCTACGCTTTGATCATTCCCTGGAAGACCAGTAGTAGTTTCCGATGCACATCTGGTGCCATTCTGTAATCTGTGGACTATAGGAGTGTTGATAAAACAGAGAAATTGAATCGGGATTGATTGCAACAGTCACCATAAGCACTTTCCTCCACGGGAGGTATGTCTCAAACAGTGTACGCTTTGATCGTTCCCTGGAAGACAAGTAGTAGTTTCCGATGCACGTCTGGTTGCATTCTGTAATCTATGGACTATCAGAGTGTTGATGAAACACAGAAATTGTGTCGGGATTGAATACAACAGTCACCATGCGCACTTTCCTCCATGGGAGTAATGTCTCTAACAGTCTACGCTTCGATCATTCCCTGGAAGACCAGTAGTAGTTTCCGATGCACATATGGTGCCACTCTGTAATCTGTGGACTTTCAGAGTGTTGATGAAATACAGAAATTGAATCGGGATTGATTACAACAGTCACCATGCGCAATTTTCTCCACGGGAGCTATGTCTCAAGCAGTCTACGATTTGATCGTTCCCTGGAAGACCAGTAGTAGTCTCCGATGCACATCTGGTGGCATTCTGTAATCTGTGGCCTATCAGAGTGTTGATGAAACACAGAAATTGCATCGGGATTATATACAACAGTCACCATGCGCACTTTCCTCCATGGGAGTAATTCTCAAACAGTCTACGCTTTGATCGTTCCCTGGAAGACCAGTTGTAGTTTCCGAGGCACATCTGGATTCCTTCTGTAATCTGTGGACCTTCAAAGTGTGGATTGAAACACAGAAATTGCCTCGGGGTTGAATACAACAGACAACATGCGCACTTTCCTCCATTGGAGTAATGTCTCAAAGAGTTTACGAATTGATCGTTCCCTGGAAGACCAGTAGTAGTTTCCGATGCACATCTGGAGGCATTCTGTAATCTGTGGACTATCAGTGTGTTGATGAAATACAGAAAATGCATCGGGATTGAATACAACAGTCACCATCCGCAGTTTCGTCCATGGGAGTAATGTCTTAAACAGTCTAGGCTTTGATCGTTCCCTGGAAGACCAGTAGAAGTTTCCGATGCACGTCTGGTGGCATTCTGTAATATGTGGACTATCAGAGTGTTGATGAAACACAGAAATTGCATCGGAATTGAAAAAACAATCACCATGCGCACTTTCGTCCATGGGAGAAACCCTAAAACAGACTACGATTTAATCGTTCAGTGGAAGACCAGTAGTAGTTTCCGATGCACATCTGGCGGCATTCTGTAATCTGTGGACTATCAGAGTGTTGATGAAACAAAGAAAATGCATCGGGATTGAATACAACAGTCACCATGCTCACTTTCCTCCATGGGAGTAATGTCTCAAACAGTCTATGCCTTGATCATTCCCTGGAAGACAAGTAATAGTTATCGATGCACATCTGGAGGCTTTGTGTAATCTGTGGACTATCAGAGTGTTGATGAAACACAGAAATTGTATCGGGAATAAATACAACAGTCACCAATGCGCACTTTCCTCCATGGGAGTAGTGTCTCGAAAAGTCTACGCTTTGATCATAACCTGGAAGAACAGTAGTAGTTACCGATGCACATCTGGAGGCATTCTGTAATCTGTGGACTATCAGAGTGTTGATGAAATACAGAAAATGCATCGGGATTGAATACAACAGTCACCATCCGCACTTTCCTCCATGGGAGTAATGTCTGAAACAGTCTAGGCTTTGATCGTTCCCTGGAAGACAAGTAGTAGCTACCGATGCACATCTGGAGGCATTCTGTAATCTGTGGACTATCAGAGTGTTGATGAAACACATAAATTGTATCGGGATTGAATACAAAAGTCACCATGCGCATTTTCCTCCATGGGAGTAATGTCTCTAACAGTCTACGCTTCGATCATTCCCTGGAAGACCAGTAGTAGTTTCCGATGCACATCTGTTGCCATTCAGTAATTTGTGGACTATAGGAGTGTTGATGAAACACAGAAAATGCATCGGGATTGAATGCAACAGTCACCATGCGCACTTTCCTCCATGGGAGTAATTCTCAAACAGTCTACGCTTTGATCGTTCCCTGGAAGACCAGTAGTAGTTTCCGATGCACGTCTGGATTCCTTCTGTAATCTGTGGACCTTCAAAGTGTGGATTGAAACACAGAAATTGCCTCGGGATTGAATACAACAGTCACCATGCGCACTTTCCTCCATGGGAGTAATGTCTCTAACAGTCTACGCTTCGATCATTCCCTGGAAGACCAGTAGTAGTTTCCGATGCACATATGGTGCCATTCTGTAATCTGTGGACTATCAGAGTGTTGATGAAACACAGAAATTGAATCGGGATTGATTACAACAGTCACCATGCGCAATTTTCTCCACGGGAGGTATGTCTCAAGCAGTCTACGATTTGATCGTTCCCTGGAAGTCCAGTAGTAGTCCCCGATGCACATCTGGTGGCATTCTGTAATCTGTGGACTATCAGAGTGTTGATGAAACACAGAAATTGCATCGGGATTATATACAACAGTCACCATGCGCACTTTCCTCCATGGGAGTAATTCTCAAACAGTCTACGCTTTGATCGTTCCCTGGAAGACCAGTAGTAGTTTCCGAGGCACATCTGGATCCCTTCTGTAATCTGTGGACCTTCAAAGTGTGGATTGAAACACAGAAATTGCCTCGGGATTGAATACAACAGACACCATGCGCACTTTCCTCCATTGGAGTAATGTCTCAAAGAGTTTACGAATTGATCGTTCCCTGGAAGACCAGTAGTAGTTTCCGATGCACATATGGAGGCATTCTGTAATCTGTGGACTATCAGAGTGTTTTTGAAATACAGAAAATGCATCGGGATTGAATACAAGTCACCATCCGCAGTTTCGACCATGGGAGTAATGTCTGAAACAGTCTAGTCTTTGATCGTTCCCTGGAAGACCAGTAGTAGTTTCCGATGCACGTCTGGTGGCATTCTGTGATATGTGGACTATTAGAGTGTTGATGAAACACAGAAATTGCATCGGAATTGAAAAAGCAGTCACCATGCGCACTTTCGTCCATGGGAGAAACCCTAAAACAGAGTACGATTTAATCGTTCCCTGGAAGACCAGTAGTAGTTTCCGATGCACATCTGGCGGCATTCTGTAACCTGTGTACTATCAGAGTGTTAATGAAACACAGAAAATGCTTTGGGTTTGATTACAACAGTCACCATGCGCACTTTCCTCCATGGGAGTAATTCTCAAAGAGTCTACGCTTTGATCGTTCCCTGCAAGACCAGTAGTAGTTTCCGATGCACATCTGGATTCCTTCTGTAATCTGTCTACCTTCAAAGTGTGGATTGAAACACAGCAATTGCCTCGGGATTGAATACAAGAGTCACCATGCGCACTTGCCTCCATGGGAGTAATGTCTCAAACAGTCTATGCTTTGATCGTTCCCTGGAAGACAAGTAGTAGTTATCGGTGCACATCTGCAGGCTTTCTGTAATCAGTGGACTATCAGAGTGTTGATGAAACACAGAAATTGTGTCGGGATTGAATACAACAGTCACCATGCCCACTTTCCTCCATGGGAATTATGTCTCAAACTGTTTACGCTTTGATCGTTCCCTGGGGGACCTGTAGTAGTTTCCGATGCACGTCTGGATTCCTTCTGTAATCTGTGGACCTTCAAAGTGTGGATTGAAACACAGAAATTGCCTCGGGATTGAATACAACTGTCACCATGCGCACTTTCCTCCATGGGGTAATGTCTCTAACAGTCTACGCTTCGATCATTCCCTGGAAGACCAGTAGTAGTTTCCGATGCACATATGGTGCCATTCTGTAATCTGTGGACTATCAGAGTGTTGATGAAACACAGAAATTGAATCGGGATTGATTACAACAGTCACCATGCGCAATTTTCTCCACGGGAGGTATGTCTCAAGCAGTCTACGATTTGATCGTTCCCTGGAAGACCAGTAGTAGTCTCCGATGCACATCTGGTGGCATTCTGTAATCTGTGGACTATCAGAGTGTTGATGAAACACAGAAATTGCATCGGGATTATATACAACAGTCACCATGCGCACTTTCCTCCATGGGAGTAATTCTCAAAGAGTTTACGAATTGATCGTTCCCTGGAAGACCAATAGTAGTTTCCGATGCACATCTGGAGGCATTCTGTAATCTGTGGACTATCAGAGTGTGGATGAAACACAGAAAATGCATCGGAATTGAAAAAAAAGTCACCACGCGCACTTTCGTCCATGGGAGAAACCCTAAAACAGAGTACGATTTAATCGTTCCCTGGAAGACCAGTAGTAGTTTCCGATGCACATCTGGCGGCATTCTGTAACCTGTGGACTATCAGGGTGTTGATGAAACACAGAAAATGCATTGGGTTTGAATACAACAGTCACCATGCGCACTTTCCTCCATGGGAGTAATTCTCAAAGAGTCTACGCTTTGATCGTTCCCTGCAAGACCAGTAGAAGTTTCCGATGCACATCTGGATTCCTTCTGTAATCTGTCTACCTTCAAAGTGTGGATTGAGACACAGAAATTGCCTCGGGATTGAATACAACAGTCACCATGCGCACTTGCCTCCATGGGAGTAATGTCTCAAACAGTCTATGCTTTGATCGTTCCCTGGAAGACAAGTAGTAGTTATCGATGCACATCTGGAGGCTTTCTGTATCAGTGGACTATCAGAGTGTTGATGAAACACAGAAATTGTATCGGGATTAAATACAACAGTCACCAAGGCACACTTTCCTCCATGGGAGTAGTGTCTCTAACAGTCTACGCTTTGATCATAACCTGGAAGACCAGTAGTAGATACCGATGCACATCTGGAGGCATTCTGTAATCTGTGGACTATCAGAGTGTTGATGAAATACAGAAAATGCATCGGGATTTAATACAACAGTCACCATCCGCACTTTCCTCCATGGGAGTAATGTCTGTAACAGTCTACGCTTCGATCATTCCCTGGAAGACCAGTAGTAGTTTCCGATGCACATCTGGTGCCATTCTGTAATCTGTGGACTATAGGAGTGTTGATAAAACAGAGAAATTGAATCGGGATTGATTGCAATTGTCACCATAAGCACTTTCCTCCACGGGAGGTATGTCTCAAACAGTCTACGCTTTGATCGTTCCCTGGAAGACCAGTAGTAGTCTCCGATGCACATCTGGTGGCATTCTGTAATCTGTGGACTATCAGAGTGTTGATGAAACACAGAAAATGCATTGGGTTTGAATACAACAGTCACCATGCGCACTTTCCTTCATGGGAGTAATGTCTCAAACAGTCTATGCTTTGATCGTTCCCTGGAAGACAAGTAGTAGTTATCGATGCACATCTGGAGGCTTTCTGTATCAGTGGACTATCAGAGTGTTGATGAAACACAGAAATTGTATCGGGATTAAATACAACAGTCACCAAGGCACACTTTCCTCCATGGGAGTAGTGTCTCTAACAGTCTACGCTTTGATCATAACCTGGAAGACCAGTAGTAGATACCGATGCACATCTGGAGGCATTCTGTAATCTGTGGACTATCAGAGTGTTGATGAAATACAGAAATTGCATCGGGATTGAATACAACAGTCACCATCCGCACTTTCCTCTATGGGAGTAATGTCTGTAACAGTCTACGCTTCGATCATTCCCTGGAAGACCAGTAGTAGTTTCCGATGCACATCTGGTGCCATTCTGTAATCTGTGGACTATAGGAGTGTTGATAAAACAGAGAAATTGAATCGGGATTGATTGCAATAGTCACCATAAGCACTTTCCTCCATTGGAGTAATGTCTCAAAGAGTTTACAAATTGATCGTTCCCTGGAAGACCAGTAGTAGTTTCCGATGCACATCTGGAGGCATTCTGTAACCTGTGGACTATCAGAGTGTTGATGAAACACAGAAAATGCATTGGGTTTGAATACAACAGTCACCATGCGGACTTTCCTTCATGGGAGTAATTCTCAAAGAGTCTACGCTTTGATCGTTCCCTGCAAGACCAGTAGTAGTTTCCGATGCACATCTGGATTCCTTCTGTAATCTGTCTACCTTCAAAGTGTGGATTTAAACACAGAAATTGCCTCGGGATTGAATACAACAGTCACCATGCGCACTTGCCTCCATGGGAGTAATGTCTCAAACAGTCTATGCTTTGATCGTTCCCTGAAAGACAAGTAGTAGTTATCGATGCACATCTGGAGGCTTTCTGTAATCAGTGGACTATCAGAGTGATGATGAAACACAGAAATTGTATCGGGATTAAATACAACAGTCACCATCCGCACATTCCTCCATGGGAGTAATGTCTGAAACAGTCTAGGCTTTGATCGTTCCCTGGAAGACCAGTAGTAGTTACCGATGCACATCTGGCGGCATTCTGTAATCTGTGGACTATCAGAGTGTTGATGAAACACAGAAATTGTATCGGGATTGAATACGACAGTCACCATGCGCACTTTCCTCCATGGGAGTAATGTCTGTAACAGTCTACGCTTCGATCATTAACTGGAAGACCAGTAGAAGTTTCCGATGCACATCTGGTGCCATTCTTTAATCTGTGGACTATAGGAGTGTTGATGAAACACAGAAATTGAATCGGGATTGATTGCAACAGTCACCATAAGCACTTTTCTCCACTGGAGGTATGTCTCAAACAGTCTACGTTTTGATCGTTCAATGGAAGACCAGTAGTAGTTTCCGATGCACAACTGGTGGCATTCTGTAGTCTGTGGACTATCAGAGTGTTGTTGAAACGAAGAAATTGCATCGGGATTGAATACAACAGTCACCATGCGCACTTTCCTCCATGGGAGTAATTCTCAAAGAGTCTACACTTTCATCATTCCCTGCAAGACCAGTAGTAGTTTCCGATGCACATCTGGATTCCTTCTGTAATCTGTCTACCTTCAAAGTGTGGTTTGAAACACAGAAATTGCCTCGGGATTGAATACAACAGTCACCATGCGCACTTGCCTCCATGGGAGTAATGTCTCAAACAGTCTATGCTTTGATAGTTCCCTGGAAGACAAGTAGTAGTTATCGATGCACATCTGGAGGCTTTCTGTAATCAGTGGACTATCAGAGTGTTGATGAAACACAGAAATTGTATCGGGATTAAATACAACAGTCACCAATGCACACTTTCCTCCATGGGAGTAGTGTCTCTAACAGTCTACGCTTTGATCATAACCTGGAAGACCAGTAGTAGTTACCAATGCACATCTGGAGGCATTCTGTAATCTGTGGACTATCAGAGTGTTGATGAAAAACAGAAAACGCATCGGGATTGAATACAACAGTCACCATCCGCACTTTCCTCCATGGGGGTAAAGCCTGAAACAGTCTAGGCTTTGATTGTTCCCTGGAAGACCACTAGTAGTTACCGATGCACATCTGGAGGCATTCTGTAATCTGTGGAGAATCAGAGTGTTGATGAAACACAGAAATTGTATCGGGATTGAATACAACAGTCACCATGCGCACTTTCCTCCATGGGAGTAATGTCTGTAACAGTCTACGCTTCGATCATTCCATGGAAGACCAGTAGTAGTTTCCGATGCACATCTGGTGCCATTCTGTAATCTGTGGACTATAGGAGTGTTGATGAAACACAGAAATTGGATCGGGATTGATTGCAACAGTCACCATAAGCACTTTTCTCCACGAGAGGTATGTCTCAAACAGTCTACGCTTTGATCGTTCCCTGGAAGACCAGTAGTAGTTTCCGATGCACAACTGGTGGCATTCTGTAATCTGTGGACTATCTGAGTGTTGATGAAACGAAGAAATTGCGTCGGGATTGAATACAACAGTCACCATGCGCACTTTACTCCTCGGGAGTAATGTCGCAAACAGTCTACGCTTTGATCGTTCCCTGGAAGACCAGTAGTAGTTTCGGATGCACATCTGGTTGCATTCTGTATTCTGTGGACAATTAGAGTGTTGATGAAACACAGAAATTGTGTCGGGATTGAATACAACAGTAACCATGCCCACTTTCCTCCATGGGAATTATGTCTCAAACTGTTTACGCTTTGATCGTTCCCTTTAAGACCAGTAGTAGTTTCCGATGCACGTCTGGTTGCATTCTGTAATCTGTGGGCTATCAGAGTGTTAATGAAACACAGAAATTGCATCGGAATTGAATAAAACAGTCACCATGCGCACTTTCCACCATGGGAGTAACCCTAAAACAGTCTACGCTTTAATCGTTCCCTGGAAGACCAGAGGTAGTTTCCGATGCACATCTGGCTTCATTCTGTAATCTGTGGACTATCAGAGTGTTGATGAAACACAGAAAATGCATCGGGATTGAATACAACAGTCACCATGCCCACTTTCCTCCATGGGAGTAATTCTCAAACAGTCTACGCTTTGATCGTTCCCTGGAAGACCAGTAGTAGTTTCCGATGCACGTCTGGATTCCTTCTGTAATCTGTGGACCTTCAAAGTGTGGATTGAAACACAGAAATTGCCTCGGGATTGAATACAACAGTCACCATGCGCACTTTCCTCCATGGGAGTAATGTCTCTAACAGTCTACGCTTCGATCATTCCCTGGAAGACCAGTAGTAGTTTCCGATGCTAATATGGTGCCATTCTGTAATCTGTGGACTATCAGAGTGTTGATGAAACACAGAAATTGAATCGGGATTGATTACAACAGTCACCATGCGCAATTTTCTCCACGGAAGGTATGTCTCAAGCAGTCTACGATTTGATCGTTCCCTGGAAGACCAGTAGTAGTCTCCGATGCACATCTGGTGGCATTCTGTAATCTGTGGACTATCAAAGTGTTGATGAAACACAGAAATTGCATCGGGATTATATACAACAGTCACCATGCGCACTTTCCTCCATGGGAGTAATGTCTGTAACAGTCTACGCTTCGATCATTCCATGGAAGACCAGTAGCAGTTTCCGATGCACATCTGGTGCCATTCTGTAATCTGTGGACTATAGGAGTGTTGATGAAACACAGAAATTGAATCGGGATTGATTGCAACAGTCACCATAAGCTTTTTTCTCCACGGGAGGTATGTCTCAAACAGTCTACGCTTTGATCGTTCCCTGGAAGACCAGTAGTAGTTTCCGATGCACAACTGGTGGCATTCTGTAATCTGTGGACTATCTGAGTGTTGATGAAACGAAGAAATTGCCTCGGGATTGAATACAACAGACACCATCCGCAGTTTCGTCCATCGGAGTAATGTCTGAAACAGTCTAGGCTTTGATCGTTCCCTGGAAGACCAGTAGTAGTTTCCGATGCACGTCTGGTGGCATTCTGTAATACGTGGACTATTAGAGTGTTGATGAAACACAGAAATTGCATCGGAAATGAAAAAACAGTCACCATGCGCACTTCCGTCCATGGGAGAAACCCTAAAACAGAGTACGATTTAATCGTTCCCTAGAAAGACCAGTAGTAGTTTCCGATGCACATCTGGCGGCATTCTGTAACCTGTGGACTTTCAGAGTGTTGATGAAACACAGAAAATGCATTGGGTTTGAATACAACAGTCACCATGCGCACTTTCCTCCATGGGAGTAATTCTCAAAGAGTCTACGCTTTGATCGTTCCCTGCAAGACCAGTAGTAGTTATCGATGCACATCTGGAGGCTTTCTGTAATCAGTGGACTATCAGAGTGTTGATGAAACACCGAAATTGTATCGGGATTAAATACAACAGTCACCAATGCACACTTTCCTCCATGGGAGTAGTGTCTCTAACAGTATACGCTTTGATCATAACCTGGAAGACCAGTAGTAGTTACCGATGCAGATCTGGAGGCATTCTGTAATCTGTGGACTATCAGAGTGTTGATGAAATACAGAAAATGCATCGGGATTGAATACAACAGTCACCATCCGCACTTTCCTCCATGGGAGTAATGTCTGAAACAGTCTAGGCTTTGATCGTTCCCTGGAAGACCAGTAGTAGTTACCGATGCACATCTGGAGGCATTCTGTAATCTGTGGACTATCAGAGTGTTGATGAAACACAGAAATTGTATCGGGATTGAATACAACAGTCACCATGCAGACCTTCCTCCATGGGAGTAATGTCTCTGACAGTCTACGCTTCGATCTTTCCCTTGAAGACCAGTAGTAGTCTCCGATGCACATCTGGTGCCATTCTGTAAACTGTGGACTATCCGAGTATAGATGAAACACAGAAATTGCATCGGGATTGAATACAACAGTCACCATGCCCACTTTCGTCCACGGGAATTATGGCTCAAACTTTTTACGCTTTGATCGTTCCCTGGAAGACCAGTAGTAGTTTCCGATGCACGTCTGGTTGCATTCTGTAATCTGTGGACTATCAGAGTGTTAATGAAACACAGAAATTGCATCGGAATTGAATAAAACAGTCACCATGCGCACTTACCTCCATGGGAGTAACCCTAAAACAGTCTACGCTTTAATCGTTCCCTGGAAGATGAGAGGTAGTTTCCGAGGCACATCTGGCTTCATTTTGTAATCTGTGGACTATCAGAATGTTGATGAAACACAGAAAATGCATCGGGAATGAATACATCAGTCACAATGCGCACTTTCCTCCATGGGAGTAATGCCTCTGACAGTCTACGTTTCGATCCTTCCCTGGAAGACCAGTAGTAGCTTCCGATGCACATCTGGTGCCATTCTGTAATCTGTGGACTATCCGAGTATAGATGAATCACAGAAATTGCATCGGGATTGAATACAACAGTCACCATGCCCACTTTCATCCACGGGAGTAATGTCTCAAACAGTCTACGCTTTGATCGTTCCGTGGAAGACCAGTAGTAATTTCCGATGCACGTCTGGTGGCATTCTGAAATCTGTGGACTATCAGAGTGTTGATGAAACACAGAAAATGCATGGGGAATGAATACATCAGTCACAATGCGCACTTTCCTCCATGGGTGTAATGTTTCTGACAGTCTACGATTCGATCTTTCCCTGGAAGACCAGTAGTAGTTTCCGATGCACATCTGGTGCCATTCTGTAATCTGTGGACTATCAGAGTGTTGATGAAACACAGAAATTGCATCGGGATTCAATACAACAGTCACCATGCGCACTTTCCTCCATGGGAGTAATTCTCAAACAGTCTACGCTTTGATCGTTCCTTGGAAGACCAGTAGTAGTTTTCGATGCACATCTGGATTCCTTCTGTAATCTGTGGACCTTCAAAATGTGGATTGAAACACAGAAATTGCCTCGGGATTGAATACAACAGACACCATGCGCACTTTCCTCCATTGGAGTAATGTCTCAAAGAGTTTACGAATTGATCGTTCCCTGGAAGACCAGTAGTAGTTTCCGATGCACATCTGGAGGCATTCTGTAATCTGTGGACTATCAGAGTGTTGATGAACACAGAAATTGAATCGGGATTGATTACAACAGGCAACATGTGCACTTTCCTCCACGGGAGGTATGTCTCAAACAGTCTACGCTTTGATCGTTCCCTGGAATACCAGTTGTAGTTCCGATGCTCATCTGATGGCATTCTGTAATCTGTGACTATTAGAGTGTTGATGAAACACAGAAATGCATTGGGTTTGAATACAACAGTCACCATGCGCACTTTCCTCCATGGGAGTAATTCTCAAAGAGTCTACGCTTTGATCGTTCACTGCAAGACCAGTAGTAGTTTCCGATGCACATCTGGATTCCTTCTGTAATCTGTCTAACTTCAAAGTGTTGATTGAAACACAGAAATTGCCTCGGGATTGAATACAACAGTCACCATGCGCACTTGCCTCCATGGGAGTAATGTCTCAAACAGTTATGCTTTGATCGTTCCCTGGAAGACAAGTAGTAGTTATCGATGCACATCTGGAGGCTTTCTGTAATCAGTGGACTATCAGAGTGTTGATGAAACACAGAAATTGTATCGGGATTAAATACAACAGTCACCAATGCACACTTTCCTCCATGGGAGTAGTGTCTCTAACAGTCTACGCTTTGATCATAACCTGGAAGACCAGTAGTAGTTACCGATGCACATCTGGAGGCATTCTGTAATCTGTGGACTATCAGAGTGTTGATGAAGCACAGAAATTGTACCGGAATTGAATACAACAGTCACCATGCGCACTTTCCTCTATGGGAGTAATGTCTCTAACAGTCTACGCTTCGATCATTCCCTGGAAGACCAGTTGTAGTATCCGATGCACATCTGGTGCCATTCTGTAATCTGTGGACTATAGTAGTGTTGATGAAACACAGAAATTGAATCGGGATTGATTACGACAGTCATCATAGACACTTTTCTCCACAGAAGTAATGTCTCAAACAGTCTACGCTTTGATCGTTCCCTGGAATACCAGCAGTAGTTTCCGATGCACATCTGGTGGCATTCTGTAATCTGTGGACTATTAGAGTGTTGATGAAACACAGAAATTGCGTCGGGATTGAATACAAGAGTCACCATGCCCACTTTCCTCCACGGGAATTATGTCTCAAACTGTTTACGCTTTGATCGTTCCCTGGAAGACCAGTCGTAGTTTCCGATGCACGTCTGGTAGCATTCTGTAATCTGTGGACTATCAGAGTGTTAATGAAACACAGAAATTGCATCGGAATTGAATAAAACAGTCACCATGCGCACTTTCCTCCATGGGAGTAACCCTAAAACAGTCTACGCTTTAATCGTTCCCTGGAAGACCAGAGGTAGTTTCCAAGGCACATCTGGCTTCATTCTGTAATCTGTGGACTATCAGAGTGTTGATGAAACACAGAAAATGCATCGGGATTGAATACAACAATCACCATGCGCACTTTCCTCCATGGGAGTAATTCTCAAACAGTCTACGCTTTGATCGTTCCCTGGAAGACCAGTGGTAGCTTCCGATGCACGTCTGGATTCCTTCTGTAATCTGTGGACCTTCAAAGTGTGGATTGAAACACAGAAATTGCCTCGGGATTGAATACAACAGTCACCATGAGCACTTTCCTCCATAGGAGTTATGTCTCAAACTGTCTACGCTTTGATCGTTCCCTGGAAGACTAGTAGTAGTTTCCGATGCACATCCAGAGGCATTCTGTAATCTATGGACTATCAGAGTGTTGATGAAACACAGAAATTGTATCGGAATTGAATACAACAGTCAACATGCGCACTTTCCTCCATGCGAGTAATGTCTCTAACAGTCTACGCTTTTATCGTTCCCAGGAAGACCAGTAGTTGTTTCCGATGCACATTTCGTGGCATTCTGTAATGTTTGGACTATCAGAGTGTTGATGAGGCAAAGAAATTGCATCGGGATTGAATACAACAGTCACCATGCGCACTTTGCTCCACGGGAGAAATGTCACAAACAGTCTACGATTTGATCGTTCCCTGGAATACCAGTAGTAGTTTCCGATGCACATCTGGCGGCATTCTGTAATCTGTGGACTATCAGAGTGTTGATGAAACACAGAAAATACATCGCATTGATTACAACAGTCACCATGCGCACTTGCCTCCATGGGAGAAATGTCTCAAACGATCTATGCTTTGATCGTTCCCTGGAAGACAAGTAGTAGTTATCGATGCACATCTGGAGGCTTTCTGTAATCAGTGGACGATCAGAGTGTTGATGAAACACAGAAATTGTATCGGGATAAAATACAACAGTCACCAATGCACACTTTCCTCCATGGGAGTAGTGTCTCTAACAGTCTACGCTTTGATCATAACCTGGAAGTCCAGTAGTAGTTACCGATGCACATCTGGAGTCATTCTGTAATCTGTGGACTATCAGAGTGTTGATGAAATACAGAAAATGCATCGGGATTGAATACAACAGTCACCATCCGCACTTTCCTCCATGGGAGTAATGTCTTTAACAGTCAAGGCTTTGATCGTTCCCTGGAAGACCAGTAGTAGTTACCGATGCACATCTGGAGGCATTCTGTAATCTGTGGACTATCAGAGTGTTGATGAAACACAGAAATTGTATCGGGATTGAATACAACAGTCACCATGCGCACTTTCCTCCATGGGAGTAATGTCTCTAATAGTCTACGCTTCGATCGTTCCCTGGAAGACCAGCAGTTGTTTCCGATGCACATCTGGTGGCATTCTGTAATCTGTGGACTATTAGAGTGTTGATGAAACACAGAAATTGCGTCGGGATTGAATACAACAGTCACCATGCCCACTTTCCTCCACGGGAATTATGTCTCAAACTGTTTACGCTTTGATCGCTCCCTGGAAGACCAGTAGTAGTTTCCGATGCACGTCTGGTTGCATTCTGTAATCTGTGGACTATCAGAGTGTTAATGAAACACAGAAATTGCATCGGAATTGAATAAAAGATTCACCATGCGCACTTTCCTCCATGGGAGTAACCCTAAAACAGTCCACGCTTTAATCGTTCCCTGGAAGGCCAGAGGTAGTTTCCGATACACATCTGGCATCATTCTGTAATCTGTGGACTATCAGAGTGTTGATGAAACACAGAAAATGCATCGGGATTGAATACAACAGTCAACATGCGCACTTTCCTCCATGGGAGTAATGTCTCTAACAGTCTACGCTTTGATCGTTCCCAGGAAGACCAGTAGTAGTTTCCGATGCACATCTCGTGGCATTCTGTAATGTTTGGACTATCAGAGTGTTGATGAAGCAAAGAAAGTGCATCGGGATTGAATACAACAGTCACCATGCGCACTTTGCTCCACGGGAGATATGTCTCAAACAGTCTACGCTTTGATCGTTCCCTGGAAGACCAGTAGTAGTTTCCGATGCACATCTGGTGGCATTCTGTAATCTGTGGACTATCAGAGTATAGATGAAACACAGAAATTGCATCGGGATTGAATACAACAGTCACCATGCCCACTTTCATCCACGGGAGTAATGTCTCAAACAGTCTACGCTTTGATCGTTCCGTGGAAGACCAGTAGTAGGTTCCGATGCACGTCTGGTGGCATTCTGAAATCTGTGGACTATCAGAGTGTTGATGAAACACAGAAAATGCATCGGGAATGAATACATCAGTCACGATGCGCACTTTCCTCCATGGGAGTAACGTCTCTGACAGTCTACGCTTCGATCGTTCCCTGGAAGACCAGTAGTAGTTTCCGATGCACATCTGGTGCCATTCTGTAATCTGTGGACTATCAGAGTGTTGATGAACACAGAAATTGAATCGGGATTGATTACAACAGGCACCATGTGCTCTTTCCTCCACGGGAGGTATGTCTCAAACAGTCTACGCTTTGATCGTTCCCTGGAATACCAGTTGTAGTTTCCGATGCACATCTGATGGCATTCTGTAATCTGTGACTATTAGAGTGTTGATGAAACACAGAAATTGCATCGGGATTGAATACAACAGTCACCAATGCGCACTTTCCTCCATGGGAGTAATGTCTCTAACAGTCTACGCTTTGATCATAACCTGGAAGACCAGTAGTAGTTACCGGTGCACATCTGGAGGCATTCTGTAATCTGTGGACTATCAGAGTGTTGATGAAACACAGAAATTGTTTCGGGATTGAATACAACAGTCACCAATGCGCACTTTCCTCCATGGGAGTAATGTCTCTAACAGTCTACGCTTTGATCATAACCTGGAAGACCAGTAGTAGTTACCGATGCACATCTGGAGGCATTCTGTAATCTGTGGACTATCAGAGTGTTGATGAAATACAGAAAATGCTTCGGGATTGAATACAACCGTCACCATCCGCAGTTTCGTCCATGGGAGTAATGTCTGAAACAGTCTAGGCTTTGATCGTTCCCTGGAAGACCAGTAGTAGTTTCCGATGCACGTCTGGTGGCATTCTGTAATATGTGGACTATCAGAGTGTTGATGAAACACAGAAATTGCATCGGAATTGAAAAAACAGTCACCATGCGCACTTTCGCCTATGGGAGAAACCCTAAAACAGACTACGATTTAATCGTTCCCTGGAACACGAGTAGTAGTTTCCGATGCACATCTGGCGGCATTCTGTAACCTGTGGACTATCAGAGTGTTGATGAAACACAGAAAATGCATCGGGATTGAATACAACAGTCACCATGCGCACTTTCCTCCATGGGAGTAATTCTCAAAGAGTCTACGCTTTTATCGTTCCCTGCAAGACCAGTAGTAGTTTCCGATGCACATCTGGATTCCTTCTGTAATCTGCCTACCTTCAAAGTGTGGATTGAAACACAGAAATTGCCTCGGGATTGAATACAACAGTCACCATGCGCACTTGCCTCCATGGGAGTAATGTCTCTGACAGTCTACACTTCGATCTTTCAATGGAAGACCAGTAGTAGTTTCCGATGCACATCTGGTGCCATTCTGTAATCTGTGGACTATCAGAGTGTTGATGAAACACAGAAATTGAATCGGGATTGATTACAACAGTAACCATGCGCACTTTCCTCCACGGGAGGTATGTCTCAAGCAGTCTACGCTTTGATCGTTCCCTGGAAGACCAGTAGTAGTCTCCGATGTACATCTGGTGGCATTCTGTAATCTGTGGACTATTAGAGTGTTGATGAAACACAGAAATTGCGTCGGGATTGAATACAACAGTCACCATGCCCACTTTCCTCCACGGGAATTATGTCTCAAACTGTTTACGCTTTGATCGTTCCCTGGAAGACCAGTAGTAGTTTCCGATGCACGTCTGGTTGCATTCTGTAATCTGTGGACTATCAGAGTGTTAATGAAACACAGAAATTGCATCGGAATTCAATAAAACAGTCACCATGCGCACTTTCCACCATGGGAGTAACCCTAAAACAGTCTACGCTTTAATCGTTCCCTGGAAGACTAGAGGTAGTTTCCGATGCACATCTGGCATCATTCTGTAATCTGTGGACAATCAGAGTGTTGATGAAACACAGAAAATGCATCAGGATTGAATACAACAGTCACCATGCGCACTTTCCTCCATGGGAGTAATTCTCAAACAGTCTACGCTTTGATCGTTCCCTGGATGACCAGTAGTAGTTTCCGATGCACGTCTGGATTCCTTCTGTAATCTGTGGACCTTCAAAGTGTGGATTGAAACACAGAAATTGCCTCGGGATTGAATACAACAGTCACCATGAGCGCTTTCCTCCATGGGAGTTATGTCTCAAACTGTCTACGCTTTGATCGTTCCCTGGAAGACTAGTAGTAGTTTCCGATGCACATCAGGTGTCATTCTGTAATGTATGGACTATCAGAGTGTTGATGAAACACAGAAATTGTATCGGAATAGAATACAACAGTCAACATGCGCACTTTCCTCCATGGGAGTAATGTCTCTAACAGTCTACGCTTTGATCGTTCCCAGGAAGACCAGTAGTAGTTTCCGATGCACATCTCGTGGCATTCTGTAATGTTTGGCATATCAGAGTGTTGATGTAGCAAAGAAATTGCATCGGGATTGAATACAACAGTCACCATGCGCACTTTGCTCCACGGGAGAAATGTCTCAAACAGTCTACGCTTTGATCGTTCCCTGTAAGACCAGTAGTTGTTTCCGATGCACATCTGGTGGCATTCTGTAATCTGTGGACTATTAGAGTGTTGATGAAACACAGAAAATGCATCGGGAATGAATACATCAGTCACAATGCGCACTTTCCTCCATGGGAGTAACGTCTCTGACAGTCTACGCTTCGATCTTTCCCTGGAAGACCAGTAGTAGTTTCCGATGCACATCTGGTGCCATTCTGTAATCTGTGGACTATCAGAGTGTTGATGAACACAGAAATTGAATCGGGATTGATTACAACAGGCACCATGTGCACTTTTCTCCACGGGAGGTTTGTCTCAAAAAGTCTACGCTTTGATCGTTCCCTGGAATACCAGTTGTAGTTTCCGATGCACACCTGATGGCATTCTGTAATCTGTGACTATTAGAGTGTTGATGAAACACAGAAATTGCATCGGGATTGAATACAACAGTCACCAATGCGCACTTTCCTCCATGGGAGTAATGTCTCTAACAGTCTACGCTTTGATCATAACCTGGAAGACCAATAGTAGCTAAAGATGCTCATCTGGAGGCATTCTGTAATCTGTGGACTATCAGAGTGTTGATGAAACACAGAAATTGTATCGGGATTGAATACAACAGTCACCAATGCGCACTTTCCTCCATGGGAGTAATGTCTCTAACAGTCTACGCTTTGATCATAAACTGGAAGACCAGTAGTAGTTACCGATGCACATCTGGAGGCAATCTGTAATCTGTGGACTATCAGAGTGTTGATGAAATACAGAAAATGCTTCGGGATTGAATACAACCGTCACCATCCGCAGTTTCGTCCATGGGAGTAATGTCTGAAACAGTCTAGGCTTTGATCGTTCCCTGGAAGACCAGTAGTAATTTCCGATGCAAGTCTGGTGGCATTCTGTAATATGTGAACTATCAGAGTGTTGATGAAACACAGAAATTGCATCGGAATTGAAAAAACAGTCACCATGCGCACTTTCGTCCATGGGAGAAACCCTAAAACAGACTACGATTTAATCGTTCCCTGGAAGACCAGTAGTAGTTTTCGATGCACATCTGGCGGCATTCTGTAACCTGTGGACTATCAGAGTGTTGATGAAACACAGAAAATGCATCGGGATTGAATACAACAGTCACCATGCGCACTTTCCTCCATGGGCGTAATTCTCAAAGAGTCTACGCTTTTATCGTTCCCTGCAAGACCAGTAGTAGTTTCCGATGCACATCTGGATTCCTTCTGTAATCTGCCTACCTTCAAAGTGTGGATTGAAACACAGAAATTGCCTCGGGATTGAATACAACAGTCACCATGCGCACTTTCCTCCATGGGAGTAATTCTCAAAGAGTCTACGCTTTTATCGTTCAATGCAAGACCAGTAGTAGTTTCCGATGCACATCTGGATTCCTTCTGTAATCTGCCTACCTTCAAAGTGTGGATTGAAACACAGAAATTGCCTCGGGATTGAATACAACAGACACCATGCGCACTTTCCTCCATTGGAGTAATGTCTCAAAGAGTTTACGAATTGATCGTTCCCTGGAAGACCAGTACTAGTTTCCGATGCACATCTGGAGAAATTCTGTAATCTGTGGACTATCAGAGTGTTGATGAACACAGAAATTGAATCGGGATTGATTACAACAGGCACCATGTGCACTTTCCTCCATGGGAGGTATGTCTCAAACAGTCTACGCTTTGATCATAACCTGGAAGACCAGTAGTAGTTACCGATGCACATCTGGAGGCATTCTGTAATCTGTGGACTATCAGAGTGTTGATGAAATACAGAAAATGCATCGGGATTGAATACAACAGTCACCATCCGCAGTTTCGTCCATGGGAGTAATGTCTGAAACAGTCTAGGCTTTGATCGTTCCCTGGAAGACCAGTAGTAGTTTCCGATGCACGTCTGGTGGCATTCTGTAATATGTGGACTATCAGAGTGTTGATGAAACACAGAAATTGCATCGGGATTGAATACAACAATCACCATGCGCACTTTCCTCCATGGGAGGAATTCTCAAAGAGTCTACGCATTGATCGTTCCCTGCAAGACCAGTAGTAGTTTCCGATGCACATCTGGATTCCTTCTGTAATCTGTCTACCTTTAAAGTGTGGACTGAAACACAGAAATTGCCTCGGGATTGAATACAACAGTCACCATGCGCACTTGCCTCCATGGGAGTAATGTCTCAAACAGTCTATACTTTGATCGTTCCCTGGAAGACAAGTAGTAGTTATCAATGCACATCTGGAGGCTTTCTGTAATCTGTGGACTATCAGAGTGTTGATGAAACACAGAAATTGTATCGGGATTGAATACAACAGTCACCATGCGCACTTTTCTCCATGGGAGTAATGTCTCTAACAGTCTACGCTTCGATCATTCCCTGGAAGACCAGTAGTAGTTTCCAATGCACATCTGGTGGCATTCTGTAATCTGTGGACTATCAGAGTGTTGATGAAACGCAGAAAATGCATCGGGATTGAATACAACAGTCACCATGCGCACTTTCCTACATGGTAGTAATTCTCAAACAGTCTACGCTTTGATCGTTCCCTGGAAGACCAGTAGTAGTTTCCGATGCACGTCTGGATTCCTTCTGTAAGCTGTGGAACTTCAAAGTGTGGATTGAAACACAGAAATTGCCTCAGGATTGAATACAACAGTCACCATGAGCAGTTTCTCCCATGGGAGTTATGTCTCAAACTGTCTACGCTTTGATCGTTCCCTAGAAGACTAGTAGTAGTTTCCGATGCACATCAGGAGGCATTCTGTAATCTATGGACTATCAGAGTGTTGATGAAACACAGAAATTGTATCGGAATAGAATACAACAGTCAACATGCGCACTTTCCTCCATGGGAGTAATGTCTCTAACAGTCTACGCTTTGATCGTTCCCTGGAAGACCATTAGTAGTTACCGATGCACATCTGGAGGCATTCTGTAATCTGTGGACTATCAGAGTGTTGATGAAACACAGAAATTGCATCGGGATTGATTGCAACAGTCACCATCCGCACTTTCCTCCACGGGAGTAATATCTGAAACAGTGTACACTTTGATCGTTCCCTGGAAGGCCAGTAGTTGTTTCCGATGCACATCTGGTGGCATTCTGTAATCTGTGGATTATCAGAGTGTTGATGAAATACAGAAATTGCATCGGGATTGAATACAACAGTCACCATTTGCAATTTTCTCCATGGGAGTAATGTCTGAAACAGTCTACGCTTTGATCGTTCCCAGGAAGACCAGTAGTAGTTTCCGATGCACATCAGGAGGCATTCTGTAATCTATGGACTAGAGAGTGTTGATGAAACACAGAAATTGTATCGGAATAGAATACAACAGTCAACATGCGCACTTTCCTCCATGCGAGTAATGTCTCTAACAGTCTACCCTTGATCGTTCCCAGGAAGACCATTAGTCGTTACCGATGCACATCTGGAGGCATTCTGTAATCTGTGGACTATTAGAGTGTTGATGAAACACAGAAATTGCATCGGGATTGATTGCAACAGTCTCCATGCGCACTTTCCTCCACGGGAGGTATGTCTCAAAGAGTCTACGCTTTGATCGTTCCCTGGAAGACCAATAGTAGTTTCCGATGCACATCTGGTGGCATTCTGTAATCTGTGGACTATCAGAGTGTTGATGAAACACAGAAATAGCATCGGGATTGAATACAACAGTCACCATCCGCACTTTCCTCCACGGGAGTAATATCTGAAACAGTCTACACTTTGATCGTTCCCTGGAAGGCCAGTCGTAGTTTCCGATGCACATCTGCTGGCATTCTGTAATCTGTGGATTATCAGAGTGTTGATGAAATACAGAAATTGCATCGGGATTGAATACAACAGTCACCATCCGCAATTTTCTCCATGGGAGTAATGTCTGAAACAGTCTACGCTTTGATCGTTCCCAGGGAGACCAGTAGTAGTTTCCGATGCACATCTCGTGGCATTCTGTAATGTTTGGACTATCAGAGTGTTGATGAAGCAAAGAAATTGCATCGTGATTGAATACAACAGTCACCATGCGCACTTTGCTCCACGGGAGAAATGTCTCAAACAGTCTACGCTTTGATTGTTACCTGGAAGACCAGTAGTAGTTTCCGATGCACATCTGGTGGCACTCTGTAATCTGTGGACTATCAGAGTATAGATGAAACACAGAAATTGCATCGGGATTGAATGCAACAGTCACCATGCCCACTTTCATCCACGGGAGTAATGTCTCAAACAGTCTACGCTTTGATCGGTCCTTGGAAGACCAGTAGTAGTTTCCGATGCACGTCTGGTGGCATTCTGAAATCTGTGGACTATCAGAGTGATGATGAAACACAGAAAATGCATCGGGAATGAATACATCAGTGACAATGCGCACTTTCCTCCATGGGAGTAATGTCTCTGACAGTCTACGCTTCGATCTTTCCCTGGAAGACGAGTAGTAGTTTCCGATGCACATCTGGTGCCATTCTGTAATCTGTGGACTATCAGAGTGTTGACGAAACACAGAAATTGAATCGGGATTGATTACAACAGTCACCATGCGCACTTTTCTCCACGGGAGGTATGTCTCAAGCAGTCTACGCTTCGATCGTTCCCTGGAAGGCCAGTAGTAGTCTCCGATGCACATCTGGTGGCATTCTGTAATCTGTGGACTATCAGAGTGTTGATGAAACATAGAAATTGCATCGGGATTCAATACAACAGTCACCATGCGCACTTTCCTCCATGGGAGTAATTCTCAAACAGTCTACGCTTTGATCGTTCCCTGGAAGACCAGTAGTAGTTTCCGATGCACATCTGGAGGCATTCTGTAATCTGTGGACTATCAGAGTGTTGATGAACACAGAAATTGAATCGGGATGGATTACAACAGGCACCATGTGCACTTTCCTCCACGGGAGGTATGTCTCAAACAGTCTACGCTTTGATCGTTCCCTGGAATACCAGTAGTAGTTTCCGATGCACATCTGATGGCATTCTGTAATCTCTGGACTATCAGAGTGTAAATAAAACACAGAAATTGCATCGGGATTGAATACAACAATCACCATCCGCACTTTCCTCCATGGGAATAATGTATGAAACAGTCTACGCTTTGATCGTTCCCTGGAAGACCAGTAGTAGTTTCCGATGCACATCTGGTGGCATTCTGTAATCTGTGGACGATTAGAGTGTTGATGAAACACCGAAATTGCGTCGGGATTGAATACAACAGTCACCATGCCACTTCCCTCCACGGGAGTTACATCTCAAACAGTCTACGCTTTGATCGTTCCCTGGAAGACCAGTAGTAGTTTCCGATGCACATCTGACGGCATTCTGTAATCTGTGGACTATCAGAGTGTAGATGAAACACAGAAAATGCATCGGGATTGAATACAAAAGTCACCATGTGCACTTTCCTCCATGGGAGTAATTCTCAAACAGTCTACGCTTTGATCGTTCCCTGGAAGACCAGTAGTAGTTTCCGATGCACGTCTGGATTCCTTCTGTAAACTGTGGAATTTCAAAGTGTGGATTGAACCACAGAAATTGCCTCGGGATTGAATACAACAGTCACCATGCCCACTTTCCTCCACGGGAATTATGTCTCAAACTGTCTACGCTTTGATCGTTCCCTGGAAGACCAGTAGTAGTTTCCGATGCACATCTGACGGCATTCTGTAATCTGTGGACTATCAGAGTGTTAATGAAAAACAGAAATTGCATCGGAAGTGAATAATACAGTCACCATACGCACTTTCCTCCATGGGAGTAACCCTAAAACATTCTACGCTTTAATCGTTCCCTGGAAGACCAGAGGTAGTTTCCGATGCACATGTGGCTTCATTCTGTAATCTGTGGACTATCAGAGTGTTGATGAATCACAGAAAATGCATTGGGATTGAATACAACAGTCACCATGCGCACTTTCCTCCATGGGAGTAATTCTCAAACAGTCTACGCTTTGATCGTTCCCTGGAAGACCAGTAGTAGTTTCCGATGCACGTCTGGATTCCTTCTGTAATCTGTGGACCTTCAGAGAGTGGATTGAAACACAGAAATTGCCTCGGGATTGAATACAACAGTCATCATGAGCACTTCCCTCCATGGGAGTTATGTCTCAAACTGTCTACGCTTTGATCGTTCCCTGAAAGGCTAGTAGTAGTTTCCGATGCATATCAGGAGGCATTCTGTAATCTATGGACTATCAGAGTGTTGATGAAACACAGAAATTGTATCGGAATAATATACCACAGTCAACATGCGCACTTTCCTCCATGGGAGTAATGTCTCTAACAGTCTACCTTTAGATCGTTCCCTGGAAGACCGTAAGTAGTTACCGATGCACATCTGGAGGCATTCTGTAATCTGTGGACTATCAGAGTGTTGATGAAACACAGAAATTGCATCGGGATTGATTGCAACAGTCACCATGCGCACTTTCCTCCACGGGAGGTATGTCACAATGAGTCTACGCTTTGATCGTTCCCTGGAAGACCAATAGTAGTTTCCGATGCACATCTGGTGGCATTCTGTAATCTGTGGACTATCAGAGTGTTGATGAAACACAGAAATTGCATCGGGATTGAATACAACAGTCACCATCCGCACTTTCCTCCACGGGAGTAATATCTGAAACAGTCTACACTTTGATCGTTAACTGGAAGGCCAGTAGTAGTTTCCGATGCACATCTGGTGGCATTCTGTAATCTGTGGATTATCAGCGTGTTGATGAAATACAGAAATTGCATCGGGATTGAATACAACAGTCACCATCCGCAATTATCTCCATGGGAGTAAAGTCTGAAACAGTCTACGCTTTGATCGTTCCCAGGAAGACCAATAGTAGTTTCCGATGCACATCTCGTGGCATTCTGTAATGTTTGGACTATCAGAGTGTTGATGAAGCAAAGAAATTGCATTGGGATTGAATACAACAGTCACCATGCACACTTTGCTCCACGGGAGAAATGTCTCAAACAGTCTATGCTTTGATTGTTCCCTGGAAGACCAGTAGTAGTTTTCGATGCACATCTGGTGGCATTCTGTAATCTGTGGACTATCAGAGTATAGATGAAACACAGAAATTGCATCGGGATTGAATACAACAGTCACCATGCCCACTTTCATCCACGGGAGTAATGTCTCAAACAGTCTACGCTTTGATCGTTCCGTGGAAGACCAGTAGTAGTTTCCGATGCACGTCTGGTGGCATTCTGAAATCTGTGGACTATCAGAGTGTTGATGAAACACAGAAAATGCATCGGGAATGAATACATCAGTGACAATGCGCACTTTCCTCCATGGGAGTAATGTCTCTGACAGTCTACGCTTCGATCTTTCCCTGGAAGACCAGTAGTAGTTTCCGATGCACATCTTGTGCCATTCTGTAATCTGTGGACAATCAGAGTGTTGATCAAACACAGAAATTGAATCGGGATTGATTACAACAGTCACCATGCGCACTTTTCTCCACGGGAGGTATGTCTCAAGCAGTCTACGCTTTGATCGTTCCCTGGAAGACCAGTAGTAGATTCCGATGCACATCTGGTGGCATTCTGTAATCTGTGGACTATTAGAGTGTTGATGAAACACAGAAATTGCGTCGGGATTGAATACAACAGTCACCATGCCACTTCCCTCCACGGGAGTTATATCTCAAACAGTCTACGCTTTGATCGTTCACTGGAAGACCAGTAGTAGTTTCCGATGCACATCTGACGGCATTCTGTAATCTGTGGACTATCAGAGTGTTGATGAAACACAGAAAATGCATCGGGATTGAATACAACAGTCACCATGCGCACTTTCCTCCATGGGAGTAATGTCTGAAACAGTCTAGGCTTTGATCGTTCCCTGGAAGACCAGTAGTAGTTTCCGATGCGCGTCTGGTGGCATTCTGTAATATGTGGACTATCAGAGTGTTGATGAAACACAGAAATTGCATCGGAATTGAAAAAACAGTCACCATGCGCACTTTCGTCCATGGGAGAAATCCTAAAACAGACTACGATTTAATCGTTCCCTGGAAGACCAGTAGTAGTTTCCGATGCACATCTGGCGGCATTCTGTAACCTGTGGACTATCAGAGTTTTGATGAAACACAGAAAATGCATCGGGATTGAATACAACAATCACCATGCGCACTTTCCTCCATGGGAGGAATTCTCAAAGAGTCTACGCTTTGATCGTTCCCTGCAAGACCAGTAGTAGTTTCCGATGCACATCTGGATTCCTTCTGTAATCTGTCTACCTTTAAAGTGTGGACTGAAACACAGCAATTGCCTCGGGATTGAATACAACAGTCACCATGCGCACTTGCCTCCATGGAAGTAATGTCTCAAACAGTCTATACTTTGATCGTTCCCTGGAAGACAAGTAGTAGTTATCGATGCACATCTGGAGGCTTTCTGTAATCTGTGGACTATCAGAGTGTTGATGAAACACAGAAATTGTATCGGGATTGAATACAACAGTCACCATGCGCACTTTTCTCCATGGGAGTAATGTCTCTAACAGTCTACGCTTCGATCATTCCCTGGAAGACCAGTAGTAGTTTCCGATGCACATCTGGTGGCATTCTGTAATCTGTGGACTATCAGAGTGTTGATGAAACGCAGAAAATGCATCGTGATTGAATACAACAGTCACCATGCGCACTTTCCTACATGGTAGTAATTCTCAAACGGTCTACGCTTTGATCGTTCCCTGGAAGACCAGTAGTAGTTTCCGATGCACGTCTGGATTCCTTCTGTAAGCTGTGGAACTTCAAAGTGTGGATTGAAACACAGAAATTGCCTCGGGATTGAATACAACAGTCACCATGAGCAGTTTCTCCCATGGGAGTTATGTCTCAAACTGTCTACGCTTTGATCGTTCCCTAGAAGACTAGTAGTAGTTTCCGATGCACATCAGGAGGCATTCTGTAATCTATGGACTATCAGAGTGTTGATGAAACACAGAAATTGTATCGGAATAGAATACAACAGTCAACATGCGCACTTTCCTCCATGGGAGTAATGTCTCTAACAGTCCACGCTTTGATCGTTCCCTGGAAGACCATTAGTAGTTACCGATGCACATCTGGAGGCATTCTGTAATCTGTGGACTATCAGAGTGTTGATGAAACACAGAAATTGCATCGGGATTGATTGCAACAGTCATCATCCGCACTTTCCTCCACGGGAGTAATATCTGAAACAGTGTACACTTTGATCGTTCCCTGGAAGGCCAGTAGTAGTTTCCGATGCACATCTGGTGGCATTCTGTAATCTGTGGATTATCAGAGTGTTGATGAAATACAGAAATTGCATCGGGATTCAATACAACAGTCACCAATTGCAATTTTCTCCATGGGAGTAATGTCTGAAACAGTCTACGCTTTGATCGTTCCCAGGAAGACCAGTAGTAGTTTCCGATGCACATCAGGAGGCATTCTGTAATCTATGGACTATCAGAGTGTTGATGAAACACAGAAATTGTATCGGAATAGAATACAACAGTCAACATGCGCACTTTCCTCCATGGGAGTAATGTCTCTAACAGTCTACGCTTTGATCATAACCTGGAAGACCAGTAGTAGTTACCGATGCACATCTGGAGGCATTCTGTAATCTGTGGACTATCAGAGTGTTGATGAAATACAGAAAATGCATCTGGATTGAATACAACAGTCACCATCCGCAGTTTCGTCCATGGGAGTAATGTCTGAAACAGTCTAGGCTTTGATCGTTCCCTGGAAGACCAGTAGTAGTTTCCGATGCACAACTGGTTTCATTCTGTAATATGTGGACTATCAGAGTGTTGATGAAACACATAAATTGCATCGGAATTGAAAAAACAGTCACAATGCGCACTTTCGTCCATGGGAGAAACCCTAAAACAGACTACGATTTAATCGTTCCCAGGAAGACCAGTAGTAGTTTCCGATGCACATCTGGCGGCATTCTGTAATCTGTGGAGTATCAGAGTGTTGATGAAACACAGAAAAGGCATCGGGATTGAATACAACAGTCACCATGCGCACTTTCATCCATGGGAGTAATTCTCGAAGAGTCTACGCTTTGATCGTTCCCTGCAAGACCAGTAGTAGTTTCCGATGCACATCTGGATTCCTTCTGTAATCTGTCTACCTTCAAAGTGTGGATTGAAACACAGATATTGCCTCGGGATTGAATACAACAGTCACCATGCGCACTTGCCTCCATGGGAGTAATGTCTCTAACAGTCTACGCTTCGATCATTCCCTGGAAGAACAGTAGTAGTTTCCGATGCACATCTGGTGCCATTCTGTAATCTGTGGACTATAGGAGTGTTGATGAAACACAGAAAATGAATCGGGATTGATTACAACAGTCACCATAAGCACTTTTCTCCACGGGAGGTATGTCTCAAACAGTCTACGCTTTGATCGTTCCCTGGAAGACCAGTAGTAGTTTCCGATGCACATCTGGTGGCATTCTGTAATCTGTGGACCATCAGAGTGTTGATGAAACGAAGAAATTGCATCGGGATTGAATACAACAGTCACCATGCCCACTTTCCTCCACGGGAATTATGTCTCAAACTTTCTACGCTTTGATCGTTCCCTGGAAGGCCAGTAGTAGTTTCCGATGCACATCTGGTGGCATTCTGTAATCTGTGGACAATTAGAGTGTTGATGAAACACAGAAATTGTGTCGGGATTGAATACAACAGTCACCATGCCCACTTTCCTCCATGGGAATTATGTCTCAAACTGTTTACGCTTTGATCGTTCCCTGGAAGACCAGTAGTAGTTTCCGATGCACGCCTGGTTTCATTCTGTAATCTGTGGACTATCAGAGTGTTAATGAAACACAGAAATTGCATCGGAATTGAATAAAACAGTCACCATACGCACTTTCCTCCATGGGATTAACCCTAAAACATTCTACGCTTTAATCGGTCCCTGGAAGACCAGAGGTAGTTTCCCATGCACATCTGGCTTCATTCTGTAATCTGTGGACTATCAGAGTGTTGATGAAACACAGAAAATGCATCGGGATTGAATACAACAGTCACCATGCGCACTTTCCTCCATGGGAGTAATTCTCAAACAGTCTACGCTTTGATCGTTCCCTGGAAGACCAGTAGTAGTTTCCGATGCACATCTGGTGGCATTCTGTAATCTGTGGACTATCAGAGTATAGATGAAACACAGAAATTGCATCGGGATTGAATGCAACAGTCACCATGCCCACTTTCATCCACGGGAGTAATGTCTCAAACAGTCTACGCTTTGATCGGTCCTTGGAAGACCAGTAGTAGTTTCCGATGCACGTCTGGTGGCATTCTGAAATCTGTAGACTATCAGAGTGATGATGAAACACAGAAAATGCATCGGGAATGAATACATCAGTGACAATGCGCACTTTCCTCCATGGGAGTAATGTCTCTGACAGTCTACGCTTCGATCTTTCCCTGGAAGACGAGTAGTAGTTTCCGATGCACATCTGGTGCCATTCTGTAATCTGTGGACTATCAGAGTGTTGATGAAACACAGAAATTGAATCGGGATTGATTACAACAGTCACCATGCGCACTTTTCTCCACGGGAGGTATGTCTCAAGCAGTCTACGCTTTGATCGTTCCCTGGAAGGCCAGTAGTAGTCTCCGATGCACATCTGGTGGCATTCTGTAATCTGTGGACTATCAGAGTGTTGATGAAACATAGAAATTGCATCGGGATTCAATACAACAGTCACCATGCGCACTTTCCTCCATGGGAGTAATTCTCAAACAGTCTACGCTTTGATCGTTCCCTGGAAGACCAGTAGTAGTTTCCGATGCACATCTGGTGGCATTCTGTAATCCGTGGACCATCAGAGTGTTGATGAAACGAAGAAATTGCATCGGGATTGAATACAACAGTCACCATGCCCACTTTCCTCCACGGGAATTATGTCTCAAACTGTCTACGCTTTGATCGTTCCCTGGAAGTCCAGTAGTAGTTTCAGATGCACATCTGGTGGCATTCTGTAATCTGTGGACAATTAGAGTGTTGATGAAACACAGAAATTGTGTCGGGATTGAATACAACAGTCACCATGCCCACTTTCCTCCATGGGAATTATGTCTCAAACTGTTTACGCTTTGATCGTTCCCTGGAAGACCAGTAGTAGTTTCCGATGCACGCCTGGTTTCATTCTGTAATCTGTGGACTATCAGAGTGTTAATGAAACACAGAAATTGCATCGGAATTGAATAAAACAGTCACCATACGCACTTTCCTCCATGGGAGTAACCCTAAAACATTCTACGCTTTAATCGGTCCCTGGAAGACCAGAGGTAGTTTCCCATGCACATCTGGCTTCATTCTGTAATCTGTGGACTATCAGAGTGTTGATGAAACACAGAAAATGCATCGGGATTGAATACAACAGTCACCATGCGCACTTTCCTCCATGGGAGTAATTCTCAAACAGTCTACGCTTTGATCGTTCCCTGGAAGACCAGTAGTAGTTTTCGATGCACGTCTGGATTCCTTCTGTAATCTGTGGACCTTCAAAGAGTGGGTTGAAACACAGAAATTGCCTCGGGATTGAATACAACAGTCACTATGAGCACTTTCCTCCATGGGAGTTATGTCTCAAACTGTCTACGCTTTGATCGTTCCCTGGAAGACTAGTTGTAGTGTCCGATGCACATCAGGAGGCATTCTGTAATCTATGGACTATCAGAGTGTTGATGAAACACAGAAATTGTATCGGAATAGAATACAACAGTCAACATGCGCACTTTCCTCCATCGGAGTAATGTCTCTAACAGTCTACCCTTTGATCGTTCCCAGGAAGACCATTAGTCGTTACCGATGCACATCTGGAGGCATTCTGTAATCTGTGGACTATTAGGGTGTTGATGAAACACAGAAATTGCATCGGGATTGATTGCAACAGTCACCATGCGCACTTTCCTCCACGGGAGGTATGTCTCAAAGAGTCTACGCTTTGATCGTTCCCTGGAAGACCAATAGTAGTTTCCGATGCACATCTGGTGGCATTCTGTAATCTGTGGACTATCAGAGTGTTGATGAAACACAGAAATAGCATCGGGATTGAATACAACAGTCACCATCCGCACTTTCCTCCACGGGAGTAATATCTGAAACAGTCTACACTTTGATCGTTCCCTGGAAGGCCAGTCGTAGTTTCCGATGCACATCTGCTGGCATTCTGTAATCTGTGGATTATCAGAGTGTTGATGAAATACAGAAATTGCATCGGGATTGAATACAACAGTCACCATCCGCAATTTTCTCCATGGGAGTAACGTCTGAAACAGTCTACGCTTTGATCGTTCCCAGGGAGACCAGTAGTAGTTTCCGATGCACATCTCGTGGCATTCTGTAATGTTTGGACTATCAGAGTGTTGATGAAGCAAAGAAATTGCATCGTGATTGAATACAACAGTCACCATGCGCACTTTGCTCCACGGGAGAAATGTCTCAAACAGTCTACGCTTTGATTGTTACCTGGAAGACCAGTAGTACCTTTCGATGCACATCTGGTGGCATTCTGTAATCTGTGGACTATCAGAGTATAGATGAAACACAGAAATTGCATCGGGATTGAATGCAACAGTCACCATGCCCACTTTCATCCACGGGAGTAATGTCTCAAACAGTCTACGCTTTGATCGGTCCTTGGAAGACCAGTAGTAGTTTCCGATGCACGTCTGGTGGCATTCTGAAATCTGTGGACTATCAGAGTGATGATGAAACACAGAAAATGCATCGGGAATGAATACATCAGTGACAATGCGCACTTTCCTCCATGGGAGTAATGTCTCTGACAGTCTACGATTCGATCTTTCCCTGGAAGACGAGTAGTAGTTTCCGATGGACATCTGGTGCCATTCTGTAATCTGTGGACTATCAGAGTGTTGATGAGACACAGAAATTGAATCGGGATTGATTACAACAGTCACCATGCGCACTTTTCTCCACGGGAGGTATGTCTCAAGCAGTCTACGCTTTGATCGTTCCCTGGAAGGCCAGTAGTAGTCTCCGATGCACATCTGGTGGCATTCTGTAATCTGTGGACTATCAGAGTGTTGATGAAACATAGAAATTGCATCGGGATTCAATACAACAGTCACCATGCGCACTTTCCTCCATGGGAGTAATTCTCAAACAGTCTACGCTTTGATCGTTCCCTGGAAGACCAGTAGTAGTTTCCGATGCACGTCTGGATTCCTTCTGTAAACTGTGGAATTTCAAAGTGTGGATTGAACCACAGAAATTGCCTCGGGATTGAATACAACAGTCACCATGCCCACTTTCCTCCACGGGAATTATGTCTCAAACTGTCTACGCTTTGATCGTTCCCTGGAAGACCAGTAGTAGTTTCCGATGCACATCTGACGGCATTCTGTAATCTGTGGACTATCAGAGTGTTAATGAAACACAGAAATTGCATCGGAAGTGAGTAATACAGTCACCATACGCACTTTCCTCCATGGGAGTAACCCTAAAACATTCTACCCTTTAATCGTTCCCTGGAAGACCAGAGGTAGTTTCCGATGCACATCTGGCTTCATTCTGTAATCTGTGGACTATCAGAGTGTTGATGAATCACAGAAAATGCATCGGGATTGAATACAACAGTCACCATGCGCACTTTCCTCCATGGGAGTAATTCTCAAACAGTCTACGCTTCGATAGTTCCCTGGAAGACCAGTAGTAGTTTCCGATGCACGTCTGGATTCCTTCTGTAATCTGTGGACCTTCAGAGAGTGGATTGAAACACAGAAATTGCCTCGGGATTGAATACAACAGTCACCATGAGCACTTCCCTCCATGGGAGTTATGTCTCAAACTGTCTACGCTTTGATCGTTCCCTGGAAGGCTAGTAGTAGTTTCCGATGCGAATCAGGAGGCATTCTGTAATCTATGGACTATCAGAGTGTTGATGAAACACAGAAATTGTATCGTAATAGAATACAACAGTCAACATGCGCACTTTCCTCCATGGGAGTAATGTCTCTAACAGTCTACCCTTAGATCGTTCCCTGGAAGACCATTAGTAGTTACCGATGCACATCTAGAGGCATTCTGTAATCTGTGGACTATCAGAGTGTTGATGAAACACAGAAATTGCATCGGGATTGATTGCAACAGTCACCATGCGCACTTTCCTTCACGGGAGGTATGTCACAATGAGTCTACGCTTTGATCGTTCCCTGGAAGACCAGTAGTAGTTTCCGATGCACATCTGGTGGCATTCTGTAATCTGTGGACTATCAGAGTGTTGATGAAACACAGAAATTGCATCGGGATTGAATACAACAGTCACCATGCGCACTTTGCTCCACGGGAGAAATGTCTCAAACAGTCTATGCTTTGATTGTTCCCTGGAAGACCAGTATTACCTTTCGATGCACATCTGGTGGCATTCTGTAATCTGTGGACTATCAGAGTATAGATGAAACACAGAAATTGCATCGGGATTCAATACAACAGTCACCATGCGCACTTTCCTCCATGGAGTAATTCTCAAACAGTCTACGCTTTGATCGTTCCCTGGAAGACCAGTAGTAGTTTCCGATGCACATCTGGAGGCATCCTGTAATCTGTGGACTATCAGAGTGTTGATGACACAGAAATTGAATCGGGATGGATTACAACAGGCACCATGTGCACTTTCCTCCACGGGAGGTATGTCTCAAACAGTCTACGCTTTGATCGTTCCCTGGAAGACCAGTAGTAGTCTCCGATGCACATCTGGTGGCATTCTGAAATCTGTGGACTATCAGAGTGTTGATGAAACATAGAAATTGCATCGGGATTCAATACAACAGTCACCATGCGCACTTTCCTCCATGGGAGTAATTCTCAAACAGTCTACGCTTTGATCGTTCCCTGGAAGACCAGTAGTAGTTTCCGATGCACATCTGGAGGCATCCTGTAATCTGTGGACTATCAGAGTGTTGATGACACAGAAATTGAATCGGGATGGATTACAACAGGCACCATGTGCACTTTCCTCCACGGGAGGTATGTCTCAAACAGTCTACGCTTTGATCGTTCCCTGGAATACCAGTAGTAGTTTGCGATGCACATCTGATGGCATTCTGTAGTCTGTGGACTATCAGAGTGTAAATAAAACACAGAAATTGCATCGGGATTGAATGCAACAGTCACCAAGCGCACTTTCCTCCATGGGAGTAATTCTCAAACAGTCTACGCTTTGATCGTTCCCTGGAAGACCAGTAGTAGTTTCCGATGCACGTCTGGATTCCTTCTGTAAACTGGGGAATTTCAAAGTGTGGATTGAAACACAGAGATTGCCTCGGGATTGTATACAACAGTCGCCATGAGCACTTTCCTCCATGGGAGTTATGTCTCAAACAGCCAACGCTTTGATCGTTCCCTGGAAGACTAGTAGTAGTTTCCGATGCACATCAGGAGGCATTCTGTAATCTATGGACTATCAGAGTGTTGATGAAACACAGAAATTGTATCGGGATAGAATACAACAGTCAACATGCGCACATTCCTCCATGGGAGTAATGTCTCTAACAGTCTACGCTTTGATCGTTCCCTGGAAGACCATTAGTAGTTACCGATACACATCTGGAGGCATTCTGTAATCAGTGGACTATCAGAGTGTTGATGAAACACAGAAATTGCATCGGGATTGATTGCAACAGTCACCATGCGCACTTTCCTCCATGGGAGTAATGTCTGAAACAGTCTAGGCTTTGATCGTTCCCTGGAAGACCAGTAGTAGTTACTGATGCACATCTGGAGGCATTCTGTAATCTGTGGACTATCAGAGAGTTGATGAAACACAGAAATTATATCGGGATTGAATACAACAGTCACCATGCGCACTTTCCTCCATGGGAGTAATGTCTCTAAGAGTCTACGCTTTTTATCGTTCCCTGGAAGACCAGTAGTAGTTACCGATGCACATCTGGAGGCATTCTGTAATCTGTGGACTATCAGAGTGTTGATGAAACACAGAAATTGCATCGGGAATGAATATATCAGTCATAATGCGCACTTTCCTCCATGGGAGTAATGTCTCTGACAGTCTACGCTTCGATCTTTCCCTGGAAGACCAGTAGTAGTTTCCGATGCACATCTGGTGCCATTCTGTAATCTGTGGACTATTAGAGTGTTGATGAAACACAGAAATTGAATCGGGATTGATTACAACAGTCACCATGCGCACTTTTCTCCACGGGAGGTATGTCTCAAGCAGTCTACGCTTTGATCGTTCCCTGGAAGACCAGTAGTAGTCTCCGATGCACATCTGGTAGCATTCTGTAATCTGTGGACTATCAGAGTGTTGATGAAACACAGAAATTGCATCGGGATTCAATACAACAGTCACCATGCGCACTTTCCTCCATGGGAGTAATTCTCAAACAGTCTACGCTTTGATCGTTCCCTGGAAGACCAGTAGTAGTTTCCGATGCACATCTGGATTCCTTCTGTAATCTGTGGACCTTCAAAGTGTGTATTGAAACACAGAAATTGCCTCGGGATTGAATACAACAGACACCATGCGCACTTTCCTCCATTGGAGTAATGTCTCAAAGAGTTTACGAATTGATCGTTCCCTGGAAGACCAGTAGTAGTTTCCGATGCACATCTGGAGGCATTCTGTAATCTGTGGACTATCAGAGTGTTGATGAACACAGAAATTGAATCGGGATTGATTACAACAGGCACCATGTGCACTTTCCTCCACGGGAGGTATGTCTCAAAGAGTCTACGCTTTGATCGTTCCCTGGAATACCAGTTGTAGTTTCCGATGCACATCTAATGGCATTCTGTAATCTGTGACTATTAGAGTGTTGATGAAACACAGAAATTGCATCGGGATTGAATACAACAGTCACCAATGCGCACTTTCCTCCATGGGAGTAGTGTCTCTAACAGTCTACGCTTTGATCATAACCTGGAAGACCAGCAGTAGTTACCGATGCACATCTGGAGGCATTCTGTAATCTGTGGACTATCAGAGTGTTGATGAAATACAGAAAATGCATCGGGATTGAATACAACAGTCACCATCCGCACTCTCCTCCATGGGAGTAATGTCTGAAACAGTGTAGGCTTTGATCGTTCCCTGGAAGACCAGTAGTAGTTACCGATGCACATCTGGAGGCATTCTGTAATCTGTGGACTATCAGAGTGTTGATGAACCACAGAAATTGAATCGGGATTGAATACAACATTCACCATGAGCACTTTCCTCCATGGGAGTAATGTCTCAAACAGTCTATGCTTTGATCGTTCCTAGGAAGACCAGAAGTAGTTTCCGATGCATATTTTTACGCATTCTGTAATCTGTGGAGTATCAGAGTATTGATGAAACACAGAAATTGCATCGGGATTGAATACAACAGTCACCTTGCGCACTTACCTCCACGGGAGTAATGTCTCAAACAGTCTACGCTTCGATCATTCCCTGGAAGACCAGTAGTAGTTTCCGATGCACATCTGGTGCCATTCTGTAATCTGTGGACTATCAGAGTGTTGATGAAACACAGAAATTACTCGGGATAGAATACCACAGTCACCATGCGCACTTTCTTCCATGGGAGTAGTGTCTCAAACAGTCTACGCTTTGATCGTTCCCTGGAAGACCAGTAGTAGTTTCGGATGCACATTTGGAAGCATTCTGCAATCTGTGGACTATCAGAGTGTTGATGAAACACAGAAATTGCATCGGGATTGAATACAACAGTCACCATGCGCACTTTCCTCCATCGGAGTAATGTCTCAAAGAGTTTACGCTT
Organism: Schistocerca gregaria; assembly: GCF_023897955.1. Taxonomy (NCBI): domain Eukaryota; kingdom Metazoa; phylum Arthropoda; class Insecta; order Orthoptera; family Acrididae; genus Schistocerca; species Schistocerca gregaria. The sequence goes on from NC_064927.1 coordinate 2,961,974, forward strand.
TGATCGTTCCCTGGAAGAATAGTAGTAGTTTACGATGCACGTCTGGTGGTATTCTGTAATCTGTGGACTATCAGAGAGTTGATGAAACACAGAAATTGCATCGGGATTGAATACAACAGTCACCATGCGCACTTACCTCCACGGGAGTAATGTCTCAAACAGTCTACGCTTTGATCGTTCCCTGGATGACCAGTAGTAGTTTCCGTTGCACAACAGGTGGCATTCTGTAATTTGTGGACTATCAGAGTCTTGATGAAACACAGAAAAAGTATCGGGATTGAATACAACCAGTCACTATGCGCACTTTCCTCCACAGGAGTAATGTCTAGAACAGTCTACGCTTTGATCGTTACGTGAAAGACCAGTAGTCGTTCCCGATGCACATCTGGTGGCATTCCTCAATATGTGGACTATCAGAGTGTTGATGAAACACCGAAATTGCATCGGGATTGAATACAACAGTCACCATGCGCACTTTCCTCCACGGGAGTAATGTCTCTAACAGTCTACGAGATGATCGTTCCCAGGAAGACCAGTAGTAGTTTCCGATGCACTACTGCAGGCATTCTGTAATCTGTGGAGTATCAGAGTGTTGATGAAACACAGACATTGCATCGGGATTGAATACAACAGTCACCATGCGCACTTTCCTCCATGGGAGTGGTGTCTCAAACAGTCTACGCTTTGATCGTTCCCTGGAAGATCAATAGTAGTTTCCGATGCACATCTGGATGCATTATGTAATCTGTGGACCTTCAAAGTGTTGATGAAACACAGAAATTGCATCGGGATTCAATACAACAGTCACCATTCTCACTTTCCTCCATGGGAGTAATGTCTCATACAATCTACACTTTGAGTTCCCTGGAAGACCAGTAGTAGTTTCCGATGCACATCTGAAGGCATTCTGTAATCTGTCTACTACCAGAGTGTTGATGGAACACAGAATTTGCATCGGGATTGAATACAACAGTCACCATGCGCACTTTCCTCCATGGGTGCAATGTCTCAAACAGTGTACGCTTTGATCGTTCCCTGGAAGACCAGTAGTAGTTTCTGATGCACATCTGGATGCATTCTGTAATCTGTAGACCTTCAAAGTATTGATGAAACACGGATATTGCATCTGGATTGAATACAACAGTCACCTTGCGCACTTGCCTACATGTTAGTAATGTCTCAAACAGTGTACGCTTTGATCGTTCCCTGGAAGACCAGTGGTAGTTTCCGATGCACATCTGGAGGCATTCTGTAATCTGTGGACTATCAGAGTGTTGATGAAATACAGAAAATGCATCGGGATTGAATACAACAGTCACCATCAGCACTCTCCTCCATGGGAGTAATGTCTGAAACAGTGTAGGCTTTGATCGTTCCCTGGAAGACCAGTAGTAGTTACCGATGCACATCTGGAGGCATTCTGTAATCTGTGGACTATCAGAGTGTTGATGAACCACAGAAATTGAATCGGGATTGAATACAACATTCACCATGAGCACTTTCCTCCATGGGAGTAATGTCTCAAACAGTCTATGCTTTGATCGTTCCTAGGAAGACCAGAAGTAGTTTCCGATGCATATTTTTACGCATTCTGTAATCTGTGGAGTATCAGGGTATTGATGAAACACAGAAATTGCATCGGGATTGAATACAACAGTCACCTTGCGCACTTACCTCCACGGGAGTAATGTCTCAAACAGTCTACGCTTCGATCATTCCCTGGAAGACCAGTAGTAGTTTCCGATGCACATCTGGTGCCATTCTGTAATCTGTGGACTATAGGAGTGTTGATGAAACACAGAAATTCAATCGGGATTGAATACAACAGTCACCATGCGCACTTGACAACATGTTAGTAATGTCTCAAACAGTCTACGCTTTGATCGTTCCCTGGAAATCCAGTGGTAGTTTCCGATGCACATCTGGAGGCATTCTGTAATCTGTGGACTATCAGAGTGTTGATGAAACACAGAAATTACTCGGGATTGAATACAACAGTCACCATGCGCACTTTCCTCCATGGGAGTAATGTCTCAAAGAGTTTACGCTTTGATCGTTCCCTGGAACAATAGTAGTAGTTTACGATGCACGTCTGGTGGCATTCTGTAATCTGTGGACTATCAGAGAGTTGATGAAACACAGAAATTGCATCGGGATTGAATACAACAGTCACCATGCGCACTTACCTCCACGGGAGTAATGTCTCAAACAGTCTACGCTTTGATCGTTCCCTGGAAGACCAGTAGTAGTTTCCGTTGCACAACAGGTGGCATTCTGTAATTTGTGGACTATCAGAGTCTTGATGAAACACAGAAAAAGTATCGGGATTGAATACAACCAGTCACTATGCGCACTTTCCTCCACAGGAGTAATGTCTAGAACAGTCTACGCTTTGATCGTTACGTGAAAGACCAATAGTCGTTCCCGATGCACATCTGGTGGCATTCCTCAATATGTGGACTATCAGAGTGTTGATGAAACACCGAAATTGCATCGGGATTGAATACAACAGTCACCATGCGCACTTTCCTCCACGGGAGTAATGTCTCTAACAGTCTACGAGATGATCGTTCCCAGGAAGACCAGTAGTAGTTTCCGATGCACTACTGCAGGCATTCTGTAATCTGTGGAGTATCAGAGTGTTGATGAAACACAGACATTGCATCGGGATTGAATACAACAGTCACCATGCGCACTTTCCTCCATGGGAGTGGTGTCTCAAACAGTCTACGCTTTGATCGTTCCCTGGAAGATCAATAGTAGTTTCCGATGCACATCTGGATGCATTATGTAATCTGTGGACCTTCAAAGTGTTGATGAAACACAGAAATTGCATCGGGATTCAATACAACAGTCACCATTCTCACTTTCCTCCATGGGAGTAATGTCTCATACAGTCTACACTTTGAGTTCCCTGGAAGACCAGTAGTAGTTTCCGATGCACATCTGAAGGCATTCTGTAATCTGTCTACTATCAGAGTGTTGATGGAACACAGAATTTGCATCGGGATTGAATACAACAGTCACCATGCGCACTTTCCTCCATGGGTGCAATGTCTCAAACAGTGTACGCTTTGATCGTTCCCTGGAAGACCAGTAGTAGTTTCTGATGCACATCTGGATGCATTCTGTAATCTGTAGACCTTCAAAGTATTGATGAAACACGGATATTGCATCTGGATTGAATACAACAGTCACCTTGCGCACTTGCCTACATGTTAGTAATGTCTCAAACAGTATACGCTTTGATCGTTCCCTGGAAGACCAGTGGTAGTTTCCGATGCACATCTGGAGGCATTCTGTAATCTGTGGACTATCAGAGTGTTGATGAAATACAGAAAATGCATCGGGATTGAATACAACAGTCACCATCCGCACTCTCCTCCATGGGAGTAATGTCTGAAACAGTGTAGGCTTTGATCGTTCCCTGGAAGACCAGTAGTAGTTACCGATGCACATCTGGAGGCATTCTGTAATCTGTGGACTATCAGAGTGTTGATGAACCACAGAAATTGAATCGGGATTGAATACAACATTCACCATGAGCACTTTCCTCCATGGGAGTAATGTCTCAAACAGTCTATGCTTTGATCGTTCCTAGGAAGACCAGAAGTAGTTTCCGATGCATATTTTTACGCATTCTGTAATCTGTGGAGTATCAGAGTATTGATGAAACACAGAAATTGAATCGGGATTGAATACAACAGTCACCATGCGCACTTACCTCCACGGGAGTAATGTCTCAAACAGTCTACGCTTCGATCATTCCCTGGAAGACCAGCAGTAGTTACCGATGCACATCTGGTGCCATTCTGTAATCTGTGGACTATCAGAGTGTGGATGAAATACAGAAAATGCATCGGGATTGAATACAACAGTCACCATCCGCACTCTCCTCCATCGGAGTAATGTCTGAAACAGTGTAGGCTTTGATCGTTCCCTGGAAGACCAGTAGTAGTTACCGATGCACATCTGGAGGCATTCTGTAATCTGTGGACTATCAGAGTGTTGATGAACCACAGAAATTGAATCGGGATTGAATACAACATTCACCATGAGCACTTTCCTCCATGGGAGTAATGTCTCAAACAGTCTATGCTTTGATCGTTCCTAGGAAGACCAGAAGTAGTTTCCGATGCATATTTTTACGCATTCTGTAATCTGTGGAGTATCAGAGTATTGATGAAACACAGAAATTGCATCGGGATTGAATACAACAGTCACCATGCGCACTTACCTCCACGGGAGTAATGTCTCAAACAGTCTACGCTTCGATCATTCCCTGGAAGACCAGTAGTAGTTTCCGATGCACATCTGGTGCCATTCTGTAATCTGTGGACTATAGGAGTGTTGATGAAACACAGAAATTCAATCGGGATTGAATACAACAGTCACCATGCGCACTTGCCAACATGTTAGTAATGTCTCAAACAGTCTACGCTTTGATCGTTCCCTGGAAATCCAGTGGTAGTTTCCGATGCACATCTGGAGGCATTCTGTAATCTGTGGACTATCAGAGTGTTGATGAAACACAGAAATTACTCGGGATAGAATACCACAGTCACCATGCGCACTTTCTTCCATGGGAGTAGTGTCTCAAACAGTCTACGCTTTGATCGTTCCCTGGAAGACCAGTAGTAGTTTCGGATGCACATTTGGAAGCATTCTGCAATCTGTGGACTATCAGAGTGTTGATGAAACACAGAAATTACTCGGGATTGAATACAACAGTCACCATGCGCACTTTCCTCCATGGGAGTAATGTCTCAAAGAGTTTACGCTTTGATCGTTCCCTGGAAGAATAGTAGTAGTTTACGATGCACGTCTGGTGGCATTCTGTAATCTGTGGACTATCAGAGAGTTGATGAAACACAGAAATTGCATCGGGATTGAATACAACAGTCACCATGCGCACTTACCTCCACGGGAGTAATGTCTCAAACAGTCTACGCTTTGATCGTTCCCTGGAAGACCAGTAGTAGTTTCCGTTGCACAACAGGTGGCATTCTGTAATTTGTGGACTATCAGAGTCTTGATGAAACACAGAAAAAGTATCGGGATTGAATACAACCAGTCACTATGCGCACTTTCCTCCACAGGAGTAATGTCTAGAACAGTCTACGCTTTGATCGTTACGTGAAAGACCAGTAGTCGTTCCCGATGCACATCTGGTGGCATTCCTCAATATGTGGACCATCAGAGTGTTGATGAAACACCGAAATTGCATCGGGATTGAATACAACAGTCACCATGCGCACTTTCCTCCACGGGAGTAATGTCTCTAACAGTCTACGAGATGATCGTTCCCAGGAAGACCAGTAGTAGTTTCCGATGCACTACTGCAGGCATTCTGTAATCTGTGGAGTATCAGAGTGTTGATGAAACACAGACATTGCATCGGGATTGAATACAACAGTCACCATGCGCACTTTCCTCCATGGGAGTGGTGTCTCAAACAGTCTACGCTTTGATCGTTCCCTGGAAGATCAATAGTAGTTTCCGATGCACATCTGGATGCATTATGTAATCTGTGGACCTTCAAAGTGTTGATGAAACACAGAAATTGCATCGGGATTCAATACAACAGTCACCATTCTCACTTTCCTCCATGGGAGTAATGTCTCATACAGTCTACACTTTGAGTTCCCTGGAAGACCAGTAGTAGTTTCCGATGCACATCTGAAGGCAATCTGTAATCTGTCTACTATCAGAGTGTTGATGGAACACAGAATTTGCATCGGGATTGAATACAACAGTCACCATGCGCACTTTCCTCCATGGGTGCAATGTCTCAAACAGTGTACGCTTTGATCGTTCCCTGGAAGACCAGTAGTAGTTTCCGATGCACATCTGGATGCATTCTGTAATCTGTAGACCTTCAAAGTATTGATGAAACACGGATATTGCATCTGGATTGAATACAACAGTCACCTTGCGCACTTGCCTACATGTTAGTAATGTCTCAAACAGTGTACGCTTTGATCGTTCCCTGGAAGACCAGTGGTAGTTTCCGATGCACATCTGGAGGCATTCTGTAATCTGTGGACTATCAGAGTGTTGATGAAATACAGAAAATGCATCGGGATTGAATACAACAGTCACCATCCGCACTCTCCTCCATGGGAGTAATGTCTGAAACAGTGTAGGCTTTGATCGTTCCCTGGAAGACCAGTAGTAGTTACCGATGCACATCTGGAGGCATTCTGTAATCTGTGGACTATCAGAGTGTTGATGAACCACAGAAATTGAATCGGGATTGAATACAACATTCACCATGAGCACTTTCCTCCATGGGAGTAATGTCTCAAACAGTCTATGCTTTGATCGTTCCTAGGAAGACCAGAAGTAGTTTCCGATGCATATTTTTACGCATTCTGTAATCTGTGGAGTATCAGAGTATTGATGAAACACAGAAATTGAATCGGGATTGAATACAACAGTCACCATGCGCACTTACCTCCACGGGAGTAATGTCTCAAACAGTCTACGCTTTGATCATTCCCTGGAAGACCAGCAGTAGTTACCGATGCACATCTGGTGCCATTCTGTAATCTGTGGACTATCAGAGTGTTGATGAAATACAGAAAATGCATCGGGATTGAATACAACAGTCAACATCCGCACTCTCCTCCATGGGAGTAATGTCTGAAACAGTGTAGGCTTTGATCATTCCCTGGAAGACCAGTAGTAGTTACCGATGCACATCTGGAGGCATTCTGTAATCTGTGGACTATCAGAGTGTTGATGAAACACAGAAATTGCATCGGGATTGAATACAACAGTCACCATGCGCACTTTCCTCCATGGGAGTAATGTCTCAAAGAGTTTACGCTTTGATCGTTCCCTGGAAGAATAGTAGTAGTTTACGATGCACGTCTGGTGGCATTCTGTAATCTGTGGACTATCAGAGAGTTGATGAAATACAGAAAATGCATCGGGATTGAATACAACAGTCACCATCCGCACTCTCCTCCATGGGAGTAATGTCTGAAACAGTGTAGGCTTTGATCGTTCCCTGGAAGACCAGTAGTAGTTACCGATGCACATCTGGAGGCATTCTGTAATCTGTGGACTATCAGAGTGTTGATGAACCACAGAAATTGAATCGGGATTGAATACAACATTCACCATGAGCACTTTCCTCCATGGGAGTAATGTCTCAAACAGTCTATGCTTTGATCGTTCCTAGGAAGACCAGAAGTAGTTTCCGATGCATATTTTTACGCATTCTGTAATCTGTGGTGTATCGGAGTATTGATGAAACACAGAAATTGCATCAGGATTGAATACAACAGTTACCATGCGCACTTACATCCACGGGAGTAATGTCTCAAACAGTCTACGCTTTGATCGGTCCCTGGAAGACCAGTAATAGTTTCCGTTGCACAACAGGTGGTATTCTGTAATCTGTGGACTATCAGAGTCTTGATGAAACACAGAAATAGCATCGGGATTGATTACAACAGTCACCATGCGCACTTTCCTCCACAGGAGAAATGTCTCAAACAGTCTACGCTTTGATCGTTACCTGAAAGACCAGTAGTCGTTCCCGATGCACATCTGGTGGTATTCCTCAAACTGTGGACTATCAGAGTGTTGATGAAACACAGAAATTGCATCGGGATTGAATAGAACTTTCACCATGCGCACTTTCCTCCATGGGAGTGGTGTCTCAAACAGTCTACGCTTTGATCGCTCCCTGGAAGATGAGTAGTAGTTTCCGATGCACATCTGGATGCATTATGTAATCTGTGGACCTTCAAAGTGTTGATGAAACACAGAAATTGCATCGGGATTCAATACAATAGTCACCATGCGCACTTTTATCCATGGGAGTAATGTCTCAAACAGTCTACACTTTGAGTTCCCTGGAAGACCAGTAGTAGTTTCCGATGCACATCTGAAGGCATTCTGTAATCTGTCTACTATCAGAGTGTTGATGGAACACAGAATTTCCATCGGGATTGAATACAACAGTCACCAAGCGCACTTTCCTCCATGGGTGCAATGTCTCAAACAGTCTACGCTTTGATCGTTCCCTGGAAGACCAGTAGTAGTTTCCGATGCACATCTGGTGGCATTCTGTAATCTGTGGACTATCAGAGTGTTGATGAAACACAGAAATTGCATCGGGATTTAATACAACATTCACCATGCGCACTTTCCTCCACGGGAGTAATGTCTCAAACAGTTTACGCTTTGATCGTTCCCTGGAAGACCAGTGGTAGTTTCCGATGCACATCTGGAGGCATTCTGTAATCTGTGGATCATCAGAGTGTTGATGAAACACAGAAATTGCATCGGGATTGAATACAACAGTCACCATGCGCACTTCCCTCCACAGGAGTAAAGTCTCAAACAGTCTACTCTTGGATCGTTACCTGGAAGACCAGTAGTAGTTTCCGAGGCACATCTGGTGGCATTCCTTAATCTGTGGACTATCACAGTGTTGATGAAACACAGAAATTGCATCGGGATTGAATACAACAGTCACCTTGCGCACTTTCCTCCATGGGAGTAATATCTCAAACAGTCTACGCTTTGATCGTTCCCTGGAAGACCAATAGTAGCTTCCGATGCACATCTGGAGGCATTCTGTAATCTGTGGAGTATCAGAGTGTTGATAAAACCCATAAATTGCATCGGAATTGAATACAACAGTCACCATGCGCACTTTCCTCCATGGGAGTAATGTCTCAAACAGTCTACGCTTTGATCGTTCCCCGGAAGACCAGTAGTAGTTTCCGATGCTTATCTGGAGGCATTCAGAAATCTGTGGACTGAGTGTTGATGACACACAGGAATTGCAATGGAATTGAATACAACAGTCACCATGCACACTTACCTCCATGGGAGTAATGTCTCAAACAGTCAACACTTTGAGTTTCCTTTAAGACCAGTAGTAGTTTCCGATGCACATCTGAAGGCATTCTGTAATCTGTCTACTATCAGAGTGTTGATGAAACACAGAAATTGCATCGGGATTGAATACAACAGGCACCATGCGCACTTTCCTCCACGGGAGTAATGTCTCAAACAGTCTACGATTTGACCGTTCCCTGGAAGACCAGTAGTAGTTTCCGATGCACTTCTGGTTTCACTCTGTAATCTGTGGACTATCAGAGTGTTGATGAAACACAGAAAATACATCGGGATTGAATACAAGAGTCACCATGCGGACTTTCCTCCACTTGAGTAATGTTTCAAACAGTCTACGCTTTGATCGTTCCCTGGAAGACCAGTAGTAGTTTCCGATGCACATCTGGTGGCATTCTGTAATCTGTGGACTATCAGAGTGTTGATGAAACACAGAAATTGCATCGGGATTGAATACAACAGTCACCATTGGCACTTTCCTCCATGGGAGTAATTTCTCAAACAGTGTGCGCTTTGATCGTTCCCTGGAAGACCAGTGGTAGTTTCCGATGCACATCTGGAGTCTTCCTGTAATCTGTGGATCATCAGAGTGTTGATGAAACACAGAAATTGCATCGGGATTGAATACAACAGTTACCATGCGCACTTTCTTCCACAGGAGTAATGTCTCAAACAGTCTACGCTTTGATCGTTACCTGGAAGACCAGTAGTACATCCCGAGGCACATCTGGTGGCATTCCTTAATCTGTGGACTATCAGAGTGTTGATGAAACACAGAAATTGCATCGGGATTGAATACAACAGTCACCATGCGCACTTTCCTCCATGGGAGTGGTGTCTCAAACAGTCTACGTTTTGATCGTTCCCTTGAAGACCAACAGTAGTTTCCGATGCACATCTGGAGGCATTCTGTAATCTGTGGAGTATCAGAGCGTTGATGAAACCCAGAAATTGCATCGGAATTGAATACAACAGTCACCATGCGCACTTTCCTCCATGGGAGTAATGTCTCAAACAGTCTACGCTTTGATCGTTCCCTGGAAGACCAGTAGTAGTTTCCGATGCTTACCTGGAGGCATTCAGAAATATGTGGACTGAGAGTTGCCTTAACACAGAAATTGCAATGGAATTGAATACAACAGTCACCATGCGCACTTTCCTCCATGGGAGTAATGTCTCAAAAAGTCTACATTTTAAATTCCCTTTAAGACCAGTAGTAGTTTCCGATGCACATCTGAAGACATTCTGTAATCTGTCTACTATCAGAGTGTTGATGGAACACAGAATTTGCATCGGGATTGAATAAAACAGTCACCATGCGCACTTTCCTCCATGGGAGTAATGTCTCAAACAGTTTTCGCTTTGATCGTTCCCTGGAAGACCAGTAGTAGTTTACTATGTACGTCTGGTGGCATTCTGTAATCTGTGGACTATCGGAGAGTTGATGAAACACAGAAATAGCATCGGGATTGAATACAACAGTCACCATGCGCACTTACCTCCACGGGAGTAATGTCTCAAACAGTCTACGGTTTGATCATCCCCTGGAAGACCAGTAGTAGATTCCGTTCACAACAGGTGGCATTCTGTAATCTGTGGACTATCAGAGTGTTGATGAAACACAGAAATAGCATCGGGATTGAATACAACAGTCACCATGTGCACTTTCCTCCACACGAGTAATGTCTCAAACAGTCTACGCTTTGATCGTTACCTGAAAGACCAGTAGTCGTTCCCGATGCACATCTGGTGGCATTCCTCAATCTGTGGACTATCAGAGTGTTGATGAAACACAGAAATTGCATCGGGATTGAATACAACAGTCACCATGCGCACTTTCCTCCATGGGAGTAATGTCTCTAACAGTCTACGAGATTATCGTTCCCAGGAAGACCAGTAGTAGTTTCCGATGCAATACTGCAGGCATTCTGTAATCTCTAGAGTATCAGAGTGTTGATGAAACACAGACATTGCATCGGGATAGAATACAACAGTCACCATGCGCACTTTCCTCCATGGGAGTGGTGTCTCAAACAGTCTACGCTTTGATCGTTCCCTGGAAGATCAGTAGTAGTTTCCGATGCACATCTGGATGCATTATGTAATCTGTGGACCTTCAAAGTGTTGATGAAACACAGAAATTGCATCGGGATTGAATACAACCATCAACATGCGCATTTGCCTACATTTTAGTAATGTCTCAAACTGTCTACGTTTTGATCGTTCCCTGGAAGACCAGTGGTAGTTTCCGATGCACATCTGGAGGCATTCTGTAATCTGTGGACTATCAGAGTGTTGATGAAACACAGACATTGCATCGGGATTGAATACAACAGTCACCATGAGCACTTTCCTCCATGGGAGTAATGTCTCAAACAGTATATGCTTTGATCGATCCTAGGAAGACCAGAAGTAGTTTCCGATGCATATTTTTACGCATTCTGTAATCTGTGGAGTATCGGAGTATTGATGAAACATAGAAATTGCATCAGGATTGAATACAATAGTCACCATGCGCACTTACCTCCACGGGAGTAATGTCTCAAACAGTCTACGCTTTGATCGTTCCCTGGAAGACCAGTAGTAGTTTCCGTTGCACAACAGGTGGCATTCTGTAATCTGTGGACTATCAGAGTCTTGATGAAACACAGAAATAGCATCGGGATTGAATACAACAGTCACCATGCTCACTTCCCTCCACAGGAGTAATGTCTCAAACAGTGTACGCTTTGATCGTTACCTGAAAGACCAGTAGTCGTTCCCGATGCACATCTGGTGGCATTCCTCAAACTGTGGACTATCAGAGTGTTGATGAAACACAGAAATTGCATCGGGATTGAATACAACAGTCACCATGCACACTTTCCTGCATGGGTGTAATGTCTCAAACGGTCTACACTTTGAGTTCCCTTTAAGACCAGTAGTAGCTTCCGATGCACATCTGAAGTCATTCTGTAATCTGTCTACTATCAGAGTGTTGATGGAACACAGAATTTGCATCGGGATTGAATACAACAGTCACCATGAGCACTTTCCTAAATGGGTGCAATTTCTCAAACAGTCTACGCTTTGATCGTTCCCTGGAAGACCAGTAGTAGTTTCCGATGCACATCTGGAGGCATTCTGTAATCTGTGGACTATCAGAGTGTTGATGAACACAGAAATTGAATCGGGATTGAATACAACAGTCACCATGAGCACTTTCCTCCATGGGAGTAATGTCTCAAACAGTATATGCTTTGATCGATCCTAGGAAGACCAGAAGTAGTTTCCGATGCATGTTTTTACGCATTCTGTAATCTGTGGAGTATCGGAGTATTGATGAAACATAGAAATTGCATCGGGATTGAATACAACAGTCACCATTGGCACTTTCCTTCATGGGAGTAATGTCTCAAACAGTGTGCGCTTTGATCGTTCCCTGGAAGACCAGTGGTAGTTTCCGATGCACATCTGGAGGCTTTCTGTAATCTGTGGATCATCAGAGTGTTGATGAAACACATAAATTGCATCGGGATTGAATACAACAGTTACCATGCGCACATTCCTCCACAGGAGTAATGTCTCAAACAGTCTACGCTTTGATCGTTACCTGGAAGACCAGTAGTAGTTTCCGAGGCACATCTGGTGGCATTCCTTAATCTGTGGACTATCAGAGTGTTGATGAAACACAGAAATTGCATTGCGATTGAATACAACAGTCACCATGCGCACTTTCCTCCATGGGAGTGGTGTCTGAAACAGTCTACGTTTTGATCGTTCCCTGGGAGACCAATAGTAGTTTCCGATGCACATCTGGAGGCATTCTGAATCTGTGGAGTATCAGAGTGTTGATGAAACCCAGAAATTGCATCGGAATTGAACACAACAGTCACCATGCGCACTTTCCTCCATGGGAGTAATGTCTCAAACAGTATACGCTTTGATCGTTCCCTGGAAGACCAGTAGTAGTTTCCGATGCTTACCTGGAGGCATTCAGAAATATGTGGACTGAGTGTTGATGAAACACAGAAATTGCAATGGAATTGAATACAACAGTCACCATGCGCACTTTCCTCCATGGGAGTAATGTCTCAAACAGTCTACACTTTAAATTCCCTTTAAGACCAGTAGTAGTTTCCGATGCACATCTGAAGGCATTCTGTAATCTGTCTACTATCAGAGTGTTGATGGAACACAGAATTTGCATCGTGATTGAATACAACAGTCACCATGCGCACTTTCCTCCATGGGAGAAATGTCTCAAACAGTTTACGCTTTGATCGTTCCCTGGAAGACCAGTAGTAGTTTACAATGCACGTCTGGTGGCATTCTGTAATCTGTGGAATATCAGAGAGTTGATGAAACACAGAGATTGCATCGGGATTGAATACAAGTCACCAAGCGCACTTACCTCCACGGGAGTAATGTCTCAAACAGTCTACGGTTTGATCGTGACCTGGAAGACCAGTAGTAGTTTCCGTTGCACAACAGGTGGCATTCTGTAATCTGTGGACTATCAGAGTCTTGATGAAACACAGAAATAGCATCGGGATTGAATACAACAGTCACCACGCTCACTTCCCTCCACAGGAGTAATGTCTCAAACAGTCTACGCTTTGATCGTTACCTGAAAGACCAGTAGTCGTTCCCGATGCACATCTGGTGGCATTCCTGAATCTGTGGACTATCAGAGTGTTGATGAAACACAGAAATTGCATCGGGATTGAATACAACAGTCACCATGCGCACTTTCCTCCATGGGAGTAATGTCTCTAACAGTCTACGAGATTATCGTTCCCAGGAAGACCAGTAGTAGTTTCCGATGCAATACTGCAGGCATTCTGTAATCTCTAGAGTATCAGAGTGTTGATGAAACACAGACATTGCATCGGGATTGAATACAACAGTCACCATGCGCACTTTCCTCCATGGGAGTGGTGTCTCAAACAGTCTACGCTTTGATCGTTCCCTGGAAGATCAGTAGTAGTTTCCGATGCACATCTGGATGCATTATGTAATCTGTGGACCTTCAAAGTGTTGATGAAACACAGAAATTGCATCGGGATTGAATACAACCATCTACATGCGCATTTGCCTACATTTTAGTAATGTCTCAAACTGTCTACGTTTTGATCGTTCCCTGGAAGACCAGTGGTAGTTTCCGATGAACATCTGGAGGCATTCTGTAATCTGTGGACTATCAGAGTGTTGATGAAACACAGAAATTGCATCGGGATTGAATACAACAGTCACCATGAGCACTTTCCTCCATGGGAGTAATGTCTCAAACAGCATATGCTTTGATCGTTCCTAGGAAGACCAGAAGTAGTTTCCGATGCATATTTTTACGCATTCTGTAATCTGTGGAGTATCGGAGTATTGATGAAACATAGAAATTGCATCAGGATTGAATACAATAGTCACCATGCGCACTTACCTCCACGGGAGTAATGTCTCAAACAGTCTACGCTTTGATCGTTCAGTGGAAGACCAGTAGTAGTTTCCGTTGCACAACAGGTGGCATTCTGTAATCTGTGGACTATCAGAGTCTTGATGAAACACAGAAATAGCATCGGGATTGAATACAACAGTCACCATGCTCACTTCCCTCCACAGGAGTAATGTCTCAAACAGTCTACGCTTTGATCGTTACCTGAAAGACCAGTAGTCGTTCCCGATGCACATCTGGTGGCATTCCTCAATCTGTGGACTATCAGAGTGTTGATGAAACACAGAAATTGCATCGGGATTGTATACAACAGTCACCATGCGCACTTTCCTGCATGGGAGTAATGTCTCTAACAGTCTACGAGATGATCGTTCCCAGGAAGACCAGTAGTAGTTTCCGATGCACTACTGCAGGCATTCTGTAATCTGTGGAGTATCAGAGTGTTGATGAAACACAGACATTGCATCGGGATGGGATACAACAGTCACCATGCGCACTTTCCTCTATGGGAGTGGTGTCTCAAACAGTCTAGGCTTTGATCGTTCCCTGGAAGACCAGTAGTAGTTTCCGATGCTTATCTGGAGGCATTCAGAAATCTGTGGACTGAGTGTTGATGAAACACAGAAATTGCAATGGAATTGAATACAACAGTCACCATGCGCACTTTCCTCCATGGGAGTAATGTCTCAAACGGTCTACACTTTGAGTTCCCTTTAAGACCAGTAGTAGTTTCCGATGCACATCTGAAGTCATTCTGTAATCTGTCTACTATCAGAGTGTTGATGGAACACAGAATTTGCATCGGGATTGAATACAACAGTCACCATGAGCACTTTCCTAAATGGGTGCAATGTCTCAAACAGTCTACGCTTTGATCGTTCCCTGGAAGACCAGTAGTAGTTTCCGATGCACGTCTGGTTTCATTCTGTAATCTGTGGACTATCAGAGTGTTGACGATACACAGAAACTGCATCGGGATTGAATACAACAGTCACCATTGGCACTTTCCTTCATGGGAGTAATGTCTCAAACAGTGTGCGCTTTGATCGTTCCCTGGAAGACCAGTGGTAGTTTCCGATGCACATCTGGAGGCATTCTGAATCTGTGGACTATCAGAGTGTTGATGAAACACAGAAATTGCATTGCGATTGAATACAACAGTCACCATGCGCACTTTCCTCCATGGGAGTGGTGTCTGAAACAGTCTACGTTTTGATCGTTCCCTGGAAGACCAATAGTAGTTTCCGATGCACATCTGGAGGCATTCTGAATCTGTGGAGTATCAGAGTGTTGATGAAACCCAGAAATTGCATCGGAATTGAACACAACAGTCACCATGCGCACTTTCCTCCATGGGAGTAATGTCTCAAACAGTCTACGCTTTGATCGTTCCCTGGAAGACCAGTAGTAGTTTCCGATGCTTACCTGGAGGCATTCAGAAATATGTGGACTGAGTGTTAATGAAACACAGAAATTGCAATGGAATTGAATACAACAGTCACCATGCGCACTTTCCTCCATGGGAGTAATGTCTCAAACAGTCTACACTTAAAATTCCCTTTAAGACCAGTAGTAGTTTCCGATGCACATCTGAAGGCATTCTGTAATCTGTCTACCATCAGAGTGTTGATGGAACACAGAATTTGCATCGTGATTGAATACAACAGTCACCATGCGCACTTTCCTCCATGGGAGAAATGTCTCAAACAGTTTACGCTTTGATCGTTCCCTGGAAGACCAGTAGTAGTTTACAATGCACGTCTGGTGGCATTCTGTAATCTGTGGAATATCAGAGAGTTGATGAAACACAGATATTGCATCGGGATTGAATACAACAGTCACCAAGCGCACTTACCTCCACGGGAGTAATGTCTCAAACAGTCTACGGTTTGATCGTCCCCTGGAAGACCAGTAGTAGTTTCCGTTGCACAACAGGTGGCATTCTGTAATCTGTGGACTATCAGAGTGTTGATGAAACACAGAAATAGCATCGAGATTGAATACAACAGACACCATGCGCAATTTCCACCACAGGAGTAATGTCTCAAATAGTCTATGCTTTGATCGTTACCTGAAAGACCAGTAGTCGTTCCCGATGCACATCTGGTGGCATTCTACAATCTGTGGACTATCAGAGTGTTGATGAAACACAGAAATTACATCGGGATTGAATACAACAGTCACCATGCGCACTTTCCTCCATGGGAGTGGTGTCTCAAACAGTCTACGCTTTGATCGTTCCCTGGAAGATCAGTAGTAGTTTCCGATGCACATCTGGATGCATTATGTAATCTGTGGACCTTCAAAGTGTTGATGAAACACCGAAATTGCATCGGGATTAAATACAACCGTCAACATGCGCATTTGCCTACATTTTAGTAATGTCTCAAACAGTCTACGTTTTGATCGTTCCCTGGAAGACCAGTGGTAGTTTCCGATGCACATCTGGAGGCATTCTGTAATCTGTGGACCATCAGAGTGTTGATGAAACACAGAAATTGCATCGGGATTGAATACAACAGTCACCATGAGCACTTTCCTCCATGGGAGTAATGTCTCAAACAGTCTATGCTTTGATCGTTCCTAGGAAGACCAGATGTAGTTTCCGATGGATATTTTTACGCATTCTGTAATCTGTGGAGTATCGGAGTATTGATGAAACACGGAAATTGCATCAGGATTGAATACAACAGTCACCATGCGCACTTACCTCCACGGGAGTAATGTCTAAAACAGTCTATGCTTTGATCGTTACCTGAAAGACCAGTAGTCGTTGCCGATGCACATCTGGCGGCATTCCTCAATCTGTGGACTATCAGAGTGTTGATGAAACACAGAAATTGCATCGGGATTGTATACAACAGTCACCATGCGCACTTTCCTCTATGGGAGTAATGTCTCAAACAGTCTTCACTTTGAGTTCCCCGGAAGACCAGTAGTAGTTTCCGATGCACATCTGAATGCATTCTGTAATCTGTCTACTATCAGAGTTCTGATGGAACACAGAATTTGCATCTGGATTGAATACAACAGTCACTATGCGCACTTTCCTCCATGGGTGCAATGTCTCAAACAGTCTACGCTTTGATCGTTCCCTGGAAGACCAGTAGTAGTTTCCGATGCACATCTGGTGGCATTCTGTAATCTGTGGACTATCAGAGTGTTGATGAAACACAGAAATTGCATCGGGATTGAATACAACATTCACCATGGGCACTTTCCTCCACGGGAGCAATGTCTCAAACAGTCTACGCTTTGATCGTTCCCTGGAAGAACAGTAGTAGCTTGCGATGCACGTCTGGTGGCATTCTGTAATCTGTGGACAATCAGAGTGTTGATGAAAGACAGAAATTGCATCGGGATTGAATACAACAGTCACCATGCGGACTTTCCTCCACGGGAGTAATGTTTCAAACAGTCTACGCTTTGATCGTTCCCTGGAAGACCAGTAGTAGTTTCCGATGCACATCTGGTGGCATTCCTTAATCTGTGGACTATCAGAGTGTTGATGAAAGACAGAAATTGCATCGGGATTGAATACAACAGTCACCATGCGCACTTTCCTCCATGGGAGTAATGTCTCAAATAGTCTACGCTCTGATCGTTTCCTGGAAGACCAGTAGTAGTTTCTGATGCACATCTGGATGTATTCTGTAATCTGTGGACCTTCAAAGTATTGATGAAACACGGATATTGCATCGGGATTGAATACAACAGTCACAATAAGCACTTGCTTACATGTTAGTAATGTCTCAAACAGTGTACGCTTTGATCGTTCCCTGGAAGACCAGTGGTAGTTTCCGATGCACATCAGGAGGCATTCTGTAATCTGTGGATCATCAGAGTGTTGATGAAACACAGAAATTGCATCGGGATTGATTACAACAGTCACCATGCGCACTTTCCTCCACAGGAGTAATGTCTCAAACAGTCTACGCTTTGATCGTTCCCTGGAAGACCAATAGTAGTTTCCGATGCACATCTGGAGGCATTCTGTAATCTGTAGAGTATCAGAGTGTTGATGAAACCCAGAAATTGCATCGGAATTGAATACAACAGTCACCATGCGCACTTTCCTCCATGGGAGTAATGTCTCAAACAGTCTACGCTTTGATCGTTCCCTGGAAGACCAGTAGTAGTTTCCGATGCTTATCTGGAGGCATTCAGAAATCTGTGGACTGAGTGTTGATGAAACACAGAAATTGCAATGGAATTGAATACAACAGTCACCATGTGCTCTTTCCTCCATGGGAGTAATGTCTCAAACAGTCTACACTTTGAGTTCCCTTTAAGACTAGTAGTAGTTTCTGATGCACATCTGAAGGCATTCTGTAATCTGTCTACTATCAGAGTGTTGATGGAACACAGAATTTGCATCGGGATTGAATACAACAGTCACCATGCGCACTTTCCTCCATGGGTGCAATGTTTCAAACAGTCTACGCTTTGATCGTTCCCTGGAAGACCAGTAGTAGTTTCCGATGCACGTCTGGTGGCATTCTGTAATCTGTGGACTATCAGAGTGTTGACGAAACACAGAAAATGCATCGGGATTGAATACAACAGTCACCATGCGCACTTGCCTCCACGGGAGTAATGTCTCAAACAATCTACGTTTTGATCGTTCCCTGGAAGACCAGTAGTAGTTTCCGATGCACATCCAGTGGCATTCTGTAATATGTGGACTATCAGAGTGTTGATGAAACACAGAAATTGCATCGGGATTGCATACAACAGTCACCATGCGCACTTTCCTCCATGGGTGCAATGTCTCAAACAGTCTACGCTTTGATCGTTCCCTGGAAGACCAGTAGTAGTTTCCGATGCACATCTGAAGGCACTCTGTAATCTGTCTACTATCAGAATGTTGATGGAACACAGAATTTGCATCGGGATTGAATACAACAGTCACCATGCGCACTTTCCTCCATGGGTGCAATGTCTCAAACAGTCTACGCTTTGATCGTTCCCTGGAAGACCAGTAGTAGTTTCCGATGCACATCTGGTGGCATTCTGCAATCTGTGGACTATCAGAGTGTTGATGAAACACAGAAATTGCATCGGGATTGAATACAACAGGCACCATGCGCACATTCCACCACGGGAGTAATGTCTCAAACAGTCTACGCTTTGATCGTTCCCTGGAAGACCAGTAGTAGTTTCCGATGCACATCTGGTGGCATTCTGTAATCTGTGGACTGTCAGAGTGTTGATGACACATAGAAATTGCATCGGGATAGAATACAACAGTCACCATTGGCACTTTCCTCCATGGGAGTAATGTCTCAAACAGTGTACGCTTTGATCGTTCCCTGGAAGACCAGTGGTAGTTTCCGATGCACATCTGGAGGCTTTCTGTAATCTGTGGATCCTCAGAGTGTTGATGAAGCACAGAAATTGCATCGGGTTTGAATACAACAGTTACCATGCGCACTTTCCTCCAAAGGAGTAATATCTCAAACAGTATACGCTTTGATCGTTACCTGGAAGACCAGTAGTAGTTTCCGAGGCACATCTGGTGGCATTCCTTAATCTGTGGACTATCAGAATGTTGATGAAACACAGAAATTGCATCGGGATTGGATACAACAGTCACCATGCGCACTTTCCTCCATGGGAGTGGTGTCTCAAACAGTCTACGCTTTGATCGTTCCCTGGAAGACCAGTAGTAGTTTCCGATGCTTACCTGGAGGCATTCAGAAATCTGTGGACTGAGTGTTGATGAAACACAGAAGTTGCAATGGAATTGAATACAACAGTCACCATGCGCACTTTCCTCCATGGGAGTAATGTCTCAAACAGTCTACACTTTAAATTCCCTTTAAGACCAGTAGTAGTCTCCGATGCACATCTGAAGGCATTCTGTAATCTGTCTACAATCAGAGTGTTGATTTAACACGGAATTTGCATCGGGATTGAATACAACAGTCACCATGCGCACTTTCCTCCATGGGTGCAACGTCTCAAACAGTCTGCGCTTTGATCGTTCCCTGGAAGACCAGTAGTAGTTTCCGATGCATGTCTGGTGGCATTCTGTAATCTGTGGACTATCAGAGTGTTGATGAAACACAGAAAATGCATCGGGATTGAACACAACAGTCACCATGCGCACTTGCCTCCACGGGAGTAATGTCTCAAACAGTCTACGCTTTGATCGTTCACTGGAAGACCAGTAGTAGTTTCCGATGCACATCTGGTGGCATTCTGTAATCTGTGGACTATCAGAGTGTTGATGAAGTACAGAAATTTAATCGGGATTGAATACAACAGTAACCATGCGTACTTTCAGCCTCAGGAATAATGTCTCAAACAGAGTACGCTTTGATCGTTACCTGGAAGACCAGTAGCAGCTTCCGATGCACATCTGGTGGCATTCCTTCATCTGTGGACTATCAGAGTGTTGATGAAACACAGAAATTGCATCGGGATTGAATACAACAGTCACCATGCGCACTTTCCTCCATGGGAGTAATGTCTCAAATAGTCTACGCTCTGATCGTTTCCTCGAAGACCAGTAGTAGTTGCCGATGCACATCTGGATGCATTCTGTAATCTGTGGAGTATCAGAGTGTTGATGAAACACAGAAATTTCATCGGGATTGAATACAACAGTCACCATGCCCACTTTCCTCAATGGGAGTAACGTCTCAATCAGTCTACGCTTTGATCGTTCCCTGGAAGACCAGTAGTAGTTTCCGATGCACGTCTGGTGGCATTCTGTAATCTGTGGACTATCAGAGTGTTGATGAAACACAGAAAATGCATCGGGATTGAATACAAGAGTCACCATGCCCACTTTCCTCCACGGGAGTAATGTCTCAAACATTCTACGCTTTGATCGTTCCTGGAAGACCAGTAGTAGTTTCCGATGCACGTCTGGTGGCATTCTGTAATCTGTGGACTATCAAAGTGTTGATGAAACACAGAAAATACATCCGGATTGAATACAAGAGTCACCATGCGCACTTTCCTCCACGGGAGTTGTGTCTCAAACAGTCTACGCTTTGATCGTTCCCTTGAAGACCAGTAGTAGTTTCCGATGCACATCTGGTGGCATTCTGTAATCTGTGGACTATCAGAGTGTTGATGAAACACAGAAATTGCATCGGGATTGAATACAAGAGTCACCATGCGCACTTTCCGCCACAGGAGTAATGTCTCAAACAGTCTACGCTTTGATCGTTACCTAGAAGACCAGTAGCAGCTTCCGATGCACATCTGGTGGCATTCCTTAATCTGTGGACTATCAGAGTGTTGATGAAACACAGAAATTGCATCGGGATTGAATACAACAGTAAACATGCGCACTTTCCTCCATGGGAGTAACGTCTCAAGTAGTCTACGTTCTGATCGTTTCCTGGAAGACCAGTAGTAGTTTCTGATGCACATCTGGATGCATTCTGTAATCTGTGGACCTTCAAAGTGTTGATGAAACACGGATATTGCATCGGGATTGAATACAACAGTCACCATGCGCACTTGCCTACATCATAGTAATGTCTCAAACAGTGTACGCTTTGATCGTTCCCTGGAAGACCAGTAGTAGTTTACGAGGCACATCTGGAGAGATTCCTTAATCTGTGGACTTTCAGAGTGTTGATGCAACACAGAAATTGCATCGGGATTGAATACAACAGTCACCATGCGCACTTACCTCCATGGGAGTGGTGTCTCAAAGAGTCTACGATCTGATCGTTCCCTGGAAGACAAATAGTGGTTTCCGATGCACATCTGGAGGCATTCTGTAACCTGTGGAGTATCAGAGTGTTGATGAATCCCAGAAATTGCATCGGAATTGAATACAACAGTCACCATGCGCACTACCCTCCATGGGAGTAATGTCTCAAACAGTCTACGCTTTGATCGTTCCCTGGAAGACCAGTAGTAGTTTCCGATGCTTATCTGGAGGCATTCAGAAATCTGTGGACTGAGTGTTGATGAAACACAGAAATTGCAATGGAATTGAATACAACAGTCACCATGCGCACTTTCCTCCACGGGAGTAATGTCTCAAACAGTCTACGCTGTGATCGTTCCCTGGAAGACCAGTAGTAGTTTCCGATGCACATCTGGTGGCATTCTGTAATCTGTGGACTATCAGAGTGTTGATGAAACACAGAAATTGCATCGGCATTGAATACAACAGTCACCATGCGCACTTTCAGCCGCAGCAGTAATGTCTCAAACAGTCTACGCTTTGATCGTTACCTGCAAGACCAGTAGCAGCTTCCGATGCACATGTGGTGGCATTCCTTAATCTGTGGACTATCAGAGTGTTGATGAAACACAGAAATTGCATCGGGATTGAATACAACAGTCACCATGCGCACTTTCCTCCATGGGAGTAATGTCTCAAACAGTCTACGCTTTGATCGTTCCCAGGAAGACCAGTTGTAGTTTCCGATGCACATCTGGTGGCATTCCTTAATTTGTGGACTATCAGAGTGTTGATGAAACACATCTTGCGTCGGGATTGAATACAACAGTCACCATGCGCACATTGCTCCAAGGGAGTAATGTCTCAAATAGTCTACGCTTTGATCGTTCCCTGGAAGACCAGTAGTAGTTTCCGATTCACATCTGGATGCATTCTGTAATCTGTGGACCTTCAGAGTGTTGATGAAACACAGAAATTTCATCGGGATTGAATACAACAGTCACCATGCGCACTTTCCTCCATGGGAGTAATGTCTCAAACAGTCTACGCTTTGATCGTTCCCTGGAAGACCAGTAGTAGTTTCCGATTCACATCTGGATGCATTCTGTAATCTGTGGACTATCAGAGTGTTGATGAAACACAGAAATTGCATCGGGATTGAATACAAGAGTCACCATGCGCACTTTCCGCCACAGGAGTAATGTCTCAAACAGTCTACGCTTTGATCGTTACCTAGAAGACCAGTAGCAGCTTCCGATGCACATCTGGTGGCATTCCTTAATCTGTGGACTATCAGAGTGTTGATGAAACACAGAAATTGCATCGGGATTGAATACAACAGTAAACATGCGCACTTTCCTCCATGGGAGTAACGTCTCAAGTAGTCTACGTTCTGATCGTTTCCTGGAAGACCAGTAGTAGTTTCTGATGCACATCTGGATGCATTCTGTAATCTGTGGACCTTCAAAGTGTTGATGAAACACGGATATTGCATCGGGATTGAATACAACAGTCACCATGCGCACTTGCCTACATCATAGTAATGTCTCAAACAGTGTACGCTTTGATCGTTCCCTGGAAGACCAGTAGTAGTTTACGAGGCACATCTGGAGAGATTCCTTAATCTGTGGACTATCAGAGTGTTGATGCAACACAGAAATTGCATCGGGATTGAATACAACAGTCACCATGCGCACTTACCTCCATGGGAGTGGTGTCTCAAAGAGTCTACGATCTGATCGTTCCCTGGAAGACAAATAGTGGTTTCCGATGCACATCTGGAGGCATTCTGTAACCTGTGGAGTATCAGAGTGTTGATGAATCCCAGAAATTGCATCGGAATTGAATACAACAGTCACCATGCGCACTACCCTCCATGGGAGTAATGTCTCAAACAGTCTACGCTTTGATCGTTCCCTGGAAGACCAGTAGTAGTTTCCGATGCTTATCTGGAGGCATTCAGAAATCTGTGGACTGAGTGTTGATGAAACACAGAAATTGCAATGGAATTGAATACAACAGTCACCATGCGCACTTTCCTCCACGGGAGTAATGTCTCAAACAGTCTACGCTGTGATCGTTCCCTGGAAGACCAGTAGTAGTTTCCGATGCACATCTGGTGGCATTCTGTAATCTGTGGACTATCAGAGTGTTGATGAAACACAGAAATTGCATCGGCATTGAATACAACAGTCACCATGCGCACTTTCAGCCGCAGCAGTAATGTCTCAAACAGTCTACGCTTTGATCGTTACCTGCAAGACCAGTAGCAGCTTCCGATGCACATGTGGTGGCATTCCTTAATCTGTGGACTATCAGAGTGTTGATGAAACACAGAAATTGCATCGGGATTGAATACAACAGTCACCATGCGCACTTTCCTCCATGGGAGTAATGTCTCAAACAGTCTACGCTTTGATCGTTCCCAGGAAGACCAGTTGTAGTTTCCGATGCACATCTGGTGGCATTCCTTAATTTGTGGACTATCAGAGTGTTGATGAAACACAGATCTTGCATCGGGATTGAATACAACAGTCACCATGCGCACATTGCTCCAAGGGAGTAATGTCTCAAATAGTCTACGCTTTGATCGTTCCCTGGAAGACCAGTAGTAGTTTCCGATTCACATCTGGATGCATTCTGTAATCTGTGGACCTTCAGAGTGTTGATGAAACACAGAAAATGCATTGGGATTGAATACAACAGTCAACAAGAGCACTTCCCTCCACGGGAGTAATGTCTCAAACAGTCTACGCTTTGATCGTTCCCTGGAAGACCAGTAGTAGTTTCCGATGCATATCTAGAGGCATTCTGTAATCTGTGGACTATCAGAGTGTTGACGAAACACAGAAATTGCATCGGGATTAAATACAACAGTCACCATGCGCACTTCCCTCCATGGGAGTAGTTTCTCAAACAGTCTACGCTTTGATCGTTCCCAGGAAGACCAGTAGTAGTTTCCGATGCACATCTGAAGGCATTCTGCAATATGTCTATTATCAGAGTGTTGATGGAACACAGAATTTCCATCGGGATTGAATACAACAGTCACCATGCGCACTTTCCTCCATGGGTGCAATGTCTCAAACAGTCTACGCTTTGATCGTTACCTGGAAGACCAGTAGTAGTTTCCGATGCACATCTGAAGGCATTCTGTAATCTGTCTACTATCAGAGTGTTGATGGAACACAGAATTTGCATCGGGATGGAATACAACAGTCACCATGCGCACTTTCCTCCACGGGAGTAATGTCTCAAACATTCTACGCTTTGATCGTTCCTGGAAGACCAGTAGTAGTTTCCGATGCACGTCTGGTGGCATTCTGTAATCTGTGGACTATCAGAATGTTGATGAAACACAGAAAATGCATCCGGATTGAATACAAGAGTCACCATGCGCACTTTCCTCCACGGGAGTGGTGTCTCAAACAGTCTACGCTTTGATCGTTCCCTGGAAGACCAGTAGTAGTTTCCGATGCACATCTGGTGGCATTCTGTAATCTGTGGACTATCAGAGTGTTGATGAAACACAGAAATTGCATCGGGATTGAATACAACAGTCACCATTGGCACTTTCCGCCACAGGAGTAATGTCTCAAACAGTCTACGCTTTGATCGTTACCTAGAAGACCAGTAGCAGCTTCCGATGCACATCTGGTGGCATTCCTTAATCTGTGGACCATCAAAGTGTTGATGAAACACGGATATTGCATCGGGATTGAATACAACAGTCACCATGCGCACTTGCCTACATCTTAGTAATGTCTCAAACAGTGTACGCTTTGATCGTTCCCTGGAAGACCAGTGGTAGTTTCCGATGCACATCTGGAGATATTCTGTAATCTGTGGATCATCAGAGTGTTGATGAAACACAGAAAATACATCCGGATTGAATACAAGAGTCACCAACGGCACTTTCCTCCACGGGAGTGGTGTCTCAAACAGTCTACGCTTTGATCGTTCCCTTGAAGACCAGTAGTAGTTTCCGATGCACATCTGGTGGCATTCTGTAATCTGTGGACTATTAGAGTGTTGATGAAACACAGAAATTGCATCGGGATTGAATACAACAGTCACCATTGGCACTTTCCGCCACAGGAGTAATGTCTCAAACAGTCTACGCTTTGATCGTTACCTAGAAGACCAGTAGCAGCTTCCGATGCACATCTGGTGGCATTCCTTAATCTGTGGACTATCAGAGTGTTGATGAAACACAGAAATTGCATCGGGATTGAATACAACAGTAACCATGCGCACTTTCTTCCATGGGAGTAACGTCTCAAGTAGTCTACGTTCTGATCGTTTCCTGGAAGACCAGTCGTAGTTTCTGATGCACATCTGGATGCATTCTGTAATCTGTGGACCTTCAAAGTGTTGATGAAACACGGATATTGCATCGGGATTGAATACAACAGTCACCATGCGCACTTGCCTACATCTTAGTAATGTCTCAAACAGTGTACGCTTTGATCGTTCCCTGGAAGACCAGTAGTAGTTTACGAGGCACATCTGGAGAGATTCCTTAATCTGTGGACTATCAGAGTGTTGATGCAACACAGAAATTGCATCGGAATTGAATACAACAGTTACCATGCGCACTACCCTCCATGGGAGTAATGTCTCAAAGAGTCTACGCTTTGATCGTTCCCTGGAAGACCAGTAGTAGTTTCCGATGCTTATCTGGAGGCATTCAGAAATCTGTGGACTGAGTGTTGATGAAACACAGAAATTACAATGGAATTGAATACAACAGTCACCATGCGCACTTGCCTACATCTTAGTAATGTCTCAAACAGTGTACGCTTTGATCGTTCCCTGGAAGACCAGTGGTAGTTTCCGATGCACATCTGGAGATATTCTGTAATCTGTGGATCATCAGAGTGTTGATGAAACACAGAAATTGCATCGGAATTGAATATAACAGTCACCATGCGCACTTTCCTCCACCGGAGTAATGTCTCAAACAGTCTACGCTTTGATCGTTACCAGGAAGACCAGTAGTAGTTTACGAGGCACATCTGGAGAGATTCCTTAATCTGTGGACTATCAGAGTGTTGATGCAACACAGAAATTGCATCGGGATTAAATACAACAGTCACCATGCGCACTTACCTCCATGGGAGTGGTGTCTCAAACAGTCTACGATCTGATCGTGCCCTGGAAGACCAATAGTGGTTTCCGATGCACATCTGGAGGCATTCTGTAACCTGTGGAGTATCAGAGTGTTGATGAATCCCAGAAATTGCATCGGAATTGAATACAACAGTCACCATGCGCACTATCCTCCATGGGAGTAATGTCTCAAACAGTCTACGATTTGATCGTTCCCTGGAAAACCAATAGTAGTTTCCGATGCTTATCTGGAGGCATTCAGAAATCTGTGGACTGAGTGTTGATGAAACACAGAAGTTGCAATGGAACTGAATACAACAGTCACCATGCGCTCTTTCCTCCATGGGAGTAATGTCTCAAACAGTCTACGCTGTGATCGTTCCCTGGAATACCAGTAGTAGTTTCCGATGCACATCTGGTGGCATTCTGTAATCTGTGGACTATCAGAGTGTTGATGAAACACAGAAATTGCATCGGGATTGAATACAACAGTCACCATGCGCACTTTCAGCCACAGGAGTAATGTCTCGAACAGTCTACGCTTTGATCGTTACCTGCAAGACCAGTAGCAGCTTCCGATGCACATCTGGTGGCATTCCTTAATCTGTGGACTATCAGAGTGTTATTGAAACACAGAACTTGCATCGGGATTGAATACAACAGTCACCATGCACACATTGCTCCATGGGAGTAATGTCTCAAATAGTCTACGCTTTGATCGTTCCCTGGAAGACCAGTAGTAGTTTCCGATTCACATCTGGATGCATTCTGTAATCTGTGGACCTTCAGAGTGTTGATGAAACACAGAAATTTCATCGGGATTGAATACAACAGTCACCATGCGCACTTTCCTCCATGGGAGTAGTGTCTCAAACAGTCTACGCTTTGATCGTTCCCTGGAAGATCAGTACTAGTTTCCGATGCACATCTGGAAGCATTCTGCAATCTGTGGACTAACTGAGTGTTCATAAAACGCAGAAATTGCAATGGGATTGAATACAACAGTCACCATGCGCACTTTCCTCCATGGGAGTAATGTCTCGAACCGTCTACGCTTTGATTCCCTGGAAGACCAGTAGTAGTTTCCGTTGCACATCTAGAGGCATTCTGTAATCTGTGGACTATCAGAGTGTTGACGAAACACAGAAATTGCATCGGGATTAAATACAACAGTCACCATGAGCACTTCCCTCCATGGGAGTAGTTTCTCAAACAGTCTACGCATTGATCGTTCCCAGGAAGACCAGTAGTAGTTTCCGATGCACATCTGGAGGCATTCTGTAATCTGTGGAGTATCAGAGTGTTGATCAAACACAGAAATTGCATCGGGATTGAAAACAACAGTCACCATGCGCCCTTTCCTCCATTGGAGTAATGTCTCAAACAGTCTACGCTTTGATCGTTCCATGGAAGACCAGTAGTAGTTTCCGATGCACATCTGGAAGCATTCTGCAATCTGTGGACTATCAGACTGTTGTTGAAATTCAGAAATTGCATCGGGATTGAATACAACAGTCACCATGCGCACTTTCCTCCATGGGAGTAATATCTCAAACAGTCTACTCTTTGATCGTTACCTGGAAGACCAGTAGTAGCTTCCGATGCACATCTGGTGGCATTCCTTAATCTGTGGACTATCAGAGTGTTGATGAAACACAGAAATTGCATCGGGATTGAATACAACAGTCAGCATGCGCACTTTGCTCCATGGGAGTAATGTCTCAAATAGTCTACGCTTTGATCGTTCCCTGGAAGACCAGTAGTAGTTTCCGATGCACATCTGGATGCATTCTGTAATCTGTGGACCTTCAGAGTGTTGTTGAAATTCAGAAATTGCATCGGCATTGAATACAACAGTCACCATGCGCACTTTCCTCCATGGGAGTAGTGTCTCAAACACTCTACGCTTTTATCGTTCCCTGGAAGACCAGTAGTAGTTTCCGATGCACATCTGGAAGCATTCTGCAATCTGTGGACTATCAGACTGTTGTTGAAATTCAGAAATTGCATCGGGATTTAAAACAACAGTCTCCATGCGCACTTTCCTCCATAATAGTAATATCTGAAACAGTCTACGCCTTGATCGTTCCCTGGAAGGCTAGTAGTAGTTTCCGATGCACATCATGATTAATTCTGTAATCTGTGGACTATCAGAGTGTTGATGAAACGCAGAAATTGCATCAAGATTGAATACAACAGTCACCATGCGCACTTTCCTCCACGGGAGAAATGTCCCAAACAGTATACACTTTGATCGTTCCATGGAAGACCAGTAGTAGTTTCCGATGCACATCTGGAAGCATTCTGCAATCTGTGGACTAACTGAGTGTTGATAAAACACAGAAATTGCAATGGGATTGAATACAACAGTCACCATGCGCACTTTCCTCCATGGGAGTAATGTCTCGAACCGTCTACGCTTTGATTCCCTGGAAGACCAGTAGTAGTTTCCGATGCACATCTGGAAGCATTCTGCAATCTGTGGACTATCACAGTGTTGATGAAACACAGAAATTGCATCGGGATTGAATACAACAGTCACCATGCGCACTTTCCTCCATGGGAGTAATGTCTCAAACAGTCTACGTTTTGATCGTTCCCTGGAAGACCAGTAGTAGTTTCGGATGCATATCTGGAAGCATTCTGCAATCTGTGGACTATCAGCGTGTTGATGAAACCCAGAAATTGCATCGGGATTGAATACAACAGTCACCATGCGCACTTTCCTCCATGGGAGTAATATCTCAAACAGTCTACTCTTTGATCGTTCCCTGGAAGACCAGTAGTAGTTTCCGATGCACATCTGGAGGCATGCAGAAATCTGTGGACTAACTGAGTGTCGATGAAACACAGATATTGCAATGGATTGAATACAACAGTCACCATGCGCACTTTCAGCCACAGGAGTAATGTCTCAAACAGTCTACGCTGTGATCGCTACCTTGAAGACCAGTAGTAGCTTCCGATGCACATCTGGTGGCATTCCTTAATCTGTGGACTATCAGAGTGTTGATGAAACACAGAAATTGCATCGGGATTGAATACAACAGTCACCATGCACACTTTCCTCCATGGGAGTAATGTGTCAAACAGTCTACGCTCTGATCGTTTCCTGGAAGACCAGTAGTAGTTTCCGACGCACATCTGGATGCATTCTGTAATCTGTGGACCTTCAAAGTGTTGATGAAACACGGATATTGCATCGGGGTTGAATACAACTGTCACCATGCGCACTTGCCTACATGTTAATAATGTCTCAAACAGTGTACGTTTTGATCGTTCCCTGGAAGACCAGTGGTAGTTTCCGATGCACATCTGGAGGCATTCTGTAATCTGTGGATTATCAGAGTGTTGACGAAACACAGAAATTGCATGGGGATTGAATACAACAGACACCATGCGCACTTCCCTCCACGGGAGTAATGTCTCAAACAGTCTACGCTTTGATCGTTCCCTGGAAGACCAGTAGTAGTTTCCGATGCAAATCTGGAGGCATTCTGAAATCTGCGGACTAACTGAGTGTTGATAAAACACAGAAATTGCAATGCGATTGAATACAACAGCCACCATGCGCACTTTCCTCCATGGGAGTAATGTCTCGACCCGTCTACGCTTTGAGTTCCCTGGAAGACCAGTAGTAGTTTCCGATGCACATCTAGAGGCATTCTGTAATCTGTGGACTATCAGAGTGTTGATGAAACACAGAAATTGCATCGGGATTGAATACAACAGTCACTATGCGCACTTCCCTCCATGGGAGTAGTGTCTCAAACAGTCTACGCTTTGATCGTTCCCTGGAAGACCAGTAGTAGCTTCCGATGCACATCTGGAGGCATTCTGAAATCTGTGGACTAACTGAGTGTTGATGAAACACAGAAATTGCAATGGGACTGAATAGAAAAGTCACCATGGGCACTTTCCTCCATGGGAGAAATCTCTCGAACCGTCTACGCTTTGAGTTCCCTGGAAGACCAGTAGTAGTTTCCGATGCACATCTGGTGAGATTCCTTAATCTGTGGACTATCAGAGAGTTGATGAAACACAGAAATTGCATCGGGATTGAACACAACAGTCACCATGCGCACTTACCTCCATGGGAGTGGTGTCTCAAAGAGTCTACGCTTTGATCGTTCCCTGGAAGACCAATAGTGGTTTCTGATGCACATCTGGAGGCATTCTGTAACCTGCGGAGTATCAGAGTGTTGATGAAAGCCAGAAATTGCATCGGAATTGAATACAACAGTCACCATGCGCACTATCCTCCATGGGAGTAATGTCTCAAACAGTCTACGCTCTGATCGTTTCCTGGAAGACCAGTAGTAGTTTCCGATTCACATCTGGATGCATTCTGTAATCTGTGGACCTTCAGATTGTTGATGAAACACAGAAATTGCATCGGGATTGAATACAACAGTCACCATGCGCACTTTCCTCCATGGGAGTAGTGTCTCAAACAGTCTATGCTTTGATCGTTCCCTGGAAGACCAGTAGTAGCTTCCGATGCACATCTGGAGGCATTCTGAAATCTGTGGACTAACTGAGTGTTGATGAAACACAGAAATTGCAATGGGACTGAATAGAAAAGTCACCATGGGCACTTTCCTCCATGGGAGAAATCTCTCGAACCGTCTACGCTTTGAGTTCCCTGGAAGACCAGTAGTAGTTTCCGATGCACATCTGGTGAGATTCCTTAATCTGTGGACTATCAGAGAGTTGATGAAACACAGAAATTGCATCGGGATTGAACACAACAGTCACCATGCGCACTTACCTCCATGGGAGTGGTGTCTCAAAGAGTCTACGCTTTGATCGTTCCCTGGAAGACCAATAGTGGTTTCTGATGCACATCTGGAGGCATTCTGTAACCTGCGGAGTATCAGAGTGTTGATGAAACCCAGAAATTGCATCGGAATTGAATACAACAGTCACCATGCGCACTATCCTCCATGGGAGTAATGTCTCAAACAGTCTACGCTCTGATCGTTTCCTGGAAGACCAGTGGTAGTTTCCGATTCACATCTGGATGCATTCTGTAATCTGTGGACCTTCAGATTGTTGATGAAACACAGAAATTGCATCGGGATTGAATACAACAGTCACCATGCGCACTTTCCTCCATGGGAGTAGTGTCTCAAACAGTCTATGCTTTGATCGTTCCCTGGAAGATCTGTAGTAGTTTCCGATGCACATCTGGAAGCATTCTGCAATCTGTGGACTATCAGAGTGTTGATGAAACACAGAAAATGCATCGGGATTGAATACAACAGTCAACATGTGCACTTCCCTCCACGGGAGTAATGTCTCAAACAGTCTACGCTTTGATCGTTCCCTGGAAGACCAGTAGTAGTTTCCGATGCACATCTGGAGGCATTCTGAAATCTGTGGACTTACTGAGTGTTGATAAAACACAGAAATTGCAATGGGATTGAGTACAACAGTCACCATGCGCACTTTCCTCCATGGGAGTAATGTCTCAAACCGTCTACGCTTTGAGTTCCCTGGAAGACCAGTAGTAGTTTCCGTTGCACATCTAGAGGCATTCTGTAATCAGTGGACTATCAGAGTGTTGACGAAACACAGAAATTGCATCGGGATTGAATACAACAGTCACCATGCGCACTTCCCTCCATGGGAGTAGTTTCTCAAACAGTCTACGCTTTGATCGTTCCCAGGAAGACCAGTAGTAGTTTCCGATGCACATCTGGAGGCATTCTGTAATCTGTGGAGTATCAGAGAGTTGATCAAACACAGAAATTGCATCGGGATTGAGAACAACAGTCACCATGCGCCCTTTCCTCCATGGGAGTAATGTATCAAACAGTCTACGCTTTGATCGTTCCCTGGAAGACCAGTAGTAGTTTCCGATGCACATCTGGAAGCATTCTGCAATCTGTGGACTATCAGAGTGTTGATGAAACTCAGAAATTGCATCGGGATTGAATACAACAGTCACCATGCGCACTATCCTCCGCAGGAGTAATGTCTCAAACAGTCTACGCTTTGATCGTTACCTGGAAGAGCAGTAGTAGTTTCCGATGCACATCTGGTGGCATGCCTTAATCTGTGGACTATCAAAGTGTTGATGAAACACAGAAATTGCATCGGGATTGAATACAACAGTCACCATGCGCACTTTCCTCCATGGGAGTAATGTCTCAAACAGTCTACGCTTTGATCGTTCCCTGGAAGACCAGTAGTAGTTTCCGATGCACATCTGGTGGCATTCCTTAATCTGTGGACTATCAGAGTGTTGATGAAACACAGTAATTGCATTGGGATTGAATACAACAGTCACCATGCGCACTTTGGTCCATGGGAGTAATGTCTCAAATAGTCTACGCTTTGATCGTTCCCTGGAAGACCATTAGTAGTTTCCGATGCACATCTGGATGCATTCTGTAATCTGTAAACCTTCAGAGTGTTGATGTAACTCAGAAATTGCAATGCTTTGAATACAACAGTCACCATGCGCACTTTCCTCCATGGGAGTAGTGTCTCAAACAGTGTACGCTTTGATCGTTCCCTGGAAGACCAGTAGTAGTTTCCGATGCACATCTGGAAGCATTCTGTAATCTGTGGACCTTCAGAGTGTTGATGAAACACAGAAATTGCATCGGGATTGAATACAACAGTCAACAAGTGCACTTCCCTCCACGGGAGTAATGTCTCAAACAGTCTACGCTTTGATCGTTCCCTGGAAGACCAGTAGTAGATTCCGATGCACATCTGGAGGCATTCTGAAATCTGTGGACTTACTGAGTGTTGATAAAACACAGAAATTGCAATGGGATTGAGTACAAAAGTCACCATGCGCACTTTCCTCCATGGGAGTAATGTCTCAAACCGTCTACGCTTTGAGTTCCCTGGAAGACCAGTAGTAGTTTCCGATGTACATCTGGAGGCATTCTGAAATCTGTGGACTAACTGAGTGTTGATAAAACACAGAAATTGCAATGGGACTGTATAGAAAAGTCACCATGGGCACTTTCCTCCATGGGAGAAATCTCTCGAACCGTCTACGCTTTGAGTTCCCTGGAAGACCAGTAGTAGTTTCCGATGCACATCTGGTGAGATTCCTTAATCTGTGGACTATCAGAGAGTTGATGAAACACAGAAATTGCATCGGGATTGAACACAACAGTCACCATGCGCACTTACCTCCATGGGAGTGGTGTCTCAAACAGTCTACGCTTTGATCGTTCCCTGGAAGACCAATAGTGGTTTCTGATGCACATCTGGAGGCATTCTGTAACCTGCGGAGTATCAGAGTGTTGATGAAACCCAGAAATTGCATCGGAATTGAATACAACAGTCACCATGCGCACTATCCTCCATGGGAGTAATGTCTCAAACAGTCTACGCTCTGATCGTTTCCTGGAAGACCAGTAGTAGTTTCCGATTCACATCTGGATGCATTCTGTAATCTGTGGACCTTCAGATTGTTGATGAAACACAGAAATTGCATCGGGATTGAATACAACAGTCACCATGCGCACTTTCCTCCATGGGAGTAGTGTCTCAAACAGTCTACGCTTTGATCGTTCCCTGGAAGATCTGTAGTAGTTTCCGATGCACATCTGGAAGCATTCTGCAATCTGTGGACTATCAGAGTGTTGATGAAACACAGAAAATGCATCGGGATTGAATACAACAGTCAACAGGTGCACTTCTCTCCACGGGAGTAATGTCTCAAACAGTCTACGCTTTGATCGTTCCCTGGAAGACCAGTAGTAGTTTCCGATGCACATCTGGAGGCATTCTGAAATCTGTGGACTTACTGAGTGTTGATAAAACACAGAAATTGCAATGGGATTGAGTACAACAGTCACCATGCGCACTTTCCTCCATGGGAGTAATGTCTCAAACCGTCTACGCTTTGAGTTCCCTGGAAGACCAGTAGTAGTTTCCGTTGCACATCTAGAGGCATTCTGTAATCAGTGGACTATCAGAGTGTTGACGAAACACAGAAATTGCATCGGGATTGAATACAACAGTCACCATGCGCACTTCCCTCCATGGGAGTAGTTTCTCAAACAGTCTACGCTTTGATCGTTCCCAGGAAGACCAGTAGTAGTTTCCGATGCACATCTGGAGGCATTCTGTAATCTGTGGAGTATCAGAGAGTTGATCAAACACAGAAATTGCATCGGGATTGAGAACAACAGTCACCATGCGCCCTTTCCTCCATGGGAGTAATGTATCAAACAGTCTACGCTTTGATCGTTCCCTGGAAGACCAGTAGTAGTTTCCGATGCACATCTGGAAGCATTCTGCAATCTGTGGACTATCAGAGTGTTGATGAAACTCAGAAATTGCATCGGGATTGAATACAACAGTCACCATGCGCACTATCCTCCGCAGGAGTAATGTCTCAAACAGTCTACGCTTTGATCGTTACCTGGAAGAGCAGTAGTAGTTTCCGATGCACATCTGGTGGCATGCCTTAATCTGTGGACTATCAAAGTGTTGATGAAACACAGAAATTGCATCGGGATTGAATACAACAGTCACCATGCGCACTTTCCTCCATGGGAGTAATGTCTCAAACAGTCTACGCTTTGATCGTTCCCTGGAAGACCAGTAGTAGTTTCCGATGCACATCTGGTGGCATTCCTTAATCTGTGGACTATCAGAGTGTTGATGAAACACAGTAATTGCATCGGGATTGAATACAACAGTCACCATGCGCACTTTGGTCCATGGGAGTAATGTCTCAAATAGTCTACGCTTTGATCGTTCCCTGGAAGACCATTAGTAGTTTCCGATGCACATCTGGATGCATTCTGTAATCTGTAAACCTTCAGAGTGTTGATGTAACTCAGAAATTGCAATGCTTTGTATACAACAGTCACCATGCGCACTTTCCTCCATGGGAGTAGTGTCTCAAACAGTGTACGCTTTGATCGTTCCCTGGAAGACCAGTAGTAGTTTCCGATGCACATCTGGAAGCATTCTGTAATCTGTGGACCTTCAGAGTGTTGATGAAACACAGAAATTGCATCGGGATTGAATACAACAGTCACCATGCGCACTTTCCTCCATGGGAGTAGTGTCTCAAACAGTCTACGCTTTAATCGTTCCCTGGAAGATCAGTAGTAGTTTCCGATGCACATCTGGAAGCATTCTGCAATCTGTGGACTATCAGAGTGTTGATGAAACACAGAAAATGCATCGGGATTGAATACAACAGTCAACAAGTGCACTTCCCTCCACGGGAGTAATGTCTCAAACAGTCTACGCTTTGATCGTTCCCTGGAAGACCAGTAGTAGATTCCGATGCACATCTGGAGGCATTCTGAAATCTGTGGACTTACTGAGTGTTGATAAAACACAGAAATTGCAATGGGATTGAGTACAACAGTCACCATGCGCACTTTCCTCCATGGGAGTAATGTCTCAAACCGTCTACGCTTTGAGTTCCCTGGAAGACCAGTAGTAGTTTCCGATGTACATCTGGAGGCATTCTGAAATCTGTGGACTAACTGAGTGTTGATAAAACACAGAAATTGCAATGGGACTGAATAGAAAAGTCACCATGGGCACTTTCCTCCATGGGAGAAATCTCTCGAACCGTCTACGCTTTGAGTTCCCTGGAAGATCAGTAGTAGTTTCCGATGCACATCTGGTGAGATTCCTTAATCTGTGGACTATCAGAGAGTTGATGAAACACAGAAATTGCATCGGGATTGAACACAACAGTCACCATGCGCACTTACCTCCATGGGAGTTGTGTCTCAAACAGTCTACGCTTTGATTGTTCCCTGGAAGACCAATAGTGGTTTCTGATGCACATCTGGAGGCATTCTGTAACCTGCGGAGTATCAGAGTGTTGATGAAACCCAGAAATTGCATCGGAATTGAATACAACAGTCACCATGCGCACTATCCTCCATGGGAGTAATGTCTCAAACAGTCTACGCTCTGATCGTTTCCTGGAAGACCAGTAGTAGTTTCCGATTCACATCTGGATGCATTCTGTAATCTGTGGACCTTCAGATTGTTGATGAAACACAGAAATTGCATCGGGATTGAATACAACAGTCACCATGCGCACTTTCCTCCATGGGAGTAGTGTCTCAAACAGTCTACGCTTTGATCGTTCCCTGGAAGATCTGTAGTAGTTTCCGATGCACATCTGGAAGCATTCTGCAATCTGTGGACTATCAGAGTGTTGATGAAACACAGAAAATGCATCGGGATTGAATACAACAGTCAACAGGTGCACTTCCCTCCACGGGAGTAATGTCTCAAACAGTCTACGCTTTGATCGTTCCCTGGAAGACCAGTAGTAGTTTCCGATGCACATCTGGAGGCATTCTGAAATCTGTGGACTTACTGAGTGTTGATAAAACACAGAAATTGCAATGGGATTGAGTACAACAGTCACCATGCGCACTTTCCTCCATGGGAGTAATGTCTCAAACCGTCTACGCTTTGAGTTCCCTGGAAGACCAGTAGTAGTTTCCGTTGCACATCTAGAGGCATTCTGTAATCAGTGGACCATCAGAGTGTTGACGAAACACAGAAATTGCATCGGGATTGAATACAACAGTCACCATGCGCACTTCCCTCCATGGGAGTAGTTTCTCAAACAGTCTACGCTTTGATCGTTCCCACGAAGACCAGTAGTAGTTTCCGATGCACATCTGGAGGCATTCTGTAATCTGTGGAGTATCAGAGAGTTGATCAAACACAGAAATTGCATCGGGATTGAGAACAACAGTCACCTTGCGCCCTTTCCTCCATGGGAGTAATGTATCAAACAGTCTACGCTTTGATCGTTCCCTGGAAGACCAGTAGTAGTTTCCGATGCACATCTGGAAGCATTCTGCAATCTGTGGACTATCAGAGTGTTGATGAAACTCAGAAATTGCATCGGGATTGAATACAACAGTCACCATGCGCACTATCCTCCGCAGGAGTAATGTCTCAAACAGTCTACGCTGTGATCGTTACCTGGAAGAGCAGTAGTAGTTTCCGATGCACATCTGGTGGCATGCCTTAATCTGTGGACTATCAAAGTGTTGATGAAACACAGAAATTGCATCGGGATTGAATACAACAGTCACCATGCGCACTTTCCTCCATGGGAGTAATGTCTCAAACAGTCTACGCTTTGATCGTTCCCTGGAAGACCAGTAGTAGTTTCCGATGCACATCTGGTGGCATTCCTTAATCTGTGGACTATCAGAGTGTTGATGAAACACAGTAATTGCATCGGGATTGAATACAACAGTCACCATGCGCACTTTGGTCCATGGGAGTAATGTCTCAAATAGTCTACGCTTTGATCGTTCCCTGGAAGACCATTAGTAGTTTCCGATGCACATCTGGATGCATTCTGT
This sequence comes from Schistocerca gregaria, assembly GCF_023897955.1. Lineage (NCBI taxonomy): Eukaryota > Metazoa > Arthropoda > Insecta > Orthoptera > Acrididae > Schistocerca > Schistocerca gregaria. The sequence goes on from NC_064927.1 coordinate 3,000,396, forward strand.
AATCTGTAAACCTTCAGAGTGTTGATGTAACTCAGAAATTGCAATGCTTTGAATACAACAGTCACCATGCGCACTTTCCTCCATGGGAGTAGTGTCTCAAACAGTGTACGCTTTGATCGTTCCCTGGAAGACCAGTAGTAGTTTCCGATGCACATCTGGAAGCATTCTGTAATCTGTGGACCTTCAGAGTGTTGATGAAACACAGAAATTGCATCGGGATTGAATATAACAGTCACCATGCGCACTTTCCTCCATGGGAGTAGTGTCTCAAACAGTCTACGCTTTAATCGTTCCCTGGAAGATCAGTAGTAGTTTCCGATGCACATCTGGAAGCATTCTGCAATCTGTGGACTATCAGAGTGTTGATGAAACACAGAAAATGCATCGGGATTGAATACAACAGTCAACAAGTGCACTTCCCTCCACGGGAGTAATGTCTCAAACAGTCTACGCTTTGATCGTTCCCTGGAAGACCAGTAGTAGATTCCCTTGCACATATGGAGGCATTCTGAAATCTGTGGACTTACTGAGTGTTGATAAAACACAGAAATTGCAATGGGATTGAGTACAACAGTCACCATGCGCACTTTCCTCCATGGGAGTAATGTCTCAAACCGTCTACGCTTTGAGTTCCCTGGAAGACCAGTAGTAGTTTCCGATGTACATCTGGAGGCATTCTGAAATCTGTGGACTAACTGAGTGTTGATAAAACACAGAAATTGCAATGGGACTGAATAGAAAAGTCACCATGGGCACTTTCCTCCATGGGAGAAATCTCTCGAACCGTCTACGCTTTGAGTTCCCTGAAAGACCAGTAGTAGTTTCCGATGCACATCTGGTGAGATTCCTTAATCTGTGGACTATCAGAGAGTTGATGAAACACAGAAATTGCATCGGGATTGAACACAACAGTCTCCATGCGCACTTTGCTCCATGGGAGTAATGTCTCAAATAGTCTACGCTTTGATCGTTCCCTGGAAGACCAGTAGTAGTTTCCGATGCACATCTGGATGCATTCTGTAATCTGTGGACCTTCAGAGTGTTGATGTAACACAGAAATTGCATCGGCATTGAATACAACAGTCACCATGCGCATTTTCCTCCATGGGAGTAGTGTCTCAAACAGTGTACGCTTTGATCGTTCCCTGGAAGACCAGTAGTAGTTTCCGATGCACATCTGGAAGCATTCTGCAATCTGTGGACTATCAGAGTGTTGATGAAACACAGAAAATGCATCGGGATTGAATACAACAGTCAACAAGTGCACTTCCCTCCACGGGAGTAATGTCTCAAACAGTCTACGCTTTGATCGTTCCCTGGAAGACCAGTAGTAGTTTCCGATGCACATCTGGAAGCATTCTGCAATCTGTGGACTATCAGAGTGTTGATGAAACTAAGAAATTGCATCGGGATTGAATAGAACAGTCACAATGCGCACTATCCTCCGCAGGACTAATGTCTCAAACAGTCTACGCTTTGATCGTTCCCTGGAAGACCAGTAGTAGTTTCCGATGCACATCTGGTGGCATTCCTTAATCTGTGGACTATCAGAGTGTTGATGAAACACAGAAATTGCATCGGGATTGAATACAACAGTCTCCATGCGCACTTTGCTCCATGGGAGTAATGTCTCAAATAGTCTACGCTTTGATCGTTCCCTGGAAGACCAGTAGTAGTTTCCGATGCACATCTGGATGCATTCTGTAATCTGTGGACCTTCAGAGTGTTGATGTAACACAGAAATTGCATCGGCATTGAATACAACAGTCACCATGCGCACTTTCCTCCATGGGAGTAGTGTCTCAAACAGTGTACGCTTTGATCGTTCCCTGGAAGACCAGTAGTAGTTTCCGATGCACATCTGGAAGCATTCTGCAATCTGTGGACTATCAGAGTGTTGTTGAAACACAGAAATTGCATCGGGATTGAATACAACAGTAACCATGAGCACTTTCCTCCACGGGAGTAATGTCTCAAACAGTCTACGCTTTGGTCGTTCCCTGGAAGACCAGTAGTAGTTTCCGATGCTTATCTGGAGGCATTCAGAAATCTGTGGACTGAGTGTTGATGAAACACAGAAATTGCAATGGAATTGAATACAACAGTCACCATGCGCACTTTCCTCCATGGGAGTAATGTCTCAAACAGTCTACGCTGTGATCGTTCCCTGGAAGATCAGTAGTAGTTTCCGATGCACATCTGGTGGCATTCTGTAATCTGTGGACTATCAGAGTGTTGATGAAACACAGAAATTGCATCGGGATTGAATACAACAGTAACCATGCGCACTTTCAGCCACAGGAGTAATGTCTCAAACAGTCTACGCTTTGATCGTTACCTGGAAGACCAGTAGTAGTTTCCGAGGCACATCTGGTGAGATTCCTTAATCTGTGGACTATCAGAGAGTTGATGAAACACAGAAATTGCATCGGGATTGAACACAACAGTCACCATGCGCACTTACCTCCATGGGAGTTGTGTCTCAAACAGTCTACGCTTTGATTGTTCCCTGGAAGACCAATAGTGGTTTCTGATGCACATCTGGAGGCATTCTGTAACCTGCGGAGTATCAGAGTGTTGATGAAACCCAGAAATTGCATCGGAATTGAATACAACAGTCACCATGCGCACTATCCTCCATGGGAGTAATGTCTCAAACAGTCTACGCTCTGATCGTTTCCTGGAAGACCAGTAGTAGTTTCCGATTCACATCTGGATGCATTCTGTAATCTGTGGACCTTCAGATTGTTGATGAAACACAGAAATTGCATCGGGATTGAATACAACAGTCACCATGCGCACTTTCCTCCATGGGAGTAGTGTCTCAAACAGTCTACGCTTTGATCGTTCCCTGGAAGATCTGTAGTAGTTTCCGATGCACATCTGGAAGCATTCTGCAATCTGTGGACTATCAGAGTGTTGATGAAACACAGAAAATGCATCGGGATTGAATACAACAGTCAACAGGTGCACTTCCCTCCACGGGAGTAATGTCTCAAACAGTCTACGCTTTGATCGTTCCCTGGAAGACCAGTAGTAGTTTCCGATGCACATCTGGAGGCATTCTGAAATCTGTGGACTTACTGAGTGTTGATAAAACACAGAAATTGCAATGGGATTGAGTACAACAGTCACCATGCGCACTTTCCTCCATGGGAGTAATGTCTCAAACCGTCTACGCTTTGAGTTCCCTGGAAGACCAGTAGTAGTTTCCGTTGCACATCTAGAGGCATTCTGTAATCAGTGGACCATCAGAGTGTTGACGAAACACAGAAATTGCATCGGGATTGAATACAACAGTCACCATGCGCACTTCCCTCCATGGGAGTAGTTTCTCAAACAGTCTACGCTTTGATCGTTCCCACGAAGACCAGTAGTAGTTTCCGATGCACATCTGGAGGCATTCTGTAATCTGTGGAGTATCAGAGAGTTGATCAAACACAGAAATTGCATCGGGATTGAGAACAACAGTCACCTTGCGCCCTTTCCTCCATGGGAGTAATGTATCAAACAGTCTACGCTTTGATCGTTCCCTGGAAGACCAGTAGTAGTTTCCGATGCACATCTGGAAGCATTCTGCAATCTGTGGACTATCAGAGTGTTGATGAAACTCAGAAATTGCATCGGGATTGAATACAACAGTCACCATGCGCACTATCCTCCGCAGGAGTAATGTCTCAAACAGTCTACGCTGTGATCGTTACCTGGAAGAGCAGTAGTAGTTTCCGATGCACATCTGGTGGCATGCCTTAATCTGTGGACTATCAAAGTGTTGATGAAACACAGAAATTGCATCGGGATTGAATACAACAGTCACCATGCGCACTTTCCTCCATGGGAGTAATGTCTCAAACAGTCTACGCTTTGATCGTTCCCTGGAAGACCAGTAGTAGTTTCCGATGCACATCTGGTGGCATTCCTTAATCTGTGGACTATCAGAGTGTTGATGAAACACAGTAATTGCATCGGGATTGAATACAACAGTCACCATGCGCACTTTGGTCCATGGGAGTAATGTCTCAAATAGTCTACGCTTTGATCGTTCCCTGGAAGACCATTAGTAGTTTCCGATGCACATCTGGATGCATTCTGTAATCTGTAAACCTTCAGAGTGTTGATGTAACTCAGAAATTGCAATGCTTTGAATACAACAGTCACCATGCGCACTTTCCTCCATGGGAGTAGTGTCTCAAACAGTGTACGCTTTGATCGTTCCCTGGAAGACCAGTAGTAGTTTCCGATGCACATCTGGAAGCATTCTGTAATCTGTGGACCTTCAGAGTGTTGATGAAACACAGAAATTGCATCGGGATTGAATATAACAGTCACCATGCGCACTTTCCTCCATGGGAGTAGTGTCTCAAACAGTCTACGCTTTAATCGTTCCCTGGAAGATCAGTAGTAGTTTCCGATGCACATCTGGAAGCATTCTGCAATCTGTGGACTATCAGAGTGTTGATGAAACACAGAAAATGCATCGGGATTGAATACAACAGTCAACAAGTGCACTTCCCTCCACGGGAGTAATGTCTCAAACAGTCTACGCTTTGATCGTTCCCTGGAAGACCAGTAGTAGATTCCCTTGCACATATGGAGGCATTCTGAAATCTGTGGACTTACTGAGTGTTGATAAAACACAGAAATTGCAATGGGATTGAGTACAACAGTCACCATGCGCACTTTCCTCCATGGGAGTAATGTCTCAAACCGTCTACGCTTTGAGTTCCCTGGAAGACCAGTAGTAGTTTCCGATGTACATCTGGAGGCATTCTGAAATCTGTGGACTAACTGAGTGTTGATAAAACACAGAAATTGCAATGGGACTGAATAGAAAAGTCACCATGGGCACTTTCCTCCATGGGAGAAATCTCTCGAACCGTCTACGCTTTGAGTTCCCTGAAAGACCAGTAGTAGTTTCCGATGCACATCTGGTGAGATTCCTTAATCTGTGGACTATCAGAGAGTTGATGAAACACAGAAATTGCATCGGGATTGAACACAACAGTCTCCATGCGCACTTTGCTCCATGGGAGTAATGTCTCAAATAGTCTACGCTTTGATCGTTCCCTGGAAGACCAGTAGTAGTTTCCGATGCACATCTGGATGCATTCTGTAATCTGTGGACCTTCAGAGTGTTGATGTAACACAGAAATTGCATCGGCATTGAATACAACAGTCACCATGCGCATTTTCCTCCATGGGAGTAGTGTCTCAAACAGTGTACGCTTTGATCGTTCCCTGGAAGACCAGTAGTAGTTTCCGATGCACATCTGGAAGCATTCTGCAATCTGTGGACTATCAGAGTGTTGATGAAACACAGAAAATGCATCGGGATTGAATACAACAGTCAACAAGTGCACTTCCCTCCACGGGAGTAATGTCTCAAACAGTCTACGCTTTGATCGTTCCCTGGAAGACCAGTAGTAGTTTCCGATGCACATCTGGAAGCATTCTGCAATCTGTGGACTATCAGAGTGTTGATGAAACTAAGAAATTGCATCGGGATTGAATAGAACAGTCACAATGCGCACTATCCTCCGCAGGACTAATGTCTCAAACAGTCTACGCTTTGATCGTTCCCTGGAAGACCAGTAGTAGTTTCCGATGCACATCTGGTGGCATTCCTTAATCTGTGGACTATCAGAGTGTTGATGAAACACAGAAATTGCATCGGGATTGAATACAACAGTCTCCATGCGCACTTTGCTCCATGGGAGTAATGTCTCAAATAGTCTACGCTTTGATCGTTCCCTGGAAGACCAGTAGTAGTTTCCGATGCACATCTGGATGCATTCTGTAATCTGTGGACCTTCAGAGTGTTGATGTAACACAGAAATTGCATCGGCATTGAATACAACAGTCACCATGCGCACTTTCCTCCATGGGAGTAGTGTCTCAAACAGTGTACGCTTTGATCGTTCCCTGGAAGACCAGTAGTAGTTTCCGATGCACATCTGGAAGCATTCTGCAATCTGTGGACTATCAGAGTGTTGTTGAAACACAGAAATTGCATCGGGATTGAATACAACAGTAACCATGAGCACTTTCCTCCACGGGAGTAATGTCTCAAACAGTCTACGCTTTGGTCGTTCCCTGGAAGACCAGTAGTAGTTTCCGATGCTTATCTGGAGGCATTCAGAAATCTGTGGACTGAGTGTTGATGAAACACAGAAATTGCAATGGAATTGAATACAACAGTCACCATGCGCACTTTCCTCCATGGGAGTAATGTCTCAAACAGTCTACGCTGTGATCGTTCCCTGGAAGATCAGTAGTAGTTTCCGATGCACATCTGGTGGCATTCTGTAATCTGTGGACTATCAGAGTGTTGATGAAACACAGAAATTGCATCGGGATTGAATACAACAGTAACCATGCGCACTTTCAGCCACAGGAGTAATGTCTCAAACAGTCTACGCTTTGATCGTTACCTGGAAGACCAGTAGTAGTTTCCGAGGCACATCTGGTGAGATTCCTTAATCTGTGGACTATCAGAGAGTTGATGAAACGCAGAAATTGCATCGGGATTGAATACAACAGTAACCATGCGCACTTTCAGCCACAGGAGTAATGTCTCAAACAGTCTACGCTTTGATCGTTACCTGGAAGACCAGTGGTAGTTTCCGATGCACATCTGGAAGCATTCTGCAATCTGTGGACTATCAGAGTGTTGATGAAACACAGAAATTGCATCGGGATTGAATACAACAGTAACCATGAGCACTTTCCTCCACGGGAGTAATGACTCAAACAGTCTATGATTTGATCGTTCCTAGGAAGACCAGTTGTAGTTTCCGATGCATATCTCGAGGCATTCTGTAATCTGTGGAGTATCAGATTGTTGATGAAACACAGAAATTGCGTCGGGATTGAATACAACAGTCACCATGCGCACTTTCCTCCATGGGAGTAGTGTCTCAAACAGTCTACGCTTTGATCGTTCCCTGGAAGACCAGTAGTAGTTTCCGATGCACATCTGGAAGCATTCTGCAATCTGTGGACTATCACAGTGTTGATGAAACATAGAAATTGCATCGGGATTGGTATACAACAGTCACCATGCGCACTTCCCTCCACGGGAGTAATGTCTCAAACAGTCTACGCTTTGATCGTTGCCTGGAAGACCAGTAGTAGATTCCGATGCACATCTGGAGGCATTCTGAAATCTGTGGACTTACTGAGTGTTGATAAAACACAGAAATTGCAATGGGATTGAGTACAACAGTCACCCTGCGCACTTTCCTCCATGGGAGTAATGTCTCGAACCGTCTACGCTTTGAGTTCCCTGGAAGACCAGTAGTAGTTTCCGTTGCACATCTAGAGGCATTCTGTAATCTGTGGACTATCAGAGTGTTGATGAAACTCAGAAATTGCATCGGGATTGAATACAACAGTCACCATGCGCACTTTCCTCCATGGGAGTGGTGTCTCAAACAGTCTACGCTTTGATCGTTCCCTGGAAGACCAATAGTGGTTTCTGATGCACATCTGGAGGCATTCTGTAACCTGCGGAGTATCAGAGTGTTGATGAAACCCAGAAATTGCATCGGAATTGAATACAACAGTCACCATGCGCACTTTGCTCCATGGGAGTAATGTCTCAAATAGTCTACGCTTTGATCGTTCCCTGGAAGACCATTAGTAGTTTCCGATGCACATCTGGATGCATTCTGTAATCTGTGGACCTTCAGAGTGTTGATGTAACACAGAAATTGCAATGCTTTGAATACAACAGTCACCATGCGCACTTTCCAACATGGGAGTAGTGTCTCAAACAGTGTACGCTTTGATCGTTCCCTGGAAGACCAGTAGTAGTTTCCGATGCACATCTGGAAGCATTCTGTAATCTGTGGACCTTCAGAGTGTTGATGAAACACAGAAATTGCATCGGGATTGAATACAACAGTCACCATGCGCACTTTCCTCCATGGGAGTAGTGTCTCAAACAGTCTACGCTTTGATCGTTCCCTGTAAGATCAGTAGTAGTTTCCGATGCACATCTGGAAGCATTCTGCAATCTGTGGACTATCAGAGTGTTGATGAAACACAGAAAATGCATCTGGATTGAATACAACAGTCAACAAGTGCACTTCCCTCCATGGGAGTAATGTCTCAAACAGTCTACGCTTTGATCGTTCCCTGGAAGACCAGTAGTAGTTTCCGATGCACATCTGGACGCATTCTGAAATCTGTGGACTTACTGAGTGTTGATAAAACACAGAAATTGCAATGGGATTGAGTACAACAGTCACCATGCGCACTTTCCTCCATGGGAGTAATGTCTCAAACAGTCTACGCTTTGATCGTTCCCTGGAAGACCATTAGTAGTTTCCGATGCACATCTGGATGCATTCTGTAATCTGTGGACCTTCAGAGTGTTGATGTAACACAGAAATTGCAATGCTTTGAATACAACAGTCACCATGCGCACTTTCCAACATGGGAGTAGTGTCTCAAACAGTGTACGCTTTGATCGTTCCCTGGAAGACCAGTAGTAGTTTCCGATGCACATCTGGAAGCATTCTGTAATCTGTGGACCTTCAGAGTGTTGATGAAACACAGAAATTGCATCGGGATTGAATACAACAGTCACCATGCGCACTTTCCTCCATGGGAGTAGTGTCTCAAACAGTCTACGCTTTGATCGTTCCCTGTAAGATCAGTAGTAGTTTCCGATGCACATCTGGAAGCATTCTGCAATCTGTGGACTATCAGAGTGTTGATGAAACACAGAAAATGCATCGGGATTGAATACAACAGTCAACAAGTGCACTTCCCTCCACGGGAGTAATGTCTCAAACAGTCTACGCTTTGATCGTTCCCTGGAAGACCAGTAGTAGTTTCCGATGCACATCTGGAAGCATTCTGCAATCTGTGGACTATCAGAGTGTTGATGAAACTAAGAAATTGCATCGGGATTGAATAGAACAGTCACAATGCGCACTACCCTCCGCAGGAGTAATGTCTCAAACAGTCTACGCTTTGATCGTTCCCTGGAAGACCATTAGTAGTTTCCGATGCACATCTGGTGGCATTCCTTAATCTGTGGACTATCAGAGTGTTGATGAAACACAGAAATTGCATCGGGATTGAATACAACAGTCACCATGCGCACTTTGCTCCATGGGAGTAATGTCTCAAATAGTCTACGCTTTGATCGTTCCCTGGAAGACCAGTAGTAGTTTCCGATGCACATCTGGATGCATTCTGTAATCTGTGGACCTTCAGAGTGTTGATGTAACACAGAAATTGCATCGGCATTGAATACAACAGTCACCATGCGCACTTTCCTCCATGGGAGTAGTGTCTCAAACAGTGTACGCTTTGATCGTTCCCTGGAAGACCAGTAGTAGTTTCCGATGCACATCTGGAAGCATTCTGCAATCTGTGGACTATCAGAGTGTTGTTGAAACACAGAAATTGCTTCGGGATTGAATACAACAGTAACCATGAGCACTTTCCTCCACGGGAGTAATGTCTCAAACAGTCTACGCTTTGGTCGTTCCCTGGAAGACCAGTAGTAGTTTCCGATGCTTATCTGGAGGCATTCAGAAATCTGTGGACTGAGTGTTGATGAAACACAGAAATTGCAATGGAATTGAATACAACAGTCACCATGCGCACTTTCCTCCATGGGAGTAATGTCTCAAACAGTCTACGCTGTGATCGTTCCCTGGAAGATCAGTAGTAGTTTCCGATGCACATCTGGTGGCATTCTGTAATCTGTGGACTATCAGAGTGTTGATGAAACACAGAAATTGCATCGGGATTGAATACAAAAGTAACCATGCGCACTTTCAGCCACAGGAGTAATGTCTCAAACAGTCTACGCTTTGATCGTTACCTGGAAGACCAGTAGTAGTTTCCGAGGCACATCTGGTGAGATTCCTTAATCTGTGGACTATCAGAGAGTTGATGAAACGCAGAAATTGCATCGGGATTGAATACAACAGTAACCATGCGCACTTTCAGCCACAGGAGTAATGTCTCAAACAGTCTACGCTTTGATCGTTACCTGGAAGACCAGTAGTAGTTTCCGATGCACATCTGGAAGCATTCTGCAATCTGTGGACTATCAGAGTGTTGATGAAACACAGAAATTGCATCGGGATTGAATACAACAGTAACCATGAGCACTTTCCTCCACGGGAGTAATGACTCAAACAGTCTATGATTTGATCGTTCCTAGGAAGACCAGTTGTAGTTTCCGATGCATATCTCGAGGCATTCTGTAATCTGTGGAGTATCAGATTTTTGAAGAAACACAGAAATTGCGTCGGGATTGAATACAACAGTCACCATGCGCACTTTCCTCCATGGGAGTAGTGTCTCAAACAGTCTACGCTTTGATCGTTCCCTGGAAGACCAGTAGTAGTTTCCGATGCACATCTGGAAGCATTCTGCAATCTGTGGACTATCACAGTGTTGATGAAACACAGAAATTGCATCGGGATTGGTATACAACAGTCACCATGCGCACTTCCCTCCACGGGAGTAATGTCTCAAACAGTCTACGCTTTGATCGTTCCCTGGAAGACCAGTAGTAGTTTCCGATGCACATCTGGAGGCATTCTGAAATCTGTGGACTTACTGAGTGTTGATAAAACACAGAAATTGCAATGGGATTGAGTACAACAGTCACCATGCGCACTTTCCTCCATGGGAGTAATGTCTCGAACCGTCTACGCTTTGAGTTCCCTGGAAGACCAGTAGTAGTTTCCGTTGCACATCTAGAGGCATTCTGTAATCTGTGGACTATCAGAGTGTTGATGAAACTCAGAAATTGCATCGGGATTGAATACAACAGTCACCATGCGCACTATCCTCCGCAGGAGTAATGTCTCAAACAGTCTACGCTTTGATCGTTACCTGGAAGAGCAGTAGTAGTTTCCGAGGCACATCTGGTGGCATGCCTTAATCTGTTGACTATCAGAGTGTTGATGAAACACAGAAATTGCATCGGGATTGAATACAACAGTCACCATGCGCACTTTCCTCCATGGGAGTAATGTCTCAAACAGTCTACGCTTTGATCGTTCCCTGGAAGACCAGTAGTAGTTTCCGATGCACATCTGGTGGCATTCCTTAATCTGTGGACTATCAGAGTGTTGATGAAACACAGAAATTGCATCGGGATTGAATACAACAGTCACCATGCGCACTTTGCTCCATGGGAGTAATGTCTCAAATAGTCTACGCTTTGATCGTTCCCTGGAAGACCATTAGTAGTTTCCGATGCACATCTGGATGCATTCTGTAATCTGTGGACCTTCAGAGTGTTGATGTAACACAGAAATTGCAATGCTTTGAATACAACAGTCACCATGCGCACTTTCCAACATGGGAGTAGTGTCTCAAACAGTGTACGCTTTTATCGTTCCCTGGAAGACCAGTAGTAGTTTCCGATGCACATCTGGAAGCATTCTGTAATCTGTGGACCCTCAGAGTGTTGATGAAACACAGAAATTGCATCGGGATTGAATACAACAGTCACCATGCGCACTTTCCTCCATGGGAGTAGTGTCTCAAACAGTCTACGCTTTGATCGTTCCCTGTAAGATCAGTAGTAGTTTCCGATGCACATCTGGAAGCATTCTGCAATCTGTGGACTATCAGAGTGTTGATGAAACACAGAAAATGCATCGGGATTGAATACAACAGTCAACAAGTGCACTTCCCTCCACGGGAGTAATGTCTCAAACAGTCTACGCTTTGATCGTTCCCTGGAAGACCAGCAGTAGTTTCCGATGTACATCTGGACGCATTCTGAAATCTGTGGACTTACTGAGTGTTGATAAAACACAGAAATTGCAATGGGATTGAGTACAACAGTCACCATGCGCACTTTCCTCCATGGGAGTAATGTCTCAAACAGTCTACGCTTTGATCGTTCCCTGGAAGACCATTAGTAGTTTCCGATGCACATCTGGATGCATTCTGTAATCTGTGGACCTTCAGAGTGTTGATGTAACACAGAGATTGCAATGCTTTGAATACAACAGTCACCATGCGCACTTTCCAACATGGGAGTAGTGTCTCAAACAGTGTACGCTTTGATCGTTCCCTGGAAGACCAGTAGTAGTTTCCGATGCACATCTGGAAGCATTCTGTAATCTGTGGACCTTCAGAGTGTTGATGAAACACAGAAATTGCATCGGGATTGAATACAACAGTCACCATGCGCACTTTCCTCCATGGGAGTAGTGTCTCAAACAGTCTACGCTTTGATCGTTCCCTGTAAGATCAGTAGTAGTTTCCGATGCACATCTGGAAGCATTCTGCAATCTGTGGACTATCAGAGTGTTGATGAAACACAGAAAATGCATCGGGATTGAATACAACAGTCAACAAGTGCACTTCCCTCCACGGGAGTAATGTCTCAAACAGTCTACGCTTTGATCGTTCCCTGGAATACCAGTAGTAGTTTCCGATGCACATCTGGAAGCATTCTGCAATCTGTGGACTATCAGAGTGTTGATGAAACTAAGAAATTGCATCGGGATTGAATAGAACAGTCACAATGCGCACTATCCTCCGCAGGAGTAATGTCTCAAACAGTCTACGCTTTGATCGTTCCCTGGAAGACCAGTAGTAGTTTCCGATGCACATCTGGTATCATTCCTTAATCTGTGGACTATCAGAGTGTTGATGAAACACAGAAATTGCATCGGGATTGAATACAACAGTCACCATGCGCACTTTGCTCCATGGGAGTAATGTCTCAAATAGTCTACGCTTTGATCGTTCCCTGGAAGACCAGTAGTAGTTTCCGATGCACATCTGGATGCATTCTGTAATCTGTGGACCTTCAGAGTGTTGATGTAACACAGAAATTGCATCGGCATTGAATACAACAGTCACCATGCGCACTTTCCTCCATGGGAGTAGTGTCTCAAACAGTGTACGCTTTGATCGTTCCCTGGAAGACCAGTAGTAGTTTCCGATGCACATCTGGAAGCATTCTGCAATCTGTGGACTATCAGAGTGTTGTTGAAACACAGAAATTGCATCGGGATTGAATACAACAGTAACCATGAGCACTTTCCTCCACGGGAGTAATGTCTCAAACAGTCTACGCTTTGGTCGTTCCCTGGAAGACCAGTAGTAGTTTCCGATGCTTATCTGGAGGCATTCAGAAATCTGTGGACTGAGTGTTGATGAAACACAGAAATTGCAATGGAATTGAATACAACAGTCACCATGCGCACTTTCCTCCATGGGAGTAATGTCTCAAACAGTCTACGCTGTGATCGTTCCCTGGAAGATCAGTAGTAGTTTCCGATGCACATCTGGTGGCATTCTGTAATCTGTGGACTATCAGAGTGTTGATGAAACACAGAAATTGCATCGGGATTGAATACAACAGTAACCATGCGCACTTTCAGCCACAGGAGTAATGTCTCAAACAGTCTACGCTTTGATCGTTACCTGGAAGACCAGTAGTAGTTTCCGAGGCACATCTGGTGAGATTCCTTAATCTGTGGACTATCAGAGAGTTGATGAAACGCAGAAATTGCATCGGGATTGAATACAACAGTAACCATGCGCACTTTCAGCCACAGGAGTAATGTCTCAAACAGTCTACGCTTTGATCGTTACCTGGAAGACCAGTAGTAGTTTCCGATGCACATCTGGAAGCATTCTGCAATCTGTGGACTATCAGAGTGTTGATGAAACACAGAAATTGCATCGGGATTGAATACAACAGTAACCATGAGCACTTTCCTCCACGGGAGTAATGACTCAAACAGTCTATGATTTGATCGTTCCTAGGAAGACCAGTTGTAGTTTCCGATGCATATCTCGAGGCATTCTGTAATCTGTGGAGTATCAGATTGTTGATGAAACACACAAATTGCGTCTGGATTGAATACAACAGTCACCATGCGCACTTTCCTCCATGGGAGTAGTGTCTCAAACAGTCTACGCTTTGATCGTTCCCTGGAAGACCAGTAGTAGTTTCCGATGCACATCTGGAAGCATTCTGCAATCTGTGGACTATCACAGTGTTGATGAAACACAGAAATTGCATCGGGATTGGTATACAACAGTCACCATGCGCACTTCCCTCCACGGGAGTAATGTCTCAAACAGTCTACGCTTTGATCGTTCCCTGGAAGACCAGTAGTAGTTTCCGATGTACATCTGGAGGCATTCTGAAATCTGTGGACTAACTGAGTGTTGATAAAACACAGAAATTGCAATGGGATTGAATAGAAAAGTCACCATGGGCACTTTCCTCCATGGGAGTAATCTCTCGAACCGTCTACGCATTGAGTTCCCTGGAAGACCAGTAGTAGTTTCCGATGCACATCTGGTGAGATTCCTTAATCTGTGGACTATCAGAGAGTTGATGAAACACAGAAATTGCATCGGGATTGAACACAACAGTTACCATGCGCACTTACCTCCATGGGAGTGGTGTCTCAAACAGTCTACGCTTTGATCGTTCCCTGGAAGACCAATAGTGGTTTCTGATGCACATCTGGAGGCATTCTGTAACCTGTGGAGTATCAGAGTGTTGATGAATACCAGAAATTGCATCGGAATTGAATACAACAGTCACCATGCGCACTATCCTCCATGGGAGTAATGTCTCAAACAGTCTACGCTTTGGTCGTTCCCTGGAAGACCAGTAGTAGTTTCCGATGCTTATCTGGAGGCATTCAGAAATCTGTGGACTGAGTGTTGATGAAACACAGAAATTGCAATGGAATTGAATACAACAGTCACCATGCGCACTTTCCTCCATGGGAGTAATGTCTCAAACAGTCTACGCTATGATCGTTCCCTGGAAGATCAGTAGTAGTTTCCGATGCACATCTGGTGGCATTCTGTAATCTGTGGACTATCAGAGTGTTGATGAAACACAGAAATTGCATCGGGATTGAATACAAAAGTAACCATGCGCACTTTCAGCCACAGGAGTAATGTCTCAAACAGTCTACGCTTTGATCGTTACCTGGAAGACCAGTAGTAGTTCCCGAGGCACATCTGGTGAGATTCCTTAATCTGTGGACTATCAGAGAGTTGATGAAACACAGAAATTGCATCGGGATTGAATACAACAGTAACCATGCGCACTTTCAGCCACAGGAGTAATGTCTCAAACAGTCTACGTTTTGATCGTTACCTGGAAGACCAGTAGTAGTTTCCGATGCACATCTGGAAGCATTCTGCAATCTGTGGACTATCAGAGTGTTGATGAAACACAGAAATTGCTTCGGGATTGAATACAACAGTAACCATGAGCACTTTCCTCCACAGGAGTAATGACTCAAACAGTCTATGCTTTGATCGTTCCTAGGAAGACCAGTTGTAGTTTCCGATGCATATCTCGAGGCATTCTGTAATCTGTGGAGTATCAGATTGTTGATGAAACATAGAAATTGCGTCGGGATTGAATACAACAGTCACCATGCGCACTTTCCTCCATGGGAGTAGTGTCTCAAACAGTCTACGCTTTGATCGTTCCCTGGAAGACCAGTAGTAGTTTCCGATGCACTTCTGGAAGCATTCTGCAATCTGTGGACTATCACAGTGTTGATGAAACACAGAAATTGCATCGGGATTGGTATACAACAGTCACCATGCGCACTTCCCTCCACGGGAGTAATGTCTCAAACAGTCTACGCTTTGATCGTTCCCTGGAAGACCAGTAGTAGTTTCCGATGTACATCTGGAGGCATTCTGAAATCTGTGGACTAACTGAGTGTTGATAAAACACAGAAATTGCAATGGGATTGAATAGAAAAGTCACCATGGGCACTTTCCTCCATGGGAGTAATCTCTCGAACCGTCTACGCTTTGAGTTCCCTGGAAGACCAGTAGTAGTTTCCGATGCACATCTGGTGAGATTCCTTAATCTGTGGACTATCAGAGAGTTGATGAAACACAGAAATTGCATCGGGATTGAACACAACATTCACCATGCGCACTTACCTCCATGGGAGTGGTGTCTCAAACAGTCTACGTTTTGATCGTTCCCTGGAAGACCAATAGTGGTTTCTGATGCACATCTGGAGGCATTCTGTAACCTGTGGAGTATCAGAGTGTTGATGAATCCCAGAAATTGCATCGGAATTGAATACAACAGTCACCATGCGCAATATCCTCCATGGGAGTAATGTCTCAAACAGTCTACGCTTTGATCGTTACCTGGAAGAGCAGTAGTAGTTTCCGATGCACATCTGGTGGCATGCCTTAATCTGTGGACTATCAGAGTGTTGATGAAACACAGAAATTGCATCGGGATTGAATACAACAGTCACCATGTGCACTTTCCTCCATGGGAGTAATGTCTCAAACAGTCTACGTTTTGATCGTTCCCTGGAAGACCAGTAGTAGTTTCCGATGCACATCTGGTGGCATTCCTTAATCTGTGGACTATCAGAGTGTTGATGAAACACAGAAGTTGCATCGGGATTAAATACAACAGTCACCATGCACACTTTGCTCCATGGGAGTAATGTCTCAAATAGTCTACGCTTTGATCGTTCCCTGGAAGACCAGTAGTAGTTTCCGATGCACATCTGGATGCATTCTGTAATCTGTGGACCTTCAGAGTTTTGATGTAACACAGAAATTGCATCGGCATTAAATACAACAGTCACCATGCGCACTTTCCTCCATGGGAGTAGTGTCTCAAACAGTGTACGCTTTGATCGTTCCCTGGAAGACCAGTAGTAGTTTCCGATGCACATCTGGAAGCATTCTGCAATCTGTGGACTATCACAGTGTTGATGAGACACAGAAATTGCATCGGGATTGGTATACAACAGTCACCATGCGCACTTCCCTCCACGGGAGTATTGTCTCAAACAGTCTACGCTTTGATCGTTCCCTGGAAGACCAGTAGTAGTTTCCGATGTACATCTGGAGGCATTCTGAAATCTGTGGACTAACTGAGTGTTGATAAAACACAGAAATTGCAATGGGATTGAATAGAAAAGTCACCATGGGCACTTTCCTCCATGGGAGTAATCTCTCGAACCGTCTACGCTTTGAGTTCCCTGGAAGATCAGTAGTAGTTTCCGATGCACATCTGGTGAGATTCCTTAATCTGTGGACTATCAGGGAGTTGATGAAACACAGAAATTGCATCGGGATTGAACACAACAGTCACCATGCGCACTTACCTCCATGGGAGTGCTGTCTCAAACAGTCTACGCTTTGATCGTTCCCTGGAAGACCAATAGTGGTTTCTGATGCACATCTGGAGGCATTCTGTAACCTGTGGAGTATCAGAGTGTTGATGAATCCCAGAAATTGCATCGGAATTGAATACAACAGTCACCATGCGCACTATCCTCCATGGGAGTAATGTCTCAAACAGTCTACGCATTGGTCGTTCCCTGGAAGACCAGTAGTAGTTTCCGATGCTTATCTGGAGGCATTCAGAAATCTGTGGACTGAGTGTTGATGAAACACAGAAATTGCAATGGAATTGAATACAACAGTCACCATGCGCACTTTCCTCCATGGGAGTAATGTCTCAAACAGTCTACGCTGTGATCGTTCCCTGGAAGACCAGTAGTAGTTTCCGATGCACATCTGGTGGCATTCTGTAATCTGTGGACTATCAGAGTGTTGATGAAACACAGAAATTGCATCGGGATTGTATACAACAGTAACCATGCGCATTTTCAGCCACAGGAGTAATGTCTCAAACAGTCTACGCTTCAATCGTTACCTGGAAGACCAGTAGCAGCTTCCGATGCACATCTGGTGGCATTCCTTAATCTGTGGACTATCAGAGTGTTGATGAAACACAGAAATTGCATCGGGATTGAATACAACAGTCACCATGCGCTCTTTCCTCCATGGGAGTAATGTCTCAAAGAGTCTACGATTTGATCGTTACCTGGAAGACCAGTAGTAGTTTCCGATGCACATCTGGTGGCATTCCTTAATCTGTGGACTATCAGAGTGTTGATGATACACAGAAATTGCATCGGGATTGAATACAACAGTCACCATGCGCACATTGCTCCATGGTAGTAATGTCTCAAATAGTCTACGCTTTGATCGTTCCCTGGAAGACCAGTAGTGGTTTCCGATTCACATCTGGATGCATTCTGCAATCTGTGGACCTTCAGAGTGTTGATGAAACACAGAAATTGCATCGGGATTGAATACAACAGTCACCATGCGCACTTTCCTCCATGGGAGTAGTGTCTCAAACAGTCTACGCTTTGATCGTTCCCTGGAAGATCAGTAGTAGTTTCCGATGCACATCTGGAAGCATTCTGCAATCTGTGGACTATCAGAGTGTTGATGAAACACAGAAAATGCATCGGGATTGAATACAACAGTCAACAAGTGCACTTCCCTCCACGGGAGTAATGTCTCAAACAGTCTACGCTTTGATCGTTCCCTGGAAGACCAGTATTAGTTTCCGATGCACATCTGGAGGCATTCTGAAATCTGTGGACTTCCTGAGTGTTGATAAAACACAGAAATTGCATTGGGATTGAGTACAACAGTCACCATGCGCACTTTCCTCCATGGGAGTAATGTCTCGAACCGTCTACGCTTTGAGTTCCCAGGAAGACCAGTAGTAGATTCCGTTGCACATCTAGAGGCATTCTGTAATCTGTGGACTATCAGAGTGTTGACGAAACACAGAAATTGCATCGGAATTGAATACAACAGTCACCATGCGCACTTCCCTCCATGGGAGTAGTTTCTCAAACAGTCTAGGCTTTGATCGTTCCCAGGAAGACCAGTAGTAGTTTCCGATGCACATCTGGAGGCATTCTGTAATCTGTGGAGTATCAGAGTGTTGATCAAACACAGATATTGCATCGGGATTGAAAACAACAGTCACCATGCGCCCTTTCCTCCATGGGAGTAATGTCTCAAACAGTCTACGTTTTGATCGTTACCTGGAAGAGCAGTAGTAGTTTCCGATGCACATCTGGTGGCATGCCTTAATCTGTCGACTATCAGAGTGTTGATGAAACACAGAAATAGCATCGGGATTGAATACAACAGTCACCATGCGCACTTTCCTCCATGGGAGTAATGTCTCAAACAGTCTACGGTTTGATCGTTCCCTGGAAGACCAGTAGTAGTTTCCGATGCACATCTGGTGGCATTCCTTAATCTGTGGACTATCAGAGTGTTGATGAAACACAGAAATTGCGTCGGGATTGAATACAACAGTAACCATGAGCACTTTCCTCCACGGGAGTAATGTCTCAAACAGTCTATGCTTTGATCGTTCCTAGGAAGACCAGTTGTAGTTTCCGATGCATATCTCGAGGCATTCTGTAATCTGTGGAGTATCAGAGTGTTGATGAAACACAGAAATTGCGTCGGGATTGAATACAACAGTCACCATGCGCACTTTCCTCCATGGGAGTAGTGTCTCAAACAGTCTACGCTTTGATCGTTCCCTGGAAGACCAGTAGTAGTTTCCGATGCACATCTGGAAGCATTCTGCAATCTGTGGACTATCACAGTGTTGATGAGACACAGAAATTGCATCGGGATTGGTATACAACAGTCACCATGCGCACTTCCCTCCACGGGAGTATTGTCTCAAACAGTCTACGCTTTGATCGTTCCCTGGAAGACCAGTAGTAGTTTCCGATGTACATCTGGAGGCATTCTGAAATCTGTGGACTAACTGAGTGTTGATAAAACACAGAAATTGCAATGGGATTGAATAGAAAAGTCACCATGGGCACTTTCCTCCATGGGAGTAATCTCTCGAACCGTCTACGCTTTGAGTTCCCTGGAAGATCAGTAGTAGTTTCCGATGCACATCTGGTGAGATTCCTTAATCTGTGGACTATCAGGGAGTTGATGAAACACAGAAATTGCATCGGGATTGAACACAACAGTCACCATGCGCACTTACCTCCATGGGAGTGCTGTCTCAAACAGTCTACGCTTTGATCGTTCCCTGGAAGACCAATAGTGGTTTCTGATGCACATCTGGAGGCATTCTGTAACCTGTGGAGTATCAGAGTGTTGATGAATCCCAGAAATTGCATCGGAATTGAATACAACAGTCACCATGCGCACTATCCTCCATGGGAGTAATGTCTCAAACAGTCTACGCATTGGTCGTTCCCTGGAAGACCAGTAGTAGTTTCCGATGCTTATCTGGAGGCATTCAGAAATCTGTGGACTGAGTGTTGATGAAACACAGAAATTGCAATGGAATTGAATACAACAGTCACCATGCGCACTTTCCTCCATGGGAGTAATGTCTCAAACAGTCTACGCTGTGATCGTTCCCTGGAAGACCAGTAGTAGTTTCCGATGCACATCTGGTGGCATTCTGTAATCTGTGGACTATCAGAGTGTTGATGAAACACAGAAATTGCATCGGGATTGTATACAACAGTAACCATGCGCATTTTCAGCCACAGGAGTAATGTCTCAAACAGTCTACGCTTCAATCGTTACCTGGAAGACCAGTAGCAGCTTCCGATGCACATCTGGTGGCATTCCTTAATCTGTGGACTATCAGAGTGTTGATGAAACACAGAAATTGCATCGGGATTGAATACAACAGTCACCATGCGCTCTTTCCTCCATGGGAGTAATGTCTCAAAGAGTCTACGATTTGATCGTTACCTGGAAGACCAGTAGTAGTTTCCGATGCACATCTGGTGGCATTCCTTAATCTGTGGACTATCAGAGTGTTGATGATACACAGAAATTGCATCGGGATTGAATACAACAGTCACCATGCGCACATTGCTCCATGGTAGTAATGTCTCAAATAGTCTACGCTTTGATCGTTCCCTGGAAGACCAGTAGTGGTTTCCGATTCACATCTGGATGCATTCTGCAATCTGTGGACCTTCAGAGTGTTGATGAAACACAGAAATTGCATCGGGATTGAATACAACAGTCACCATGCGCACTTTCAGCCACAGGAGTAATGTCTCAAACAGTCTACGCTTTGATCGTTCCCTGGAAGATCAGTAGTAGTTTCCGATGCACATCTGGAAGCATTCTGCAATCTGTGGACTATCAGAGTGTTGATGAAACACAGAAAATGCATCGGGATTGAATACAACAGTCAACAAGTGCACTTCCCTCCACGGGAGTAATGTCTCAAACAGTCTACGCTTTGATCGTTCCCTGGAAGACCAGTATTAGTTTCCGATGCACATCTGGAGGCATTCTGAAATCTGTGGACTTCCTGAGTGTTGATAAAACACAGAAATTGCAATGGGATTGAGTACAACAGTCACCATGCGCACTTTCCTCCATGGGAGTAATGTCTCGAACCGTCTACCCTTTGAGTTCCCAGGAAGACCAGTAGTAGTTTCCGTTGCACATCTAGAGGCATTCTGTAATCTGTGGACTATCAGAGTGTTGACGAAACACAGAAATTGCATCGGAATTGAATACAACAGTCACCATGCGCACTTCCCTCCATGGGAGTAGTTTCTCAAACAGTCTAGGCTTTGATCGTTCCCAGGAAGACCAGTAGTAGTTTCCGATGCACATCTGGAGGCATTCTGTAATCTGTGGAGTATCAGAGTGTTGATCAAACACAGATATTGCATCGGGATTGAAAACAACAGTCACCATGCGCCCTTTCCTCCATGGGAGTAATGTCTCAAACAGTCTACGCTTTGATCGTTACCTGGAAGAGCAGTAGTAGTTTCCGATGCACATCTGGTGGCATGCCTTAATCTGTGGACTATCAGAGTGTTGATGAAACACAGAAATAGCATCGGGATTGAATACAACAGTCACCATGCGCACATTCCTCCATGGGAGTAATGTCTCAAACAGTCTACGGTTTGATCGTTCCCTGGAAGACCAGTAGTAGTTTCCGATGCATATCTGGTGGCATTCCTTAATCTGTGGACTATCAGAGTGTTGATGAAACACAGAAATTGCATCGGGATTGAATACAACAGTCACTATGTGCGCTTCCCTCCATGGGATTAGTGTCTCAAACAGTCTACGCTTTGATCGTTCCCTGGAAGACCAGTAGTAGCTTCCGATGCACATCTGGAAGCATTCTGCAATCTGTGGACTATCACAGTGTTGATCAAACACAGAAATTGCATCGGGATTGGTATACAACATTCACCAAGCGCACTTCCCTCCACGGGAGTAATGTCTCAAACAGTCTACGCTTTGATCGTTCACTGGAAGACCAGTAGTAGTTTCCGATGTACATCTGGAGGCATTCTGAAATCTGTGGACTAACTGAGTGTTGATAAAACACAGAAATTGCAATGGGACTGAATAGAAAAGTCACCATGGGCACTTTCCTCCATGGGAGAAATCTCTCGAACCGTCTACGCTTTGAGTTCCCTGGAAGACCAGTAGTAGTTTCCGATGCACATCTGGTGAGATTCCTTAATCTGTGGACTATCAGAGAGTTGATGAAACACAGAAATTGCATCGGGATTGAACACAACAGTCACCATGCGCACTTACCTCCATGGGAGTGGTGTCTCAAACAGTCTACGCTTTGATCGTTCCCTGGAAGACCAATAGTGGTTTCTGATGCACATCTGGAGGCATTCTGTAACCTGCGGAGTATCAGAGTGTTGATGAATCCCAGAAATTTTATCGGAATTTAATACAACAGTCACCATGCGCACTGTCCTCCATGGGAGTAATGTCTCAAACAGTCTACGATCTGATCGTTTCCTGGAGGACCAGTAGTAGTTTCCGATTCACATCTGGATGCATTCTGTAATTTGTGGACCTTCAGATTGTTGATGAAACACAGAAATTGCATCGGGATTGAATACAACAGTCACCATGCGCACTTTCCTCCATGGGAGTAGTGTCTCAAACAGTCTACGCTTTGATCGTTCCCTGGAAGATCTGTAGTAGTTTCCGATGCACATCTGGAAGCATTCTGCAATTTGTGGACTATCAGAGTGTTGATGAAACACAGAAAATGCATCGGGATTGAATACAACAGTCAACAGGTGCACTTCCCTCCACGGGAGTAATGTCTCAAACAGTCTACGCTTTGATCGTTCCCTGGAAGACCAGTAGTAGTTTCCGATGCACATCTGGAGGCATTCTGAAATCTGTGGACTTACTGAGTGTTGATAAAACACAGAAATTGCAATGGGATTGAGTACAACAGTCACCATGCGCACTTTCCTCCATGGGAGTAATGTCTCGAACCGTCTACGCTTTGAGTTCCCTGGAAGACCAGTAGTAGTTTCCGTTGGACATCTGGAGGCATTCTGTAATCTGTGGAGTATCAGAGAGTTGATCAAACACAGAAATTGCATCGGGATTGAAAACAACAGTCACCATGCGCCCTTTCCTCCATGGGAGTAATGTATCAAACAGTCTACGCTTTGATCGTTCCCTGGAAGACCAGTAGTAGTTTCCGATGCACATCTGGAAGCATTCTGCAATCTGTGGACTATCAGAGTGTTGATGAAACTCAGAAATTGCATCGGGATTGAATACAACAGTCACCATGCGCACTATCCTCCGCAGGAGTAATGTCTCAAACAGTCTACGCTTTGATCGTTCCCTGGAAGACCAGTAGTAGTTTCCGATGCACATCTGGTGGCATTCCTTAATCTGTGGACTATCAGAGTGTTGATGAAACACAGAAATTGCATCGGGATTGAATACAACAGTCACCATGCGCACTTTGGTCCATGGGAGTAATGTCTCAAATAGTCTACGCTTTGATCGTTCCCTGGAAGACCATTAGTAGTTTCCGATGCACATCTGGATGCATTCTGTAATCTGTGGACCTTCAGAGTGTTGATGTCACTCAGAAATTGCAATGCTTTGAATACAACAGTCACCATGCGCACTTTCCTCCATGGGAGTAGTGTCTCAAACAGTGTACGCTTTGATCGTTCCCTGGAAGACCAGTAGTAGTTTCCGATGCACATCTGGAAGCATTCTGTAATCTGTGGTCCTTCAGAGTGTTGATGAAACACAGAAATGGCATCGGGATTGAATACAACAGTCACCATGCGCACTTTCCTCCATGGGAGTAGTGTCTCAAACAGTCTACGCTTTGATCGTTCCCTGTAAGATCAGTAGTAGTTTCCGATGCACATCTGGAAGCATTCTGCAATCTGTGGACTATCAGAGTGTTGATGAAACACAGAAAATGCATCGGGATTGAATACAACAGTCAACAAGTGCACTTCCCTCCACGGGAGTAATGTCTCAAACAGTCTACGCTTTGATCGTTCCCTGGAAGACCAGTAGTAGTTTCCGATGCACATCTGGACGCATTCTGAAATCTGTGGACTTACTGAGTGTTGATAAAACACAGAAATTGCAGTGGGATTGAGTACAACAGTCACCATGCGCACTTTCCTCCATGGGAGTAATGTCTCGAACCAACTACGCTTTGAGTTCCCTGGAAGACCAGTAGTAGTTTCCGTTGCACATCTAGAGGCATTCTGTAATCTGTGGACTATCAGAGTGTTGACGAAACACAGATATTGCATCGGGATTGAATACAACAGTCACCATGCGCACTTCCCTCCATGGGAGTAGTTTCTCAAACAGTCTACGCTTTGATCGTTCCCAGGAAGACCAGTAGTAGTTTCCGATGCACATCTGGAGGCATTCTGTAATCTGTGGAGTATCAGAGTGTTGATCAAACACAGAAATTGCATCGGGATTGAAAACAACAGTCACCATGCGCCCTTTCCTCCATGGGAGTAATGTATCAAACAGTCTACGCTTTGATCGTTCCCTGGAAGACCAGTAGTAGTTTCCGATGCACATCTGGAAGCATTCTGCAATCTGTGGACTATCAGAGTGTTGATGAAACTAAGAAATTGCATCGGGATTGAATAGAACAGTCACAATGCGCACTATCCTCCGCAGGAGTAATGTCTCAAACAGTCTACGCTTTGTTCGTTCCCTGGAAGACCAGTAGTAGTTTCCGATGCACATCTGGTGGCATTCCTTAATCTGTGGACTATCAGAGTGTTGATGAAACACAGAAATTGCATCGGGATTGAATACAACAGTCACCATGCGCACTTTGCTCCATGGGAGTAATGTCTCAAATAGTCTACGCTTTGATCGTTCCCTAGAAGACCAGTAGTAGTTTCCGATGCACATCTGGATGCATTCTGTAATCTGTGGACCTTCAGAGTGTTGATGTAACACAGAAATTGCATCGGCATTGAATACAACAGTCACCATGCGCACTTTCCTCCATGGGAGTAGTGTCTCAAACAGTGTACGCTTTGATCGTTCCCTGGAAGACCAGTAGTAGTTTCCGATGCACATCTGGAAGCATTCTGCAATCTGTGGACTATCAGAGTGTTGAAGAAACACAGAAATTGCATCGGGATTGAATACAACACTAACCATGAGCACTTTCCTCCACGGGAGTAATGTCTCAAACAGTCTACGCTTTGGTCGTTCACTGGAAGACCAGTAGTAGTTTCCGATGCTTATCTGGAGGCATTCAGAAATCTGTGGACTGAGTGTTGATGAAACACAGAAATTGCAATGGAATTGAATACAACAGTCACCATGCGCACTTTCCTCCATGGGAGTAATGTCTCAAACAGTCTACGCTGTGATCGTTCCCTGGAAGATCAGTAGTAGTTTCCGATGCACATCTGGTGGCATTCTGTAATCTGTGGACTATCAGAGTGTTGATGAAACACAGAAATTGCATCGGGATTGAATACAACAGTAACCATGCGCACTTTCAGCCACAGGAGTAATGTCTCAAACAGTCTACGCTTTGATCGTTACCTGGAAGACCAGTAGTAGTTCCCGAGGCACATCTGGTGAGATTCCTTAATCTGTGGACTATCAGAGAGTTGATGAAACACAGAAATTGCATCGGGATTGAATACAACAGTAACCATGCGCACTTTCAGCCACAGGAGTAATGTCTCAAACAGTCTACGCTTTGATCGTTACCTGGATGACCAGTAGTAGTTTCCGATGCACATCTGGAAGCATTCTGCAATCTGTGGACTATCAGAGTGTTGATGAAACACAGAAATTGCATCGGGATTGAATACAACAGTAACCATGAGCACTTTCCTCCACGGGAGTAATGACTCAAACAGTCTATGCTTTGATCGTTCCTAGGAAGACCAGTTGTAGTTACCGATGCATATCTCGAGGCATTCTGTAATCTGTGGAGTATCAGATTGTTGATGAAACACAGAAATTGCGTCGGGATTGAATACAACAGTCACCATGCGCACTTTCCTCCATGGGAGTAGTGTCTCAAACAGTCTACGCTTTGATCGTTCCCTGGAAGACCAGTAGTAGTTTCCGATGCACATCTGGAAGCCTTCTGCAATCTGTGGACTATCACAGTGTTGATGAAACACAGAAATTGCATCGGGATTGGTATACAACAGTCACCATGCGCACTTCCCTCCACGGGAGTAATGTCTCAAACAGTCTACGCTTTGATCGTTCCCTGGAAGACCAGTAGTAGTTTCCAATGCTTATCTGGAGGCATTCAGAAATCTGTGGACTGAGTGTTGATGAAACACAGAAATTGCAATGGAATTGAATACAACAGTGACCATGCGCACTTTCCTCCATGGGAGTAATGTCTCAAACAGTCTACGCTGTGATCGTTCCCTGGAAGATCAGTAGTAGTTTCCGATGCACATCTGGTGGCATTCTGTAATCTGTGGACTATCAGAGTGTTGATGAAACACAGAAATTGCATCGGGATTGAATACAACAGTAACCATGCGCACTTTCAGCCACAGGAGTAATGTCTCAAACAGTCTACGCTTTGATCGTTACCTGGAAGACCAGTAGTAGTTCCCGAGGCACATCTGGTGAGATTCCTTAATCTGTGGACTATCAGAGAGTTGTTGAAACACAGAAATTGCATCGGGATTGAATACAACAGTAACCATGCGCACATTCAGCCACAGGAGTAATGTCTCAAACAGTCTACGCTTTGATCGTTACCTGGAAGACCAGTAGTAGTTTCCGATGCACATCTGGAAGCATTCTGCAATCTGTGGACTATCAGAGTGTTGATGAAACACAGAAATTGCATCGGGATTGAATACAACAGTAACCATGAGCACTTTCCTCCACAGGAGTAATGACTCAAACAGTCTATGCTTTGATCGTTCCTAGGAAGACCAGTTGTACTTTCCGATGCATATCTCGTGGCATTCTGTAATCTGTGGAGTATCAGATTGTTGATGAAACACAGAAATTGCGTCGGGATTGAATACAACAGTCACCATGCGCACTTTCCTCCATGGGTGTAGTGTCTCAAACAGTCTACGCTTTGATCGTTCCCTGGAAGACCAGTAGTAGTTTCCGATGCACATCTGGAAGCATTCTGCAATCTGTGGACTATCACAGTGTTGATGAAACACAGAAATTGCATCGGGATTGGTATACAACAGTCACCATGCGCACTTCCCTCCACGGGAGTAATGTCTCAAACAGTCTACGCTTTGATCGTTCCCTGGAAGACCAGTAGTAGTTTCCGATGTACATCTGGAGGCATTCTGAAATCTGTGGACTAACTGAGTGTTGATAAAACACAGAAATTGCAATGGGATTGAATAGAGAAGTCACCATGGGCACTTTCATCCAAGGGAGTAATCTCTCGAACCGTCTACGCTTTGAGTTCCCTGGAAGACCAGTAGTAGTTTCCGATGCACATCTGGTGAGATTCCTTAATCTGTGGACTATCAGAGAGTTGATGAAACACAGAAATTGCATCGGGATTGAACACAACAGTCACCATGCGCACTTACCTCCATGGGAGTGGTGTCTCAAACAGTCTACGCTTTGATCGTTCCCTGGAAGACCAATAGTGGTTTCTGATGCACATCTGGAGGCATTCTGTAACCTGTGGAGTATCAGAGTGTTGATGAATCCCAGAAATTGCTTCGGAATTGAATACAACAGTCACCATGCGCAATATCCTCCATCTGAGTAATGTCTCAAACAGTCTACGCTTTGATCGTTACCTGGAAGAGCAGTAGTAGTTTCCGATGCCCATCTGGTGGCATGCCTTAATCTGTGGACTATCAGTGTGTTGATGAAACACAGAAATTGAATCGGGATTGAATACAACAGTCACCATGCGCACTTTCCTCCATGGGAGTAATGTCTCTAACAGTCTACGCTTTGATCGTTCCCTGGAAGACCAGTAGTAGTTTCCGATGCACATCTGGTGGCATTCCTTAATCTGTGGACTATCAGAGTGTTGATGAAACACAGAAATTGCATCGGGATTGAATACAACAGTCACCATGCACACTTTGCTCCATGGGAGTAATGTCTCAAATAGACTACGCTTTGATCGTTCCCTGGAAGACCAGTAGTAGTTTCCGATGCACATCTGGATGCATTCTGTAATCTGTGGACCTTCAGAGTGTTGATGTAACACAGAAATTGCATCGGCATTGAATACAACAGTCACCATGCGCAATTTCCTCCATGTTAGTAGTGTCTCAAACAGTGTACGCTTTGATCGTTCCCTGGAAGACCAGTAGTAGTTTCCGATGCACATCTGGAAGCATTCTGCAATCTGTGGACTATCAGAGTGTTGATGAAACACAGAAATTGCATCGGGATTGAATACAACAGTAACCATGAGCACTTTCCTCCACGGGAGTAATGTCTCAAAGAGTCTATGCTTTGAACGTTCCTAGGAAGACCAGTTGTAGTTTCCGATACATATCTCGAGGCATTCTGTAATCTGTGGAGTATCAGAGTGTTGATGAAACACAGAAATTGCGTCGGGATTGAATACAACAGTCACCATGCGCACTTTCCTCCATGGGAGTAGTGTCTCAAACAGTCTACGCTTTGATCGTTCCCTGGAAGACCAGTAGTAGTTTCCGATGCACATCTGGAAACATTCTGCAATCTGTGGACTATCACAGTGTTGATGAAACACAGAAATTGCATCGGGATTGGTATACATCAGTCACCATGCGCACTTCCCTCCACGGGAGTATTGTCTCAAACAGTCTACGCTTTGATCGTTCCCTGGAAGACCAGTAGTAGTTTCCGATGTACATCTGGAGGCATTCTGAAATTTATGGACTAACTGAGTGTTGATAAAACACAGAAATTGCAATGGGATTGAATAGAAAAGTCACCATGGGCACTTTCCTCCATGGGAGTAATCTCTCGAACCGTCTACGCTTTGAGTTCCCTGGAAGATCAGTAGTAGTTTCCGATGCACATCTGGTGAGATTCCTTAATCTGTGGACTATCAGGGAGTTGATGAAACACAGAAATTGCATCTCGATTGAACACAACAGTCACCATGCGCACTTACCTACATGGGAGTGGTGTCTCAAACAGTCTACGCTTTGATCGTTCCCTGGAAGACCAATAGTGGTTTCTGATGCACATCTGGAGGCATTCTGTAACCTGTGGAGTATCAGAGTGTTCATGAATCCCAGAAATTGCATCGGAATTGAATACACCAGTCACCATGCGCACAATCCTCCATGGGAGTAATGTCTCAAACAGTCTACGCATTGGTCGTTCCCTGGAAGACCAGTAGTAGTTTCCGATGCTTATCTGGAGGCATTCAGAAATCTGTGGACTGAGTGTTGATGAAACACAGAAATTGCAATGGAATTGAATACAACAGTCACCATGCGCACTTTCCTCCATGGGAGTAATGTCTCAAACAGTCTACGCTGTGATCGTTCCCTGGAAGACCAGTAGTAGTTTCCGATGCACATCTGGTGGCATTCTGTAATCTGTGGACTATCAGAGTGTTGATGAAACACAGAAATTGCATCGGGATTGTATACAACAGTAACCATGCGCACTTTCAGCCACAGGAGTAATGTCTCAAACAGTCTACGCTTCGATCGTTACCTGGAAGACCAGTAGTAGTTTCCGATGCACATCTGGTGGCATTCCTTAATCTGTGGACTATCAGAGTGTTGATGATACAGAGAAATTGCATCGGGATTGAATACAACAGTCACCATGCGCACATTGCTCCATGGTAGTAATGTCTCAAATAGTCTACGCTTTGATCGTTCCCTGGAAGACCAGTAGTGGTTTCCGATTCACATCTGGATGCACTCTGCAATCTGTGGACCTTCAGAGTGTTGATGAAACACAGAAATTGCATCGGGATTGAATACAACAGTCACCATGCGCACTTTCCTCCATGGGAGTAGTGTCTCAAACAGTCTACGCTTTGATCGTTCCCTGGAAGATCAGTAGTAGTTTCCGATGCACATCTGGAAGCATTCTCAAATCTGTGGACTATCAGAGTGTTGATGAAACACAGAAAATGCATCGGGATTGAATACAACAGTCAACAAGTGCACTTCCCTCCACGGGAGTAATGTCTCAAACAGTCTACGCTTTGATCGTTCCTTGGAAGACCAGTATTAGTTTCCGATGCACATCTGGAGGCATTCTGAAATCTGTGGACTTCCTGAGTGATGATAAAACACAGAAATTGCAATGGGATTGAGTACAACAGTCACCATGCGCACTTTCCTCCATGGGAGTAATGTCTCGAACCGTCTACGCTTTCAGTTCCCAGGAAGACCAGTAGTAGTTTCCGTTGCACATCTAGAGGCATTCTGTAATCTGTGGACTATCAGAGTGTTGACGAAACACAGAAATTGCATCGGGATTGAATACAACAGTCACCATGCGCACTTCCCTCCATGGGAGTAGTTTGTCAAACAGTCTAGGCTTTGATCGTTCCCAGGAAGACCAGTATTAGTTTCCGATGCACATCTGGAGGCATTCTGTAATCTGTGGAGTATCAGAGTGTTGATCAAACACAGATATTGCATCGGGATTGAAAACAACAGTCACCATGCGCCCTTTCCTCCATGGGAGTAATGTATCAAACAGTCTACGCTTTGATCGTTCCCTGTAAGACCAGTAGTAGTTTTAGATGCACATCTGGAAGCATTCTGCAATCTGTGGACTATCAGAGTGTTGATGAAACTCAGAAATTGCATCGGGATTGAATACAACTGTCACCATGCGCACTATCCTCCGCAGGAGTAATGTCTCAAACAGTCTACGCTTTGATCGTTACCTGGAAGAGCAGTAGTAGTTTCGGATGCACATCTGGTGGCATGCCTTAATCTGTGGACTATCAGAGTGTTGATGAAACACAGAAATTGCATCGGGATTGAATACAACAGTCACCATGCGCACTTTCCTCCATGGGAGTAATGTCTCAAACAGTCTACGCTTTGATCGTTCCCTGGAAGACCAGTAGTAGTTTCCGATGCACATCTGGTGGCATTCCTTAAGCTGTGGACTATCAGAGTGTTGATGAAACACAGAAATTGCATCGGGATTGAATACAACAGTCACCATGCGCACTTCCCTCCACGGGAGTAATGTCTCAAACAGTCTACGCTTTGATCGTTCCCTGGAAGACCAGTAGTAGTTTCCGATGCACATCTGTAGGCATCCTGAAATCTGTGGACTATCAGAGTGTTGATGAAACACAGAAATTGCATCGGGATTGAATACAACAGTCACCATGCGCACTCTCCTCCATGGGAGTAGTGTCTCAAACAGTGTACGCTTTGTTCGTTCCCTGGAAGACCAGTAGTAGTTTCCGATGCACATCTGGAAGCATTCTGCAACTGTGGACTATCAGAGTGTTGATAAAACACACAAATTGCATCGGGATTGAATACAACAGTCACCATGCGCACTTCCCTCCACGGGAGTAATGTCTCAAACAGTCTACGTTTTGATCGTTCCCTGGAAGACCAGTAGTAGTTTCCGATGCACATCTGGAGGCATTCTGTAATCTGTGGAGTATCAGAGTGTTGATCAAACACAGAAATTGCATCGGGATTGAATACAGCAGTCACCATGCGCACTTTCCTCCATGGGAGTAATGTCTCGACCCATCTACGCTTTGAGTTCCCTGGAAGACATGTAGTAGTTTCCGATGCACATCTGGAGGCATTCTGTAATCTGTGGAGTATCAGAGTGTTGATCAAACACAGAAATTGCATCGGGATTGAATACAACAGTCACCATGCGCACTTTCTTCCATGGGAGTAATGTCTCAAACAGTCTACGTTCTGATCGTTCCCTGGAAGACCAGTAGTAGTTTCCGATGCACATCTGGAAGCATTCTTTAATCTGTGGACTATCAGCGTGTTGATTTAACCCAGAAATTGCATCGGGATTGAATACAACAGTCACCATGCGCACTTTCCTCCATGGGATTAATATCTCAAACAGTCTACTCTTTGATCGTTCCCTGGAAGACCAGTAGTAGTTTCCGATGCACATCTGGACGCATTCAGAAATCTGTGGACTAACTGAGTGTTGATGAAACACAGAAATTGCAATGGAATTGAATACAACAGTCACCATGCGCACTTTCAGCCACAGGAGTAATGTCTCAAACGGTCTACGCTTTGATCGTTACCTTGAAGACCAGTAGTAGCTTCCGATGCACATCTGGTGGCATTCCTTCATCTGTGGACTATCAGAGTGTTGATGAAACACAGAAATTGCATCGGGATTGAATACAACAGGCACCATGCGCAATTTGCTCCATGGGAGTAATGTCTCAAACAGTCTACGCTCTGATCGTTTCCTAGAAGACCAGTAGTAGTTTCCGATGCACATCTGGATGCATTCTGTAATCTGTGGACTATCAGAGTGTTCATGAAAAACAGAAATTGCATCGGGATTGAATACAACAGTCTTAATGCGCACTTACCTCCATGGGAGTGGTGTCTCAAACAGTCTACGCTTTGATCGTTCCCAGGAAGACCAGTAATAATTTCTGATGCACATCTGGAGGCATTCTGTAATCTGTGGAGTATCAGAGTGTTGATCAAACACAGCAATTGCATCGGGATTGAATACAACAGTCACCATGCGCACTTTCCTCTATGGGAGTAAAGTCTCAAACAGTCTACGCTTTGATCGTTCCCTGGAAGACCAGTAGTAGTTTCCGATGCACATCTGGTGGCATTCCTTAATCTGTGGACTATCAGAGTGTTGATGAAACACAGAAATTGCATCGGGATTGAATACAACAGTCACCATGCGCACTTTGCTCCAAGGGAGTAATGTCTCAAATAGTCTACGCTTTGATCGTTCCCTGGAAGACCAGTAGTAGTTTCCGATGCACATCTGGATGCATTCTGAAATCTGTGGACTAACTGAGTGTTGATAAAACACAGAAATTGCAATAGGATTGAATAGAACAGTCACCATGGTCACTTTCCTCCATGGGAGTAATCTCTCGAACCGTCTACGCTTTGAGTTCCCTGGAAGACCAGTAGTAGTTTCCGATGCACATCTAGAGGCATTCTGTAATCTGTGGACTATCAGAGTGTTGATGAAACACAGCAATTGCATCGGGACTGAATACAACACTCTCCATGCGCACTTTCTGCCATGGGAGTAGTGTCTCAAACAGTCTACGCTTTGATCGTTACCTGGAAGACCAGTAGTAGTTTCCGAGGCACTTCTGGTGAGATTCCTTAATCTGTGGACTATCAGAGTGTTGATGAAACACAGAAATTGCATCGGGATTGAATACAACAGTCACCATGCGCACTTCCATCCACGGGAGTAATGTCTTAAACAGTCTACGCTTTGATCGTTCCCTGGAAGACCAGTAGTAGTTTCCGATGCACATCTGGAGGCATTCTGAAATCTGTGGACTAACTGAGTGTTGATAAAACACCGAAATTGCAATGGGATTGAATAGAACAGTCACCATGGGCACTATCCTCCATGGGAGTAATGTCTCAAACAGTCTACGCTTTGATCGTTCCCTGGAAGACCAATAGTGGTTTCCGATGCACATCTGGAGGCATTCTGTAACCTGTGGAGTATCAGAGTGTTGATGAATCCCAGAAATTGCATCGGAATTGATTACAACAGTCACCATGCGCACTATCCTCCATGGGAGTAATGTCTCAAACAGTCTACGCTTTGATCGTTCCCTGGAAGACCAGTAGTAGTTTCCGATGGTTATCTGGAGGCATTCAGAAATCTGTGGACTGAGTGTTGATGAAACACAGAATTTGCATCGGGATTGAATACAACAGTCACCATGCGCACATTGCTCCATGGGAGTAATGTCTCAAATAGTCTACGCTTTGATCGTTCCCTGGAAGACCAGTAGTAGTTTCCGATTCACATCTGGAGGCATTCTGAAATCTGTGGACTTACTGAGTGTTGATAAAACACAGGAATTGCAATGGGATTATATACAACAGTCACCATGCGCACTTCCATCCACGGGAGTAATGTCTTAAACAGTCTACGCTTTGATCGTTCCCTGGAAGAGC
Source organism: Schistocerca gregaria (assembly GCF_023897955.1). Lineage (NCBI taxonomy): Eukaryota > Metazoa > Arthropoda > Insecta > Orthoptera > Acrididae > Schistocerca > Schistocerca gregaria. The sequence goes on from NC_064927.1 coordinate 3,034,646, forward strand.
AGTAGTAGTTTCCGATGCACATCTGGAAGCATTCTGCAATCTGTGGACTATGAGAGTGTTGATGAAACACAGAAAATGCATCGGGATTGAATACAACAGGCAACAAGAGCACTTCCCTCCACGGGAGTAATGTCTCAAACAGTCTACGCTTTGATCGTTCCCTGGAAGACCAGTAGTAGTTTCCGATGCACATCTGGAGGCATTCTGAAATCTGTGGACTTACTGAGTGTTGATAAAACACAGGAATTGCAATGGGATTATATACAACAGTCACCATGCGCACTTTCCTCCATGGGAGTAGTGCCTCAAACAGTCTACGCTTTGAGTTCCCTGGAAGACCAGTAGTCGTTTCCGTTGCACATCTAGAGGAATTCTGTAATCTGTGGACTATCAGAGTGTTGACGAAACACAGAAATTGCATCGGGATTGAATACAACAGTCTCCATGCGCACTTCCCTCCATGGGAGTAGTTTCTCAAACAGTCTACGCTTTGATCGTTCCCAGGAAGACCAGTAGTAGTTTCCGATGCACATCTGGAGGCATTCTGTAATCTGTGGAGTATCAGAGTGTTGATCAAACAGAGAAATTGCATCGGGATTGAAAACAACAGTCACCATGCGCCCTTTCCTCCATGGGAGTAATGTCTCAAACAGTCTACGCTTTGATCGTTCCCTGGAAGACCAGTAGTAGTTTCCGATACACATCTGGAAGCATTCTGCAATCTGTGGATTATCAGAGTGTTAATGAAACTCAGAAATTGCATCGGGATTGAGTGTAACAGTCACCATGTGCACTTTCCTCCGCAGGAGTAATGTCTCAAACAGTCTACGCTTTGATCGTTACCTGGAAGACCAGTAGTAGTTTCCGATGCACATCTGGTGGCATGCCTTAATCTGTGGACTAACAGAGTGTTGATGAAACACAGAAATTGCATCGGGATTGAATACAACAGTCACCATGCGCTCTTTCCTCCATGGGAGTGGTGTCTCAAACAGTCTACGCTTTGATCGTTCCCTGGAAGACCAATAGTAGTTTCCGATGCACATCTGGAGGCATTCTGTAATCTGTGGAGTATCAGAGAGTTGATGAAACACAGAAATTGCATCGGTATTGAATACAACAGTCACCATGCGCACTTTCCTCCATGGGAGTAATGTCTCAAACAATCTACGCTTTGATCGTTCCCTGGAAGACCAGTAGTAGTTTCCGATGCACATCTGGTGGCATTCTGTAATCTGTGGACTATCGGAGTATAGATGAAACACAGAAATTGCATCGGGATTGAATACAACAGTCACCATGCGCACTTTGCTCCACAGGAGTAATGTCTCAAACAGTCTACGCTTCGATCGTTACCTGGAAGACCAGTAGTAGTTTCCGATGCACATCTGGTGGCATTCCTTAATCTGTGGACTATCAGAGTAATCATGAAAAACAGAAATTGCATCGGCATTGAATACAACAGTCACCATGCGCACTTTCCTCCATGGGAGTAATGTCTCAAACAGTCTACGCTCTGATCGTTTCCTGGAAGACCAGTAGTACTTTCCGATGCACATCTGGATGCATTCTGTAATCTGTGGACCTTCAAAGTGTTGATGAAACACGGATATTGCATCGGGATTGAATACAACAGTCACCATGCGCACTTGCCTACATGTTAGTAATGTCTCAAACAGTGTACGCTTTGATCGTTCCCTGGAAGACCAGTGGTAGTTTCCGATGCACATCTGGATGCATTCTTTAATCTGTGGACCTTCAAAGTGTTGATGAAACACGGATATTGCATCGGGATTGAATACAACAGTCACCATGCGCACTTGCCTACATGTTAGTAATGTCTCAAGCAGTGTACGCTATGATCGTTCCCTTTAAGACCAGTGGTAGTTTCCTATGCACATCTGGAGGCATTCTGTAATCTGTGGATCATCAGAGTGTTGATGAAACACAGAAATTGCATCGGGATTGAATACAACAGTCACCATGCGCACTTTCCTCCAAAGGAGTAATGTCTCAAACAGTGTACGCTTTGATCGTTACCTGGAAGACCAGTAGTAGTTTCCGATGCACGTCTGGTGGCATTCCTTAATCTGTGGATCATCAGAGTGTTGATGAAATACAGAAATTGCATCGGGATTGAATACAACAGTCACCATGCGCACTTTGCTCCATGGGAGTATTGTCTCAAATAGTCTACGCTTTGATCGTTCCCTGGAAGACCAGTAGTAGTTTTCGATTCACATCTGGATGCATTCTGTAATCTGTGGACCTTCAGAGTGTTGATGTAACACAGAAATTGCATCGGCATTGAATACAACAGTCACCATGCGCACTTTCCTTCATGGGAGTAGTGTCAAAAACAGTCTACGCTTTGATCGTTCCCTGGAAGACCAGTAGTAGTTTCCGATGCACATCTGGAAGCATTCTGCAATCTGTGGACTATCAGAGTGTTGATGAAACACAGAAATTGCATCGGAAATGAATACAACAGTCACCATGCGCACTTCCCTCCATGGGAGTAATGTCTCAAACAGTCTACGCTTTGATCGTTCCCTGGAAGACCAGTAGTAGTTTCCGATGCACATCTGGAGGCATTCTGAAATCTGTGGACTAAGTGAGTGTTGATAAAACACAGAAATTGCAATGGGATTGAATACAACAGTCACCAAGTTCACTTCTCTCCATGGGAGTAGTTTCTCAAACAGTCTACGATTTGATCGTTCCCAGGGAGACCAGTAGTAGTTTCCGATGCACATCTGGAGGCATTCTGTAATCTGTGGAGTATCAGAGTGTTGATCAAACACAGAAATTGCATCGGGATTGAATACAACAGTCACCATGCGCACTTTCCTCCATGGGAGTAATGTCTCAAACAGTCTACGTTTTCATCGTTCCCTGGAAGACCAGTTGTAGTTTCCGATGCACATCTGGAAGCATTCTGCAATCTGTGGACTATCAGCGTGTTGATGAAACCCAGAAATTGCATCGGGATTGAATACAACTGTCACCATGCGCACTTTCCTCCATGGGAGCAATATCTCAAACAGTCTACTCTTTGATCGTTCCCTGGAAGACCAGTAGTAGTTTCCGATGCACATCTGGAGGCATTCAGAAATCTGTGGACTAACTGAGTGTTGATGAAACACAGAATTTGCAATGGAATTGAATACAACAGTCACCATGCGCACTTTCAGCCACAGGGGTAATGTCTCAAACAGTCTACGCTTTGATCGTTACCTTGAAGACCAGTATTAGCTTCCGATGCACATCTGGTGGCATTCCTTAATCTGTGGACTATCGCAGTGTTGATGAAACACAGAAATTGCATCGGGATTGAATACAACAGTCACCATGCGCACTTTCCTCCATGGGGGTAATGTCTCAAACAGTCTACGTTCTGATCGTTTCCTGGAAGACCAGTAGTAGTTTCCGATGCACATCGGGATGCATTCTGTAATCTGTGGACCTTCAAAGTGTTGATGAAACACGGATATTGCATCGGGATTGAATACTACAGTCACCATGCGCACTTGCCTACATGTTTGTAATGTCTCAAACAGTGTACGCTTTGATCGTTCCCTGGAAGACCAGTGGTAGTTTCCGATGCACATCTGGAGGCATTCTGTAATCTGTGGATCATCAGAGTGTTGATGAAAGACAGAAATTGCATCGGGATTGAATACAACAGTCACCATGCGCACTTTCCTCCACAGGAGTAATATCTCAAACAGTCTACGCTTTGATCGTTACCTGGAAGACCAGTAGTAGTTTCCGATGCACATCTGGTGGCATTCCTTAATCTGTGAACTATCAGAGTGTTCATGAAAAACAGAAATATCATCGGCATTGAATACAACAGTCACCATGCGCACTTTCCGCCATGGGAGTGGTGTCTCAAACAGTTTACGCTTTGATCGTTCCCAGGAAGACCAGTATTAGTTTCTGATGCACATCTGGAGGCATTCTGTAATCTGTGGAGTATCAGAGTGTTGATCAAACACAGAATTTGCATTGGGATTGAATACAACAGTCACCATGCGCACTTTCCTCCATGGGAGTAAATTCTGAAGCAGTCTACGCTTTGATCGTTCCCTGGAAGACCAGTAGTAGTTTCCGATGTACATCTGGTGGCATTCCTTAATCTGTGGACTATCAGAGTGTTGATGAAACACAGAATTGCATCGGGATTGAATACAACAGTCACCATGCGCACTTTCCTCCATGGGAGTAATGTCTCAAACAGTCTACGCTCTGATCGTTTCCTGGAAGACCAGTAGTACTTTCCGATGCACATCTGGATGCATTCTGTAATCTGTGGACCTTCAAAGTGTTGATGAAACACGGATATTGCATCGGGATTGAAACAACAGTCACCATGCGCACTTGCCTACATGTTAGTAATGTCTCAAACAGTGTACGCTATGATCGTTCCCTTTAAGACCAGTGGTAGTTTCCTATGCACATCTGGAGGCATTCTGTAATCTGTGGATCATCAGAGTGTTGATGAAACACAGAAATTGCATCGGGATTGAATACAACAGTCACCATGCGCACTTTCCTCCAAAGGAGTAATGTCTCAAACAGTGTACGCTTTGATCGTTACCTGGAAGACCAGTAGTAGTTTCCGATGCACATCTGGTGGCATTCCTTAATCTGTGGATCATCAGAGTGTTGATGAAATACAGAAATTTGCATCGGGATTGAATACAACAGTCACCATGCGCACTTTGCTCCATGGGAGTATTGTCTCAAATAGTCTACGCTTTGATCGTTCCCTGGAAGACCAGTAGTAGTTTTCGATTCACATCTGGATGCATTCTGTAATCTGTGGACCTTCAGAGTGTTGATGTAACACAGAAATTGCATCGGCATTGAATACAACAGTCACCATGCGCACTTTCCTCCATGGGAGTAGTGTCAAAAACAGTCTACGCTTTGATCGTTCCCTGGAAGACCAGTAGTAGTTTCCGATGCACATCTGGAAGCATTCTGCAATCTGTGGACTATCAGAGTGTTGATGAAACACAGAAATTGCATCGGGATTGAATACAACAGTCACCATGCGCACTTCCCTCCACGGGAGTAATGTCTCAAACAGTCTACGCTTTGATCGTTCCCTGGAAGACCAGTAGTAGTTTCCGATGCACATCTGGAGGCATTCTGAAATCTGTGGACTAAGTGAGTGTTGATAAAACACAGAAATTGCATCGGGATTGAATACAACAGTCACCAAGTTCACTTCTCTCCATGGGAGTAGTTTCTCAAACAGTCTACGATTTGATCGTTCCCAGGGAGACCAGTAGTAGTTTCCGATGCACATCTGGAGGCATTCTGTAATTTGTGGAGTATCAGAGTGTTGATCAAACACAGAAATTGCATCGGGATTGAATACAACAGTCACCATGCGCACTTTCCTCCATGGGAGTAATGTCTCAAACAGTCTACGTTTTCATCGTTCCCTGGAAGACCAGTAGTAGTTTCCGATGCACATCAAGTGGCATTCCTTAATCTGTGAACAATCAGAGTGTTGATGAAACACAGAAATTGCATCGGGATTGAATACAACAGTCACCATGCGCCCTTTCCTCCATTGGAGTAATGTCTCAAACAGTCTACGCTTTCATCGTTCCCTGGAAGACCAATAGTAGTTTCCGATGCACATCTGGAGGCATTCTGTAATCTGTGGAGTATCAGAGTGTTGATGAAACACAGAAATTGCATCGGGATTGAATACAACAGTCACCATGCGCACTTTCCTCCATGGGAGTAATGTCTCAAACAGTCTACGTTTTCATCGTTCCCTGGAAGACCAGTAGTAGTTTCCGATGCACATCTGGAAACATTCTGCAACCTGTGGACTATCAGCGTGTTGATGAAACACAGAAATTGCATCGGGATTGAATACAACAGTCACCATGCGCACTTTCCTCCATGGGAGTAATGTCTCAAACAGTCTACGCTTTGATCGTTTCCTGGAAGACCAGTAGTAGTTTCCGATGCACATGTGGATGCATTCTGTAATCTGTGGACCTTCAAAGTGTTGATGAAACACGGATATTGCATCGGGATTGAATACAACGGTCACCACTCGCACTTTCCTCCACGGGAGTAATGTCTCAAACAGTCTACGCTTTGATCGTTACCTGGAAGACCAGTAGTAGTTTCCGATGCACATCTGGTGGCATTCCTTAATCTGTGGACTATCAGAGTGTTCATGAAAAACAGAAATTGCATCGGCATTGAATACAACAGTCACCATGCGCACTTTCCTCCATGGGAGTGGTGTCTCAAACAGTCTACGCTTTGATCGTTCCCAGGAAGACCAGTAGTAGTTTCAGATGCACATCTGGTGGCATTCTGTAATCTGTGGACTATCAGAGTGTTGATGAAACACAGATATTGCATCGGGATTGAATACAACAGTCACCATGCGCACTTTGCTCCAAGGGAGTAATGTCTCAAATAGTCTACGCTTTGATCGTTCCCTGGAAGATCAGTAGTAGTTTCCGATGCACATCTGGATGCATTCTGTAATCTGTGGACCTTCAGAGTGTTGATGTAACACAGAAATTGCATCGGCATTGAATACAACAGTCACCATGCGCACTTTCCTCCATGGGAGTTGTGTCTCAAACAGTCTACGCTTTGATCGTTCCCTGGAAGACCAGTAGTAGTTTCCGATGCACATCTGGAAGCATTCTGCAATCTGTGGACTATCAGAGTGTTGATGAAACACAGAAATTGCATCGGGATTGAATACAACAGTCACCATGTACACTTCCCTCCACGGGAGTAATGTCTCACACAGTCTACGCTTTGATCGTTCCCTGGAAGACCAGTAGTAGTTTCCGATGCACATCTGGAGGCATTCTGAAATCTGTGGACTAACTGAGTTTTGATAAAACACAGAAATTGCAATGGGATTGAATACAACAGCCACCATGCGCACTTTCCTCCATGGGAATAATGTCTCGACCCGTCTACGCTTTGAGTTCCCTGGAAGACCAGTAGTAGTTTCCGATGCACATCTGGAGGCATTCTGTAATCTGTGGAATATCAGAGTGTTGATCAAAGACAGAAATTGCATCGGGATTGAATACAACAGTCACCATGCGCACTTTCCTCCATGGGAGTAATGTCTCAAACAGTCTACGTTTTGATCGTTCCCTGGAAGACCAGTAGTAGTTTCCGATGCACATCTGGAGGCATTCTGAAATCTGTGGACTAAGTGAGTGTTGATAAAACACAGAAATTGCAATGGGATTGAATACAACAGTCACCAAGTTCACTTCTCTCCATGGGAGTAGTTTCTCAAACAGTCTACGATTTGATCGTTCCCAGGGAGACCAGTAGTAGTTTCCGATGCACATCTGGAGGCATTCTGTAATCTGTGGAGTATCAGAGTGTTGATCAAACACAGAAATTGCATCGGGATTGAATACAACAGTCACCATGCGCACTTTCCTCCATGGGAGTAATGTCTCAAACAGTCTACATTTTCATCGTTCCCTGGAAGACCAGTTGTAGTTTCCGATGCACATCTGGAAGCATTCTGCAATCTGTGGACTATCAGCGTGTTGATGAAACCCAGAAATTGCATCGGGATTGAATACAACAGTCACCATGCGCACTTTCTTCCATGGGAGCAATATCTCAAACAGTCTACTCTTTGATCGTTCCCTGGAAGACCAGTAGTAGTTTCCGATGCACATCTGGAGGCATTCAGAAATCTGTGGACTAACTGAGTGTTGATGAAACACAGAATTTGCAATGGAATTGAATACAACAGTCACCATGCGCACTTTCAGCCACAGGGGTAATGTCTCAAACAGTCTACGCTTTGATCGTTACCTTGAAGACCAGTATTATCTTCCGATGCACATCTGGTGGCATTCCTTAATCTGTGGACTATCGCAGTGTGGATGAAACACAGAAATTGCATCGGGATTGAATACAACAGTCACCATGCGCACTTTCCTCCATGGGGGTAATGTCTCAAACAGTCTACGCTCTGATCGTTTCCTGGAAGACCAGTAGTAGTTTCCGATGCACATCGGGATGCATTCTGTAATCTGTGGACCTTCAAAGTGTTGATGAAACACGGATATTGCATCGGGATTGAATACTACAGTCACCATGCGCACTTGCCTACATGTTTGTAATGTCTCAAACAGTGTACGCTTTGATCGTTCCCTGGAAGACCAGTGGTAGTTTCCGATGCACATCTGGAGGCATTCTGTAATCTGTGGATCATCAGAGTGTTGATGAAACACAGAAATTGCATCGGGATTGAATACAACAGTCACCATGCGCACTTTCCTCCACAGGAGTAATATCTCAAACAGTCTACGCTTTGATCGTTACCTGGAAGACCAGTAGTAGTTTCCGATGCACATCTGGTGGCATTCCTTAATCTGTGAACTATCAGAGTGTTCATGAAAAACAGAAATATCATCGGCATTGAATACAACAGTCACCATGCGCACTTTCCGCCATGGGAGTGGTGTCTCAAACAGTTTACGCTTTGATCGTTCCCAGGAAGACCAGTATTAGTTTCTGATGCACATCTGGAGGCATTCTGTAATCTGTGGAGTATCAGAGTGTTGATCAAACACAGAAGTTGCATTGGGATTGAATACAACAGTCACCATGCGCACTTTCCTCCATGGGAGTAAATTCTCAAACAGTCTACGCTTTGATCGTTCCCTGGAAGACCAGTAGTAGTTTCCGATGTACATCTGGTGGCATTCCTTAATCTGTGGACTATCATAGTGTTGATGAAACACAGAAATTGCATCGGGATTGAATACAACAGTCACCATGCGCACTTTGCTCCATGGGAGTAATGTCTCAAATAGTCTACGCTTTGATCGTTCCCTGGAAGACCAGTAGTAATTTCCGATGCACATCTGGATGCATTCTGTAATCTGTGGACCTTCAGAGTGTTGATGTAACACAGAAATTGCATCGGGATTGAATACAACAGTCACCATGCGCACTTCCCTCCATGGGAGTACTTTCTCAAACAGTCTACGCTTTGATCGTTCCCAGGGAGACCAGTAGTAGTTTCCGATGCACATCTGGAGGCATTCTGTAATCTGTGGAGTATCAGAGTGTTGATCAAACACAGAAATTGCATCGGGATTGAATACAACAGTCACCATGCGCACTTTCCTCCATGGGAGTAATGTCTCAAACAGTCTACGTTTTGATCGTTCCCTGGAAGACCAGTAGTAGTTTCCGATGCACATCTGGAAGCATTCTGCAATCTGTGGACTATCAGCATGTTGATGAAACCCAGAAATTGCATCGGGATTGAATACAACAGTCACCATGCGCACTTTCCTCCACAGGAGTAATGTCTCAAACAGTCTACGCTTTGATCGTTCCCTGGAAGACCAGTAGTAGTTTCCGATGCACATAAGGTGGCATTCCTTAATCTGTGAACAATCAGAGTGTTGATGAAACACAGAAATTGCATCGGGATTGAATACAACAGTCACCATGCGCACTTTCCTCCATGGGAGTGGTGTCTCAAACAGTCTACGCTTTCATCGTTCCCTGGAAGACCAATAGTAGTTTCCGATGCACATCTGGAGGCATTCTGTAATCTGTGGAGTATCAGAGTGTTGATGAAACACAGAAATTGCATCGGGATTGAATACAACAGTCACCATGCGCACTTTCCTCCATGGGAGTGGTGTCTCAAACAGTCTACGCTTTCATCGTTCCCTGGAAGACCAATAGTAGTTTCCGATGCACATCTGGAGGCATTCTGTAATCTGTGGAGTATCAGAGTGTTGATGAAACACAGAAATTGCATCGGGATTGAATACAACAGTCACCATGCGCACTTTCCTCCACAGGAGTAATGTCTCAAACAGTCTACGCTTTGATCGTTCCCTGGAAGACCAGTAGTAGTTTCCGATGCACATCAGGTGGCATTCCTTAATCTGTGAACAATCAGAGTGTTGATGAAACACAGAAATTGCATCGGGATTGAATACAACAGTCACCATGCGCACTTTGCTCCATGGGAGTAATGTCTCAAATAGTCTACGCTTTGTTCGTTCCCTGGAAGACCAGTAGTAGTTTCTGATGCACATCTGGATGCATTCTGTAATCTGTGGACCTTCAGAGTGTTGATGTAACACAGAAATTGCAATGGGATTGTATACAACAGCCACCATGCGCACTTTCCTGCATGGGAGTAATGTCTCGACCCGTCAACGCTCTGAGTTCCCTGGAAGACCAGTAGTAGTTTCCGATGCACATCTGGAAGCATTCTGCAATCTGTGGAGTATCAGAATGTTGATCAAACACAGAAATTGCATCGGGATTGAATACAACAGTCACCATTCGCACTTTCCTCCATGGGAGTAATGTCTCAAACAGTCTACGTTTTCATCGTTCCCTGGAAGACCAGTAGTAGTTTCCGATGCACATCTGGAAGCATTCTGCAATCTGTGGACTATCAGCGTGTTGATGAAACCCAGAAATTACATCGGGATTGAATACAACAGTCACCATGCGCACTTTCCTCCATGGGAGTAATATCTCAAACAATCTACTCTTTGATCTTTCCCTGGAAGACCAGTAGTAGTTTCCGATGCACATCTGGAAGCATTCTGCAATCTGTGGAGTATCAGAATGTTGATCAAACACAGAAATTGCATCGGGATTGAATACAACAGTCACCATTCGCACTTTCCTCCATGGGAGTAATGTCTCAAACAGTCTACGTTTTCATCGTTCCCTGGAAGACCAGTAGTAGTTTCCGATGCACATCTGGAAGCATTCTGCAACCTGTGGACTATCAGCGTGTTGATGAAACACAGAAATTGCATCGGGATTGAATACAACAGTCACCATGCGCACTTTCCTCCATGGGAGTAATGTCTCAAACAGTCTACGCTTTGATCGTTTCCTGGAAGACCAGTAGTAGTTTCCGATGCACATGTGGATGCATTCTGTAATCTGTGGACCTTCAAAGTGTTGATGAAACACGGATATTGCATCGGGATTGAATACAACAGTCACCATTTGCACTTGCCTACATGTTAGTAATGTCTCAAACAGTGTACGCTTTGATCCTTCCCTGGAAGACCAGTGGTAGTTTCCGATGCACATCTGGAGGCATTCTGTAATCTGTGGATCATCAGAGTGTTGATGAAACACAGAAATTGCATCGGGATTGAATACAACGGTCACCATGCGCACTTTCCTCCACGGGAGTAATGTCTCAAACAGTCTACGCTTTGATCGTTACCTGGAAGACCAGTAGTAGTTTCCGATGCACATCTGGTGGCATTCCTTAATCTGTGGACTATCAGAGTGTTCATGAAAAACAGAAATTGCATCGGCATTGAATACAACAGTCACCATGCGCACTTTCCTCCATGGGAGTGGTGTCTCAAACAGTCTACGCTTTGATCGTTCCCAGGAAGACCAGTAGTAGTTTCAGATGCACATCTGGAGGCATTCTGTAATCTGTGGACTATCAGAGTGTTGATGAAACACAGATATTGCATCGGGATTGAATACAACAGTCACCATGCGCACTTTGCTCCAAGGGAGTAATGTCTCAAATAGTCTACGCTTTGATCGTTCCCTGGAAGATCAGTAGTAGTTTCCGATGCACATCTGGATGCATTCTGTAATCTGTGGACCTTCAGAGTGTTGATGTAACACAGAAATTGCATCGGCATTGAATACAACAGTCACCATGCGCACTTTCCTCCATGGGAGTTGTGTCTCAAACAGTCTACGCTTTGATCGTTCCCTGGAAGACCAGTAGTAGTTTCCGATGCACATCTGGAAGCATTCTGCAATCTGTAGACTATCAGAGTGTTGATGAAACACAGAAATTGCATCGGGATTGAATACAACAGTCACCATGCGCACTTCCCTCCACGGGTGTAATGTCTCAAACAGTCTACGCTTTGATCGTTCCCTGGAAGACCAGTGGTAGTTTCCGATGCACATCTGGAGGCATTCTGAAATCTGTGGACTAACTGAGTTTTGATAAAACACAGAAATTGCAATGGGATTGAATACAACAGCCACCATGCGCACTTTCCTCCATGGGAATAATGTCTCGACCCGTCTACGCTTTGAGTTCCCTGGAAGACCAGTAGTAGTTTCCGATGCACATCTGGAGGCATTCTGTAATCTGTGGAATATCAGAGTGTTGATCAAAGACAGAAATTGCATCGGGATTGAATACAACAGTCACCATGCGCACTTTCCTCCATGGGAGTAATGTCTCAAACAGTCTACGTTTTGATCGTTCCCTGGAAGACCAGTAGTAGTTTCCGATGCACATCTGGAAGCATTCTGCAATCTGTGGACTATCAGCGTGTTGATGAAACCCAGAAATTGCATCGGGATTGAATACAACAGTCACCATGCGCATTTTCCTCCATGGGAGTAATATCTCAAACAGTCTACGTTTTGATCGTTCCCTGGAAGACCAGTAGTAGTTTCCGATGCACATCTGGAGGCATTCAGAAATCTGTGGACTAACTGAGTGTTGATGAAACACAGAAATTGCAATGGAATTGAATACAACAATCACCATGCGCACTTTCAGCCACAGGAGTAATGTCTCAAACAGTCTACGCTTTGATCGTTACCTTGAAGACCAGTAGTAGCTTCCGATGCACATCTGGTGGCATTCCTTAACCTGTGGACTATCAGAGTGTTGATGAAACACAGAAATTGAATCGGCATTGAATACAACAGTCACCATGCGCACATTGCTCCATGGGAGTAATGTCTCAAATAGTCTACGATTTGATCGTTCCCTGGAAGACCAGTAGTAGTTTCCGATTCACATCTGGATGCATTCCGTAATCTGTGGACCTTCAGAGTGTTGATGAAACACAGAAATTGCATCGGGATTGAATACAACAGTCACCATGCGCACTTCCCTCCATGGGAGTATTGTCTCAAACAGTCTACCCTTTGATCGTTCCCTGGAAGATCAGTAGTAGTTTCCGATGCACATCTGGAAGCACTCTGCAATCTGTGGACTATCAGAGTGTTGATGAAACATAGAAAATGCATCGGGATTGAATACAACAGTCAACAAGAGCACTTCCCTCCACGGGACTAATGTGTCAAACAGTCTACGCTTTGATCGTTCCCTGGAAATCCAGTAGTAGTTTCCGATGCACATCTGGAGGCATTCTGAAATCTGTGGACTAACTGAGTGTTGAAAAACACAGAAATTGCAATGGGATTGAATACAACAGCCACCATGCGCACTTTCCTCCATGGGAGTAATGTCTCGACCCGTCTACGCTCTGAGTTCCCTGGAAGACCAGTAGTAGTTTCCGATGCACTTCTAGAGGCATTCTGTAATCTGTGGACTATCAGAGTGTTGATGAAACACAGAAATTGCATCGGGATTGAATACAACAGTCACCATGCGCACTTCCCTCCATGGGAGTAATGGCTCAAACAGTCTACGCTTTGATCGTTCCCTGGAAGACCAGTAGTAGTTTCCGATGCACATCTGGAGGCATTCTGATATCTGTGGACCTTCAGAGTGTTGATGAAACACAGAAATTGCAATGGGATTGAATACAACAGTCACCATTCGCACTTTCCTCCATGGGAGTAATGTCTCAAACAGTCTACGTTTTCATCGTTCCCTGGAAGACCAGTAGCAGTTTCCGATGCACATCTTGAAGCATTCTGCAATCTGTGGACTATCAGCGTGTTGATGAAACCCAAAAATTGCATCGGGATTGAATACAACAGTCACCATGCGCACATTCCTCCATGGGAGTAATATCTCAAACAGTCTACTCTTTGATCGTTCCCTGGAAGACCAGTAGTAGTTTCCGATGCACATCTGGAGGCATTCAGAAATCTGTGGACTAACTGAGTGTTGATGAAACACAGAAATTGCAATGGAATTGAATACAACAGTCACCATGCGCACTTTCAGCCACAGGAGTAATGTCTCAAACAGTCTACGCTTTGATCGTTACCTTCAAGACCAGTAGTAGCTTCCGATGCACATCTGGTGGCATTCCTTAATCTGTGGACTATCAGAGTGTTGATGAGACACAGAAATTGCATCGGGATTGAATACAACAGTCACCATGCGCACTTTCCTCCACAGGAGTAATGTCTCAAACAGTCTACGGTCTGATCGTTTCCTGGAAGACCAGTAGCAGTTTCCGATGCACATCTGGATGCATTCTGTAATCTGTGGCCTTCAAAGTGTTGATGAAACACGGATATTGCATCGGGATTGAATACAACAGTCACCATTCGCATTTGCCTACATGTTAGTAATGTCTCAAACAGTGTACGCTTTGATCGTTCCCTGGAAGACCAGTGGTAGTTTCCGATGCACATCTGGAGGCATTCTGTAATCTGTGGATCATCAGAGTGTTGATGAAACACAGAAATTGCATCGGGATTGAATACAACAGTCACCATGCGCACTTTCCTCCACAGGAGTAATGTCTCAAACAGTCTACGCTTTGATCGTTCACAGGAAGACCAGTAGTATTTTCCGATGCACATCTGGAGGCATTCTGCAATCTGTGGAGTATCAGAGTGATGATCAAACACAGAAATTGTATCGGGATTGAAAACAACAGTCACCATGCGCCCTTTCCTCCATGGGAGTAATGTCTCAAACAGTCTACGCTTTGATCGTTCCCTGGAAGACCAGTAGTAGTTTCCGATGCACATCTGGAACCATTCTGCAATCTGTGGACTATCAGAGTGTTGATGAAACTCAGAAATTGCATCGGGATTGAATACAACAGTCACCATGCGCACTTTCCTCCGCAGGAGTAATGTCTCAAACAGTCTACGCTTTGATCGTTACCTGGAAGAGCAGTAGTAGTTTCCGATGCACATCTGGTTTCATGCCTTAATCTGTGGACTATCAGAGTGTTGATGAAACACAGACATTGCATCGGGATTGAATACAACAGTCACCATGCGCACTTTGCTCCATGGGAGTAATGTCTCAAATAGTCTACGATTTGATCGTTCCCTGGAAGACCAGTAGTAGTTTCCGATGCACATCTGGAAGCATTCTGCAATCTGTGGACTATCAGAGTGTTGATGAAACACAGAAATTGCATCGGGATTGAATACAACAGTCACCATGCGCACTTCCCTCCACGGGAGTAATGTCTCAAACAGTCTACGCTTTGATAGTTCCCTGGAAGACCAGTAGTAGTTTCCGATGCACATCTGGAGGCATTCTGAAATCTGTGGACTAACTGAGTGTTGATAAAACACAGAAATTGCAATGGGATTGAATACAACAGCCACCATGCGCACTTTCCTCCATGGGAGTAATGTCTCGTCCCGTCTACGCTTTGAGTTCCCTGGAAGACCAGTAGTAGTTTCCGATGCACAACTAGAGGCATTCTGTATTCTGTGGACTATCAGAGTGTTGATGAAACACAGAAATTGCATCGGGATTGAATACAACAGTCACCATGCGCACTTCCCTCCATGGGAGTAGTTTCTCAAACAGTCTACGCTTTGATCGTTCCCAGGGAGACCAGTTGCAGTTTCCGATGCACATCTGGAGGCATTCTGTAATCTGTGGAGTATCAGAGTGTTGATCAAACACAGAAATTGCATCGGGATTGAATACAACAGTCACCATGCGCACTTTCCTCCATGGGAGTAATATCTCAAACAGTCTACGTTTTGATCGTTCCCTGGAAGACCAGTAGTAGTTTCCGATGCACATCTGGAAGCAATCTGCAATCTGTGGACTATCAGCGTGTTGATGAAACCCATAAATTGCATCGGGATTGAATACAACAGTCACCATGCGCACTTTCCTCCATGGGAGTAATATCTCAAACAGTCTACTCTTTGATCGTTCCCTGGAAGACCTGTAGTAGTTTCCGATGCACATCTGGAGGCATTCAGAAATCTGTGGACTAACTGAGTGTTGATGAAACACAGAAATTGCAATGGAATTGAGTACAATTGTCACCATGCGCACTTTCAGCCACAGGAGTAATGTCTCAAACAGTCTACGCTTTGATCGTTACCTTGAAGACCAGTAGTAGCTTCCGATGCACATCTGGTGGCATTCCTTTATCTGTGGACTATCAGAGTGTTGATGAAACACAGAAATTGCATCGGGATTGAATACAACAGTCACCATGCACACTTTCCTCCATGGGAGTAATGTCTCAAACAGTCTACGCTCTGATCGTTTCCTGGAAGACCAGTAGTAGTTTCCGATGCACATCTGGATGCATTCTGTAATCTGTAGACCTTCAAAGTGTTGATGAAACACGGATATTGCATCGGGATTGAAAACAACAGTCACCATGCGCACTTGCCTACATGTTAGTAATGTCTCAAACAGTGTACGCTTTGATCGTTCCCTGGAGGACCAGTGGTAGTTTCCGATGCACATCTGGAGGCATTCTGTATTCTGTGGATCATCAGAGTGTTGATGAAACACAGAAATTGCATCGGGATTGAATGCAACAGTCACCATGCGCACTTTACTCCACAGGAGTAATGTCTCAAACAGTCTACGCTTTGATCGTTACCTGGAAGACCAGTAGTAGTTTCCGATGCACATCTGGTGGCATTCCTTAATCTGTGGACCATCAGAGTGTTGATGAAACACAGAAATTGCATCGGGATTGAATACAACAGTCACGATGCGTACTTTGCTCCAAGGGAGTAATGTCTCAAATAGTCTACGCTTTGATCGTTCCCTGGAAGACCAGTAGTAGTTTCCGATGCACATCTGGATGCATTCTGTAATCTGTGGACCTTCAGAGTGTTGATGAAACACAGAAATTGCATCGGGATTGAATAAAACAGTAACCATGAGCACTTTCCTCCACGGGAGTAATGTCTCAAACAGTCTATGTTTTGAACGTTCCTAGGAAGACCAGTAGTAATTTCCGATGCATATCTCGAGGCATTCTGTAATCTGTGGGGTATCAGAGTGTTGATGAAACACAGAAATTGCATCGGGATTGAATACAACTGTCACCATGCGCACTTTCCTTCATGGGAGTAGTGTCTCAAACAGTCTACGCTTTGATCGTTCCCTGGAAGACCAGTAGTAGTTTCCGATGCACATCTGGAAGCATTCTGCAATCTGTGGACTATCACAGTGTTGATGAAACACAGAAATTGCATCGGGATTGAATACAACAGTCACCATGCGCACTTCCCTCCACGGGAGTAATGTCTCAAACAGTCTATGCTTTGATCGTTCCCTCGACGACCAGTAGTAGTTTCCGATGCACATCTGGAGGCATTCTGAAATCTGTGGACTAACTGAGTGTTGATAAAACACCGAAATTGCAATGGGATTGAATAGAACAGTCACCATGGGCACTTTCCTCCATGGGAGTAATGTCTCGAACCGTCTACGCTTTGAGTTCCCTGGAAGACCAGTAGTAGTTTCCGATGCACATCTAGAGGCATTCTGTAATCTGTGGACTATCAGAGTGTTGATGAAACACAGAAATTGCATCGGGACTGATTATACAACACTCTCCATGCGCACTTCGTGCCATGGGAGTAGTGTCTCAAACAGTCTACACTTTGATTGTTACCTGGAAGACCAGTAGTAGTTTCCGAGGCACATCTGGTGAGATTCCTTAATCTGTGGACTATCAGAGTGTTGATGAAACACAGAAATTGCATCGGGTTTGCATACAACAGTCACCATGCGAACTTTCCTCCATGGGAGTAATGTCTCAAACAGTCTACGCTCTGATCGTTTCCTGGAAGACCAGTAGTAGTTTCCGATGCAAATCTGGATGCATTCTGTAATCTGTGGACCTTCAAAGTGTTGATGAAACACGGATATTGCATCGGGATTGAATACTACAGTCACCATGCGCACTTGCCTACATGTTAGTAATGTCTCAAACAGTGTACGCTTTGATCGTTCCCTGGAAGACCAGTAGTAGTTTCCGATGCTTATCTCTAGGCATTCAGAAATCTGTGGACTGAGTGTTGATGAAACACAGAAATTGCAATGGAATTGAATACAACAGTCACCATGCGCTCTTTCCTCCACAGGAGTAATGTCTTAAACAGTCTACGCTTTGATCGTTACCTGGAAGACCAATAGTGGTTTCCGATGCACATCTGGAGACAATCTGTAACCTGTGGAGTATCAGAGTGTTGATGAATCCCAGAAATTGCAGCGGAAATGAATATAACCGTCACCATGAGCACTATCCTCCATGGGAGTAATGTCTCAAACTGTCTACGCTTTGAACGTTCCCTGGAAGACCAGTAGTAGTTTCCGATGCTTATCTCTAGGCATTCAGAAATCTGTGGACTGAGTGTTGATGAAACACAGAAATTGCAATGGAATTGAATACAACAGTCACCATGGGCACTTTCCTCCATGGCAGTAATGTCTCAAACTGGCTACGCTGTGATCGTACCTTGGAAGACCAGTAGTAGTTTCCGATGCACATCTGGTGGCATTCTGTAATCTGTGGACTATCAGAGTGTTGATGAAACACAGAAATTGCATCGGGATTGAATTCAACAGTCACCATGCGCACTTTCCTCCATGGGAGTAATATCTCAAACAGTTTACTCTTTGATCGTTCCCTGGAAGACCAGTAGTAGTTTCCGATGCACATCTGGAGGCATTCAGAAATCTGTGGACTAACTGAGTGTTGATGAAACACAGAAATTGCAAGGGAATTGAATACAACAGTCACCATGTGCACTTTCAGACACAGGAGTAATGTCTCAAACAGTCTACGCTTTGATCTTTACCTTGAAGACCAGTAGTAGCTTCCGATGCACATCTGGTGGCATTCATTAATCTGTGGACTATCAGAGTGTTGATGAAACACAGAAATTGCATCGGGATTGAATACAACAATCACCATGCGCACTTTCCTCCATGGGAGTAATGTCTCAAACAGTCTACGCTCTGATCGTTTCCTGGAGGACCAGTAGTAGTTTCCTATGCACATCTGGATGCATTCTGTAATCTGTGGACCTTCAAAGTGTTGATGAATCACGGATATTGCATCGGGATTGAATACAACAGTCACCATGCGCACTTGCCTACATGTTAGTAATGTCTCAGACAGTGTACGCTTTGATCGTTCCCTGGAAGACCAGTGGTAGTTTCCGATGCACATCTGGAGGCATTCCGTAATCTGTGGATCATCAGAGTGTTGATGAAACACAGAAATTGCATCGGGATTGAATGCAACAGTCACCATGCGCACTTTCCTCCACAGGAGTAATGTCTCAAACAGTCTACGCTTTGATCGTTACCTGGAAGACCAGTAGTAGTTTCCGATGCACATCTGGTGGCATACCTTAATCTGTGGACTATCAGAGTGTTCATGAAAAACTGAAATTGCATCGGCATTGAATACAACAGTCACCATGCGCAATTTCCTCCATGGGAGTGGTGTCTCAAACAGTCTACGATTTGATCGTTCCCAGGAATACCAGTAGTAGTTTCTGATGCACATCTGGAGGCATTCTGTAATCTGTGGAGTATCAGAGTGTTGATCAAACACAGAAATTGCATCGGGATTGAATACAACAGTCACCATGCGCACTTTCCTCCATGGGAGTAATGTCTCAAACAGTCTACGCTTTGATCGTTCCCTGGAAGACCAGTAGTAGTTTCCGATGCACATCTGGTGGCATTCCTTAATCTGTGGACTATCAGAGTGTTGATGAAACACAGAAATTGCATCGGGATTGAATACAACAGTCACCATGCGCACTTTGCTCCAAGGGAGTAATGTCTCAAATAGTCTACGATTTGATCGTTCCCTGGAAGACCAGTAGTAGTTTCCGATGCACATCTGGATGCATTCTGTAATCTGTGGACCTTCAGAGTGTTGATGAAACACAGAAATTGCATCGGGATTGAATACAACAGTCACCATGCGCACTTCCCTCCACGGGAGTAATGTCTCAAACAGTCTACGCTTTGATCGCTCCATGGAAGACCAGTAGTAGTTTCCGATGCACATCTGGAGGCATTCTGAAATCTGTGGACTAACTGAGTGTTGATAAAACACCGAAATTGCAATGGGATTGAATAGAATAGTCACCATGGGCACTTTCCTCCATGGGAGTAATGTCTCAAACAGTCTACGCTCTGATCGTTTCCTGGAAGACCAGTAGTAGTTTCCGATGCACATCTGGATGCATTCTGTAATCTGTGGACCTTCAAAGTGTTGATGAAACACGGATATTGCATCGGGATTGAATACTACAGTCACCATGCGCACTTGCCTACATGTTAGTAATGTCTCAAACAGTGTACGCTTTGATCGTTCCCTGGAGGACCAGTGGTAGTTTCCGATGCACATCTGGAGGCATTCTGTAATCTGTGGATCATCAGAGTGTTGATGAAACACAGAAATTGCATCGGGATTGAATACAACAGTCACCATGCGCTCTTTCCTCCACAGGAGTAATGTCTCAAACAGTCTACGTTTTGATCGTTACCTAGAAGACCAATAGTGGTTTCCGATGCACATCTGGAGACAATCTGTAACCTGTGGAGTATCAGAGTGTTGATGAATCCCAGAAATTGCAGCGGAATTGAATACAACCGTCACCATGAGCACTATCCTCCATGGGAGTAATGTCTCAAACAGTCTACGCTTTGAACGTTCCCTGGAAGACCAGTAGTTGTTTCCGATGCTTATCTCTAGGCATTCAGAAATCTGTGGACTGAGTGTTGATGAAACACAGAAATTGCAATGGAATTGAATACAACAGTCACCATGGGCACTTTCCTCCATGGGAGTAATGTCTCAAACTGTCTACGCTGTGATCGTTCCTTGGAAGACCAGTAGTAGTTTCCGATGCACATCTGGTGGCATTCTGTAATCTGTGGACTATCAGAGTGTTGATGAAACACAGAAATTGCATCGGGATTGAATTCAACAGTCACCATGCGCACTTTCCTCCATGGGAGTAATATCTCAAACAGTCTACTCTTTGATCGTTCCCTGGAAGACCAGTAGTAGTTTCCGATGCACATCTGGAGGCATTCAGAAATCTGTGGACTAACTGAGTGTTGATGAAACACAGAAATTGCAATGGAATTGAATACAACAGTCACCATGTGCACTTTCAGACACAGGAGTAATGTCTCAAACAGTATACGCTTTGATCTTTACCTTGAAGACCAGTAGTAGCTTCCGATGCACATCTGGTGGCATTCATTAATCTGTGGACTATCAGAGTGTTGATGAAACACAGAAATTGCATCGGGATTGAATACAACAATCACCATGCGCACTTTACTCCATGGGAGTAATGTCTCAAACAGTCTACGCTCTGATCGTTTCCTGGAGGACCAGTAGTAGTTTCCTATGCACATCTGGATGCATTCTGTAATCTGTGGACCTTCAAAGTGTTGATGAATCACGGATATTGCATCGGGATTGAATACAACAGTCACCATGCGCACTTGCCTACATGTTAGTAATGTCTCAAACAGTGTACGCTTTGAACGTTCCCTGGAAGACCAGTGGTAGTTTCCGATGCACATCTGGAGGCATTCTGTAATCTGTGGATCATCAGTGTGTTGATGAAACACAGAAATTGCATCGGGATTGAATACAACAGTCACCATGCGCACTTTCCTCCACAGGCGTAATGTCTCAAACAGTCTACGCTCTCATCGTTACCTGGAAGACCAGTAGTAGTTTCCGATGCACATCTGGTGGCATACCTTAATCTGTGGACTATCAGAGTGTTCATGAAAAACTGAAATTGCATCGGCATTGAATACAACAGTCACCATGCGCAATTTCCTCCATGGGAGTGGTGTCTCAAACAGTCTACGCTTTGATCGTTCCCAGGAATACCAGTAGTAGTTTCTGATGCACATCTGGAGGCATTCTGTAATCTGTGGAGTATCAGAGTGTTGATCAAACACAGAAATTGCATCGGGATTGAATACAACAGTCACCATGCGCACTTTCCTCCATGGGAGTAATGTCTCAAACAGTCTACGCTTTGATCGTTCCCTGGAAGACCAGTAGTAGTTTCCGATGCACATCTGGTGGCATTCCTTAATCAGTGGACTATCAGAGTGTTGATGAAACACAGAAATTGCATCGGGATTGAATACAACAGTCACCATGCGCACTTTGCTCCAAGGGAGTAATGTCTCAAATAGTCTACGCTTTGATCGTTCCCTGGAAGACCAGTAGTAGTTTCCGATGCACATCTGGATGCATTCTGTAATCTGTGGACCTTCAGAGTGTTGATGAAACACAGAAATTGCATCGGGATTGAATACAACAGTAACCATGAGCACTTTCCTCCACGGGAGTAATGTCTCAAACAGTCTATGTTTTGATCGTTCCTAGGAAGACCAGTAGTAGTTTCCGATGCATATCTCGAGTCATTCTGTAATCTGTGGAGTATCAGAGTGTTGATGGAACACAGAAATTGCAACGGGATTGAATACAACAGTCACCATGCGCACTTTCCTCCATGGGAGTAGTGTCTCAAACACGCGTTGATCGTTCCATGGAAGCCCAGTAGTAGTTTCCGATGCACATCAGGAAGCATTCTGCAATCTGTGGACTATCACAGTGTTGATGAAACACAGAAATTGCATCGGGATTGAATACAACAGTCACCATGCGCACTTTCCTCCATGGGAGTAATGTCTCGACCCGTCTACGCTTTGAGTTCCCTGGAAGACCAGTAGTAGTTTCCGATGCACAACTAGAGGCATTCTGTATTCTGTGGACTATCAGAGTGTTGATGAAACACAGAAATTGCATTGGGATTGAATACAACAGTCACCATGCGCACTTCCCTCCATGGGAGTAGTTTCTCAAACAGTCTACGATTTTAATCGTTCCCAGGGAGACCAGTAGTAGTTTCCGATGCACATCTGGAGGCATTCTGTAATCTGTGGAGTATCAGAGTGTTGATCAAACACAGAAATTGCATCGGGATTGAATACAACAGTCACCATGCGCACTTTCCTCCATGCGAGTAATGTCTCAAACAGTCTACGTTTTGATCGTTCCCTGGAAGACCAGTAGTAGTTTCCGATGCACATCTGGAAGCTTTCTGCAATCTGTGGACTAACGGCGTGTTGATGAAACCCAGAAATTGCATCGGGATTGAATACAACAGTCACCATGCGCACTTTCCTCCATGGGAGTAATGTCTCAAATAGTCTACGCTTTGATCTTTCCCTGGAAGACCAGTAGTAGATTCCGATGCACATCTGGATGCATTCTGTAATCTGTGGACCTTCAGAGTGTTGATGAAACACAGAAATTGCATCGGGATTGAATACAACAGTAACCATGAGCACTTTCCTCCACGGGAGTAATGTCTCAAACAGTCTATGTTTTGATCGTTCCTAGGAAGACCAGTAATAGTTTCCGATGCATATCTCGAGTCATTCTGTAATCTGTGGAGTATCAGAGTGTTGATGGAACACAGAAATTGCATCGGGATTGAATACAACAGTCACCATGCACACTTTCCTCCATGGGAGTAATGTCTCAAACAGTCTACGCTCTGATCGTTTCCTGGAAGACCAGTAGTAGTTTCCGATGCACATCTGGATGCATTCTGCAATCTGTGGACCTTCAAAGTGTTGATGAAACACAAATATTGCATCGGGATTGAATACAACAGTCACCATGCGCACTTGCCTACATGTTAGTAATGTCTCGAACAGTGTACGCTTTGATCGTTCCCTGGAAGACCAGTGGTAGTTTCCGATGCACATCTGGAGGCATTCTGTAATCTGTGGATCATCAGAGTGTTGATGAAACACAGAAATTGCATCGGGATTGAATACAACAGTCACCATGCGCACTTTACTCCACAGGAGTAATGTCTCAAACAGTCTACGCTTTGATCGTTACCTAGAAGACCAGTAGTAGTTTCCGATGCACATCTGGTGGCATTCCTTAATCTGTGGACTATCAGAGTGTTCATGAAAAACAGAAATTGCATCGGCATTGAATACAACAGTCACCATGCGCACTTTCCTCCATGGGAGTGGTGTCTCAAACAGTCTACGATTTGATCGTTCCCAGGAAGACCAGTAGTAGTTTCTGATGCACATCTGGAGGCATTCTGTAATCTGTGGACTATCAGAGTGTTGATGAAACACAGAAATTGCATCGGGATTGAATACAACAGTCACCATGCGCACTTTCCTCCATGGGAGTAATGTCTCAAACAGTCTACGCTTTGATCGTTCCCTGGAAGACCAGTAGTAGTTTTCGATGCACATCTGGTGGCATTCCTTAATCTGTGGACTATCAGAGTGTTGATGAAACACAGAAATTGCATCGGGATTGAATACAACAGTCACCATGCGTACTTTGCTCCAAGGGAGTAATGTCTCAAATAGTCTACGCTTTGATCGTTCCCTGGAAGACCAGTAGTAGTTTCCGATGCACATCTGGATGCATTCTGTAATCTGTGGACCTTCAGAGTGTTGATGAAACACAGAAATTGCATCGGGATTGAATACAACAGTCACCATGCGTACTTTGCTCCAAGGGAGTAATGTCTCAAACAGTCTACGCTTTGATCGTTCCCTGGAAGACCAGTAGTAGTTTCCGATGCACATCTGGATGCATTCTGTAATCTGTGGACCTTCAGAGTGTTGATGAAACACAGAAATTGCATCGGGATTGAATACAACAGTAACCATGAGCACTTTCCTCCACAGGGGTAATGTCTCAAACAGTCTACGCTTTGATCGTTACCTGGAAGACCAATAGTGGTTTCCGATGCACATCTGGAGACAATCTGTAACCTGTGGAGTATCAGAGTGTTGATGAATCCTAGAAATTGCAGCGGAATTGAATACAACCGTCACCATGAGCACTATCCTCCATGGGAGTAATGTCTCAAACAGTCTACGCTTTGAACGTTCCCTGGAAGACCAGTAGTAGTTTCCGATGCTTATCTGGAGGCATTCAGAAATCTGTGGACTGAGTGTTGATGAAACACAGAAATTGCAATGGAATTGAATACAACAGTCACCATGCGCACTTTCCTCCACAGGAGTAATGTCTCAAACAGTCTACGCTGTGATCGTTCCTTGGAAGACCAGTAGTAGTTTCCGATGCACATCTGGTGTCATTCTGTAATCTGTGGACTATCAGAGTGTTGATGAAACACAGAAATTGCATCGGGATTGAATTCAACAGTCACCATGCGCACTTTCCTCCATGGGAGTAATATCTCAAACAGTCTACTCTTCGATCGTTCCCTGGAAGACCAGTAGTAGTTTCCTATGCACATCTGGATGCATTCTGTAATCTGTGGACCTTCAAAGTGTTGATGAATCACGGATATTGCATCGGGATTGAATACAACAGTCACCATGCGCACTTGCCTACATGTTAGAAATGTCTCAAACAGTGTACGCTTTGATCGTTCCCTGGAAGACCAGTGGTAGTTTCCAATGCACATCTGGAGGCATTCTGTAATCTGTGGATCATCAGAGTGTTGATGAAACACAGAAATTGCATCGGGATTGAATACAACAGTCACCATGCACACTTTCCTCCACAGGAGTAATGTCTCAAACAGTCTACGCTTTGATCGTTACCTGGAAGACCAGTAGTAGTTCCGATGCACATCTGGTGGCATACCTCAATCTGTGGACTATCAGAGTGTTCATGAAAACAGAAATTGCATCGGCATTGAATACAACAGTCACCATGCGCAATTTCCTCCATGGGAGTGGTGTCTCAAACAGGCTACGCTTTGATCGTTCCCAGGAGTACCAGTAGTAGTTTCTGATGCACATCTGGAGGCATTCTGCAATCTGTGGACTATCACAGTGTTGATCAAACACAGAAATTGCATCGGGATTGAATACAACAGTCACCATGCGCACTTCCCTCCACGGGAGTAATGTCTCAAACAGTCTACGCTTTGATCGTTCCCTCGAAGACCAGTAGTAGTTTCCGATGCACATCTGGAGGCATTCTGAAATCTGTGGACTAACTGAGTGTTGATAAAACACAGAAATTGCAATGGGATTGAATAGAACAGTCACCATGGGCACTTTCCTCCATGGGAGTAATGTCTCGAACCTTCTACGCTTTGAGTTCCCTGGAAGACCAGTAGTAGTTTCCGATGCACATCTAGAGGCATTCTGTAATCTGTGGACTATCAGAGTGTCGATGAAACACAGAAATTGCATCGGGACTGAATACAACACTCTCCATGCGCACTTCCTGCCATGGGATTAGTGTCTCAAACAGTCTACGCTTTGATCGTTACCTGGAAGACCAGTAGTAGTTTCCGAGGCACATCTGGTGAGATTCCTTAATCTGTGGACTATCACAGTGTTGATGAAACACAGATATTGCATCGGGATTGAATACAACAGTCACCATGCGCACTTACCTCCATGGGAGTGGTGTCTCAAACAGTCTACGCTTTGATCGTTCCCTGGAAGACCAATAGTGGTTTCCGATGCTCATCTGGAGGCATTCAGAAATCTGTGGACTGAGTGTTGATGAAACACAGAAATTGCAATGGAATTGAATACAACAGTCACCATGCGCACTTTCCTCCATGGGAGTAATGTCTCAAACAGTCTACGCTGTGATCGTTCCCTGGAAGACCAGTAGTAGTTTCCGATGCACATCTGGTGGCATTCTGTAATCTGTGGACTATCAGAGTGTTGATGAAACACAGAAATTGCATCGGGATTGAATACAACAGTCACCATGCGCACTTTCCTCCATGGGAGTAATGTCTCAAACAGTCTACGCTTTGATCGTTACCTTGAAGACCAGTAGTAGCTTCCGATGCACATCTGGTGGCATTCCTTAATCTGTGGACTATCAGAGTGTTGATGAAACACAGAAATTGCATCGGGATTGAATACAACAGTAACCATGAGCACTTTCCTATACGGGAGTAATGTCTCAAACAGTCTATGCTTTGATCGTTCCTAGGAAGACCAGTAGTAGTTTCCGATACATATCTCGAGGCATTCTGTAATCTGTGGAGTATCAGAGTGTTGATGAAACAAAGAAATTGCACCGGGATTGAATACAACAGTCACCATGCGCACTTTAATCCATAGGAGTAGTGTCTCAAACAGTCTACGCTTTGATCGTTCCCTGGAAGACCAGTAGTAGTTTCCGATGCACATCTGGTTTCATGCCTTAATCTGTGGACTATCAGAGTGTTGATGAAACACAGAAATTGCATCGGGATTGAATACAACAGTCACCATGCGCACTTTCCTCCATGGGAGTGGTGTCTCAAACTGTCTACGCTTTGATCGTTCCCTGGAAGACCAATAGTAGTTTCCGATTCACATCTGGTGGCATTCCTTAATCTGTGGACTATCAGAGTGTGGATGAAACACAGAAATTGCATCGGGATTGAATACAACAGTCACCACGCGCACTTTGCTCCATGGGAGTAATGTCTCAAATAGTCTACGATTTGATCGTTCCCTGGAAGACCAGTAGTAGTTTCCGATGCACATCTGGAAGCATTCTGCAATCTGTGGACTATCAGAGTGTTGATGAAACACAGAAATTGCATCGGTATTGAATACAACAGTCACCATGCGCACTTCCCTCCACGGGAGTAATGTCTCAAACAGTCTATGCTTTGATCGTTCCCTGGAAGACCAGTAGTAGTTTCCGATGCACATCTGGAGGCATTCTGAAATCTGTGGACTAACTGAGTGTTGATAAAACACAGAAATTGCAATGGGATTGAATACAACAGCCACCATGCGCACTTTCCTCCATGGGAGTAATGTCTCGACCCGTCTACGCTTTGAGTTCCCTGGAAGACCAGTAGTAGTTTCCGATGCACAACTAGAGGCATTCTGTATTCTGTGGACTATCAGAGTGTTGATGAAACACAGAAATTGCATTGGGATTGAATACAACAGTCACCATGCGCACTTCCCTCCATGGGAGTAGTTTCTCAAACAGTCTACGCTTTGATCGTTCCCTGGAAGACCAGTAGTAGTTTCCGATGCACATCTGGAAGCTTTCTGCAATCTGTGGACTAACGGCGTGTTGATGAAACCCAGAAATTGCATCGGGATTGAATACAACAGTCACCATGCGCACTTTCCTCCATGGGAGTAATGTCTCAAATAGTCTACGCTTTGATCTTTCCCTGGAAGACCAGTAGTAGTTTCCGATGCACATCTGGATGCATTCTGTAATCTGTGGACCTTCAGAGTGTTGATGAAACACAGAAATTGCATCGGGATTGAATACAACAGTAACCATGAGCACTTTCCTCCACGGGAGTAATGTCTCAAACAGTCTATGTTTTGATCGTTCCTAGGAAGACCAGTAGTAGTTTCCGATGCATATCTCGAGTCATTCTGTAATCTGTGGAGTATCAGAGTGTTGATGGAACACAGAAATTGCATCGGGATTGAATACAACAGTCACCATGCACACTTTCCTCCATGGGAGTAATGTCTCAAACAGTCTACGCTCTGATCGTTTCCTGGAAGACCAGTAGTAGTTTCCGATGCACATCTGGATGCATTCTGCAATCTGTGGACCTTCAAAGTGTTGATGAAACACAAATATTGCATCGGGATTGAATACAACAGTCACCATGCGCACTTGCCTACATGTTAGTAATGTCTCGAACAGTGTACGCTTTGATCGTTCCCTGGAAGACCAGTGGTAGTTTCCGATGCACATCTGGAGGCATTCTGTAATCTGTGGATCATCAGAGTGTTGATGAAACACAGAAATTGCATCGGGATTGAATACAACAGTCACCATGCGCACTTTACTCCACAGGAGTAATGTCTCAAACAGTCTACGCTTTGATCGTTACCTGGAAGACCAGTAGTAGTTTCCGATGCACATCTGGTGGCATTCCTTAATCTGTGGACTATCAGAGTGTTCATGAAAAACAGAAATTGCATCGGCATTGAATACAACAGTCACCATGCGCACTTTCCTCCATGGTAGTGGTGTCTCAAACAGTCTACGATTTGATCGTTCCCAGGAAGACCAGTAGTAGTTTCTGATGCACATCTGGAGGCATTCTGTAATCTGTGGACTATCAGAGTGTTGATGAAACACAGAAATTGCATCGGGATTGAATACAACAGTCACCATGCGCACTTTCCTCCATGGGAGTAATGTCTCAAACAGTCTACGCTTTGATCGTTCCCTGGAAGACCAGTACTAGTTTCCGATGCACATCTGGTGGCATTCCTTAATCTGTGGACTATCAGAGTGTTGATGAAACACAGAAATTGCATCGGGATTGAATACAACAGTCACCATGCGTACTTTGCTCCAAGGGAGTAATGTCTCAAATAGTCTACGCTTTGATCGTTCCCTGGAAGACCAGTAGTAGTTTCCGATGCACATCTGGATGCATTCTGTAATCTGTGGACCTTCAGAGTGTTGATGAAACACAGAAATTGCATCGGGATTGAATACAACAGTCACCATGCGTACTTTGCTCCAAGGGAGTAATGTCTCAAACAGTCTACGCTTTGATCGTTCCCTGGAAGACCAGTAGTAGTTTCCGATGCACATCTGGATGCATTCTGTAATCTGTGGACCTTCAGAGTGTTGATGAAACACAGAAATTGCATCGGGATTGAATACAACAGTAACCATGAGCACTTTCCTCCACAGGAGTAATGTCTCAAACAGTCTACGCATTGATCGTTACCTGGAAGACCAATAGTGGTTTCCGATGCACATCTGGAGACAATCTGTAACCTGTGGAGTATCAGAGTGTTGATGAATCCTAGAAATTGCAGCGGAATTGAATACAACCGTCACCATGAGCACTATCCTCCATGGGAGTAATGTCTCAAACAGTCTACGCTTTGAACGTTCCCTGGAAGACCAGTAGTAGTTTCCGATGCTTATCTGGAGGCATTCAGAAATCTGTGGACTGAGTGTTGATGAAACACAGAAATTGCAATGGAATTGAATACAACAGTCACCATGCGCACTTTCCTCCACAGGAGTAATGTCTCAAACAGTCTACGCTGTGATCGTTCCTTGGAAGACCAGTAGTAGTTTCCGATGCACATCTGGTGTCATTCTGTAATCTGTGGACTATCAGGGTGTTGATGAAACACAGAAATTGCATCGGGATTGAATTCAACAGTCACCATGCGCACTTTCCTCCATGGGAGTAATATCTCAAACAGTCTACTCTTCGATCGTTCCCTGGAAGACCAGTAGTAGTTTCCGATGCACATCTGGAGGCATTCAGAAATCTGTGGACTAACTGAGTGTTGATGATACACAGAAATTGCAATGGAATTGAATGCAACAGTCACCATGTGCACTTTCAGACACAGGAGTAATGTCTCAAACAGTCTACGCTTTGATCTTTACCTTGAAGACCAGTAGTAGCTTCCGATGCACATCTGGT
This sequence comes from Schistocerca gregaria, assembly GCF_023897955.1. Taxonomy (NCBI): domain Eukaryota; kingdom Metazoa; phylum Arthropoda; class Insecta; order Orthoptera; family Acrididae; genus Schistocerca; species Schistocerca gregaria. The sequence continues at coordinate 3,065,060 of NC_064927.1, forward strand.
GGCATTCCTTAATCTGTGGACTATCAGAGTGCTGATGAAACACAGAAATTGCATCGGGATTGAATACAACAATCACCATGCGCACTTTCCTCCATGGGAGTAATGTCTCAAACAGTCTACGCTCTGATCGTTTCCTGGAGGACCAGTAGTAGTTTCCTATGCACATCTGGATGCATTCTGTAATCTGTGGACCTTCAAAGTGTTGATGAATCACGGATATTGCATCGGGATTGAATACAACAGTCACCATGCGCACTTGCCTACATGTTAGAAATGCCTCAAACAGTGTACGCTTTGATCGTTCCCTGGAAGACCAGTGGTAGTTTCCAATGCACATCTGGAGGCATTCTGTAATCTGTGGATCATCAGAGTGTTGATGAAACACAGAAATTGCATCGGGATTGAATACAACAGTCACCATGCACACTTTCCTCCACAGGAGTAATGTCTCAAACAGTCTACGCTTTGATCGTTACCTGGAAGACCAGTAGTAGTTCCGATGCACATCTGGTGGCATACCTCAATCTGTGGACTATCAGAGTGTTCATGAAAACAGAAATTGCATCGGCATTGAATACAACAGTCACCATGCGCAATTTCCTCCATGGGAGTGGTGTCTCAAACAGTCTACGCTTTGATCGTTCCCAGGAGTACCAGTAGTAGTTTCTGATGCACATCTGGAGGCATTCTGCAATCTGTGGACTATCACAGTGTTGATCAAACACAGAAATTGCATCGGGATTGAATACAACAGTCACCATGCGCACTTCCCTCCACGGGAGTAATGTCTCAAACAGTCTACGCTTTGATCGTTCCCTCGAAGACCAGTAGTAGTTTCCGATGCACATCTGGAGGCATTCTGAAATCTGTGGACTAACTGAGTGTTGATAAAACACAGAAATTGCAATGGGATTGAAATGAACAGTCACCATGGGCACTTTCCTCCATGGGAGTAATGTCTCGAACCTTCTACGCTTTGAGTTCCCTGGAAGACCAGTAGTAGTTCCCGATGCACATCTAGAGGCATTCTGTAATCTGTGGACTATCAGAGTGTCGATGAAACACAGAAATTGCATCGGGACTGAATACAACACTCTCCATGCGCACTTCCTGCCATGGGAGTAGTGTCTCAAACAGTCTACGCTTTGATCGTTACCTGGAAGACCAGTAGTAGTTTCCGAGGCACATCTGGTGAGATTCCTTAATCTGTGGACTATCACAGTGTTGATGAAACACAGAAATTGCATCGGGATTGAATACAACAGTCACCATGCGCACTTACCTCCATGGGAGTGGTGTCTCAAACAGTCTACGCTTTGATCGTTCCCTGGAAGACCAACAGTGGTTTCCGATGCACATCTGGAGGCATTCAGAAATCTGTGGACTGAGTGTTGATGAAACACAGAAATTGCAATGGAATTGAATACAACAGTCACCATGCGCACTTTCCTCCATGGGAGTAATGTCTCAAACAGTCTACTCTGTGATCGTTCCCTGGAAGACCAGTAGTAGTTTCCGATGCACATCTGGTGGCATTCTGTAATCTGTGGACTATCAGAGTGTTGATGAAACCCAGAAATTGCATCGGGATTGAATACAACAGTCACCATGCGCACTTTCCTCCATGGGAGTAATGTCTCAAACAGTCTACGCTTTGATCGTTACCTTGAAGACCAGTAGTAGCTTCCGATGCACATCTGGTGGCATTCCTTAATCTGTGGACTATCAGAGTGTTGATGAAACACAGAAATAGCATCGGGATTGAATACAACAGTCACCACGCGCAGTTTCCTCCATGAGAGTAATGTCTCAAACAGTCTACGCTCTGATCGTTTCCTGGAAGACTAGTAGTAGTTTCCGATGCACATCTGGATGCATTCTGTAATCTGTGGACCTACAAAGTGTTGATGAAACACATAAATTGCATCGGGATTGAATACAACAGTAACCATGAGCACTTTCCTATACGGGAGTAATGTCTCAGTCTATGCTTTGATCGTTCCTAGGATACCAGTAGTAGTTTCCGATGCATATCTCGAGGCATTCTGTAATCTGTGGAGTATCAGAGTGTTGATGAAACACAGAAATTGCATCGGGATTGAATACAACAGTCACCATGCGCACTTTAATCCATGGGAGTAGTGTCTCAAACAGTCTACGCTTTGATCGTTCCCTGGAAGACCAGTAGTAGTTTCCGATGCATATCTGGAAGCATTCTGCCATCTGTGGCCTATGACAGTGTTGATGAAACACAGAAATTGCATCGGGATTGAATACAACAGTCACCATGCGCACTTCCCTCCTCGGGAGTAATGTCTCAAACAGTCTACGCTTTGATCGTTCCCTGGAAGACCAGTAGTAGTTTCCGATGAACGTCTGGAGGCATTCTGAAATCTGTGGACTAACTGAGTGTTGATAAAACACAGAAATTGCAATGGGATTGAATAGTACAGTCACCATGGGCACTTTCCTCCATGGGAGTAGTGTCTCGAACCGTCTACGCTGTGATCGTTCCCTGGAAGACCGGTAGTAGTTTCCGATGCACAACTGGTGGCATTCTTTAATCTGTGGACAATCAGAGTGTTGATGAAACACAGAAATTGCATCGGGATTGAATACAACAGTCACCATGCGCACTTTGCTCCAAGGGAGTAATGTCTCAAATAGTCTACGCTTTGATCGTTCCCTGGAAGACCAGTAGTAGTTTCCGATGCACATCTGGATGCATTCTGTAATCTGTGGACCTTCAGAGTGTTGATGAAACACAGAAATTGCATCGGGATTGAATACAACAGTAATCATGAGCACTTTCCTCCACGGGAGTAATGTCTCAAACAGTCCATGTTTTGATCGTTCCTAGGAAGACCAGTAGTAGTTTCCGATGCATATCTCGAGTCATTCTGTAATCTGTGGAGTATCAGAGTGTTGATGGAACACAGAAATTGCATCGGGATTGAATACAACAGTCACCATGTGCACTTTCCTCCATGGGAGTAGTGTCTCAAACAGTCTACGCCTTGATCGTTCCCTTGAAGACCAGTAGTAATTTCCGATGTACATCTGAGAGCATTCTGTAATCTGTGGACCTTCATAGTGTAGATGAAACACAGAAATTGCATCGGGATTGAATACAACAGTCACCATACGCATTTTCCTCCATGGGAGTAATGTCTCAAACAGTCTACGCTTTGATCGTTCCCTGAAAGACCAGTAGTAGTTTCCGATGCACATCTTGAGGCATTCTGTTATCAGTGGACTGTCAGAGTGTTGATGAAACACAGAAATTGCATCGGGATTGAATACAACAGTCACCATGAGCACATTCCTACATGGGTGTAATGTCTCAAACAGTCTACGCTTTGCTCGTTCCCTGGAAGACCAGAAGTAGATTCCGATGCACATCTGGAGGAATTCTGTAATCTGTGGACTATCAGTGTGTTGTTGAAACACAGAAATTGCCTAGGGATTGAATACAACAGTCACCACGCGCACTTTCCTCCATGGGAGTAATGTCTCAATCAGTCTACGTTTTGATAGTTCCCTGGAAGACCACTAGTAGTTTCCGATGCACATCTCGAGGCATTCTGTAATCTGTGGTCTATCAGTGTGTTGATGAAACGCAGATATTGCATCGGGATTGAATACAACAGTCACCATGCGCACTTTCCTCTATGGGAGTAATGTCTCAAACAGTCTATGCTTTGATCGTTCCCTGGAAGACCAGTAGTATTTTCCGATGCTTATCTGGAGGCATTCAGAAATCTGTGGACTGAGTGTTGATGAAACACAGAAATTGCAATGGAATTGAATACAACAGTCACCATGCGCACTTTCCTCCATGGGAGTAATGTCTCAAACAGTCTACGCTGTGATCGTTCCTTGGAAGACCAGTAGTAGTTTCCGATGCACATCTGGTGGCATTCTGTAATCTGTGGACTATCAGAGTGTTGATGAAACACAGAAATTGCATCGGGATTGAATACAACAGTCACCATGCGCACTTACCTCCATGGGAGTGGTGTCTCAAACAGTCTACGCTTTGATCGTTCCCTGGAAGACCAACAGTGGTTTCCGATGCACATCTGGAGGCATTCAGAAATCTGTGGACTGAGTGTTGATGAAACACAGAAATTGCAATGGAATTGAATACAACAGTCACCATGCGCACTTTCCTCCATGGGAGTAATGTCTCAAACAGTCTACTCTGTGATCGTTCCCTGGAAGACCAGTAGTAGTTTCCGATGCACATCTGGTGGCATTCTGTAATCTGTGGACTATCAGAGTGTTGATGAAACCCAGAAATTGCATCGGGATTGAATACAACAGTCACCATGCGCACTTTCCTCCATGGGAGTAATGTCTCAAACAGTCTACGCTTTGATCGTTACCTTGAAGACCAGTAGTAGCTTCCGATGCACATCTGGTGGCATTCCTTAATCTGTGGACTATCAGAGTGTTGATGAAACACAGAAATAGCATCGGGATTGAATACAACAGTCACCACGCGCAGTTTCCTCCATGAGAGTAATGTCTCAAACAGTCTACGCTCTGATCGTTTCCTGGAAGACTAGTAGTAGTTTCCGATGCACATCTGGATGCATTCTGTAATCTGTGGACCTACAAAGTGTTGATGAAACACATAAATTGCATCGGGATTGAATACAACAGTAACCATGAGCACTTTCCTATACGGGAGTAATGTCTCAGTCTATGCTTTGATCGTTCCTAGGATACCAGTAGTAGTTTCCGATGCATATCTCGAGGCATTCTGTAATCTGTGGAGTATCAGAGTGTTGATGAAACACAGAAATTGCATCGGGATTGAATACAACAGTCACCATGCGCACTTTAATCCATGGGAGTAGTGTCTCAAACAGTCTACGCTTTGATCGTTCCCTGGAAGACCAGTAGTAGTTTCCGATGCATATCTGGAAGCATTCTGCCATCTGTGGCCTATGACAGTGTTGATGAAACACAGAAATTGCATCGGGATTGAATACAACAGTCACCATGCGCACTTCCCTCCTCGGGAGTAATGTCTCAAACAGTCTACGCTTTGATCGTTCCCTGGAAGACCAGTAGTAGTTTCCGATGAACGTCTGGAGGCATTCTGAAATCTGTGGACTAACTGAGTGTTGATAAAACACAGAAATTGCAATGGGATTGAATAGTACAGTCACCATGGGCACTTTCCTCCATGGGAGTAGTGTCTCGAACCGTCTACGCTGTGATCGTTCCCTGGAAGACCGGTAGTAGTTTCCGATGCACAACTGGTGGCATTCTTTAATCTGTGGACAATCAGAGTGTTGATGAAACACAGAAATTGCATCGGGATTGAATACAACAGTCACCATGCGCACTTTGCTCCAAGGGAGTAATGTCTCAAATAGTCTACGCTTTGATCGTTCCCTGGAAGACCAGTAGTAGTTTCCGATGCACATCTGGATGCATTCTGTAATCTGTGGACCTTCAGAGTGTTGATGAAACACAGAAATTGCATCGGGATTGAATACAACAGTAATCATGAGCACTTTCCTCCACGGGAGTAATGTCTCAAACAGTCCATGTTTTGATCGTTCCTAGGAAGACCAGTAGTAGTTTCCGATGCATATCTCGAGTCATTCTGTAATCTGTGGAGTATCAGAGTGTTGATGGAACACAGAAATTGCATCGGGATTGAATACAACAGTCACCATGTGCACTTTCCTCCATGGGAGTAGTGTCTCAAACAGTCTACGCCTTGATCGTTCCCTTGAAGACCAGTAGTAATTTCCGATGTACATCTGAGAGCATTCTGTAATCTGTGGACCTTCATAGTGTAGATGAAACACAGAAATTGCATCGGGATTGAATACAACAGTCACCATACGCATTTTCCTCCATGGGAGTAATGTCTCAAACAGTCTACGCTTTGATCGTTCCCTGAAAGACCAGTAGTAGTTTCCGATGCACATCTTGAGGCATTCTGTTATCAGTGGACTGTCAGAGTGTTGATGAAACACAGAAATTGCATCGGGATTGAATACAACAGTCACCATGAGCACATTCCTACATGGGTGTAATGTCTCAAACAGTCTACGCTTTGCTCGTTCCCTGGAAGACCAGAAGTAGATTCCGATGCACATCTGGAGGAATTCTGTAATCTGTGGACTATCAGTGTGTTGTTGAAACACAGAAATTGCCTAGGGATTGAATACAACAGTCACCACGCGCACTTTCCTCCATGGGAGTAATGTCTCAATCAGTCTACGTTTTGATAGTTCCCTGGAAGACCACTAGTAGTTTCCGATGCACATCTCGAGGCATTCTGTAATCTGTGGTCTATCAGTGTGTTGATGAAACGCAGATATTGCATCGGGATTGAATACAACAGTCACCATGCGCACTTTCCTCTATGGGAGTAATGTCTCAAACAGTCTATGCTTTGATCGTTCCCTGGAAGACCAGTAGTATTTTCCGATGCTTATCTGGAGGCATTCAGAAATCTGTGGACTGAGTGTTGATGAAACACAGAAATTGCAATGGAATTGAATACAACAGTCACCATGCGCACTTTCCTCCATGGGAGTAATGTCTCAAACAGTCTACGCTGTGATCGTTCCTTGGAAGACCAGTAGTAGTTTCCGATGCACATCTGGTGGCATTCTGTAATCTGTGGACTATCAGAGTGTTGATGAAACACAGAAATTGCATCGGGATTGAATTCAACAGTCACCATGCGCACTTTCCTCCATGGGAATAATATCTCAAACAGTCTACTCTTTGATCGTTCCCTGGAAGACCAGTAGTAGTTTCCGATGCACATCTGGAGGCATTCTGAAATCTGTGGACTAACTGAGTGTTGAAGAAACACAGAAATTGCAATGGAGTGAATACAACAGTCACCATGCGCACTTTCAGACACAGGAGTAATGTCTCAAACAGTCTACGCTTTGATCTTTACCTTGAAGACCAGTAGTAGCTTCCGATGCACATCTGGTGGCATTCCTTAATCTGTGGACTATCAGAGTGTTGATGAAACACAGAAATTGCATCGGGATTGAATACAACAGTCACCATGCGCACTTTCCTCCGTGGGAGTAATGTCTCAAACAGTCTACGCTCTGATCGTTTCCTGGAAGACCAGTAGTAGTTTCCTATGCACATCTGGATGCATTCTGTGATCTGCGGACCTTCAGAGTGTTGATGAAACACAGAAATTGCATCGGGATTGAATACAACAGTAATCATGAGCACTTTCCTCCACGGGAGTAATGTCTCAAACAGTCCATGTTTTGATCGTTCCTAGGAAGACCAGTAGTAGTTTCCGATGCATATCTCGAGTCATTCTGTAATCTGTGGAGTATCAGAGTGTTGATGGAACACAGAAATTGCATCGGGATTGAATACAACAGTCACCATGTGCACTTTCCTCCATGGGAGTAGTGTCTCAAACAGTCTACGCTTTGATCGTTCCCTGGAAGACCAGTAGTAGTTTCCGATGCACATCTGGAAGCATTCTGCTATCTGTGGACTATCACAGTGTTGATGAAACACAGAAATTGCATCGGGATTGAATACAACAGTCACCATGCGCACTTCCCTCCACGGGAGTAATGTCTCAAAAAGTCTACGCTTTGATCGTTCCCTCGAAGACCAGTAGTAGTTTCCGATGCACATCTGGAGGCATTCTGAAATCTGTGGACTAACTGAGTGTTGATAAAACACAGAAATTGCAATGGGATTGAATAGAACAGTCACCATGGGCACTTTCCTCCATGGGAGTGGTGTCTCAAACAGTCTACGCTTTGATCGTTCCCTGGAAGACCAGTAGTAGTTTCCGATGCACATCTGGAAGCATTCTGCAATCTGTGGCCTATGACAGTGTTGATGAAAGACAGAAATTGCGTCGGAATTGAATACAACAGTCACAATGCGCACTTTCGACAATGGGAGTAGTGTCTCAAGCAGTCTACGCTTTGATCGTTAACTGGAAGACCAGTAGTGGTTTCCGATGCTCATCTCGAGGCATTCTGTAATCTGTGGACTATCTAAGTGTTGATGAAACACAAAATTGCGTCGGGATTGAATACAACACCATGCGCAATTTCCTCCGTGGGAGTAATGTCTCAAAGAGGCTAGGATTTGATCGTTCCCTGGAAGACAAGTAGTAGTTTCCGATGCGTAGCTGGAATCATTCTGTAATCTGCGGAACATCAGAGAGTTGATGAAACACAGAAATTGCATCGGGATTGAATACAACAGTCACCATGCGCACTTCCGTCAATGGGAGTAATGTCTCAAACAGTCTACGCCTTGATCGTTCCCTGGAAGACCAGTAGTAGTTTCCGATGCACATCTGGAGGCATTCTGAAATCTGTGGACCATCAGATTGTTGATTAAACACAGAAATTGCATCGGGATTGAATACAACAGTCACCATGCGCACTTTCCTACATGCGAGATATGTCTCAAACAGTCTACGCTTTGATCGTTCCCTGGAAGACCAGTGGTAGTTTGTATGCACATCTGGAGGCATTCTGTAATCTGTGGACTATCAGAGTGTTCTTGAAACACACAAATTGCATCGGGATTGAATACGACAGTCTCCATGGGCACTTTCCTCCTAGGGTTAATGTCTCAAACAGTCGACGTATTGATCGTTCCCTGAAAGACCAGTAGTAGTTTCCGATGCACATCTGGAGGCATTCTGTAATCTGTGGACCATCAGAGTGTTGATTAAACACAGAAATTGCATCGGGATTGAATACAACAGTCACCATGCGCACTTTCGTCAATGGGAGTAATGTCTTAAACAGTCTACGCCTTGATCGTTCCCTTGAAGACCAGTAGTAATTTCCGATGTACATCTGAGAGCATTCTGTAATCTGTGGACCTTCATAGTGTAGATGAAACACAGAAATTGCATCGGGATTCAATACAACAGTCACCATACGCATTTTCCTCCATGGGAGTAATGTCTCAAACAGTCTACGCTTTGATCGTTCCCTGAAAGACCAGTAGTAGTTTCCGATGCACATCTTGAGGCATTCTGTTATCAGTGGACTGTCAGAGTGTTGATGAAACACAGAAATTGCATCGGGATTGAATACAACAGTCACCATGAGCACATTCCTACATGGGTGTAATGTCTCAAACAGTCTACGCTTTGCTCGTTCCCTGGAAGACCAGAAGTAGATTCCGATGCACATCTGGAGGAATTCTGTAATCTGTGGCCCATCAGTGAGTTGTTGAAACACAGAAATTGCCTAGGGATTGAATACAACAGTCACCATGCGCACTTTCCTCCATGGGAGTAATGTCTCAAACAGTCTACGTTTTGATAGTTCCCTGGAAGACCACTAGTAGTTTCCGATGCACATCTCGAGGCATTCTGTAATCTGTGGTCTATCAGTGTGTTGATGAAACGCAGATATTGCATCGGGATTGAATACAACAGTCACCATGCGCACTATCCTCTATGGGAGTAATGTCTCAAACAGTCTATGCTTTGATCGTTCCCTGGAAGACCAGTAGTATTTTCCGATGCTTATCTGGAGGCATTCAGAAATCTGTGGACTGAGTGTTGATGAAACACAGAAATTGCAATGGAATTGAATACAACAGTCACCATGCGCACTTTCCTCCATGGGAGTAATGTCTCAAACAGTCTACGCTGTGATCGTTCCTTGGAAGACCAGTAGTAGTTTCCGATGCACATCTGGTGGCATTCTGTAATCTGTGGACTATCAGAGTGTTGATGAAACACAGAAATTGCATCGGGACTGAATACAACACTCTCCATGCGCACTTCCTGCCATGGGAGTAGTGTCTCAAACAGTCTACGCTTTGATCGTTACCTGGAAGAGCAGTAGTAGTTTCCGAGGCACATCTGGTGAGATTCCTTAATCTGTGGACTATCACAGGTGTGATGAAACACAGAAATTGCATCGGGATTGAATACAACAGTCACCATGCGCACTTCCCTCCATGGGTGTAATGTCTCAAACAGTCTACGCTTTGATCGTTCCCTGGAAGACCAATAGTGGTTTCCGATGCACATATGGAGGCATTCTGAAATCTGTGGACTATCAGAGTGTTGATGAAACACAGAAATTGCATCGGGATTGAATACAACAGTCACCATGCGCACTTTAATCCATGGGAGTAGTGTCTCAAACAGTCTACGCTTTGATCGTTCCCTGGAAGACCAGTAGTAGTTTCCGATGCACATATGGAGGCATTCTGAAATCTGTGGACTAACTGAGTGTTGATAAAACACAGAAATTGCAATGGGATTGAATACAACAGTCACCATGCGCACTTTCCTCCATGGGAGTAATGTCTCGAACCGTCTACGCTTTGAGTTGCCTGGAAGACCAGTAGTAGTTTCTGTTGCACATCTAGAGGCATTCTGTAATCTGTGGACTATCAGAGTGTTGACGAAAAACAGAAATTGCATCGGGATTGAATACAACAGTCACCATGCGCACTTCCCTCCATGGGAGTAATGTCTCAAACAGTCTACGCTTTGATCGTTCCCTCGAAGACCAGTAGTAGTTTCCGATGCACATCTGGAGGCATTCTGAAATCTGTGGATCATCAGAGTGTTGATGAAACACAGAAATTGCATCGGGATTGAATACAACAGTCACCATGCGCACTTTCCTCCACAGGAGTAATGTCTCAAACAGTCTACGCTTTGATCGTTACCCGGAAGACCAGTAGTAGTTTCCGATGCACATCTGGTGGCATGCCTTAATCTGTGGACTATCAGAGTGTTGATGAAACACAGAAATTGCATCGGGACTGAATACAACACTCTCCATGCGCACTTCCTGCCATGGGAGAAGTGTCTCAAACAGTCTACGCTTTGATCGTTACCTGGAAGACCAGTAGTAGTTTCCGAGGCACATCTGGTGAGATTCCTTAATCTGTGGACTATCACAGTGTTGATGAAACACAGAAATTGCATCGGGATTGAATACAACAGTCACCATGCGCACTTTAATCCATGGGAGTAGTGTCTCAAACAGTCTACGCTTTGATCGTTCCCTGGAAGACCAGTAGTAGTTTCCGATGCACATCTGGAGGCATTCTGAAATCTGTGGACTAACTGAGTATTGATAAAACACAGAAATTGCAATGGGATTGAATACAACAGTCACCATGCGCACTTTCCTCCATGGGAGTAATGTCTCAAACAGTCTACGCTTTGATAGTTCCCTGGAAGACCACTAGTAGTTTCCGATGCACATCTCGAGGCATTCTGTAATCTGTGGACTATCAGAGTGTTGACGAAACACAGAAATTGCATCGGGATTGAATACAACAGTCACCATGCGCACTTCCCTCAATGGGAGTAATGTCTCAAACAGTCTACGCTTTGATCGTTACCTCGAAGACCAGTAGTAGTTTCCGATGCACATCTGGAGGCATTCTGAAATCTGTGGAGCATCAGAGTGTTGATGAAACACAGAAATTGCATCGGGATTGAATACAACAGTCACCATGCGCACTTTCCTCCACAGGAGTAATGTCTCAAACAGTCTACGCTTTGATCGTTACCTGGAAGACCAGTAGTAGTTTCCGATGCACATCTGGTGGCATGCCTTAATCTGTGGACTATCAGAGTGTTGATGAAACACAGAAATTGCATCGGGATTGAATACAACAGTCACCATGCGCACTTCCCTCCATGGGAGTGGTGTCTCAAACAGTCTACGCTTTGATCGTTCCCTGGAAGACCAACAGTAGCTTCCGATGCACATCTGGAGCCATTCTGTAATCTGTGGAGTATCAGAGTGTTGATGAAACACAGAAATTGCATCGGGATTGAATACAACAGTCACCATGCGCACTTTCCTCCATGGGAGTAATGTCTCAAACAGTCTACGCTTTGATCGTTCCCTGGAAGACCAGTAGTAGTTTCCGATGCACATCTGTGACATTCCTTAATCTGTGGACTATCAGAGTGTTGATGAAACACAGACATTGCATCGGGATTGAATACAACAGTCACCATGCGCACTTTGCTCCATGGGAGTAATGTCTCAAATAGTCTACGCTTTGATCGTTCCCTGGAAGACCAGTAGTAGTTTCCGATGCACATCTGGATGCATTCTGTAATCAGTGGACCTTCAGAGTGTTGATGTAACACAGAAATTGCATCGGGATTGAATACAACAGTCACCATGCGCACTTTCCTCCATGGGAGTAATGTCTCGACCCGTCTACGCTTTGAGTTCCCTGGAAGACCAGTAGTACTTTCCGATCCACATCTAGAGGCATTCTGTAATCTGTGTACTATCAGAGTGTTGATGAAACACAGATATTGCATCGGGGTGAATACAACAGTCACCATGCGCACTTCCCTCCATGGGAGTAGTTTCTCAAACAGTCTACGCCTTGATCGTTCCCAGGGAGACCAGTAGTAGTTTCCGATGCACATCTGGAAGCATTCTGCAATCTGTGGACTATCAGCGTGTTCATGAAACCCAGAAATTGCATTGGGATTGAATACAACTGTCACCATGCGCACTTTCCTTTATGGGAGTAATATCTCAAACAGTCTACTCTTTGATCGTTCCATGGAAGACCAGTAGTAGTTTCCGATGCACATCTGGAGGCATTCAGAAATCTGTGGACTAACTGAGTGTTGATGAAACACAGAAATTGTAATGGAATTGAATACAACAGTCACCATGCGCACTTTCAGCCACAGGAGTAATGTCTCAAACAATCTACGCTTTGATCGTTACCCTGAAGACCAGTAGTAGCATCCGATGCACATCTGGATGCATTCTGTAATCTGTGGACCTTCAAAGTGTTGATGAAACACAGAAATTGCATCGGGATTGAATACAACAGTCACCATGCGAACTTGCCTACATGTTAGTAATGTCTCAAACAGTGTACGCTTTGATCGTTCCCTGGAAGACCAGTGGTAGTTTCCGATGCACATCTGGAGGCATTCTGTAATCTGTGGATCATCAGAGTGTTTATGAAACAGAGAAATTGCATCGGGATTGAAAACAACAGTCACGATGCGCACTTTACTTCACAGGAGTAATGTCTCAAACAGTCTACGCTTTGATCGTTACCTGGAAGACCAGTAGTAGTTTCCGATGCACATCTGGTGGCATTCCTTAATCTGTGGACTATCAGAGTGTTCATGAAAAACAGAAATTTCATCGGGATTGAATACAACAGTCACCATGCGCACTTTCCTCCATGGGAGTGGTGTCTCAAACAGTCTGCGCTTTGATCGTTCCCAGGAAGACCAGTAGTAGTTTCTGATGCACATCTGAAGGCATTCTGTAACCTGTGGAGTATCAGAGTGTTGATCAAACACAGAAATTCCATCGGGATTAAATACAAGAGTCACCATGCGCACTTTCCTCCATGGGAGTAATGTCTCAAACAGTCTACGATTTGATCGTTCCCTGGAAGTCCAGTAGTAGTTTCCGATGCACATCTTGTGGCATTCCTTAATCTGTGGACTATCAGAGTGTTGATGAAACACAGAAATTGCATCGGGATTGAATACAACAGTCACCATGCGCACTTTGCTCCAAGGGAGTTATGTCTCAAATAGTCTACGCTTTGATCGTTCCCTGGAAGACCAGTAGTAGTTTCCGATGCACAGATGGATGCATTCTGTAATCTGTGGACCTTCAGAGTGTTGATGGAACACAGAAATTGCATCGGGATTGAATACAAAAGGAACCATAAGCACTTACCTCCACGGGAGTAATGTCTCACACAATCTATGCTTTGATCGTTCCTAGGAAGACCAGTAGTAGTTTCCGATGCATATCTCCAGGCATTCTGTAATCTGTGGAGTATCAGAGTGTTGATGAAACACAGAAATTGCATCGGGATTGAATACAACAGTCACCATGCGCACTTTCCTCCATGGGAGTAGTGTCTCAAACAGTCTACGCTTTGATCGTTCCCTGGAAGACCAGTAGTAGTTTCGATGCACATCTGGAAGCATTCTGCAATCTGTGGACTATCACAGTGTTGATGAAACACAGAAATTGCATCGGGATTGAATACAACAGTCACCATGCGCACTTCCCTCCACGGGAGTAATGTCTCAAACAGTCTACGCTTTGATCGTTCCCTGGAAGACCAGTAGTACTTTCCAATGCACATCTGGAGGCATTCTGAAATCTGTGGACTAACTGAGTGTTGATAAAACACAGAAATTGCAATGGGATTGAATAGAACAGTCACCATGGGCACTTTCCTCCATGGGAGTAATGTCTCGAACCGTCTACGCTTTGATCGTTCCCAGGAAGACCAGTAGTAGTTTCTGATGCACATCTGGAGGCGTTCTGTAATCTGTGGACTATCAGAGTGTTGATGAAACACAGAAATTGCATCGGGACTGAATACAACACTCACCATGCGCACTTCCCGCCATGGGAGTAGTTTCTCAAACAGTCTACGCTTTGATCGTTCCCTGGAAGACCAGTAGTAGTTTCTGATGCACATCTGGAGGCATTCTGTAATCTGTGGAGTATCAGAGTGTTGATCAAACACAGAAATTGCATCGGGATTGAATACAACAGTCACCATGCTCACTTTCCTTCATGGGAGTAATGTCTCAAACAGTCTATGCTTTGATCGTTCCCTGGAAGACCAGTAGTAGTTCCGATGCACATCTGGTGGCATTCCTTAATCTGTGGACTATCAGAGTTTTGATGAAACACAGAAATTGCATCGGGATTGAATACAACAGTCACCATGCGCAGTTTCCTCCAAGGGAGTAATGTCTCAAATAGTCTACGCTCTGATCGTTTCCTGGAAGACTAGTAGTAGTTGCTGATGCACTTCTGGATGCATTCTGTAATCTGTGGACCTTCAAAGTGTTGATGAAACACGGATATTGCATCGGGATTGAATACAACAGTCACCATGCGCACTTTGCACCATGGGAGTAATGTCTCAAATAGTCTACGCTTTGATCGTTCCCTGGAAGACCAGTAGTAGTTTCCGATGCACATCTGGATGCATTCTGTAATCAGTGGACCTTCAGAGTGTTGATGTAACACAGAAATAGCATCGGCATTGAATACAACAGTCACCATGCGCACTTTACTCCATGGGAATAGTGTCTCAAACAGTCTACGCTTTGATCGTTCCCTGGAAGACCAGTAGTAGTTTCCGATGCACATCTGGAAGCATTCTGCAATCTGTGGACTATCAGAGTGTTGACGAAACTCAGAATTGCATCGGGATTGAATACAACAGTCACCATGCGCACTTTCCTCCATGGGAGTAATGTCCCAAACAGTCTACACTTTGAGTTCCCTGGGAGACCAGTAGTAGTTTCCGAGTCACATCTGAAGGCATTCTGTAATCTGTCTACTATCAGAGTGTTGATGCAACACAGAATTTGCTTCGGGATTGAATACAACAGTCACCATGCGCACTTTCCTCCATGGGTGCAATGTCTCAAACAGTCTACGCTTTGATCGTTCCCTGGAAGACCAGTAGTAGTTTCCGATGCACGTCTGGTGGCATTCTGTAATCTGTGGACTATCAGAGTGTTGATGAAACACAGAATATGCATCGGGATTGAATACAACAGTCACCATTCGCACTTTCCGCCACAGGGGTAATGTCACAAACAGTCTACGCTTTGATCGTTACCTGGATGACCAGTAGCAGCTTCCGATGCACATCTGGTGGCATTCCTTAATCTGTGGACTATCAGAGTTTTTATGAAACACAGAAATTGCATCGGGATTGAATACAACAGTCACCATGCGCACTTTCCTCCATGGGAGTAATGTCTCAAATAGTCTACGCTCTGATCGTTTCCTGGAAGACTAGTAGTAGTTTCTGATGCACTTCTGGATGCATTCTGTAATCCGTGGACCTTCAAAGTGTTAATGAAACACGGATATTGCATCGGGATTGAATACAACAGTCACCATGCGCACTTTGCTCCATGGGAGTAATGTCTCAAATAGTCTACGCTTTGATCGTTCCCTGGAAGACCAGTAGTAGTTTCCGATGCACATCTGGATGCATTCTGTAATCAGTGGACCTTCAGAGTGTTGATGTAACACAGAAATTGCATCGGCATTGAATACAACAGTCACCATGCGCACTTTCCTCCATGGGAATAGTGCCTCAAACAGTCTACCCTTTGATCGTTCCCTGGAAGACCAGTAGTAGTTTCCGATGCACATCTGGAAGCATTCTGCAATCTGTGGACTATCAGAGTTTTGACGAAACTCAGAATTACATCGGGATTGAATACAACAGTCACCATGCGCACTTTCCTCCATGGGAGTAATGTCCCAAACAGTCTACACTTTGAGTTCCCTGGAAGACCAGTAGTAGTTTCCGATGCACATCTGAAGGCATTCTGTAATCTGTCTACTATCAGAGTGTTGATGCAACACAGAATTTGCTTCGGGATTGAATACAACAGTCACCATGCGCACTTTCCTCCATGGGTGCAATGTCTCAAACAGTCTACGCTTTGATCGTTCCCTGGAAGACCAGTAGTAGTTTCCGATGCACGTCTGGTGGCATTCTGTAATCTGTGGACTATCAGAGTGTTGATGAAACACAGAATATGCATCGGGATTGAATACAACAGTCACCATTCGCACTTTCCGCCACAGGAGTAATGTCTCAAACAGTCTACGCTTTGATCGTTACCTGGATGACCAGTAGCAGCTTCCGATGCACATCTGGTGGCATTCCTTAATCTGTTTACTATCAGAGTTTTGATGAAACACAGAAATTGCATCGGGATTGAATACAACAGTCACCATGCGCACTTTCCTCCATGGGAGTAATGTCTCAAATAGTCTACGCTCTGATCGTTTCCTGGAAGACTAGTAGTAGTTTCTGATGCACTTCTGGATAAATTCTGTAATCTGTGGACCTTCAAAGTGTTGATGAAACACGGATATTGCATCGGGATTGAATACAACAGTCACCATGCGCACTTTGCTCCATGGGAGTAATGTCTCAAATAGTCTACGCTTTGATCGTTCCCTGGAAGACCAGTAGTAGTTTCCGATGCACATCTGGATGCATTCTGTAATCAGTGGACCTTCAAAGTGTTGATGAAACACGGATATTGCATCGGGATTGAATACAACAGTCACCATGCGCACTTTGCTCCATGGGAGTAATGTCTCAAATAGTCTACGCTTTGATCGTTCCCTGGAAGACCAGTAGTAGTTTCCGATGCACATCTGGAGGCATTCTGAAATCTGTGGACTAACTGAGTGTTCATAAAACACAGAAATTGCAATGGGATTGAATACAACGGCCACCATGCGCACTTTCCTCCATGGGAGTAATGTCTCGACCCGTCTACGCTTTGAGTTCCCTGGAAGACCAGTAGTAGTTTCCGATGCACATCTAGAGGCATTCTGTAATCTGTGGACTATCAGAGTGTTGATGAAACACAGAAATTGCATCGGGATTGAATACAACAGTCACCATACGCACTTCCCTCCATGGGAGTAGTTTCTCAAACAGTCTACGCTTTGATCGTTCCCAGGGAGACCAGTAGTAGTTTCCGATGCACATCTGGAGGCATTCTGTAATCTGTGGAGTATCAGAGTGTTGATCCAACACAGAAATTGCATCGGGATTGAATACAACAGTCACCATGCGCACTTTCCTCCATGGGAGTATTGTCGCAAACAGTCTACGCTTTGATCGTTCCCTGGAAGACCAGTAGTAGTTTCCGATGCACATCTGGAAGCATTCTGCAATCTATGGACTATCAGCGTGTTCATGAAACCCAGAAATTGCATCGGGATTGAATACAACAGTCACCATGCGCACTTTCCTTTATGGGAGTAATATCTCAAACACTCGACTCTTTGATCGTTCCATGGAAGACCAGTAGTAGTTTCCGATGCACATCTGGATGCATTCTGTAATCTGTTTACCTTCAAAGTGTTGATGAAACACGGATATTGCATCGGGATTGAATACAACAGTCACCATGCGCACTTTCCTCCATGGGAGTAATGTCTCAAACAGTCTACGCTTTGATAGTTCCCTGGAAGACCAGTGGTAGCTTCCGATGCACATCTGGAGGCATTCTGTAACCTGTGGATCATCAGAGTGTTGATGAAACAGAGAAATTGCATCGGGGTTGAATACAACAGTCTCGATGCGCACTTTACTTCACAGGAGTAATGTCTCAAACAGTCTACGCTTTGATCGTTACCTGGAAGACCAGTAGTAGTTTCTGATGCACATCTGAAGGCATTCTGTAATCTGTGGAGTATCAGAGTGTTGATCAAACACAGAAATTGCATCGGGATTGAATACAACAGTCACCATGCGCACTTTCCTCCATGGGAGTAAAATCTCAAACAGTCTACTCTTTGATCGTTCCCTGGAAGACCAGTAGTAGTTTCCGATGCACATCTGGAGTCATTCAGAAATCTGTGGACTAACTGAGTGTTGATGAAACACAGAAATTGCAATGGAATTGAATACAACAGTCACCATGCGCACTTTCCTCCATGGGTGCAATGTCTCAAACAGTCTACGCTTTGATCGTTCCCTGGAAGACCAGTAGTAGTTTCCGATGCACGTCTGCTGGCATTCTGTAATCTGTGCACTATCAGAGTGTTGATGAAACACAGAATATGCATCGGGATTGAATACAACAGTCACCATTCGCACTTTCCGCCACAGGAGTAATGTCTCAAATAGTCTACGCTCTGATCGTTTCCTGGAAGACCAGTAGTAGTTTCTGATGCACTTCTGGATGCATTCTGTAATCTGTGGACCGTCAAAGTGTCGATGAAACACGGATATTGCATCGGGATTGAATACAACAGTCACGATGCGCACTTTACTCCACAGGAGTAATGTCTCAAACAGTCTACGCTTTGATCGTTACCTGGAAGACCAGTAGTAGTTTCCGATGCACATCTGGTGGCATTCCTTAATCTGTGGACTATCAGAGTGTTCATGAAAAACAGAAATTTCATCGGGATTGAATACAACAGTCACCATGCGCACTTTCCTCCATGGGAGTGGTGTCTCAAAGAGTCTACGCTCTGATCGTTCCCAGGAAGACCAGTAGTAGTTTCTGATGCACATCTGGAGGCATTCTGTAATCTGTGGAGTATCAGAGTGTTGATCAAACACAGAAATTGCATCGGGATTGAATACAACAGTCACCATGCGCACTTTCCTCCATAGGAGTAAAGTCTCAAACAGTCTACGCTTTGATCGTTCCCTGGAAGACCAGCAGTAGTTTCCGATGCACATCTGGTGGCATTCCTTAATCTGTGGACTATCAGAGTGTTGATGAAACACAGAAATTGCATCGGGATTGAATACAACATTCACCATGCGCACTTTGCTCCAAGGGAGTTATGTCTCAAATAGTCTACGCTTTGATCGTTCCCTGGAAGACCAGTAGTAGTTTCCGATGCACATCTGGATGGATTCTGTAATCTGTGGACCTTCAGAGTGTTGATGAAACACAGAAATTGCATCGGGATTGAATACAACAGTAACCATGAGCATTTTCCTCCACGGGAGTAATGTCTCAAATAATCTATGTTTTGATCGTTCCTAGGAAGACCAGTAGTAGTTTCCGATGCATATCTCGAGGCATTCTGTAATCTGTGAAGTATCAGAGTGTTGATCAAACACAGAAATTGCATCGAGATTGAATACAACAGTCACCATGCGCACTTTCCTCCATAGGAGTAATGTCTCAAACAGTCTACGCTTTGATCGTTCCCTGGAAGACCAGTAGTAGTTTCCGATGCACATCTGGAAGCATTCTGCAATCTGTGGACTATCACAGTGTTGATGAAACAAAGAAATTGCATCGGGATTGATTACAACAGTCACCATGCGCACTTCCCTCCACGGGAGTAATGTCTCAAACAGTCTACGCTTTGATCGTTCCCTGGAAGACCAGTAGTAGTTTCCAATGCACATCTGGAGGCATTCTGATATCTGTGGACTAACTGAGTGTTGATAAAACACAGAAATTGCAATCGGATTGAATAGAACAGTCACCATGGGCACTTTCCTCCATGGGAGTAATGTCTCGAACCGTCTACGGTTTGATCGTTCTCAGGAAGACCAGTAGTAGTTTCTGATGCACTTCTGGAGGCGTTCTGTAATCTGTGCACTATCAGAGTGTTGATGAAACACAGAAATTGCATCGGGACTGAATACAACACTCACCATGCGCACTTCCCGCCATGGGAGTAGTTTCTCAAACAGTCTACGCTTTGATCGTTCCCAGGAAGACCAGTAGTAGTTTCTGATGCACATCTGGAGGCATTCTGTAATCTGTGGAGTATCAGAGTGTTGATCAAACACAGAAATTGCATCGGGATTGAATACAACAGTCACCATGCGCACTTTCCTCCATGGGAGTAATGTCTCAAACAGTCTACGCTTTGATCGTTCCCTGGAAGACCAGTAGTAGTTCCGATGCACATGTGGAAGCTTTCTGCAATCTGTGGACTATCAGAGTGTTGAAGAAACTCAGAATTGCATCGGGATTGAATACAACAGTCACCATTCGCACTTTCCGCCACAGGAGTAATATCTCAAATAGTCTACGCTCTGATCGTTTCCTGGAAGACCAGTAGTAGTTTCTGATGCACTTCTGGATACATTCTGTAATCTGTGGACCTTCAAAGTGTTGATGAAACACGGCTATTGCATCGGGATTGAATACAACAGTCACCATGCGCACTTGCCTACATGTTAGTAATGTCTCAAACAGTGTACGCTTTGATCGTTCCCTGGAAGACCAGTGGTAGTTTCCGATGCACATCTGGAGGCATTCTGTAATCTGTGGATCATCAGAGTCTTGATGAAACAGAGAAATTGCATTGGGATTGAATACAACAGTCACGATGCGCACTTTACTCCATAGGAGTAATGTCTCAAACAGTCTACGCTTTGATCGTTACCTGGAAGACCAGTAGTAGTTTCCGATGCACATCTGGTGGCATTCCTTAATCTGTGGACTATCAGAGTGTTCATGAAAAACAGAAATTTCATCGGGATTGAATACAACAGTCACCATGCGCACTCTCCTCCATGGGAGTGGTGTCTCAAACAGTCTACGCTTTGATCGTTCCCTGGAAGACCAGTAGTAGTTTCCGATGCACATCTGGAAGCATTCTGCAATCTGTGGACTATCACAGTGTTGATGAAACAAAGAAATTGCATCGGGATTGATTACAACAGTCACCATGCGCACTTCCCTCCACGGGAGTAATGTCTCAAACAGTCTACGCTTTGATCGTTCCCTGGAAGACCAGTAGTAGTTTCCAATGCACATCTGGAGGCATTCTGAAATCTGTGGACTAACTGAGTGTTGATAAAACACAGAAATTGCAATCGGATTGAATAGAACAGTCACCATGGGCACTTTCCTCCATGGGAGTAATGTCTCGAACCGTCTACGGTTTGATCGTTCTCAGGAAGACCAGTAGTAGTTTCTGATGCACATCTGGAGGCATTCTGTAATCTGTGGAGTATCAGAGTGTTGATCAAACACAGAAATTGCATCGGAATTGAATACAACAGTCACCATGCGCACTTTCCTCCATGGGAGTAATGTCTCAAACAGTCTACGCTTTGATCGTTCCCTGGAAGACCAGTAGTAGTTCCGATGCACATCTGGAAGCTTTCTGCAATCTGTGGACTATCAGCGTGTTGACGAAACTCAGAATTGCATCGGGATTGAATTCAACAGTCACCTTGCGCACTTTCCTCCATGGGAGTAAAATCTCAAACAGTCTACTCATTGATCGTTCCCTGGAAGACCAGTAGTAGTTTCCGATGCACATCTGGAGTCATTCAGAAATCTGTAGACTAACTGAGTGTTGATGAAACACAGAAATTGCAATGGAATTGAATACAACAGTCACCATGCGCACTTTCCTCCATGGGAGTAATGTCTCAAACAGTCTACACTTTGAAGTCCCTGGAAGAACAGTAGTAGTTTCCGATGCACATCTGAAGGCATTCTGTAATCTGTCTACTATCAGAGTGTTGATGCAACATAGAATTTTCATCGGGATTGAATACAACAGTCACCATGCGCACTTTCCTCCATGGGTACAATGTCTCAAACAGTCTACGCTTTGATCGTTCCCTGGAAGACCAGTAGTAGTTTCCGATGCATATCTGGATGGATTCTGTAATCTGTGGACCTTCAGAGTGTTGATGAAACACAGAAATTGCATCGGGATTGAATACAACAGTAACCATGAGCATTTTCCTCCACGGGAGTAATGTCTCAAATAATCTATGTTTTGATCGTTCCTAGGAAGACCAGTAGTAGTTTCCGATGCATATCTCGAGGCATTCTGTAATCTGTGGAGTATCAGAGTGTTGATCAAACACAAAAATTGCATCGAGATTGAATACAACAGTCACCATGCGCACTTTCCTCCATAGGAGTAATGTCTCAAACAGTCTACGCTTTGATCGTTCCCTGGAAGACCAGTAGTAGTTTCCGATGCACATCTGGAAGCATTCTGCAATCTGTGGACTATCACAGTGTTGATGAAACAAAGAAATTGCATCGGGATTGATTACAACAGTCACCGTGCGCACTTCCCTCCACGGGAGTAATGTCTCAAACAGTCTACGCTTTGATCGTTCCCTGGAAGACCAGTAGTAGTTTCCAATGCACATCTGGAGGCATTCTGTAATCTGTGGACTATCAGAGTGTTGATGAAACACAGAATATGCATCGGGATTGAATACAACAGTCACCATTCGCACTTTACGCCACAGGAGTAATGTCTCAAACAGTCTACGCTTTGATCGTTAGCTGGATGACCAGTAGCAGCTTCCGATGCACATCTGGTGGCATTCCTTAATCTGTGGACTATCAGAGTTTTGATGAAACACAGAAATTGCATCGGGATTGAATACAACAGTCACCATGCGCACTTTCCTTCATGGGAGTAATGTCTCAAATAGTCTACGCTCTGATCGTTTCCTGGAAGACCAGTAGTAGTTTCTGATGCATTTCTGGATGCATTCTGTAATCTGTGCACCTTCAAAGTGTTGATGAAACACGGATATTGCATCGGGATTGAATACAACAGTCACCATGCGCACTTGCCTACATGTTAGTAATGTCTCAAACAGTGTACGCTTTGATCGTTCCCTGGAAGACCAGTGGTAGTTTCCGATGCACATCTGGAATCATTCTGTAATCTGTGGATCATCAGAGTGTTGATGAAACAGAGAAATTGCATTGGGATTGAATACAACAGTCACGATGCGCACTTTACTCCACAGGAGTAATGTCTCAAACAGTCTACGCTTTGATCGTTACCTGGAAGACCAGTAGTAGTTTCCGATGCACATCTGGTGGCATTCCTTTATCTGTGGACTATCAGAGTGTTCATGAAAAAAAGAAATTTCATCGGTATTGAATACAACAGTCACCATGCGCACTTTCCTCCATGGGAGTGGTGTCTCAAACAGTCTACGCTTTGATCGTTCCCAGGAAGACCAGTAGTAGTTTCTGATGCACATCTGGAGGCATTCTGTAATCTGTGGAGTATCAGAGTGTTGATCAAACACAGAAATTGCATCGGGATTGAATACAACAGTCACCATGCGCACTTTCCTCCATAGGAGTAATGTCTCAAACAGTCTACGCTTTGATCGTTCCCTGGAAGACCAGTAGTAGTTTCCGATGCACATCTGGAAGCATTCTGCAATCTGTGGACTATCACAGTGTTTATGAAACAAAGAAATTGCATCGCGATTGATTACAACAGTCACCATGCGCACTTCCCTCCACGGGAGTAATGTCTCAAACAGTCTACGCTTTGATCGTTCCCTGGAAGACCAGTAGTAGTTTCCAATGCACATCTGGAGGCATTCTGAAATCTGTGGACTAACTGAGTGTTGATGAAACACAGAAATCGCAATGGGATTGAATAGAACAGTCACCATGGGCACTTTCCTCCATGGGAGTAATGTCTCGAACCGTCTACGGTTTGATCGTTCTCAGGAAGACCAGTAGTAGTTTCTGATGCACATCTGGAGGCGTTCTGTAATCTGTGGACTATCAGAGTGTTGATGAAACACAGAAATTGCATCGGGACTGAATACAAGACTCACCATACGCACTTCCCGCCATGGGAGTAGTTTATCAAACAGTCTACGCTTTGATCGTTCCCAGGAAGACCAGAAGTAGTTTCTGATGCACATCTGGAGGCATTCTGTAATCTGTGGAGTATCAGAGTGTTGATCAAACACAGAAATTGCATCGGGATTGAATACAAGATTCACCATGCTCACTTTCCTCCATGGGAGTAATGTCTCAAACAGTCTACACTTTGAGTTCCCTGGATGACCAGTAGTAGTTTCCGATGCACATCTGAAGGCATTCTGTAATCTGTCTACTATCAGAGTGTTGATGCAACACTGAATTTGCATCGGGATTGAATACAACAGTCACCATGCGCACTTTCCTCCATGGGTGCAATGTCTCAAACAGTCTACGCTTTGATCGTTCCCTGGAAGACCAGTAGTAGTTTCCGATGCACGTCTGGTGGCATTCTGTAATCTGTGGACTATCAGAGTGTTGATGAAACAC
The DNA here is from genome assembly GCF_023897955.1 of Schistocerca gregaria. Classification (NCBI taxonomy): domain Eukaryota; kingdom Metazoa; phylum Arthropoda; class Insecta; order Orthoptera; family Acrididae; genus Schistocerca; species Schistocerca gregaria. The sequence continues at coordinate 3,089,661 of NC_064927.1, forward strand.
AGAAAATGCATCGGGATTGAATACAACAGTCACCATGCGCACTTTCCTCCACAAGTGGAATGTCTCAAACAGTCTACGCTTTGATCGTTCCCTGGAAGACCAGTAGTAGTTTCCGATGCACATCTGGTGGCATTCTGTAATCTGTGGACTATCCGAGTGTTGATGAAACACAGAAATTGCATCGGGATTGAATACAACAGTCACCATTCGCACTTTCCGCCACAGGAGTAATGTCTCAAACAGTCAACGCTTTGATCGTTACCTGGAAGACCAGTAGCAGCTTCCGATGCACATCTGGTGGCATTCCTTAATCTGTGGACTATCAGAGTTTTGATGAAACACAGAAATTGCATCGGGATTGAATACAACAGTCACCGGGCGCACTTTCCTCCATGGGAGTAATGTCTCGAACCGTCTACGGTTTGATCGTTCTCAGGAAGACCAGTAGTAGTTTCTGATGCACATCTGGAGGCATTCTGTAATCTGTGGAGTATCAGAGTGTTGATCAAACACAGAAATTGCATCGGAATTGAATACAACAGTCACCATGCGCACTTTCCTCCATGGGAGTAATGTCTCAAACAGTCTGCGCTTTGATCGTTCCCTGGAAGACCAGTAGTAGTTCCGATGCACATCTGGAAGCTTTCTGCAATCTGTGGACTATCAGAGTGTTGACGAAACTCAGAATTGCATCGGGATTGAATACAACAGTCACCTTGCGCACTTTCCTCCATGGGAGTAAAATCTCAAACAGTCTACCCATTGATCGTTCCCTGGAAGACCAGTAGTAGTTTCCGATGCACATCTGGAGTCATTCAGAAATCTGTGGACTAACTGAGTGTTGATGAAACACAGAAATTGCAATGGAATTGAATACAACAGTCACCATGCGCACTTTCCTCCATGGGAGTAATGTCTCAAACAGTCTACACTTTGAAGTCCCTGGAAGAACAGTAGTAGTTTCCGATGCACATCTGAAGGCATTCTGTAATCTGTGTACTATCAGAGTGTTGATGCAACATAGAATTTGCATCGGGATTGAATACAACAGTCACCATGCGCACTTTCCTCCATGGGTACAATGTCTCAAACAGTCTACGCTTTGATCGTTCCCTGGAAGACCAGTAGTAGTTTCCGATGCACGTCTGGTGGCATTCCTTAATCTGTGGACTATCAGAGTTTTGATGAAACACAGAAATTGCATCGGGATTGAATACAACAGTCACCATGCGCACTTTCCTTCATGGGAGTAATGTCTCAAATAGTCTACGCTCTGATCGTTTCCTGGAAGACCAGTAGTAGTTTCTGATGCATTTCTGGATGCATTCTGTAATATGTGCACCTTCAAAGTGTTGATGAAACACGGATATTGCATCGGGATTGAATACAACAGTCACCATGCGCACTTGCCTACATGTTAGTAATGTCTCAAACAGTGTACGCTTTGATCGTTCCCTGGAAGACCAGTGGTAGTTTCCGATGCACATCTGGAGGCATTCTGTAATCTGTGGATCATCAGAGTGTTGATGAAACAGAGAAATTGCATTGGGATTGAATACAACAGTCACGATGCGCACTTTACTCCACAGGAGTAATGTCTCAAACAGTCTACGCTTTGATCGTTACCTGGAAGACCAGTAGTAGTTTCCGATGCACATCTGGTGGCATTCCTTAATCTGTGGACTATCAGAGTGTTCATGAAAAAAAGAAATTTCATCGGGATTGAATACAACAGTCACCATGCGCACTTTCCTCCATGGGAGTGGTGTCTCAAACAGTCTACGCTTTGATCGTTCCCAGGAAGGCCAGTAGTAGTTTCTGATGCACATCTGGAGGCATTCTGTAATCTGTGGAGTATCAGAGTGTTGATCAAACACAGAAATTGCATCGGGATTGAATACAACAGTCACCATGCGCACTTTCCTCCATAGGAGTAATGTCTCAAACAGTCTACGCTTTGATCGTTCCCAGGAAGGCCAGTAGTAGTTTCTGATGCACATCTGGAGGCATTCTGTAATCTGTGGAGTATCAGAGTGTTGATCAAACACAGAAATTGCATCGGGATTGAATACAACAGTCACCATGCGCACTTTCCTCCATAGGAGTAATGTCTCAAACAGTCTACGCTTTGATCGTTCCCTGGAAGACCAGTAGTAGTTTCCGATGCACATCTGGAAGCATTCTGCAATCTGTGGACTATCACAGTGTTTATGAAACAAAGAAATTGCATCGCGATTGATTACAACAGTCACCATGCGCACTTCCCTCCATGGGAGTAATGTCTCAAACAGTCTACGCTTTGATCGTTCCCTGGAAGACCAGTAGTAGTTTCCAATGCACATCTGGAGGCATTCTGAAATCTGTGGACTAACTGAGTGTTGATGAAACACAGAAATCGCAATGGGATTGAATAGAACAGTCACCATGGGCACTTTCCTCCATGGGAGTAATGTCTCGAACCGTCTACGGTTTGATCGTTCTCAGGAAGACCAGTAGTAGTTTCTGATGCACATCTGGAGGCGTTCTGTAATCTGTGGACTATCAGAGTGTTGATGAAACACAGAAATTGCATCGGGACTGAATACAAGACTCACCATGCGCACTTCCCGCCATGGGAGTAGTTTCTCAAACAGTCTACGCTTTGATCGTTCCCAGGAAGACCAGAAGTAGTTTCTGATGCACATCTGGAGGCATTCTGTAATCTGTGGAGTATCAGAGTGTTGATCAAACACAGAAATTGCATCGGGATTGAATACAACATTCACCATGCTCACTTTCCTCCATGGGAGTAATGTCTCAAACAGTCTACACTTTGAGTTCCCTGGATGACCAGTAGTAGTTTCCGATGCACATCTGAAGGCATTCTGTAATCTGTCTACTATCAGAGTGTTGATGCAACACTGAATTTGCATCGGGATTGAATACAACAGTCACCATGCGCACTTTCCTCCATGGGTGCAATGTCTCAATCAGTCTACGCTTTGATCGTTCCCTGGAAGACCAGTAGTAATTTCCGATGCACGTCTGGTGGCATTCTGTAATCTGTGGACTATCAGAGTGTTGATGAAACACAGAAAATGCATCGGGATTGAATACAACAGTCGCCATGCGCACTTTCCTCCACAAGTGGAATGTCTCAAACAGTCTACGCTTTGATCGTTCCCTGGAAGACCAGTAGTAGTTTCCGATGCACATCTGGTGGCATTCTGTAATCTGTCTACTATCCGAGTGTTGATGAAATATAGAAATTGCATCGGGATTGAATACAACAGTCACCATGCGCACTTTCCTCCATGGGAGTAAGGTCTCAAATAGTCTACGCTCTGATCGTTTCCTGGAAGACCAGTAGTAGTCTCTGATGCACATCTGGATGCATTCTGTAATCTGTGGACCTTCAAAGTGTTGATGAAACACGGATATTGAATCGGGATTGAATACAACAGTCACCATGCGCACTTGTCTACATGTTAGTAATGTCTCAAACTGTGTACGCTTTGATCGTTCCCTGGAAGACCAGTGGTAGTTTCCGATGCACATCTCGAGGCATTCTGTAATCTGTGGATCATCAGAGTGTTGATGAAACACAGAAGTTGCATCGGCATTGAATACAACAGTCACCATGAGCACTTTCCTCCACAGGGGTAATTTCTCAAACAGTCTACGCTTTGATCGTTACCTGGAAGACCAGTAGTAGTTTCCGATGCACATCTGGTGGCATTCCTTAATCTGTGGACTATCAGAGTGTTGATGAAATATAGAAATTGCATCGGGATTGAATACAACAGTCACCATGCGCACTTTCCTCCATGTTAGTAATGTCTCAAACAGTCTATGAATTTGATCGTTCCCTGGAAGACCAGTAGTAGTTTCCGATGCACATCTGGTGGCATTCCTTAATCTGTGGACTATCAGAGTGTTGATGAAACACAGAAATTGCATCGGGATTGAATACAACAGTCACCATGCGCACTTTGCTCCAAGGGAGTTATGTCTCAAATAGTCTACGCTTTGATCGTTCCCTGGAAGACCAGTAGTAGTTTCCGATGCACATCTGGATGCATTCTGTAATCTGTGGACCTTCAGAGTGTTGATGAAGCACAGAAATTGCGTCGGGATTGAATACAAAAGTAACCATGAGCATTGTCCTCCACGGGAGTAATGTCTCAAACAATCAATGCTTTGATCGTTCCTAGGAAGACCAGTAGTAGTTTCCGATGCATATCTCGAGGCATTCTGTAATCTGTGGAGTATCAGAGTGTTGATGAAACACAGAAATTGCATCGGGATTGAATACAACAGTCACCATGCGCACCTTCCTCCATGGGAGTAGTGTCTCAAACAGTCTACGCTTTGATCGTTCCCTGGAAGACCAGTAGTAGTTTCCGATGCACATCTGGAAGCATTCTGCAATCTGTGACCTATCACAGTGTTGATGAAACACAGAAATTGCATCGGGATTGAATACAACAGTCACCATGCGCACTTCCCTCCACGGGAGTAATGTCTCAAACAGTCTACTCTTTGATCGTTCCCTGGAAGACCAGTAGTACTTTCCAATGCACATCTGGAGGCATTCTGAAATCTGTGGACTAACTGAGTGTTGATAAAACACAGAAATTGCAATGGGATTGAATAGAACAGTCACCATGGGCACTTTCCTCCATGGGAGTAAAGTCTCGAACCGTCTACGCTTTGATCGTTCCCAGGAAGACCAGTAGTAGTTTCTGATGCACATCTGGAGGCGTTCTGTAATATGTGGACTATCAGAGTGTTGATGAAACACAGAAATTGCATCGGGACTGAAAACAACACTCACCATGCGCACTTCCCGCCATGGGAGTAGTTTCTCAAACAGTCTACGCTTTGATCGTTCCCAGGAAAACCAGTAGTAGTTTCTGATGCACATCTGGAGGCATTCTGTAATCTGTGGAGTATCAGAGTGTTGATCAAACACAGAAATTGCATCGGGATTGAATACAACAGTCACAATGCGCACTTTCCTCCATGGGAGTAATGTCTCAAACAGTCTACGCTTTGATCGTTCCCTGGAAGACCAGTAGTAGTTTCCGATGCACGTCTGGTGGCATTCTGTAATCTGTGGACTATCAGAGTGTTGATGAAACACAGAAAATGCATCGGGATTGAATACAACAGTCACCATTCGCACTTTCCGCCACAGGAGTAATGTCTCAAACAGTCTACGCTTTGATCGTTACCTGGATGACCAGTAGCAGCTTCCGATGCACATCTGGTGGCATTCCTTAATCTGTGGACTATCAGAGTTTTGATGAAGCACAGAAATTGCATCGGGATTGAATACAACAGTTACCATGCGCACTTTCCTCCATGGGAGTAATGTCTCAAATAGTCTACGCTCTGATCGTTTCCTGGAAGACCAGTAGTAGCTTCTGATGCACATCTGGATGCATTCTGTAATCTGTGGACCTTCAAAGTGTTGATGAAACACGGATATTGCATCGGGATTGAATACAACAGTCACCATGCGCACTTGCCTACATGTTAGTAATGTCTTAAACTGTGTACGCTTTGATCGTTCCCTGGAAGACCAGTGGTAGTTTCCGATGCACATCTGGTGTCATTCCATAATCTGTGGACTATCAGAGTGTTCATGAAAAACAGCAATTTCATCGGGATTGAATACAACAGTCACCATGCGCACTTTCCTCCATGGGAGTGGTGTCTCAAACAGTCTACGCTTTGATCGTTCCCAGGAAGACCAGTAGTAGTTTCTGATGCACATCTGGAGGCATTCTGTAATCTGTGGAGTATCAGAGTGTTGATCGAACACAGAAATTGCTTCGGGATTGTATACAACAGTCACCATGCGCACTTTCCTCCATGGGAGTAATGTCTCAAACAGTCTACGCTTTGATCGTTCCCTGGAAGACCAATAGTAGTTTCCGATGCACATCTGGTGGCATTCCTTAATCTGTGGACTATCAGAGTGTTGATGAAACACAGAAATTGCATCGGGATTGAATACAACAGTCACCATGCGCACTTCCCTCCACGGGAGTAATGTCTCAAACAGTCTACGCTTTGATCGTTCCCTGGAAGACCAGTAGTAGTTTCCAATGCACATCTGGAGGCATTCTGAAATCTGTGGACTAACTGAGTGTTGATAAAACACAGAAAATTCAATGGGATTGAATAGAACACTCACCATGGGCACTTTCCTCCATGGGAGTAATGTCTCGAACCATCTACGCTTTGATCGTTCCCAGGAAGACCAGTTTTAGTTTCTGATGCACATCTGGAGGCGTTCTGTAATCTGTGGACTATGAGAGTGTTGATGAAACACAGAAATTGCATCGGGACTGAATACAACACTCACCATGCGCACTTCCCGCCATGGGAGTAGTTTCTCAAACAGTCTACGCTTTGATCGTTCCCAGGAAGACCAGTAGTAGTTTCTGATGCACATCTGGAGGCATTTTGTAATCTGTGGAGTATCAGAGTGTCGATCAAACACAGAAATTGCATCGGGATTGAATACAACAGTCACCATCCGCACTTTCCTCCATGGGAGTAATGTCTCAAACAGTCTACGCTTTGAACGTTCCCTGGCAGACCAGTAGTAGTTTCCGATGCACATCTGGTGGCATTGCTTAATCTGTGGACTATCAGAGTGTTGATGAAACACAGAAATTGCATCGGGATTGAATACAACAGTCACCATGCGCACTTTGCTCCATGGGAGTTATGTCTCAAATAGTCCACGCTTTGATCGTTCCCTGGAAGCCCAGTAGTAGTTTCCGATGCACATCTGGATGCATTCTGTAATCTGTGGACCTTCAGAGTGTTGATGAAACACAGAAATTGTATCGGGATTGAATACAAAAGTAACCATGAGCATTTTCCTCCACGGGAGTAATGTCTCAAACAATCTATGCTTTGATCGTTCCTAGGAAGACCAGTAGTAGTTTCCGATGCATATCTCGAGGCATTCTGTAATCTGTGGAGTATCACAGTGTTGATGAAACACAGAAATTGCATCGGGATTGAATACATTAATCACCATGCGCACTTTCCTCCATGGGAGTAGTGTCTCAAACAATCTACTCTTTGATCATTCCCTGGAAGACCAGTAGTAGTTTCCGATGCACATCTGGAAGTATTCTGCAATCTGTGGACTATCACAGTGTTGATGAAACACAGAAATTGAATCGGGATTGAATACAACAGTCACCATGCGCACTTCCCTCCACGGGAGTAATGTCTCAAACAGTCTACGCTTTGATCGTTCCCTGGAAGACCAGTAGTACTTTCCAATGCACATCTGGAAGCAATCTGAAATCTGTGGACTAACTGAGTGTTGATAAAACACAGAAATTGCAATGGGATTGAATAGAACAGTCACCATGGGCACTTTCCTCCATGGGAGTAATGTCTCGAACCGTCTACGCTTTGATCGTTCCCAGGAAGACCAGTAGTAGTTTCTGATGCACATCTGGAGGCGTTCTGTAATCTGTGGACTATCAGAGTGTTGATGAAACACAGAAATTGCATCGGGACTGAATACAACACTCACCATGCGCACTTCCCGCCATGGGAGTAGTTTCTCAAACAGTCTACGCTTTGATCGTTCCCAGGAAGACCAGTAGTAGTTTCTGATGCACATCTGGAGGCATTCTGTAATCTGTGGAGTATCAGAGTGTTAATCAAACACAGAAATTGCATCGGGATTGAATACAACAGTCACCATGCGCACTTTCCTCCATGGGAGTAATGTCTCAAACCGTCTACGCTTTGATCGTTCCCTGGAAGACCAGTAGTAGTTCCAATGCACATCTGGAAGCATTCTGCAATATGTGGACTATCAGAGTGTTGATGAAACTCAGAACTGCATCGGGATTGAATACAACAGTCACCATGCGCACTTTCCTCCACGGGAGTAATATCTCAAACAGTCCACGATTTTATCGTTCGATGGAAGACCAGTAGTAGTTTCCGATGCAAATCTGGAGGCATTCAGAAATCTGTGGACCAACTGAGTGTTGATGAAAGACAGAAATTGCAATGGAATTGAATACAACAGTCACAATGCGCACTTTCCTCCATGGGCGAAATGTCTCAAACAGTGCACACTTTGAGTTCCCTGGAAGACCAGTAGTAGTTTCCGATGCACGTCTGGTGGCATTCTGTAATCTGTGGACTATCAGAGTGTTGATGAAACACAGAAAATGCATCGGGATTGAATACAACAGTCACCATGCGCACTTTCCTCCACAAGTGGTATGTCTCAAACAGTCTACGCTTTGATCGTTCCCTGGAAGACCAGTAGTTGTTTCCGATGCACATCTGGTGGCATTCCTTAATCTGTGGACTATCAGAGTTTTGATGAAACACAGAAATTGCATCGGGATTGATTACAACTGTCACCATGCGCACTTTCCTCCATGGGAGTAATGTCTCAAATAGTCTACGCTCTATCGTTTCCTGGAAGACCAGTAGTAGTTTCTGATGCACATCTGGATGCATTCTGTAATCTGTGGACCTTCAAAGTGTTGATGAAACACGGATATTGCATCGGGATTGAATACAACAGTCACCATGCGCACTTGCCTACATATTAGTAATGTCTCAAACAGTCTACGCTTTGATCGTTCCCTGGAAGACCAGTAGTTGTTTCCGATGCACATCTGGTTGCATTCTGTAATCTGTGGACTATCAGGGTGTTGATGAAACACAGAAATTGCATCGGGATTGAATACAACAGTCACCATTCGTACTTTCCGACACAGGAGTAATGTCTCAAACAGTCTACGCTTTGATCGTTACCTGGAAGACCAGTAGCAGCTTCCGATGCACATTTGGTGGCATTCCTTAATCTGTGGACTATCAGAGTTTTCATGAAACACAGAAATTGCATCGGGATTGAATACAACAGTCACCATGCGCACTTTCCTCCGTGGGAGTAGTGTCTCAAAAACTCTACGATTTGATCGTTCCCTGGAAGACCAGTAGCAACTTCCGATGCACATCTGGTGGCATTCCTTAATCTGTGGACTATCAGAGTTTTGATGAAACACAGAAATTGCATTGGGATTGAATACAACAGTCACCATGCGCACTTTCCTCCATGGGAGTAATGTCTCAAATAGTCTACGCTCTGATCGTTTCCTGGAAGACCAGTAGTAGTTTCTGATGCACATCTGGATGCATTCTGTAATCTGTGGACCTTCAAAGTGTTGATGAAACACGGATATTGCATCGGGATTGAATACAACAGCCACCATGCGCACTTGCCTACATATTAGTAATGTCTCAAACAGTCTACGTTTTGATCGTTCCCTGGAAGACCAGTGGTAGTTTCCGATGCCCATCTCGAGGCATTCTGTAATCTGTGGATCATCAGAGTGTTGATGAAACACAGAAGTTGCATCGGCATTGAATACAACAGTCACCATGAGCACTTTCCTCCACAGGGGTAATGTCTCAAACAGTCTACGCTTTGATCGTTACCTGGAAGACCAGTAGTAGTTTCCGATGCACATCTGGTGGCATTCCTTAATCTGTGGACTATCAGAGTGTTGATGATACACAGAAATTGCAATGGGATTGAATACAACAGTCACCATGCGCACTTTCCTCCATGGGAGTAATGTCTCAAACACTCTACGCTTTGAGTTCCCTGGAAGACCAGTAGTAGTTTCCGATGCAAATCTGGAGGCATTCTGTAATCTGTCTAATATCAGAGTATTGCTGGAACACAGAATTTGCATCGGGATTGAATACAACAGTCATCATGCGCACTTTCCTCCATGGAAGTAACGTCTCAAACAGTCTACGCTTTGATCGTTCCCTGGAAGAAAAGTAGTAGTTTCCGATGCACATCTGGTAGCATTCTGCAATCTGTGGACTATCAGAGTGTTGATGAAACTCAGAAATTGCATCGGGATTGAATACAACAGTCACCAGGAGCACTTTCCTCCATGGGAGTAATATCTCAAACAGTCTACGCTTTGATCGTTCCCTGGAAGACCAGTAGCAGTTGCCGATGCATATCTGGAGGCATTCAGAAATCTGTGGACTAACTGAGTGTTGATGAAACACAGAAATTGCAATGGAATTGAATACAACAGTCACCATGCGCACTTTCATCCATCTGAGTAATGTCTCAAACAGTCTACACTTTAAATTCCCTGGAAGACCAGTAGTAGTTTTCGATGCACATCTGAAGGCATTCTGTAATCTGTCTACTATCAGAGTGTTGATGGAACACAGAATTTGCATCGGGATTGAATACAACAGTCACCATGCGCACTTTTCTCCATGGGTGCAATGTCTCAAACAGTCTACGCTTTGATCGTTCCCTGGAAGACCAGTAGTAGTTTCCGATGCACATCTGGTGGCATTCTGTAATCTGTCTACTATCAGAGTGTTGATGAAACACAGAAAATGCATCGGGATTGAATACAACAGTCACCTTGCGCACTTTCCTCCACGGGAGTTATTTCTCAAACAGTCTACGCTTTCATCGTTCCCTGGAAGACCAGTAGTAGTTTCCGATGCACATCTGGTGGCATTCTGTAATCTGTGGACTATCAGAGTGTTGATGAAACACAGATATTGAATCGGGATAGAATACAACAGTAACCATACGCACTTTCCGCCGCAGGAGTAATGTCTCAAAGAGTCTACGCTTTGATCGCTACCTGGAAGACCAGAAGCAGCTTCCGATGCACATCTGGTGGCATCCCTTAATCCGTGGACTATCAGAGTGTTGATGAAACACAGAAATTGCATCGCGATTGAATACAACAGTCACCATGCGCACTTTCCTCCACGCGAGTTTTGTCTCAAACAGTCTACGCTTTGATCGTTCCCTGGAAGACCAATAGTAGTTTCCGACGCACATCTGGAGGCATTCTGTAATCTGTGGAGTATCAGAGTTTTGATGAAACACAGAAATTGCATCGGGATTGAATACAACAGTCACCATGCGCACTTTCCTCCATGGGAGTAATGTCTCAAACTGTCTCCGCTTTGATCATTCCCTGGAAGACCAGTAGTACTTTCCGATGCACATCTGAAGGCATTCTGTAATCTGTTTACTATCAGAGTGTTGATGGAACACAGAATTTGCATCGGGATTGAATACAACAGTCACCATGCGCACTTTTCTCCATGGGTGCAATGTCTCAAACAGTCTACGCTTTGATCGTTCCCTGGAAGACCAGTAGTAGTTTCCGATGCACATCTGGTGGCATTCTGTAATCTGTGGACTATCAGAGTGTTGATGAAACACAGAAATTGCTTTGGTATTGAATACAACAGTCACCATGCGCACATTCCTCCACGGGAGTAAAGTCTCATACAGTCTACGCTTTGATCGTTCCCTGGAAGACCAGTAGTAGTTTCCTATGCACGTCTGGTGGCGTTCTGTACTCTGTGGACTATCAGAGTGTTGATAAAACACAGAAATTGCATCGGGATTGAATACAACAGTCACCATGCGCACTTTCCTCTATGGGAGTAGTGTCTCAAACAGTCTACGCTTTGATCGTTCCCTGGAAGACCAGTAGTAGTTTCCGATGCACATCTGGAGGCATTCTGTAATCTGACTAGTATCAGAGTGTTGATGGAGCACAGAATTTGCATCGGGATTGAATACAACAGTCACCATGAGCACTTGCCTACATGTTAGTAATGTCTCAAACAGTCTACGCTTTGATCGTTCCCTGAAAGACCAGTGGTAGTTTCCGATGCACATCTGTGGGCATTCTGTAATCTGTGGACTATCAGAGTGTTGATGAAACACAGAAATTGCATCGGGATTGAATACAACAGTCACAATGCGCACTTGCCTACATGTTAGTAGTGTCTCAAACAGTCTGCGCTTTGATCGTTCCCTGAAAGACCAGTGGTAGTTTCCGATGCACATCTGTTGGCATTCTGTAATCTGTGGACTATCAGAGTGTTGATGAAACACAGAAATTGCATCGGGATTGAATACAACAGTCACCATGCGCACTTTCCTCCACGGGAGTAATGTCTCAAACAGTCTACGCTTTGATCGTTCCCTGGAAGACCAGTAGTAGTTTCCGTAACATCTGGTGGCATTCTGTTATCTGTGGACTATCAGAGTGTTGATGAATCACAGAAATTGCATCGGGATTGAATACAACCGTCACCATGCGCACATTCCTCCACAGGAGTAATGTCTCAAACAGTCTATGCTTTGATCGTTGCCTGGAAATTCCAGTAGTAGTTTCCGATGCACATCTGGTGGCATTCCTTAATCTGAGGTCTATCAGAGTGTTGATGAAACACAGAGATTGCAATGGGATTGAATACAACAGTCACCATGCGCACTTTCCTCCATGGGAGTAGTGTCTCAAACAGTATACGCTTTGAACGTTCCCTGGAAGACCAGTAGTAGTTTCCGATGCACATCTGGAGGCATTCTGCAATCTGTGGACTATCAGAATGTTGATGAAACATAGAAATTGCATCGGGATTGAATACAACAGTCACCATGCGCACTTTCCTACATGGGAGTAATGTCTCAAACAGTCTACGATTTGATCGTTCCCTGGAAGACCAGCAGTAGTTTCCGATGCACATCTGGTGGCATTCTGTAATCTGTAGACTATCAGAGTGTGGATGAAACACAGAAATTGCATCGGGATTGAATACAACAGTCACCATGCTCACTTTCCTACACAGGAGTAATGTCTCAAACAGTCTACGCTTTGATCGTTACCTGGAAGACCAGTAGTAGTTTCCGATGCACATCTGGTGGCATTCCTTAATCTGTGGACTATCAGAGTGTTGATGAAACACAGAAATTGCATCGGGATTGAATACAACAGTCACCATGCGCACTTTGCTCCATGGGAGTAATGTCTCAAATAGTTTACGCTTTGATCGTTCCCTGGAAGTCCAGTAGTAGTTTCCGATGCACATCTGGATGCATTCTGTAATCTGTGGACCTTCAGAGTGTTGATGTAACATAGAACTTGCATCGGCTTTGAATACAACAGTCACCATGCGCACTTTCCTCCATGGGAGTAATGTCTCAAACACTCTACGCTTTGAGTTCCCTAGAAGACCAGTAGTAGTTTCCGATGCACATCTGGAGGCATTCTGTAATCTGACTAGTATCAGAGTGTTGATGGAGCACAGAATTTGCATCGGGATTGAATACAACAGTCACCATGAGCACTTGCCTACATGTTAGTAATGTCTCAAACAGTCTACGCTTTGATCGTTCCCTGGAAGACCAGTGGTAGTTTCCGATGCACATCTGTGGGCATTCTGTAATCTGTGGACTATCAGAGTGTTGATGAATCACAGAAATTGCATCGGGATTGCATACAACCGTCACCATGCGCACATTCCTCCACAGGAGTAATGTCTCAAACAGTCTATGCTTTGATCGTTGCCTGGAAATTCCAGTAGTAGTTTCCGATGCACATCTGGTGGCATTCCTTAATCTGAGGTCTATCAGAGTGTTGATGAAACACAGAGATTGCAATGGGATTGAATACAACAGTCACCATGCGCACTTTCCTCCATGGGAGTAGTGTCTCAAACAGTCTACGCTTTGAACGTTCCCTGGAAGTCCAGTAGTAGTTTCCGATGCACATCTGGAGGCATTCTGCAATCTGTGGACTATCAGAATGTTGATGAAACATAGAAATTGCATCGGGATTGAATACAACAGTCACCATGCGCACTTTCCTCCATGGGAGTAATGTCTCAAACAGTCTACGATTTGATCGTTCCCTGGAAGACCAGCAGTAGTTTCCGATGCACATCTGGTGGCATTCTGCAATCTGTAGACTATCAGAGTGTGGATGAAACACAGAAATTGCATCGGGATTGAATACAACAGTCACCATGCTCACATTAATACACGGGAGTAATGTCTCAAACAGTCTACGCTTTGATCGTTACCTGGAAGACCAGTAGTAGTTCCCGATGCACATCTGGTGGCATTCCTTAATCTGTGGACTATCAGAGTGTTGATGAAACACAGAAATTGCTTCGGGATTGAATACAACAGTCACCATGCGCACTTTGCTCCATGGGAGTAATGTCTCAAATAGTTTACGCTTTGATCGTTCCCTGGAAGACCAGTAGAAGTTCCCGATGCACATCTGGATGCATTCTGTAATCTGTGGACCTTCAGAGTGTTGATGTAACATAGAACTTGCAACGGCTTTGAATACAACAGTCACCATGCGCACTTTCCTCCATGGGAGTAATGTCTCAAACACTCTACGCTTTGAGTTCCCTAGAAGACCAGTAGTAGTTTCCGATGCACATCTGGAGGCATTCTGTAATCTGACTAGTATCAGAGTGTTGATGGAGCACAGAATTTGCATCGGGATTGAATACAACAGTCACCATGAGCACTTGCCTACATGTTAGTAATGTCTCAAACAGTCTACGCTTTGATCGTTCCCTGGAAGACCAGAAGTAGTTTCCGATGCACATCTGGAAGCATTCTGCAATCTGTGGACTATCAGAGTGTTGATGAAACACAGAAATTGCATCGAGATTGAATACAACAGTCACCATGCGCATTTTATTCAATGGGAGTAATGTCTCAAACACTCTACGCTTTGAGTTCCCTGGAAGACCAGTAGTAGTTTCCGATGCACATCTGGAGGCATTCTGTAATCTGTCTACTATCAGAGTGCTGATGGAACACAGAATTTGCATCGGGGTTGAATACAACAGTCACCATGCGCACTTTCCTCCACAGGAGTAATGTCTCAAACAGTCTACGCTTTGATCGTTCCCTGGAAGAAAAATAGTAGTTTCCGATGCACATCTGGAAGCATTCTGCAATCTGTGGACTATCAGAGTGTTGATGAATTTCAGAAATTGCATCGAGATTGAATACAACAGTCACCATGCGCACTTTCCTCCATGGGAGTAATATCTCAAACAGTCTACGCTTTGATCGTTCTCTGGAAGACAAGTAGTAGTTTCAGATGTATATCTGGAGGCATTCAGAAATATGTGGACTAACTGAGTGTTGATGAAACAAAGAAATTGCAATGGAATCGAATACAACAGTCACCATGCGCACTTTCCTCCATGGGAGTAATGTCTCAAACAGTCTACACTTCGAGTTCCCTGGAAGACCAGTAGTAGTTTCCGATGCACATCTGAAGGCATTCTGTAATCTGTCTACTATCAGAGTGTTGACTGAACACAGAATTTGCATCGGGATTAAATACAACAGTCACCATGCGCACTTTTCTCCATGGGTGCAATAACTCAAACAGTCTACGCTTTGATCGTTCCCTGGAAGACCAGTAGTAGTTTCCGATGCACATCTGGTGGCATTCTGTAATCTGTGGACTATCAGAGTGTTGATGAAACAAAGAAATTGCTTCGGTATTGAATACAACAGTCACCATGCGCACTTTCCTCCAAGGAAGTAATCTCTCAAACAGTCTACGCTTTGATCGTTCCCTGGTAGACCAGTAGTAGTTTCCGATGCACGTCTGGTGGCATTCCGTAATCTGTGGACTATCAGATTGTTGATGAAACACAGAAATTGCATCGGGATTGAATACAACAGTCACCATGCGCACTTTCCTCCATGGGAGTAGTGTCTCAAACACTCTACGATTTGATCGTTCCCTGGAAGACCAGTAGCAGTTTCCGATGCACATCAGGAAGCATTCTGCAATCTGTGGACTATCAGAGTGTTGATGAAACACAGAAATTGCATCGGGATTGAATACAACAGTCATCATGCGCACTTTCCTCCTAGGGAGTAATGTCTGAAACAGTCTACGCTTTGATCTTTCACTGGAAGAGCAGTAGTAGTTTCCGATGCACATCTGGAGGCATTCTGAAATCTGTGGACTAACTGAGTGTTGATGAAACACAGAAATTGCAATGGGATTGAATACAACAGTCACCATGCGCACTTTCTTCCTTGGGAGTAGTGTCTCAAACACTCTACGCTTTGAGTTCCCTGGAAGACCAGTAGTAGTTTCTGATGCACTTCTGGAGGCATTCTGTAATCTGACTACTATCAGAGTGTTGATGGAACACATAATTTGCATCGGGATTGAATACAACATTCACCATGCGCACTTTCCTCCACGGGAGTAAAGTCTCAAACAGTGTACGCTTTGGTCGTTCCCTGGAAGCCCAGTAGTAGTTTCCATAACGTCTGGTGGCATTCTGTAATCTGTGGACTATCAGAGTGTTGATGAAACACAGAAATTGCATCGGGATTGAATACAACAGTCACCATGAGCACTTGCCTACATGTTAGTAATGTCTCAAACTGTCTACGCTTTGATCGTTCCCTGAAAGACCAGTGTTAGTTTCCGATGCACATCTGTGGGCATTCTGTAATCTGTGGACTATCAGAGTGTTGATGAAACACAGAAATTGAATCGGGAATGAATACAACAGTCACCATGCGCACTTTCTTACACAGGAGTAATGTCTCAAACAGTCTACGCTTTGATCGTTACCTGGAAGACCAGTAGTAGTTTCCGATGCACATCTGGTGGCTTTCCTTAATCTGAGGACTATCAAAGTGTTGATGAAACACAGAGATTGCAATGGGATTGAATACAAGAGTCACCATGTGCACTTTCCTCCATGGGAGTAGTGTCTCAAAAACTCTACGATTTGATCGTTCCCTGGAAGACCAGTAGCAGCTTCCGATGCACATCTGGTGGCATTCCTTAATCTGTGGAATATCAGAGTTTTGATGAAACACAGAAATTGCATCGGGATTGAATACAACAGTCACCATGAGCACTTTCCTCCACAGGGGTAATGTCTCAAACAGTCTACGCTTTGATC
The DNA here is from genome assembly GCF_023897955.1 of Schistocerca gregaria. Classification (NCBI taxonomy): domain Eukaryota; kingdom Metazoa; phylum Arthropoda; class Insecta; order Orthoptera; family Acrididae; genus Schistocerca; species Schistocerca gregaria. The sequence goes on from NC_064927.1 coordinate 3,106,479, forward strand.
GTTACCTGGAAGACCAGTAGTAGTTTCCGATGCACATCTGGTGGCATTCCTTAATCTGTGGACTATCAGAGTGTTGATGAAACACAGAAATTGCATCGGGATTGAATACAACAGTCACCATGCGCACTTTGCTCCATGGGAGTAATGTCTCAAATAGTCTACGCTTTGATCGTTCCCTGGAAGACCAGAAGTAATTTCCGATGCACATCTGGATGCATTCTGTAATCTGTGGACCTTCAGAGTGTTGATGAAACACAGAAATTGCATCGGGTTCGAATACAACAGTTACCATGCGCACTTTCCTCCATGGGAGTAGTGTCTCAAACACTCTACACTTTGATCGTTCCCTGGAAGACCAGTAGTAGTTTCCGATGCACATCTGGAAGCATTCTGCAATCTGTGGGCTATCAGAGTGTTGATGAAACACAGAAATTGCATCGGGATTGAATACAAGAGTCACCATGCGCACTTTCCTCCATGGGAGTAATGTCTCAAACAGTCTACGCTTTGATCGTCCCCTGGAAGACCAGTAGTGGCTTCCGATGCACATCTGGAGGCATTCTGAAAGCGGTGGACTAACTGAGTGTTGATGAAACACAGAAATTGCAATGGGATTGAATACAACAGTCACCATGCGCTCTTTCCTCCATGGGAGTAATGTCTCAAACACTCTACGCTTTGAGTTCCCTGGAAGACCAGTAGTAGTTTCCGATGCAAATCTGGAGGCATTCTGTAATCTGTCTACTATCAGAGTGTTGATGGAACACAGAATTTGCATCGGGATTGAATACAACAGTGATCATGCGCACTTTCCTCCATGGGAGTAATGTCTCAAACAGTCTATGCTTTGATCGTTTCCTGGAAGAAAAGTAGTAGTTTCCGATGCACATCTGGTAGCATTCTGCAATCTGTGGACTATCAGAGTGTTGATGAAACTCAGAAATTGCATCGGGATTGAATACAACAGTCACCAGGAGCACTTTCCTCCATGGGAGTAATATCTCAAACAGTCTACGCTTTGA